>NC_045698.1:14195659-14808659 GCF_009834535.1 Camelus ferus | reverse complement strand
TCATAGGCATAGAAAATAAATTTACAGTTACTAAAGGTTAAAGGAGGAGAGGGATAAATTAGGAGTTTGGGATTAGCAGATACAAACTACTATATATAAAATAAATAAACAACAAGGTCCTATGTATAGCACAGAGAACTGTATTCAATATCCTATAATAACCTGTAATGAAAAATTATATACATATATATATATAGAGAGAGAGAGATGTGGAACTGAATCACTGTTGTAGACCAGAAACTAACACAACATTGTAAATCAACTATACCTCAATTTAAAAATAAGCATCTGGAAAGACCACTGTAAATACAGATTCCCAGGCCCCTCCTCTGGTTACTTTGACTGTATAGGCTGGGACCCAGGGAATGCTTATGCAAATAGGCACCTCAGGTACCTTTAATGGAGTCATCGAAGGATCATACTTACACTAAGAAAGACTAATAGTTCTTAATTTTCTATAAGTATTTAGCCGTGATTCTTAATGTGGCCACAATTTTTGAAACTTTTCATTTCTACAACACATCTTCTCTGAAAGGAACTAAACATCTCCTCTTGTGTTCATATCTATTTTGAATTGAATAAGCCACCTGATACAATATACTGCCATTTGATTTTGAACAGAGCTAGTGATTGAGTAATGACACTTACTTTTGCACCATAGTTTTGTTTCTGAAGAAAATTTCATACATAAGAATAGCTGTGCAAATCAAAGCAAAATTTCCTTCAGGTAGTAATAGTTGATGATGAGACTGGACTGTTGATCATGTGCTCAGATATCAGTGTCACTTTATAATCAATGCCCTCATGATAGTAAATGTAATGCACAGGTATGACAGTAAAATAACAGTGTCAGCCCTCCGCTAGGGCATCATCCCTCCCCAAGTTACTCAGGGCTGCTGGGTGGAGTGGAGGGTCTAGAAGAGAGAGTGGAGTAGAAGGAGGGTGATTGTTCTTGAAAGAAAAGAGAGAAGAGGAACAGTAATGGGAGGGAGAATGGCAGAAGGGTCGTGCGTTCCACTGTCAGAGAGTTATCATCTGTGCTAGATGATACTGACTCTTCTTCAGGGTTTTATGCTATTTTTTTAATTAAAAATATATATATTTTTAACTCATTTTAGGGGAGAGGTAATTAGGTTTATTTATTTATTTATTTAATGGAGGCACTGGGGATTGAACTCAGGACCTTGTGTAAGCCTGCGTTCTACCACTGAGCTGTACCCCATCCCCCTCTATATTATCTTTTAAATTGAGTGATTATGTACTTAATAGTGAATGTGTTACTTTGTTCAGTAAATGTATGAGTAGCAGCTTTAACCAAGGTGAATAGCTGTGATGTTCAAACCAAGCTATATTCTGTGATGTGTTCTTTCTACATGTGCAATTTGTTTTGAAATACATTATGGAATTCTACCTTATTTCTACATTATGAAAGATCTTTCATTGTCTGGGAACTTCAGGGGCTTGGCCTGTCTACCAGTCTTATCTTTGTTGAATTTCATTGTCTTACATCAGTGGATCTCCAACATAGAAGATGTATCATGGCCAAGTGACCTATCTGTGAAATAATATTCTGGCAGAAATTGGTATGGCCCCTGCTATGACGGGCCCTTATGTCTATTGTGAGATACATTTAGGGAGGACAAAGGAGTCTCATTTCTTACTAATATGACTTCCTGTATCTTTTCAGGTGGTCACCAGTTGTGCTTATTGTACGTTAGGTTAGTTATGACTGATGTTAACTCCTTTTCATTTGTTCATGATATTTTAGCATGTCACATTTCATATTAAGAGGAAAAACACTATATATATTTTTTCTTATCACCCAACTTTCCCAAAGTAGTAGAAAACTTTCCTGTCTCACGTTAAGGCAGTTTCAAAACCTGTGCTGAAATACATTGAAGTGTGACTAAGTGAAATACAAATGAGTCAGTGAGAAAAAATGGGAAAACTTTGGGTTAATTCTAGATATAAAGGGTGGATAGTAATCATGCCCTGATAAACAACAGGCACCTTATAAAACTATGGGTGCTAGACAGGTTTAATGTCAGCTAAGTTTGTGACTCAGATAGTCCAAAATAGTTCTTGTGTACCAAAAAAGTAAGACATGAATAAAAACCACTGTCATCCAACTTTATAATGACAGGTGTATACAAAAGTAACATAAAATGAAACTAACTTACACCAAAACAACAATGCTTCAGTTAAACGCAGCCTCACAGAGGGTCGTTTTCACAGTCCTCGCTTCATGTTTTCACCATCTGCTACTGACATTACGAATTGCCTGATGGTCTAGACAAGTATTCCGCACTCCTGATCTGTGTCCTGGTGCTACGTTTTAAGTATATTTTCATATGTCTGAAGTAAAATAAAAAAAAAAAATACAAGGGGTTTGTCATAAGGATAAATTCACTAAATTTATAAAACCACTCATTATTTTAACATTATGACCTTCCAATCCTTTTCTTTCAAGATTCAGGCTTATTTTCAGAAAGAGCTTTTTTTATTTGTTTATGTGTTTTCTTTTGTGATATAGTGTTTTTCTGATAGGCAAATATCAAAAGTAGTAATTGCATGTTATATTCAGAAATTTTAAAAAAAAATTATACTGAACCAATAAATGAAGAAATCCTAGCAGCATTAGTCTCCTGTGATCCTCTCCTTAAGGAAACGATAAGGAAATGAAAGATGGTTACTGGTGATCTCTTACAGTTATTTATTTTTCCTTTTTAAATAGTTTTTTGCAGCTGCAGGGGGAAAGTAGATTCTTTTGTCTCACTTATCTTTGTGACATTTCATGGGCTAATTTTAATTAATGTGTATTTGATTTGATGTCAGAAATGCTCTGGTTCCTTTAAAATGTCAAGTTTTAAAGTGCTGACATTTTCCTGGAAAGAGCAAGGACCTAAATGAGTTAATTAGGAAGGGACTGGTCACTCAGAGATTCCAGTGTAAAAGGCAGTTCAGTTTTGCTGATAAGAAAATTGTCCCTGAAGGTGGCAGAGTCTTTTTTTTCAACTCAGTGCTAGAGTTACCTTCCATATGAAGCTTGATTCCACACTTTTCTCTCTTGCACTGGACAACTGACTGTATTTTCTACTGTGATCCGAAGCTGTATTAATAATCATACAACTTCTTTATATTCATCTGTAAAGTTCTTGAGAACAGGAACTTGTCATATTTATCTCTGTTTGCTCAACACTGAAAACTGTGCTTGACAACAGAGGCCCTGAGTAGATAGTTCTTAAATTAATGTTGAAGGGGGAAGTGACAAACATATTAATAAAAGGGACTTTGATTTGGAGTAAAGGTGAGAAAGCATTTGAGAATTTTATAGAAAAGATTTACTCAAAATAATGAAGACTTGAATTTGGCATACCTGAAACCAGTTGAAAATGTGTTGCTGTAAGTAAATGTGAAGGAGAATCTGTATAACAGTTAAATGTAAGAATCTGGAGATTATGAAAGTGTGAGACAGATAGGAAAAGACCGGGAATACCCTAAACAGCTCGTGGATATGAATGAGATAAAAATAAACAGGCTGACTGTGACCTTTATTATAGTCAGATAATAGGGTACATATTTGGGCATTTTTAAGTATGGAAGGTTGTGTTCTTAATTGTATTATATGGTTTAATGTGGTAGGATATACTATAAAATGAATTTGCAATGTTTGGTTTAGTTTTTCTGATCAATTTCTATGAATTTAGAATAATGAAGTGAATAAGAAGTGATAGTTCTAGCTTCCACCACCCCATCTTAATTTCCAATGTTTTGGGAAATAGAAACCTAACTAGCAATTATGCCTGTTAGAGGAGTCATGAAATTAATGTGTGTTTACAGCTAACTCCCCAAACAGAAGAGAGGTAGTTCAGATTAAATCAACTTTAGTTTATTCAGCCCTTTAAATATAATGGGAACTTAATATAGAAATGGTATAGAACTGTGTAGTCACTGTGTATTTATCTTAAAACTGTACTTAATCTCATCACCCTAATTTTCATCTGATTTGGAAAGCGATAGGGAGAAAGAAAAAGAGGGAGAGAACAGGACATTTGTTTCAAGGCCACCAACCACGAACTTGTTAAAAGAAAATAGCATAATCAAATCTCACGGTTATTAACATTTCATAAGTTTAGGATGTAGACATCAAACCTCTCGACATACACTGAAGGAGAACTAAGTGATATGGCAAATATGGAGTCTACTCTTTTGTGTTCAAGACTTAGAAAGGTGAATAGTGGAGATCCGCCCTGTGCCCTGATTCCCACCAGGTGAGGCCAAGGGGAAGAAGCACTGGCAAACCAGTCCTGCTAGCAGTACGTTTGAGATGGTTCCAGGATTACAGCATGATCGTTAAAATTCGGTTACCACTTGTGACTTCACTGTAAATCCTAATTTAAATGTAATCAGAGATGTGTAAAGCTTCGATTTCCAAAGCTGCCAACATGTGAAACCTACCTGCTTTCCTGTCATTGCATTTTTCAAACCAGCTGGGCTTCAGTGAAATTATTTTGTGTCCCTGCTGGGCCATAATGAAATGATTTTTTTCACCTGGTTTGAAACTCATGCAGATCCAAATAAAATTGAAAGTGAAGTGAAATGTATAAGGTGTCAACCACAGGAACCAGGGCCAATATTTTTTTCCCTTTCAGAAGTGATTGCTAACTGAAACAGCAGGCTTCACACTTGCATGATCTCCACAGACTGAGGCAGTAGTTAACCTCACGGACTACTGGAGGACAACTGGGCACCACGATGAAAGAGAAGGGCTGTTACTAGTGGTGCTGAAATGAGACGATGTTGACTGCTGATTCCTTAGGCCACAGTTAGTGATGGTGGCGAATATAGCTAAAGTTATCACGGGTCACTCTATCACATTCAATTTATTGTCTTTCCTTTTCTGTTATAAATGTTAGATGATTTTTAACTGACAAATTAAGATCCTTGAATTAACAGATTAAAGGTCTCAGCAATTTTATGTTTTATTTTGAATCAGAGAGCATTGAAACATTTCTCGAATGCGTTAGTCACTAAGAAAATAATTTTGGATTAATGAAATCTTTGTTTAAGAAAAAAATTAATGAGAGGTCTAAACAAAGATAAAGTGACTTTAATGTTGAAATATTTTTGTATGTAATTTTCTTCCCAGTTTTAAACAAAATGGTGCAATATATTCACCTTAATATCCTTTATTTTTCACCATGAGAGCTGAATAAAACAACGTGGAGCGAGTGTTGTTTAATAATTAAAGTAGCTGATTCTCCATCCCTGTTTCTGTGGACAATATTGTTTGGGGATGTGCTCCTGGCTTCTGTAGTTGAGGGCCTCCGGGCTTCGCCTCATCAAGAGAAGCCATCTAGAGTGAATATTCATTCAGAATGTCAGTCTTCCTGGCAATGGTGACGGTTTTGTACACGTATATCAGTATTCTTCTCCCCATGCCTCTTTTACTGAGGAAAAATGACCCATAATGTTATATTATTTTCCAGCATACCACATAATGATTCTATATTTGTATACACTGCAAAATGATCTCCACAATAAGGCTAGTTACCATCTGTTACCATACAAAGTTACAATTTTTTTTTTTTTTTGTGATGAGAACTTGAAGATCCTTGTTTATGAGGAATCCGATCAGTTTTGCTATAACACTGGTCTTGAAAACCAACATTCTTCCAAACAATTGATGTATCAGGGAACAATTTGAGCATGATACAGATTTTGCCCACTTATGTGTGATTTCATCTGTGAGAAACATGAAATGGACACAGAAAACTTCATCCAGCTGAACAGAGCCATCTAAAATTATCCAAAAAATAAAACTGCACACGGGGGCACACCAGGCAAGGAGGAGCTGCACTCATCCACGGCTGACGTTGCAACTACCTGCCTGACTTCAGAGAAGGGGCCTTCCACCCTTTGGCGATAACCCACAAACTGCATCCTTCTGACAGCCATCCTATCCTGGTACCCTCCTCTCTCTTTAATTTTCCCCTTTCCTCTCTGCCTCGGACACAGTGCTCCACTCTGTCCTCTCTTCTTTTTCTCTCTTTGGCTCCCTTTTCTCTCACTCATTTTCTGTCTACCTTTTATTCTTTTCCTCTTACACACAGGAGAAGAGGGTGTTGTACATACGTCCACAAGCAAATCTCTGGTTCTTTTGAAGGTAAATTGTCATACTGATTTTTAATTTTTATTTCTTAACCATGCAACATGCATAAAGCTGTGCAGTTATTTCATTAGGTGGCTGTTCCGTTGTTAATGTGGCACTAATGACAGTTCTGAGTGTTGGGCATCTCACCCTATTTTTCACAAGGTCTGTGGCCTTCATTGCTTAATTTTGCAGTGTGATGATTTTAGGGATGCACATGGAGCTTTTTAAAGCGAAAACAGCAATATTATTCTTTGCAGACTATTTGATGCAGAGTCTTCAGGGAAGGTGAGGTGATTGAGTGATTGACCAGTTCCTCCAATGGTACATTTATCCTGGTAAATCAATCCTAAACTGGTTTAAGCCCTCAGCTACTGATTCAGAAGATCAATCTTGGCAGTGTCATCGAGTTTATTAGACATGGGACTCTAACATGCCACAAGCCTCACAAGGATACCCCTGTTAAGACTGGGCAGTGGTGCCAGCTCAAAAAGGCATTTTTTTTCATGGTGACACAATATATGTGTCATCGAATTTGGTGGAGGTTGCCGATTGGGTGGGGATTCAGATTAATAAGGTCTAATTTTATTACTCTTTTATTCGCAATATTTCTGATTTCCTCATATCTTGAGCTTAGCAAAAGGCATACACACAGCAGGTGCTCAGGGCACTATTCTGTTCTCAGGAGGGTATATGTTGACACTGCCAATGTTTGCCCTTATAAATTGTCTTTTCTGCAATAGTTAGGTGGCCACTTTTTTGATTTAATACATTCTCCCCTTATGTATTTAAATACATTCAATACAAAACAGGTCTAACTACTTTTTGGTTATTACTGTTCATTTTATTTTTGTTTTAAGATATAGCTTCTGGGACTATTATCTGTTAGTATTTTTGTTTACCATTCTAATGTCATCTTCTTTCTCATATTTTCAATGTCTTGAGAGAATTTCACTTTCCCATCATACAGCCTATAATTACTGATGAAGCTTTACATTTTAATACGTTATTTGGCATTTGTTTTGCATCTTCAGGTTCATTAAAATTGCTGATATTTTTATTAGGGTATATAATTTTCATAGATACAGTGTATAAATGCACATGTGTATATAGATATATACATATTTAACTCTGCCTTCTTATATATATATATCCTAGAACTCTTTTTCAGTGTATAATTTTGCTTTTATGTTGGTTATGCTTTGTTTGCTATAAAATGTATTTTCAATATTAAGTTCTCAAATCTGTAGTTTGTTTTCTTTCTCATTTGTCTGTTACCTTATGCTTAGAAACTCCTTTTACCAAGAAACTATATGACTCTCATATATATTTACTTTAATGTTTATATTTATCATTTAATTTTAAGAATTTATTTTGGAATATGAATAAAGAAGTGAGAATTTCATCTGATCTTCCCACAGGTATTTTAACTGAGGTCTTACTATTATTAACTTACTGCTTTTTTCCCCTTTACCTTAACACCCTAATAGCATACAAACTAAAAAAAAAGCAAACCAAAAAAAAAAAAACTTCATATCACTTGATAAATTATGATAGATATCTACATAAAACAATTTGATTATTTTAGAGCAAACTGGCTTTATCTCATATTTACATGTCACTTATGGCATTCATTTGGTCTGCAATATTTTGTTACACTAGACTTCAGTGCATTAATCTGAATAATAGAGAACATACAGAAATAATGAGATAAGCTTACACAATAGAAAAATCAAAATGAGAAAGTATAAAGGGAGTGATAAAAGTGTGACTGCGAAGTTGTACAAACTGCTTCACATTGCTCTTCTTACATTTTTCTTATCATTTCTAACTTGTCAAATTCTGAACAGTATTGAGGTTTTTATTTTCATGTATAATGGTAGTTTAATTTTTGAAATAACCCCCAATGCATTTTTTTTTTAATTTTTTTGCCAAAAATTCCTGTTCTTGGAGCCAGGAACAGTCCATTTTTGCCCAAGGCAAGCATAAGGCAGCTATCACTAGGGAAGGGGGAGGACATGATTTAGAGGTCTTTCCCATCAGGAAGGAAGGGGGATAGAATGCCTTTCTGGCAGAGTTGGTGGAGGACAGAAAATTGGAAACGGAAGGCAAAGGCCCTTTACCCAAAGATAAAGTATATTCACGCACTGAATATCCAGCTTGATTGAGGAAAAGGATATGGGGAGATACAAACATACCCGCTAGTTCCTGGTGGGGTGGTGGTGGAACTTTGGTTCTACTTCCTATTTGGAGGAGAATTTCTGATAGAGCATCTTAAATCAATGTGCTTAACAATGCTCCTTGTTTTCTTGTGGCTTGCACAGAGCATAGACACGATCCAGTTTAGTGACAGACACAGTGAGGACATTGGACACCTCTCACCACAGCAATGAGCTCTGTTTCAGCATGTCAGGAATGTGAAGCAGGGCAGAATTACACTATTCAGTACTGTCTATAGGATTTTCTGAGAAAAATTATATTATCTATAAGTTTTTCCACCCATTTTCTTATTCCCAATTTTTTAAATTTTAATTTAATATTCAGGAAGCCATATATCTCAGTGTGAATAGGGCCTTCAAATGAAATGCTATAAAACACAATAACAAAGAAATCTGTTGGAAAATTTATTGGTTAGAAAACATTTGCTTAGCATTCTTATTAAAAACAATCAGTTGAAGGAAGACTCTCCTTACCATTATCAAAATATACTTAAAAACTTAATAATCAAGGTACTGTAGTGTTAAAATTTAGACCCAAGATATCTGTATTTATGGAAATTTGTATACACAATAGATATTGTGAATATATATCAATAAGAATATATTCAATGCACTTTATTGGTTAAATGGGCTGTATGCTTAAGAAGATTAAGTTAGGTGTCTATCTAATATTATGCACATAATCAAAACAGTATTAAAATGTTAAAAGTGAAACCAAAATATACAGACACTCAGAATACAGTATATGGAATGACAATGTATCTACCTATGCTTAGATTAATGGACAATTCTCAGCTGCTTCTGTCTTATACCCTCTTGCTCATGGAGTGAGACTTTCTCTTCCTACCAAAATCTCTGCACAAATGGTTAATTCCCTCTGTATCAGGGGGTGGAGATTTAGTGTTAAAAAAGATAATGAGTTTTCTTTGGGAATTTTATTGATCAAAAAAAGAACTTGGCTGTGCAGAATCTCCTGGTTACTGGTTATCTAATAGCAATGGGTTTGGTATTGGCCACTGAGGATTCCTTCCTCTATAGTTTCTGTCATCTCTTGTCCTTCTTTTCTCTCTTCTCAAAATCCATTTATATAATTGTTTAGAGAGAAAAAAAAATTCTACCCTTATTATTTTATGCATCTTTCTGTGTAGTATTTTCAGAGTAATAATTTTTAATAATACTGAAACATAATTATTTTCATGGAAGGCTAAGATTCAATTATTTTTTCTTAGAGATTTGAAAACATTTCTTCATTTACTTGTGATATCTTGTGTTGCATATAAAATCTGGAGCAAATTTAAATACAGTATGTATTGTTTTTATAACTATTAAAGATAAAGAAAATTTAAATTGTTTTAATTCTAAAATAATAATAGAATTGCTTTAGAATATAGTATTTTTGTCATTTCTGCTCTTGGAGTCCTTAATTTGAGGATATGTGCCTCTTCTTTCCAACTAGAAATGTATTCATATATTTTGTTTGCATTATAGTCTTCATTTTGTTCTCTCATTCATCTCCTTTTGGAAGGCATTCTAGAATGTAGATCCATCATAGATTCGACCTATTTGTCTTCCATAGATATTACCTTTTCCATAATATACTTCAGATCTTTCAAATCTGATACTCTGTTCTGTCAGACATCCATTCTTGTCCTATAGTTCACTCCATTAGCTGTGCTTTGTTCTGCTGTGTGTCCTTAAAAGTGAATAGAGCAAAGCATCAAAATACAAGGTCAGTATAAAAACATAAGTATGCTTCTGTGTATTAGCAAAGAACAGTTAAAAATCAAATCAATAAACAATGCTGCATATAATAGCATCAAAAATATCAATACTTATAATAAAATTAACAAAAGATTTGCAGGACCTATAGACGTAAGACTACAAATTTTGAAGGAAAAGGAGAACTAAACAGGCTGATACATTATTTATATGCATAAGAAATCTCAATATTGATAAGATTTTTATTCTTTCCAAATTGATCTATAGAGCCAATGCAAAACTTACCAAATTCAAGCATATCTATATTCTGTGATGCAGCAAATATACTCCTGGGTATATGCTTATAGGAAACCAGTGCATAGGTCCACCAAAATTGCAAGAATATTTACAGCCTTTATTTTTTAAAATAACCACAATTTGAACCAACCCACACGTCCATAGTAGACATTAGAGTGTAATTTTTCATTGCCACATTTTGGATGAATCATCTGTATTTAATATTAGTAAAGAATCAGACATAAAAGGAGCAAAGCAGTATGATTCCATTTATTTGGAATTTAACACAAGCAAAATCAATCTAAGATGGTCAAGTTAAGAATGGTGGCTAACCTTATATTGAGGGTGGAAGCAATAATACCAACTGACAGGAAGACTGAGAGTTCAGAAAATGTTCTATATATCTTGGTCTAGTTTTAGTCACATGAGGGTAGGCATATGTAAAAATGTATCAGTGTATAAACTTAAGATATTTACAATTTTTAAAAATGAAAAAAAGTCACTGGTTGAAGTCCTTTATATGCTACCATGTAAAGTAAATCTCTAAGGGAAGATTTTAAAATGCAGTGTTTCCAAAGTATATTAGTCAATGAATTGTAGGAACTGGCTTGCAGTGTAATATGATAAGAGACAAGCAAGTAATTGAGTTAAAGTATATAAAGAGTAGTGAATTGGTTCTGATTTCTAATTTAGGAAGAGATTAGCAGATAATAACTAGGATTAGGCGACAGTTGAAAGTATCTTGTTCAACTAGGAGTTTTAGCAGTCGATACAAAGTATGGAAATTTTTTCACTACAGAAATTTCAAGTTAATTAGTATGACTATATTTCCCCTTAAGATCAGGAAATCTTGATTTTCATGGGAATGATTTCACTGTACGTGTAGAGTATTTTATTTGTCTTCCATCTGAATTTAAGCATGAATCTGTATATAATAACATGACCTTTCTGCTCAAAGATAAATAATTTGAGATATTATAATTATTTTACTGGAATGCAAAATATAAAAATTCTTGAGACAGCAAAGAAACCACAGCAAATACTTTAAAACTTTATATAGTAGGTAGACACTCGAATTCATTACATCTTATCCTGAATCTCCTCCTAATCAGTAAAACAACTTAGTCTGTTTATCTTCACTCCCTCTCATTCTTCCCAACTTGTGGTGTTGACTGTAGCTGTTAAAAGATAAATACAATTACAAATCCTACTTTTTCTCACTAAGCCAGTTGGCCTTGTCTTACTGTATGTCCTTCTTTTTTTGGCCTGGAAAGCTAGAAAACTTCCTGAACTACATGTTCTTTTCTCTAGTATTTCCATACTCTAGGCATTCCCTTACACTTTCATTAAGATAATGGTTGTATTTTATATATATATATATATGTATATATGTATATGTATATATATTTTAATTGAGGTATAGTCAGTCAGTTTACAATGTGTCAGTTTCTGGTGTATAGCATAATGCTTCAGTCGAACATGAACATAAATAAAAAAAGGAAAAAAAGATGCAAAAAAAGGTAATGATTCTAAAATGAAAATCTGATCACTCTTTGCTGGTAATTCTCCACATGCATTACAATGATATAAACGTATTTTGTTTTATATAAAACGTGAATATCTTAAAGAAAATTATTGGTCTAAAGACTAAATTATTTTATGTATTATTAATCACCCTAAGTTATTCTATAAATACATCCTAGGATTTGTATATTTTCTTTGCTTAAATATTTGTATTGATACATTACTAAATCAAATATGAGGAACTGCTTCAGTTTAGTACCTGAGGTCCATGAACTATGTTTGGCAGCCAAACAACTGGAGATAAAAATCTGTAGTCTTCCAATTCCATGACCTATATATCCAACTTCAGTAAAATAATTTCATTATTCTACCTACAGTAGTAACTTATATTTGCTACAGTTGCCTAATAGCTTCTGATAGAACTATAAATTTTAAATAGTATATAATGCACTGATAAACCTGATCCCAGGATACGTGTTATTATTTTAATAGACTTCCTGCATTTATTAACTAATAACTTAGCAAAGGTATTAAAAGTATTTGAGACTCTAAACCATACCAGTAGCAATAATTGATATCCTATAAACAATACATAATTAGGGATGAGAACTAAAGAATGCTGATTCAAATGAAAATTATGAAAATAACTCCTTTAACTTACAACCAAAAAACAGATAATTTATTGTAAATATCAATTAGATCTAAGAAGTGAAAGAAGATAAAAAATAAATTAATATTCTGTTAAAATAAATTAAATTCAAACAATTAGACACTGCAGCTCAACTCTTAAAAAACACATAAAATATTTTAAGGAAGAAATGCAAGAAAATATAGAATAACCAAGTAAAGCTTGGGAGCCATGTTCCAAAGACAGAAATTCAAGAGTTTTCAACTCTTTTAATCTTAACTCAAAAATTTGAACATACTGTTAATACTAATGTAAGGTGTTTACTTACTTAATTTTAAAGTAAATTCAACAATGTGCATATGAGCTAGGGAGTAATTACATTATTTACAATCCACTCAAATAGTTTTAAAACAAGAGGAAAGTAATTCAACTGATTTTGGTTTGGTTGCACTATTTATATTTGGGAGAAAATAAATATGATAGAATTCATTTATTCAATGGCTTCCTTTTGTTTATTTTTGGAATGCAGTTACAATTATATCTTTCAAATGAAAGCTTTATCAAGTAAACTGCATTATTTTAATGCTCATGTTCCTTTTTTAATATCTAGTGATCGCAGAGAGTTGGCCATCGCTAATTAGGCATTTGTTCAAATCTGATCATTCCCTTTCAATAACTCTGGTAATTACTCAACTTTTTCTATAAAGTAAGCTTAACGAGTTACATTTCTTTGCTCCACTGAGTTAAGGAATTTTCAGGCCTAAAATATTAATATTAATATATTGGACATATACTGCTTTAAATTTGCGAAGACTTTTGAGCTTCAAAATTATGCATTGAGATACAAAGTGATCAATAATATATATTCTGAAATATCTTGTAGGTACCCAGAAAATACTCAGGATATTTTATATCCATTAATTGACTAAGCAAATAGTAATAAACTCTGATAAGAAAACACCACAGAGTAAAGAAAGAACATTTTATGGAGGAAATATAGTGTGCTATAGACAACCATGTATTCCCCCACCAGAAATAATGTAATTGGCTTGGAGATCATCAAATTGAGTTTGATGATTTTAAAAACATTGATTTCCATCATATAAATAATTTGTATTTTTACCTCTGGACTTAAAGACAGCATACTTCCGAACAAAATATTTGATTTAGTATTTGTAAATGCCCTAATTTGGGATGTTAAACACTGCAGTAGAGAAGGATTCTGGGGAAATGTTGAAGAGGACAAGATTCCCTTCCATTCCTCTCTCTCCTGAGAGCAAGTACAATGCTTGTGGAGTGAAATGGTTGTGAGGCATACAGGAGACATTAAAAATGACGTCTGGATTCTGTGCATCTCAGAGGGCCACGTGAATTTTGGAGAAGTATATAAGAGAGACCAAATGTGAGGGTCAGGAAGTGGGAGATTCTGTAAGACTGTGATGAGAAGAGACCTCTGTGCTCTAGTGGGTTAGTGTGTCAGCCCCATATGAGGATGTCCAATCTCCTACATCCCAAAAATACCAGACAAACAAACCACCACCACCAACAACGAAGGCAAGAAAAGAGTGTTCTTATTCCTGCTGTCTCTGAGGCTGAGACCTACGAACTGGACGGTTCCCGCCAGGTGCAGTAATAGTGTGCTGATAGCCTCCTTTCTTAGGTAGTGCTGGTTCTCTGGCAGAGAGACAGTTGATCTCTAATTACTTATGGGACTGAGACCAGATTGGAAGCTAGTTTTTAACTCTGCTGCACAGTGGAGTCACCTGAGAGTTAAAAAAAGTTTCTGTTCCTATTCCCCTTCACCTTTCCATCCAAGGCTTTAGAGATTCAGATTTAATTGGTATGAGGTAGAGCCTAGAGATGGGGATTTTTAAAAAGTCTCCCCAGTTGTTTCTAATATGGAGCAAATTAAAATTTACCAGGGAGAGGGGCCATATGCCAAAATCCACACCTAAGGCATTTGAGCTGATAGAGGAGAAAAATAATAACAACTTCCAAAGTAGACAGTTCACTCTGAGAGGGAATGATTAATCAGAACAAATAGAACACATATTCAGGGAAAAATAGTTCTCAGAGAAGAAAATTACAAATTGAATAGGAAAAAGGATAAATAAAAGATTATTTAAGAAATTTCAGTTGTTCTAAATTTTTTTCTAAATATTTACCAAATAAGTCATTCAATAGACCTTTGTGACCTTGTGATAATCAGAAAAAAATAATTTTCCTTACTTTCTTCATTTTATGTCTAAGCTACATGAAATACATTTTGCTTACTTGAAGGCAATCATTTCCTTCAATCATTCTAGTGGAATGAGATGGTCAGGGAAGTAAGAGAACATGTCGCAGAAGTATCCTCTGAGTGATCATTTCTACATACCAAGTGATGCAAGAGTTGAAGTGGAGAGAGAAGTAAACACAAGATTTTTGAGTGCTTGAAATAGCCAAGTTAAAGTTTGATTATATACATTTAATGGAATTATTTTGAAAATTCATCAGTAAAGAGGCAAACAGAATGAAAATAGGGAAAGTGAGAGTACTGTTTTATCGCTGTTGTAAGATCCATCGTAAGCTTCTCTTGAAGTTGATTTTGAAGAATCTTCTGGGGTGAATTTGTTTTCGAAGATGGAGTTTAAAGGGATAGGGAAAAAAAAGAAAGTGAGTGGTTGTTTATTTCTGCATCTTTGGACAAATAATTTGAATTATAAATGTCAGTGACAGCTGAATTCTAAATTTGTATTCAGAACTTTCTTCTTGATAAGAGGCTTTAGGCTGTATGTCCATGGACAGTTTAGATAAAAGCAAAACTTGAGCTTTAATGATTCTCATATATGCCAAACTTTATTGATCTGACCTTATTACAGAATCAAGAAGCATTAGATGTTTCTAATTAATGCCTAAATTCTCTGAGCATCTTATGTACTATAGGATACATTTTCTATTTAGGGTCTTTATCGGGAAAGAAAAGGTAGTGGATTTAAAATTCTTGGAGTATGTATTTGATTCCTGCTCTCAGAACCAATAAACGTTAATATTGGGGGTGCACGCTCTCTATTAAACAGTGTAGGAAAAAACATATCACTGAATTACAAATTAGCCTTTTCCTAAAGGTATTACAATGCAGCTAATTCAATTGTTTTGTTATACTATTCACTTTTTTTTTGCAGCACAAATATAATTAGAATGAGAAATACAGCAAGCTGTTAAAATTATTTCTTACTACAAAAATAGTCCATAAGTCCTTTAAAGAAAATCATGTAAACTTCTAGTTAATATTTTGTGGAAGTATACTGTTTTCCACCATCTCCTAAAAAGTATTCCACAAGTAACTCCCTTTAAAACTACATCATAAAGACTATCTCCGTGATTTCAAGATTTAGAAAGACAAACGTTTTAGGTTTAGGGTATAAACAAGTTATTCATACATAGATTTGTTGACTTTATTTTTCTTAGGAAACAGCAATGAAATATGTCTGCCTTACAAACCATTAGAAAATACGTATTTCTAAATAAATCATTCTGATTGTTTCCCAGAGGATTTTATAGTGAGAATTCACTAATACAGTCACATGAGATTATGTGTTCACAGTCTGTAAAATCTGGTCAGTGTGCTCTGCTCTTTTTTTTTTTTTCCCCATGGTGTAAGGAAGGGGTGCTTCTCTTTCACTGTAAGCAAGTAAAGGTTTTTGATTTTTTCTTAAGGAAATTCTTTAGAAGCTGAAGAGATAGTTTCTGGAATTTGAAAGACCCTAGGTCAAAAGGGGCTAGAAGAAAAACAGAATAAAACCAAGACCTACAGAGCTGATAACTGGCAGCCTAATATAATGTTAAATGACATGGATTCTGCAGGCAGAATTCTGCAGGATTCTGCAGGCTGATGCTACCACCCGTTAGGTTTATGAAGGTGGCATGTCGCCTAAAATTCTGTGCTCAGCTCCCTTATGTGTGTAGTGCCCATAACATGGGGCCCTTCATGTGGCCGTTGTGAGTACTAAGTATTTAGAACAGTGCATAGTCCGTGGTAATTACTATGTAAGTATATGCTCAGTATACAAAGGTGCTGCCCTTTCGAGTTTTCTCATTACTTTTCATGTCTGCTTTTCTACGTTCTTGTTCTCTTTTTCTATCTGTCACTATATAATATGGCTTTGTCTGATTTTTTTTAACATGTTTTGGCCAAATATGGCCATGCCAGCACTCAATAAAGAGAGATCAATATTGCTTTGAGGATACTAGCTAGTTTAAAGTACAAGGGAATGGTATTTCTACTTCCTAGACTTACCTCAGTGGTCTTACCTCAGTGGTCTTACAAGACTTACCGGTGGTCTTATCAGCTCTTGACAGTGCTTATGTTCTGCTACTTCAAACAAAATAAAATGCCGTAAGCAAGTTACTTGCAGCATATATTCACTTTATAAAATAAACAATTGAATATGTGGATTTAATTGTATACCTTGAAGTAATGCTCTACAATTCATCAATTTAATATAATCGCATGGATAAGTAACTTGCTAGTTCTTAAAATAGCATTATTGCAAAGAGCGCATAACAAATAAATTGTTACTACACACAAAAAATGACAGTATTCCTTTGTGAACTGCAATATATAAATGTCTCAAAGCCTAATTACTGGAAAATTACAGAAAAAAAACACTCTCTATATACATACACATCACTGAAATGAGGTAGTGTGCCAAGTAATCCACAGCAAATTATTTCTGTAAAGATGAAATTAATCCTACTGACATTCATAACTCAGAAGCAAGAATGAAAAAAATTCAAGATAGCAAACAATGCAAGACAGTGCTGATGATGTCTTGATACTGATAATGAAGATGTCTCCCTAAAAACTGTAAAAACTTATACCCTAAACAGGTGTTTATGTCTAATAAGAATAGTGCCAATTAATGTGTCTGAGCCAGCGTTCTTTTACATATAATCTTCATTATTTGTCGATTCTTTATCTGCGAATTTACCTACTAACTAAAATTTATTTTTAACTCCAAAATCAGTACTCAAAGAGCTTTTCGTAGTCACTTGAGGACATACCCAGAGCAGCAAAAACTTTGAGTTGTTCAAAGTTCTCATTCCCAACAAGGCATCTTCTGTTTCAGCTCTCCCACTGTAAAAAATGTCCTTCTTATGGTACATTTAATGCCATATTTCCTACATTTTTGTGCTTTTTTTAAGTGAATTTGCTGTTTAAAATGCCCCCAACTATAATGCAGAAGTGCTGTCTAGTGTTCCTAAGCACAAGGAGGCTGCATTGTACCATATGAATAAAATGCATGTGTTAGATAAGCTTCTTCAGGCATTAGTTACATTGCTCTTGGGTGTGAGTTCAATGTTAATGAATCAATAACACATCCATCCAGGGAAAAAAGAAAAAGTAAATCTGCTGAGCTGTATATGAGGCTGCTCTGGATAGTGCTAAAGTCACATCTACGAAGTATGCGATGATGTTATGAAAAAGATAGAAGTTACATTTGTGGAGTCATGAGATGATACCCAATTTAAAAAGCTTAATGCAAAGCATTGCTATCGGGCTAAAAGCCAAACAAATTTTAGGTCATGTTACCCAGGGTCAGGAAAATGTTAGGAGAAAAAGGCTACTAAGTTATTATAAAAAATGCGGCATCCTATTAATTATTTGTAAGAAGTATATATTAAATGCAATCTCTTTTAACAGAAACACACATAAAACAAGATTATTTATTGATCAGTTAACAAAAATGGCGTGACCAGTAGCTTGCAGGAAATTAACCTTGTATTTCTCCCAAGAGCAATTGTTCACTATTCACGAATTCTGTTTATCCTATTTCCTATATGAGGCTAACAGCTACTGTTTACCTTTTCGATTTATATTTTCTTACCCAGATCAAGAAGAATGATTCCACTCAAAACTGATTGCTTGATATCAGCTATTAATATAATTCTTTCTTATTTGATTTTCTTGTATCCAGCTGCTTCCTCTTTCAAATTGGCCTGCTAATCACAAAATATCTGCTTATTTATTTTTTAAAAAGATCAATGAGTATAAAAAATATTTTACTCAGGTTCTCCTTTCATTCAAGAACCTGTAATATTTGTAAATTAATCAACTCATAGGCTATATTATTGACCATTTAAAAATTAATTAATTATCATTAATTAACCATCCAATTTCACTTCTCACTGTGCCTATACATGCACTCTCTAATCAGATGTTGTGTCTTCTTACATTTTGATAAACTTCATGTCCTCTAATATCTTGAATTTGTTCATGATCAAAGCGTGAATGAAAAATTCAGCAACAAGCATCAGGGTAGAGATGAAAAAAATTAAAAAAAAACCAAATGAAAAGATCTTCTAGACTGGTTTCTGCAGCCTAAATTCAAGAAGTTCAGTGTACAGTATCAAAATGAGTACTGCAAACTCCACGTTGGTTTTTCTGAATATCTATTATCAATGTGGATAAATTAAGTAAGAAGGCTTTATGGATGCTTTGTAGATTTATTCTAGTAGTGATGTATTTGAGAACTTGCTCCATACATAATAGGCAGTTCCTGGAAATATGAGAATAGTAATCAGCGATCTAAAGGAGGGGGGAAATACGAAGTTGCTGGAATTTTAATACCTTTGTCGCATAGTCTGGAGTTCAGAGAAGTGCTCAGGTCCCAGGGTGTTGAAATGCAGTTTGAAGGAGTGGTTCAGGAATATGGAGAGGTTCAATCCTGAAGTGAAATGGAAGCGATGTAACTGAAGGTCCAGGTGTTACCTTAAGCTGACTTTAGGTCCAGTCTAATGTAGACCTGAACCACTAGAGGGCTAATATTCTTGATGATACTTCTCTCATTGGTCAAAACTGTGTCAGAGAAGAAGGAATCTTGGGACAATAGGTGTAACGAAATAGCAATTTCAGCTATTAAGTTTAGGAAGGAAAATATTGACTTCCTTCACCTATGATAACTTCATCTACATGACCCACATATACTTCAGCCCTTCTCAACACACACAAAATGATGATTGATATATTGCCATAATATATAGCTTATCTTATGGAAAAACCAATGGAAAGTGAAAGCCATCTATGGAAAGTAATTATTTGTTCATTTATTTGCATTTTATATTACTTTCCATGCTATAGTTTATTGTGTTTCTTTCCATTTTATAAATATTGACAGAGTGAGAAATCAATTGTACTTAAACAATAAATTAATGTATATTCTTTGTCTAACCTTGGTCTTACATTCCAGAAGTCAACATCAGACATCAAAGATTTGTTCAAACATATTAAACCTTTTAATTTTCAAAAATATCTCATTTTTAAATTCCAACAATTGTAGTAAATAACATGTATGCCCCATACTTATGAAATTTGCAAGAATGGAAACTTTTCTTTCATCACCATCCATTTCTTTTTAAATCCTTAAAGTGTTTTTATTTTATTTTATTAAGTTATAGTCAGTTTACAATGTTATGTCAATTTCCAGTGTAGAACACAATTTTTCAGTTATACATAAACATATATATATTCATTGTCACATACTTAAAGTTTTATCAGAATTAAAACTATAATATTCCCTGGCACTTCCACAGAAATCTATGAATTTCTGCATTAGTAGAGAGAATACTAAAATATTTGAATGAAATGGTGACAACTCCTCTTTTCCTCTTAAGAATTTTGTGACGACAAACTATTTTGTATTGCTTAGAGATGAACGTGTCTTATTATATTTCACTCACTGAGCAATTATTTGTTGACTTATACTATGTGCCAAACATTGTCCTAGGCTTGGAAGGTTCATCTTTGAATAAAACAGAGACAAATATCTCTGCCCTCCTGGAGCTTTAATTATATAAATGTCACCCACAGACACAAAATAGCAAAACTAAATTTATTTTATTTTTAAATCCAGGAAAAGAAAAAAGTGTGGTCTATAATACACCCTAAATAGCCTGAATAAATCTTTTTTTACAGTAAGAATTATACTTTGTCTCCCGACATAACAGTTTTTATTGGCAGCTTCATAATTTATATATGAATGAGTGTGGTATTTTCTCTGGATCACTTCCATTACATACTTGGAAAAACTGAAAACAAATTTATCCATAGATTATATCAAGCTCATGAATAAATCATGGATACATATTTCCTTTTCTTAAATAAAATGCATACACATATCCAAATATATAGGCTTGTACTTTGTACATTTACACATGTATTTGTAAATATATAATGGGAAACATTTAATGCCTTAAATGGGAGTAGGAATCATTTTCAAAGCACTACTTATAAAATATTATTTAAGGCAAATTTCTGTACAACTAAGAAAAATATATAACCTCAATATACTTTTAATCAGTCACAGGACTCCTCTAACAAGATGATTTTTTCAGATCCACTTATTTTTAGCCCTTTCATTTACTCAAGAGATATAGTTTAAATTATATACTATGCAAGAAGGAAATACATGCTGAAAGCTTCTTTTTGGAGTTCACTTTTAAAAGCCTTTGGAAACCATAATTGATAATTAATATACTCAGAATGCTGTTCTTCAGCCTCCAGAAGTTTAAATGTTTTTTGCTTGAGTGATTATTCATATGCAGCTCACTAAAGTGGATGATGTGGGAAGAAGACAGGAAGAAACCAAGTGAGGAAACAGGGAGGAAAACATTTTAAGTATGATGTGAAAAAGAAGTGGGCTTAGTCTTTATTTGGCACTTAGCAGGTTTTTAATAAATATCTCTGAGACTATATCCATCACACTAAAAGTAATGTCCCCATCAAGGCATTTTACAGGACGGAATTTTTTGATAGAACCATGTCTGAAACACTTTGTGCTCCTGGTGTGTGTACAATGACTTATATTATTTAAAAAATACAAGTCTAGTGTGAGTAATCGTGGTTTAATTTCTTAAAAGAATAATAGACTTTACTTAGTTTTAATGATTTTGCATATGATGGCTTATAGATTTCTGTTATGATAATAAAAGAAAATTATAAAAATGTTGAAGTCACTTAACCCCTTGGACCTCATGATTCAAGAAATTCAACATAATCTTAAGATCTTCTCAAGACTGAGGCTCATTCTTGAAATTCATTCCTCAGGAGCATTTTCACATATAACTTTATTTTCTATCTCTTCAATTACTAATGAGAAAACCTTTGATAAATTAAAAAATTCATGTCAAAGATGATTCATATCATATAAATGACTGAAAATCAACTTCTATTTGTCCACTATTTGTCACAGATGTCTGTGAAGTCTTGCTTGTTATTTTCGATCCATGATAAATTTACCTGACATAAGAATTAAACATTTATTTTCAATATTAATTATTTGATAATTATTTTTGTTAGCTTATATCATGCCATTTTTTGCTAAACACTTATATTGCTATTTAATTACTTCTATTTAATAGTATTTAACATATTAATTATTATTATTTATTAGTATTTGTTTTACTTTTGCAACTTAAGGCAAAATCTTTGGCAAAACTTTTAGAACCTCTTATGATAGGTCCCGTACTTTGCAGATGGTAGAAAAATAATAATAATTATTGCCTGAATGCCCTCTCTGCTCCTCCTCTAAAAAACAGGTGTAGTAGAAAATGGTTTTCCTTTTATATGGAAAAAGACTCTTCTTTCTTCAAGTAATACTCTATCTAGTTGTTTAAGTTAAGTCAGTGTACTAGTTAGGTAGGTAGTAGTGAGGGAACGAATACTCTAGTAGCTAGACTACGATCATCCAGTAAGTGGTGAAGATATGATTCAAAACACACAGTCCAGAGTTCCAGGTACTGCAATTTTCATGCTCTAGGCTCTGTTGCTCATCATTACTGCAGGGATCTTAGGAGCAAAGCAAACCCAGGTCTATTTGACACGAGCATTTGTAATCTTTCATCAGTTGTGTTAAGTTGATAAGACTTGAGATTTTATTTTAATGTTTTTAAAAACATTATTTCCCAAGAGATTTTATAATGAAAGACAATCCAGTAAACAAAGCATGTACAATATAATTGCATATAAAATTGTAAATGTATTTAATGTTGATCTATTTTTCTGTGAAAAATTGATATATTGTAAAATATCTTTGTTATATGAATGAAATACTCACCTGAAATGTTAACTGAAAGAAATGAATGTTAAGCTAAGTAGTTAGATAGAAGGTGAGAATGTCTGTGAAAATTTAGGCTTCTTTCTTTATGAATAGAGTTGCCTCCTTTACTCTCTAGACACAGACTATAAATGACGGCAGCATTTATTGATCATGTGGTATGTATCATGAACTTCTAAGGGTGTTTTTCTCATGCCCTTTAAATCCCCCCACAATCCTACATTGTATGTCTCAATACAGCCACTTTATAGATAAGGATATAGAAGTTCACAGAGGTTTCAGTAATCTGAACTACTTATCAAGAAACAGGATTCAAGTAGCTTCAAATTCCAGGTTCTTTTTTTTAATACGAAATAACTTCTCTTCAGAACATACTGTATTAGAAACTGAATTTTTGGCTAACCTAATTCCTTATTGATTGCAGTAATAATATTTTAGTATTCTTATTTTTCAGGTCATTACTGAACATTATTTTAATAGATTTCAGTCACAGAAAATGCATTGGGTAAAGTGGTTTTGAGGATCATAAAAACAATGTGTATTTAAATGATGTTTTGACTATTAATATATAATTGGATCTGGCTATTGTATCATTGTTTATAGGATGTGTAGAAAGGTCATTTTTATCATAGTATATACATAATTCAATTTAGATATTATGATTTAAGACCAATCAAATGTTTGATTTAAGTAATTAATATTGCTTCTCTATTGTAATTTATTAAAGGGCTTTATACATTTCTTACTAAAAACATGGAATTATATCTGCATTCTTGATTCTTTCATTTAGCAGACCTGTAACCTTTGGCAAGTTATTATCCTTTCTGAATCTCAAATTTCTCAGCTGTGAAATAAGTAAAAAATATTTACATCATAGTGATATGAGTATTAAATGAGTTTGTACATGTTAAAAAAGAGCGAGGCAAATCATACGCGTAATTAGAACCTGATAAGTGATGGCTCTAGTTAGTTACTTCCCACCTACCTCTCTTGGCAAAGCTCAATGTAAGAGAAACAGTGAACATTCCCTTTAAATTCAGCAGTCTAATTTTCTCATTTAAATGCAGCTACTTTATTTTTTAAAAGTAAAATTGCAGGCATTTGTTTAATTGCACATTATCTATTGACTATTACAATCATATTATGATTTTAAAATTAACATCAGGTAATATGTCTAGTAAATTCCTTGCAGCATGGATATTTTATTTTATCTTTCCTGCTAAGTTAGAAAACTATTGTCTAAGAGATCAATGTACCGACCACAACACAAAGTCGTTAAGTGTTACTCTTTTATTAAATTATAACAACGACATTTAATTTTGTTTGCTGTTTGAAAGCTGGCTAAAATTGCTTCCAAGGTGCTTTATGGAGCTGCTTACTAGTAAGCTTCTGGAAGGAACATATGTACACGTTTGTTGCTTACATGTGCTTTCCATTATCATTAACAATGGCTGATTTAGTGGAGATTGTTATCTAACGTATGCCAAAAAAGTATAAGTACCTTTTTTTCATTTCTTCATGAAAGAAATTTAAGACCACAAAACCAGTTAATCAATTATCTTTATTAAGTTTTAAGTTGAAGAATTGGCTTTGTCCAAATATAATCCAAGTTAAGTCAGATAGATACTGTTTAAGCATGTATCAACAAATAATCATAAGGTTGAAACTTTCAGAAATTATTGAAAATATTTGCACTCAATTAGAGACAAGAAAACATACCTGAAAACTATATTTAAAAAAAATTAATGTGACAATAAGGTTATGAAAATACAAATTCATATTCTATACATTAAATTCTGAAACATTAAATTAGCACATTGATCTTTTATATTGGTTATTCTTGAGACATACAGAATATTTTAAAAAATTTCTTTTAAAGTTTTTGACAAATATCTTACATATTTCAGTAGAGTTTAACAAACATTTATTTAGCACTTATAATTCCAGAAACTTGGTATATTCTGGGAGTAACATACTTAATAAAATGCACTTGCTACCCTCCAAACACTTACTGATTACCAGTAGGAAGATATAAGTTATGTTAGATCCCAAAGAAGGAAGTGTCCACAAGGTGTTAAGTGAACACATAAGGAACACTTAGTCCTATCTTCAATTTCAGGAAAGCCTTAAAAGAAGAAATTTCATCTATCAGCAACATTTCACCAAATGTAAATACAAGAATTTCAGTAGTGACTTATGTTAGTCACTTCAATTACTGTCTCTTTAATACCCATAGCAGCATTGAAAGGGAGAAAATAGTATCCCTAGTTTACAGATGAGGGAACTGTCATTCAAATATATTGTATAAATTATAAAAATTTCACATTAATAGGTGAAAGTCCAAGAATCAAATATAAAACAAAAATACATCATGATCTTTCCATGATCATAGTTCGTATTAGAAGGGTTTACTTACTGATGAGTTTCTATACAAATTTCACTGTTGCTTCAACCTCACTTACACTTTCCACCTTTTCTTACAGAAAAAAGAGAAAAGTATCTCCTTCTCTTGAAACTGGGTCCAAGGAATTGACATATTATTAGCATTAAAAACATAATACATTGCTCTTAGTCTAAGAAAATTCTAGCAATCAGAACATCAGAAGTGAAGTTACTGTCATAACTTGAAAAATTTAGTAATGTTACAAAAAGTTTGTTCTTACTGATAATTTTCCAATAACAACATGTAGTAATATGATCCACTTAATGAGAAAGATTTCCTTTGTAACAATGAAAAAAAAACATTGATAAGGGCTTCCAAGTCAATTAAAGCATAAGTTGGTGTTTTTTGATTTTGAATATTCAATAGTTGGATGTTTTTGAAGTACACTGTGATGATTTTTCATGTTCTGACAAAAGACTCTGTTATGCACACTTAAGAAGCTGAATTCCCTCTAGTCATGATTTTATTCAATTTTATTCACATATTCCATTTGAGATATCAGCATACTCATACACAGTGAACAGTACAGACTCATAAGTATTTTAAATGAAGTACCATGTCCCATTATCTTCTGTACCCACTAAACATTTATTTCTTATTTCTCTTACCTTCTAACATGGAATTAATGATGAGATTCTTCTACATATAATTAATTCAATAGATAGAAGAATGAACGGTCATGCATTTATTTTTAATGTAGCTGAATACTGTCATTTGAAATTTATTGCCAAAGACAACACTGAAAATGATACATAAACTTAAAATAATTAAAAATGTGAATTAAGGAGACCCACATGTCACTAAATGTAGTATTAATGGAGTGGCAATATGGCAAACAAAGAATCCTAAAAGATAGTGCTGAAGTCTAGTCCTAAAACTCCGGAAAACTATTAAATTTGGGAATCCGGTTCCTGAACGTCATCTCTAAGTCGTGTACTAGTCATGAGAAGAGCACAAATAACTAGCATTTAGGTTGCAGCCTCATTTTCTTAATTAAGGATGGTTTGCTGCAGACTTATTCCCCTATGTGAAAGACTCATGGCACCAGGGAGGCCCAAGAAATTGCTCCTGGGCAGGCGAATGTAGAACTACAACTTGAGGTGGGAGGGGACAGTTTGTAAATCACATGGATGAGCTGTGAATGTACAGGAGCAGGGTAACGATTAAAACCACAGTTTGCACTCCTACTAGAATGTGGAATAGCTCCTTTTGTGCAAAGCTTCAGCCAGCCTGGTGGAAAGTGGCACTTACACCCAGTGACACTTTCTCAAGGTCGCAATGGAAGCCACTAGCCACAGTAGAAAGAAATGTTCTGTTTTCATGAAACTATTTTTGACAGAATTCATTTATTCATTCTTACATTGATTCATTCATTCATTCAGGCATTCAGGCCTTACAGCTGATATTATTGTGAGTCTTTCTGAAGGGGACGGAATACCACAGGGAGAAAAAAGTGCCCCTGCTCTACGTTGGCTCACTATCTAGTGGGAAACACATAGGCACAGACAGATACAGAAAACCGACTTTCAGTGAGCATACGAGTAGATGTAGTCAATTTTCTGACAGGCCATGGAAGCTTTCCCAGGAAGTGATAACTGAATTTTATCCAAGTGGATTAGTAGGACTTAATGAAGGGAATGAAGGGGGAAGCACACTCCTGACAAGGAGTGTAGTGTGTGCAAAACACAGAAGCATGGAACTATTTTAAGGAATTAGGTTTGAAGAGTGGAAATCTCCTAACTGAAAGTTAAGAGAACACATTTTTTTTCTTCCAAAGCCATACAGCCTCTGTGAAATGCCATGATAGCTACATTTTAAGAGACTACCACTTTCTCTCCAATGACACTCTAAGACAACTTTGCTTTTCACATTTATTACCAGAGAAAGCAAATTTCAAGGCTGCCCTTGTCTTCTGATAGCACACAGTTTCTAGTTAATCTGTTTCTCTTCATCCTGCTTTCTAACCAGTAACTAATTTCAAACTCATCCTTTACTTAGACTCTCCACAGAATGCTTCAGCCCTTTCTCAAACCTTACAAACAGGGTGTATCTCCTCCTGCTCTTTGAGTAGCATTCCGCAGTTCCTCAGTGGTGCCTTCCATTGCTGCAGCCAGTAAGTCTGATTTCATTACAGTACAGACTTGTGTCTGTTTGTCTTTTGCTATTTTCCTCTAACAAAGTAAGAAAGTAAATAGTCAAATTGAGAAGGATCTTGTAAAACCTCTGGGAAATACAGCTGGATTAGGGGTACAGGCTCTGTATCTAAATTGCTGTGTTTGAATCTACTCTGTATCACTGACTAGCTCTATAATAAAAGGCAAATAGCTTGACCTGTGCTTGTCTCAATTTCTTCATCTATGAGACAAAATATATTCAAATTTACTGGGAATACACTGAATTGTATCTTATTTAATCTATTCGTTTAATACCTAGAAACCAGTGTGATATGTAATTTAAATGTGTGGGCAAAATGTAAATACATGTGTGTGAAGGTCTTAATGACTGACTTACTAAATACAGCCACCGGGAAACAGTGTTAAAATGGATTGCTCAGTTAATTAAGTAGGATTTCTTGGAATCTGAAAGATGACACAGGCAATTCAAAATTTGTAATCTGTATTTATAAATAGAGTACTGGAGAAATAGAAATCATGCAAATTATAACCACCTTCGGTATTTAACAAATGCCATCATTTCAAAGTGCAAACCAGTAACTGACAACTTTCTATTAAATATTTAGGCTTGTAAATCTGGAGCTGCCAGATGAATCTCTTTGAACAAGAAAGTAAACCTAAAGGTGAATAACTGCTCTCAAAAAGAGAGCTCATATGCCTACCTTTTTTTCCTACAATTTGTGCTTCACAAATACGAACTTGACAAGTGTCTAAAGAAAACTGTCTTTAGACATTTTAAAAACTCTGTTAGGCTCAATTACAAGTTTGCCTTTATTAGGTCCTGCTTATCTATACCACAGCTTTTTTGTTCATTTTAATGTTGAAAGTTTCCAATACCTTCCATTAAGTTTATGCAGATGATAGATTTTTATTGTTTTTCAAATTATGAGTAAGATGGGTGGATGACATTTTTAATTGTGTTGTTTATTTTCTTGATGGATTTTCTTTGAATATTTTGGATACACATCCTTTATCAGATGTGTGTTTTGCAAATGTTTTCTCAGTCTGTGGCTAGGAACTTCATTCTCTTCATGTCTTTCATAGACTAGAGTGTTTAATGTTAATAAAGTCCAACTCACTACTTTTTTCTTTCATGGATCATGCTTTTGAGGTTGAATCTAAAACTCATTAATAGACCAAAGTTCAGACAGATTTACTTTCATAAGTTTTATAGTTTTTCATCTTACATTCACCTTTATGTTTCATTTTTAGTTAAATTGTGTTTAAGCTGTCAGGTCTGTGTTATTTTCATATGTTTACATATGGACATTCAATTGTTCCGACATATTTCTTTAAAAGACTGTCCTTTCTCCGTTGAATTGCCTTTGCACCTTTGTTAACAATCAATTGACTATACTTGTGTAGATCTACAGCTTGTCTCTATTCCATTCTGTTGAACTATGGACCTATTGTTTAACCAATACCACATTGCTTTTATTATGATAGTAGTACAATTTTCAAAAAGGGGTAATGTGAGTCCTCCAGCATCTTTTCTGCAGTACTCTGAAGGCTTTTCTACATCTTTGGCCTTTCCATATGCATTTGAGAAGCAGCTTATTGATATATACAAAACAGCTTGCTAAGATTTTGACTAGGATTGTGTTGAATCTTCCAGACTGAGTCTAGAAGAATTGAAATCTTAACAATATTGATTTTTCCTATCCATAGATGTGAAATTTTTCCATTTATTGATTTCCTTTGTCAATGCCTTGTAGTTGTCTGTATAAAAATTCTGTACATATTTTGTTATATTCATATCAAAGTATTGTTTTGATATTATTGTATAAAGGGGCTTTTTAAAATTTTCAAATTCCTATTGTTTGCTGCTGGTAGATAGGAAAACAATCATCATTTGCATATTAACCGTGCATATGTGACATTGCTGTGCTCCCTTCTGATTTCCAGAAGTTTGTCGATTCTTTGACTTTCTCCAGTGACAATCATGCCATCTGCTGATAAAGACAATATCATTCCTTCCTCTCCAATCAGTATTTTTTTTTTAATGTTTTCCTTGTCTTACTGCACTGGCAAGGACTTCCGGCACAGTGCTGAGTACCTGTGTTAAGAGAAGTTGCCCTTGCGTTGTTCTAGACCTTAGGGAGAAAATATCCAGCTCTTCAACGTTAAATATAATGTTAGCTAGAGGACTTCTGTGGATAATCTTTATAACTTAGAGGAAGTTTTACACTTCTGAGTTTCCTGAGAGCTTTTATCATGAGTAAGTGCTAGGTTTTGTCAAGTGATTTTTCTGTATCTCTTGATATGGTCATGTGGTTTTATTCTTTAGCTTGCTGATAAAATGGATTACATTGACTGGATTTTTAAATATTGAACCAATTGTATACCTGGAATAAATTCCACTTGGTTGTAAAGTATAATTCTTTCAATTCATTGTTGAATTCAATTTCCTAATAGTTTGCTTAGGATTTTTGTGTCTATGTACATAGAAAGTATATTTAATTATCCTTTTTTGTTATGGCTTTATCTGGTTTTGATATTAAAGTAATGTGGGCCTCATTAAATGATTTAAAAAGTGTTTCTTCTATTTTTATTTTCTAGAGAAGTCTATGAAAAATTTGTACTTTTTTCTTTGAATGTTTGGTAGAATTTACTAATAAAACCATATGTGTTCTGGTATTAGCTTTTTGAAAAGATCATTAATTATTGATTCATTTCCTTTAAAAGATATAAGGATATTTAAATTATTTATTTCTCCTGATATGGGTTTTGGTAATTTGCAACTTTCAAGAAATTGGTTCACTTCATGTAAATGATCATATTTATGGACATAGAGTAGTTCTTTTATTATCTTTCTATTGTCCATGTGATTGGTAGTGGTAATCTCTCTTTTATTTCTGATATTGGTAATTTGCATATTCTCCTTACCCCTCCCTTGATTAGTGTTTCAGGAGGTTTTGTTAAAGAAAAATCTTATTTTTTTAGAGAAACATGTATTTGTTTTGTTAATTTTTTTTTTGGTTTTTTAAATTTTATTAATGTTTCCTCTATTGTAATTTTTTATTCTTTTTATTTAATTATTTTATTTCTTAATTCTTCTGATTTCATTAGGTTTAAATTGATCTTTCTCTGGGTTTCTAAAATGGAAGCTTGTTGATTGAGGATCTTCCTTCTTTTATAATATATTTTTGTAATGCTATAAATTTTCCTGTAAGCACTGCTTTCACTATATCTCACTAATTTTGTAACATTGTAGTTTTACTTTAATTTACCTAGAAAAACTTTTTTTTCTTCTAAGACTACTTCTTTGACCCCTATGTTACTTAATCAGGAATTTTTTAATCCTGGGAGATTTTTTTTAATTATTGGGAGATTTTCCAGCTATCTTTATGTTACTAATTTCTAGCTTATGTCCTAATTTCTAGTTTATGTCCTGAGAAAATACTTTGTATGATTTCTAGTCTTCTAACTTTGTTAAGGCAGGTTTTATGGCCCTAAATGTAGTCTATCTTAGTGAATATTCCATGTTAGTTTGAGAACATGTATTCTGCAGTTGTGGAATGAAATATCCTATAAATGTCAATTAAATCCAGTTGATTTATGGTACTTTTCTGTTTCAAAGGTAACACATATCTGTTCAAATATATAGGAATGTATTGAATTCCCATCTAATAATGATAATGGATTTGTCTATTTCTCTGTAGTTCTATCAATTTTTGCTTTCTGTATTTTGATGCTCTGTGTTTAGGTGCATACAGGTATTTCTTCTTGGAGATCTGACGTCTTTATCATTATGCAATTCCCCCTCTCTTTCTTTCATACATTTTCTTATTCTATAATATATTTTGTCTGAAATTAACACAGCAACTCCAATTTTCTTTTGCTTAGTATTACCATGATATACCTCCTCCAACTCTTTACTTTTAGCCTATCTTTGTCATTATATTTAAAGTGGGAATCTTTTAGGTGATGTATTTCTGGTTCTTGTTTCTCTTTCCACTCTATTAAGCTCTGTATTTTAACTGATATATTTAGACCATTCATATTTAAAGTAATCATTGATATAATTGTTTTAATATGTACCAAATTTATAGTTGTTTTTTATTCATTGCATTAATTCTTTGCTATTCTTTGTCCACTCCCCCACCAAGCAATTAAGAATATTATTTTTGTTTGGTTAATGGGTCAATCACAGGAACTGTTTAGGAACAAAGAGCTTGGTTTTTCTGCAGATGACAAGAGCGAGAGAAAACTTACTTCAGAGGTAAATAACAGAATGGGTTAAAGAACCTAGAATTTTAGAGGTAGCACACTATTAAAGCAAAATCCAATTTTGTTGAATTGTTTTGATGTGTATATCTTCATTTTTGCATATTTACTTAAATTCACTGTAGGTAGAACAAAACAATTAGCTTAAATTATTATAAAAATATTTTATACTCATGGGTTGCGTTGCAGTTATTTTGGTCATAAAAATCATGACTGAGCTTCCCTACCTTTTTTTTTTTTGCCAGTTAAACCTGTATACAAATATTAGACAGTATGAAACTGATTTTTAAATGTACTGGTGGTTGTGATATTTGTCACAAGCAAAGCCAAGGGCTTTGGTAAAGAACCTAGGAGATTCTTGATTATGTGAACCTAAGGAAAAGAAAACATTTTTAGTAATAATACTTTTCCTCAGCCAAGTTACTGCAATTAGGATATGGTGAAAAAATAAATATATTCCACAAGAATGTCTATACTATTGAAATTTTGTATCAAAATACATCATATACCTGCGATTCTATGACTTCTAAATGCTTCACATTTATTTATTGAAACACGTGTTATTACTATGAAATTGCTATTTACATGAAGTTTGAAAAGATAGTGGGGTTTTAGCAAAAGTGAATATGCAATATGTAAATAAGATGATTATGAACATGCAATTTATTTCATCATGGATAATAATTTATGATGATAATATTAACATCTTTAATAAATTAAATGATTAGAACCACATTCAATATTCAGGATCTTTTTCTAAACATGCCACTATAAATAAATTTGCATCAAAACTCAAAAGAGCAATTTTTCAAAATCTAATTAGATAAAAATATGCAAAGTACTGATATATATTAAACAATGGCTTGTATATTTGAGAATCACTGTAATCATTGTTATACAATAAAATGTGTCCCCCAGAAAGATTTTTCAGCCCTAACTCCCTCTATCTTAGAATGTGACCTTATTTGGAATTAGGGTCACTGCAGATATAATTAATTAAGTTAAGGTGACATACTGGAGTAGAGTTGCTCCCTAGTCCCATATAACTTGTATTCCCTTAAGAAGACAGTCATGTAAAGTGGAGACACACAAGAAAATGCCATGTGATGGCAGAGGCAGAGACTGAAGTGAAGCAGCTGCAAGACAAAGGACACCAGAGGATGACAGCTACCCCAGCTAGAAAGAGGCAAGAAAGGATCTCTCTACAGGTTTCAGGGGAAGTATGACTCTGCTTAATTTTGAACTTACAGCCTTCAGAAATCTGAGATAATATGTTTCCACTGTTTTAAGCAACCTGGTTTGTGGCATTTTGTTTGGACAACCTTAGGAAACTAGTATAATCACCAGGAATATTTGGATATCAATTATTAGAGTAATAAATGGGTGCCTTGATAATTCAGATATACTTACCATATTGAGTTTTGGATACATTGTGCCAATGCTATTACACTTAAGTATTTGGACTTTGGAGATGTTAAGAATGGAAGAAATAATATTGTAGTCATTCCAGGAGTATTTATCAAGTGTCTTCTTCATGCCAAGCCTGTTCTAAGAGCTTAGATACAGAGGTGAACAATATTTACAATGTTTCTCCTGTGATGGGAGAATCTGGAAAGACTAACAATAAACAAACATAAAATAAACAGTAATAACAACAAAAACAAATAACTTATTAACTGGTAATAAGTGCTGTGGAGTTAAATAAATCATGGGAAAGTCATCAAGGGAGTTCAGGGGGTGGAAAAGAATTGCTATTTAGTAAGAAAAGGCCTCTTTGTAACAGTGCAATTGAGCAGATATTCTACTGCAGGAAGTGAGAGAAACAATCACACATCAATCTCAAAAAGAACTGTAGGAAGAAAGAACAGAAAGTGTCTCAAGTTTGGAGAGGGTGAGTGTGGCTGAAGTGGAGTGAGGGATAGAATGCTGGGAGGCGGGACCACTGGGTGATGATAAAGAGCCTTCATCATTTGGGGCCTTAGCCACAGTAAGAACTTTAGCTTACTTTGGTTTAGATGAGAAGCAATTGGTGGGTTTTGAAAACAGTGGTATAACATTCTTTGTGTTTTAAAAGTATCACTTTCTTCACCATGCAGAGAATACAAGACACAAGAGAAGTAGGAAGAATTTTTAAGGGCTATTGCAAAATTTCTTGTGTGTAGGCTGGATAATACACCCCCAAATATTCATGTCCTAATGCATGAAACCTGTGGATGTTACCCTCTGCAGCAAGAGGGAGGGACTTTGTAGATATGATGAAGTTAAGGACGTTGAGATATAGAGGTGATCATGGATTATCTGGGTGAGACCTACGTAATCGCAAGGATCCTTATAACAAGTGAAGCATCATGAGGTTCGATTCAAGGAGAGGATATGTGACAGTGGAAACAGATGTTGGAGTGATATGCTTAAAGATGGTGAAAGGGTCCATGAACCCTTTCTGGTTGCATCCAGAAACCAGAAATGGTAAGGAAATAGATTTCCCCCCTAGAGCCTCCAGAGACAGCATGGCCCTGCCAGCATATTAGTTGTAACCTAATGGAATTCGTTTCAGACTTCTGATCCCCAGAACTATAACACATATGTGTTATTTAAGTCACAAAACTTACGGCAATTTATTACAGTAGCAATAAGAAACTGTTTCACCATGTGAAATACAAAAGTACACTCAGCTAGATTGGTCCAATTCTGATTACCTTTTGAAGATAATAGTAGAAAGACGGGCTAATGGTTTAGAAGAGTGTTGTGAGAGAGGAGTCAAGAATACCATCAATATTTTAGCTTAAGCAAGTCAGAATTTTCAGAAACTGTTAAGGTTGCCAAAGAAAAAAAAAGCCTCCTGAGCAGGAATGAAAATCAGGAGTTCAGTTTTGGATATCTCAAGTTTGAAATGTCTATTAGACACTGGAGTGGAGATGTATGATAGAAAGCTGAATAGGTAAGACTCAGAGTTAGGATGGACATTAAATTAAATTAAATCATACATTTTAAAGCAGGCATTGTGTCAAACATCTTCATACATGAATACATGCATATGTATATTATCTCTATACATAAATGCATGCATATATATATATGTATATATATATATATATATATATATATATATATAAAATCCAATTTAGATTCATTTAATTCTCACAAGGCCCTAGTTAGCTCATTATTTTATTGCTTGCTTCCTTTTTTTATGAATCTGTGTCAAGACTTAGAGATTTTAAAAACTAATAAAAACTCTACTTGCTGCAAAGCTTATATGTTTACTCTTTATGTTTTACTGCCTCATGATTTACAAGGCGATTTTATTTTCCTCAAACACACTTGTGAAGATGAAGGAGGTTTTAGTTCAACGGATTTGAGGGCTGATCAAGCAAAAAGATGTGAACAAAAGAGGTGTTATCATACAAAAAGGTTTTTTGGGAGATATTTGAACAGGCTTTTACGGCAGAAGAAATTTCTCACAGTTTGAGATTATCCAGAGGCTGGGGTGGGCGTGGGCAGGGGGCATCACCCAGAAGGAAAAGAGGGTAAAAGAACTCTGGGGAAGTGTGGACCCAGAAAGTGGGCTTAAATGTGTGGGTGATGTGCTCAGCATAATGTCGGGGAGTCTTTGTGTCAGAGAGCTCAAAAAGGCGGTCCCAAGTTAGGATCTTATATAACTGCAAGACTCTATCCTATCAATAGCCTGCAGATACTGGGTAAGATTTCACGAGGTACGCAACATAGGCAGGCTCTAAATGGCTAAAAATTTGCTTGTTTGGATTGTTTTGGAAATATATGCACATGAAAAGAAATTTAGCTTGGCACCAGTGGGCTTTTGAGCAAATGAGTCTAACCCTGCAGTGAAGAAATAAACAATCTGGTGACCAAACATAGAGGCCATCTTTGGTTCATTTACGTAACACAAGAGATTATCATTTTTTAAGTATTTTTTGAAATCTGAAGATATGTTTTAAATATAGATTAATCGATAGGAAAGTAAAGCAAGAAATTAGAGTTGTGACAGTAACATAGGAAATGCCTTAGAGAAATCCAAGCAATAGTTTTGAATACTTTGGTAAAATGTTTATTTTTCTATGAATATTATTTAATACTGTGATTTATAAAGTCACCTTCCCTACTCACACTTCAACATAGATCTGAGCCCATAATATATCAGCCATCTAGTTAATGAATAATGCTCAAAATACTAATTACATTGTGAGCATGCATTAATGAGTAGAATAAAATTATAATAGGGTCCAGTTTTCCCTTTTGCTTTCATTCATATTAAAAATGAGCACTATAAAATCAGGTAAATTCTTTAAAACTGCAATGGTTGAATAAAAGTATTCAAATACAGTAATATTCACACATGATATGTAATTGAGACAAAAAAGAAAGTGCAGTAGAGTGTCCCTGGAATATTTTACTCATGCAAACAATGGTCTAATGTATTATTGAATATCACAAACCATAACTTTTCAGAAGAATTATAAGAACCAATATAGCTTTGCAATCTATTTTTTTTTTGACAAGTAAGGATGGGGGAAAAAAACCCATCAACAATGCAGAAGACATTTTAATATTATAGAATAGCAAATGTGTTAAATCACACAAAGATCGCTGCTTTCAAATTAAATAACTAGCTTCATGGAAAACTATCGTTTATGCCCTTATTTTTCTTCCTTCATGACAGACTGGTAAAATTTTATTCATAGTCTATTTCCATTGCACATCCAGTAGTCAGCAACCACCAGTGGAACCTATTAGACCATTGAATTGCTATCAAATGGATTTAGTGACACACAAGGAAAGCTGTGATTCAGCAAGAAACAGCTGTATTTAAGCCTTTTTTTTTTTTTTGGACAACAGTAAAAAGTGCTGAAGTGCTACTATTCTTTGAGGAAAAAAGTGTGCATTTCAAGATTTTAAGAGTTTATGTTATTCTTAGCCATTTGAAAATATTACCAGCATTGATTTTTTTTTAATTCCACCCTGTTGCCTCCTACTTCTTATTAAATACATATTATTCTATTGCTTTTCTCCCTTCCTTCCTGTCTTTGTCTTTACTTCTGTTTTTTTTTTTTTTTTTTTGGTCTTTCTTTTCTTTATTTTTTACAGGTGCAGGTCATGAGACATTTGTGTTATATAGTAAATAAAAAACATATTAAGTTATTATAATTGCTGAAAAGTTCTTAATTTTTGTCTGGAAAGTCCATTAATAAAAAGAGATGATTTTCATCTGTCAAATTCAGTATTATTACAATACAATATTGATGGGAATGAAAATAAATAATTATAAATCTGTACATTACAAAGAAACAATGTTCCCATGTGAAAAAGAAGTTAGCCTTCTACCAAATATTATGGCAGTTAATTACAGTATTATAGCAAAATTGTTAAAGGAAGACAGTGAGAATTTTGTATTTATAGGTTTCTTAAAACATGCTTTATTAGTTTGTTATTGGAAAGCACAGGTGATATAACCAGAGCATCCATGAGATCTGGAAAAAACTCTCTGCTTTTTCTATTTTTATTTGTTTATTCACCATGTATCATAACCTTGTTCACTGCAACACAACATTCTCACCATACGTCTGTCATCTCTCTCACAAGTTCTTGAGGTGGAGAGAGTTATTGATGAATACTGTGAAATTCAGGCATCCCAGTCATAGAGTAAAACAACACTGGAACAATTGAAAGGGCAGACATGATCTAGTATGACTCATAGATTTGACATATCTTAGAACTGACATAAACAGAAGTCCAACAGTCATAGCAAAGCTGAGTATTTTTGTTAAAAACAAAAATCAAAACACCTATTTGGTAGCTACATTGAACTACTAGAAAGCTAAAACGACTATAAAATTGAGAATGTCTTAATTGTTTTCAAAAGAGGCATTTTAAAATGGATTTAATTGTAAGATAATATATTAATCTTTCAATCTTAATGATTGGGTAGCATTTATACAGATATAATACAAATAGGTATAATACACCTACTTGTGTGCCTGATATTTCCTTAAGTCTGGACATACAGCAGTGAACAAAGCATTCATGTGCATATGTATAAGTGCAACCCTGAAAAGAAGGAATGGATGGGGGGATGTATGCGGGGATCAGGACTAGCATATTGTTATAGGGCTGCCCTGTGCCTTATAGGATGCTGAACGTCATCTTTGATTTCAACACACAAGAAATCGGTAGCAGCCTCCATCTCCCCCAACTATGGGAATCAAAAATGTCAGCAAATACACCCCAGGGGCAGAATTGTCCCCGTTGAGAACCACTGATCTATTCCAACTATGGGTTGATTATTTATGGAAAAGATCTTGTTAAGTAGAAGGAGGAGGATGAATTGGTCTCTTAAATCTCCTATTTCTATATTAACTAGCTTGACTCTTTTACTGTAGTTTTGAGATGATCTTCATGTGTTATCCGTGCATTATTTAGAAATTAGCAAATATTTTGAATACACCTAAATGTGAAAGGTGAACAGCACCACAGTGAAGTCCATTTTGCCTATATAAACATGCAATCGTGTAATAACAAACATGTTATTTCTTTGTATATCATTAGATTCCTCTTCAAATCATGTAAAGAATAAGGGAAGAATTCTTGCTATAGTGTACTGTGTTGAAACTTTCTGTGGGATCACAGCAAACTTGTCTTTCCCTAGAATGAACCCCTATAGGAGAAGTGGGAAAAGTCAATCAGAAAGAGAAAAATCCACTAATGAAAAACTGAGCCTAATTTTGTATTTTGAGAAAATCTCCTTCGCATTGTCTTCTTGTGATTTTGCCATTACTCCCCTAAACAATGGGAGGCAATGAATGGAGTGTGAATCTCTTTGCTCTAGGCAGGTGCAAAGCCAAATGGAGGGAAGAGGAAAGGAAAAAGAAAATATAAGACTCCCTCCCCTACCAGCCCACTCCCCAGCACTGCCAGGAGATTACCTTCAGCATGAAAAGTCAATGTTTTCAAATGTCTGATAAATAATAATACAGATTAGAATTCATTTGCAAGATGGCCGAGGGCCCTAAATTGTTTGATCATCTCTAATCGTCTCCATGGCTTCCATTATCTAAATTTGTGACATTTTTCCATTATAGGAAACTGCTGTATTTATTTTTATTGAAATAGTGATTTAGGTAGGGATAATCAGAAGTAAACTTTTATTATAGATGCTTGCTAGATAGACAGTTGGTTTTGAGAGATCTTCAATTACGAAGGCATGGTTAAGTAACATTTTCACAGTTAGACTGATTCAATTCATGTTATTTTCCTTTTGCTCTACTTTATGATGATAGTGATGAGCCAAACATAAATAACACACATGGACTCAGTAACATGAACCATTGATAATTCAAAACTGGAATATAAATTTGAAATATTTAAATTTGTCATTTGAGTTACAGAACATTATCCTCTATTATTAACAATATTTCATGTAAACAAAGACTTCCAAGTTACTGTAGATTTGTTAACATTAGACAGGAACTGAAATATTGACCCTAAATATAAGAATTTATTTTAATTGCATAAGTGTACTAATTTGACTATCTTGACTTTGATGATGTCAAGTAAGCAGTTTGAAGCTCAGAGGAGAATCTTGGCTAGAAACAGAAGTAACTTAAATCATGTAAATTTACATAAAAATGTAATCATCCTTGGAAATTTTCCATATATACTCTGTTGAGTTTTCAGCAGTTTACTTCCCTCATTCAGAGGAATTTGTATCCATTGGGAAGAGTAGGTCAGATAATCACATACCATATAAACCATGTTACTTAAGTCATTTTAATTCAGATATCCACTGTGTCCTCAAAAGATGTTTGGGAGTGAATTTGTGCTCTAAATTGAAATTGTAATCTGGGGAAATAGGATGATGGCATTTGTATTGCTGAACAATAGTGGTTACAGAAGAAAGTGCGTAGCAAAAAAGGTTTGCTACCACAAGGAAGTATTCAGACTGCAAGGAATGTTGGGGCTATAAGGGCTGACTCTGATTACACACTCCAGGTGCAATCACTCTCTCTGTCGTTCATGCTTTTTGTGACTTTTGAGCAAATTACCACCCCTCATTGGGTGACTTAATCAACAGGTATTTATTTTCTCACAGTTCTGTAGGGAAGTCCAAGATCAAGGTGTTGGCAGGTTTGGCTTCTCCTGAGTCCTCTCTCCTTGGCTTGTGTATGAAAGCCTTTTTCTCTGTGTGCCTGCATCACTGGTGTCTCTTCGTTTTCTTACAAGGACACCAGTCATATTGGATTAGGGTCCCAGCCTGACTGCCTCCTTTTAACTTAATCCCCTTCTAGCCTTGCCTCCAAATTTGGTTACATTCTGAAGTACTAGGGGTTGGAATGTCAACAGATGGATTTGAGGGGGAAACAATTCAGACCATAACACCTCTCTAAACCTTAGTTTTTATTATCTGAAAAATGACAATAATATTAGTAATTTATATGACATTACTGTAAGAATTAAGTGAGATATTATATATAAATCACTTATTAGAATGACAGACACATACTAACTATTGAATAAATTTTTGCTGGTTTCATAATAAGTATTATTAATATCATCCTTATAATTTTATCTGAATTTATTTTGTTTGTGTTATATTTTATAATAATAGTATCCTATTCCACATAATCCTTACATTTCTCCATACCTGAGCTAATTGCAGAGGCATAAAGTCCATTCTCACTTTGTTATTTTGAGAAATAAAAGAAATGAGAACATTATCCCACTTTCAATATAAAAATTGAAGTAATATTTTGTTAATGCAAATGTATGTTGTGCAGTTTTGGATTCTGCCTTTCAGAGTACCACATTGAAACTTGAACTACATTTCCATAGTAAGTAACCATATTATATGCATATGGAAAAGGTGAATGTTGTTATATAAGTCAGGATAGGAGAGGTTATTTTGCACTAGTAAACAATGTTTGAGTAATATAATGTCTTAACATGACAAAAGTTTATTTATTAATCATTTTCAGTTGGATAAATGGGCTGTTAATTCTCTTCATTGTAGTAATTTAGGGATCTGGGTTCATATAGCCACCACATCCCAAATTCTGCCAGTATCGTGGTATAAGAAAAGAAAGCTCTGGAAGCCTTTGATTCATTAGTAAAGGCTCTGTCCTGTAAATGAGATGTTCTAGTCACTTATAACTTTTAAATCAGAATTAATCATTTGGCTCCAATTGCATGGGAGCTAGGAGGTATAATTCTATTATATGTTCAGAAATCAGAGAGCTGATATTTGAATATTTAATGAACATTAATTGCTATCATGATTATATTCCCTCCATGCTTCAAAATCCAATTTATGCATTTTGATATTGTCTTTAAAACTATAGGACATATACTCAGGGTAAATCACACACACACACGTGATAAAATACACCACTGTATAAGCATTAATGAATATCAGAGTTATAGTATCACTACAGAAATATCATCCTTAATAGTTATTCTTTATATAAAATAAATGCAATTTGTTATGATATATTATTTTCCATCAAAACACAAATTGTTCTTGAATCAAGAGAGCGTAAACCTTATTTGATGACACTTAATAAAGCTTCTCTTTATGAATTATCTGTTGCCAAAAGGAGCCTTTATAATATAAGTACATAAATTTGTTGCACTCCAACAGATCGTTAAACAATGATGGATGTTGTTAGAACTAAACCAATATTAGCAAATAAGATTATTGACTTAAACTATTGTAACATTAATAATATAAATAGAACTGGTTTAAAGAAATACATGTGTAGCTTTGCAACAAACATTACTATAATTGAAATAGGAATATTAAATTAAACATAGCCATCACTTTCATATAAGAAAAGTATATTTTAAAAATTATAATGTGTTTTTCTTTTGAGTCAGAGGTTATAATCATGATCAATCCTGAAAAATTAATCAAGCTGGATAATTAATCAATATTGTGTTTGCCAAGTAGTTACAGTTCTGTAGATTCTCTATTCTGTGATGCAGTAATATCAACAACAAGATAGAAACTATGAAGAAATAAAAACAGATATGGATTCTACATATAAAATTTACAATATGTAAAATGTTAAGAATACCTAAAGAGATGTTTATATGAATTTTTATATTTTGCTCAATTTTGTTCTCAAATTTCAAAAAAAATTAGCATGTATGTTATAAAATAGTGAAAGCATGTGAAAGGTTATATATTCCTCCAGGGCAAAAAGAGTACATTGCTTTATAAGATGCAGAATGCTAGATTTCCCTCAGTGATAAACTCAGAAGTAAAAGAAAATATTTGACTAAATGAATTGTTATTTTTGTTAAGTAATGACTAAATATTGTTTCTATGCTTCTTTTAAATGATAATTAAAATTATTTGCATCCCTATATTAAAGAGCTGAATTGTGACAGCTTGGACAAATTTGTTAATGTAGCTATTTAACAGTTTTTAAAATCTAATTTAAATTACTATTCTTCATTGTTCAAAATTGTCAGTCAATTTCCATGTCTATACAGGAAGTTCAGTGGGAGAAACATGACTGAAATCAGGAAACTTGTTCCTCATTTTTATCTTTCTCATATATCAAAATAGCTTTGCCTATGTGTGTATAATATGATTCAAAGAGAAAAATAGAAAAGGACCGTGAATACAATATTGACATGGCCTAAAATATTCTTAAATAAAATGTGTGTGTGTCCATTTGTGATCTGTATTTAGACTTTTTACTGGACATATATTTGGGGTACTTATATAATTACTTTGATGTCTTCCATTTATCTCCCATTTATTAGTCTTCGACTGTCCAGGCAAAGTGTCCTCATAACTTCTGGTCTCAGATGAAATGCCCCCACTTCATGCCATTGCCTTCCTGAGCAGCCTCCATGGGGGCCGTTAATAGAACCCAGAAAAGTAAGGGATTTGGCCACCTTTGTAGAGAACCCTGGTAGATGAAAACGCGAGAAATAAGGCATACTCATTTCATAGTTGCTGCTGTAACAAAGTACCACTCATTGGGTGGCTTAAACAGAAATTTATTTTCTCACAGTTCTGGAGACAGCAAGTCCTAAATCAAGATGCCTGCAGGGTCAGCTCCCACTGAGGTCTGTGAGAGAAGGATCTGTGCCACACCTCCCTTCTAGCTTCTGGTGAGTTACCCCCAATCTCTGGTGTTCCTTTACTTGTGACACTGTTACTCCAGTTGCCATCTGGTATTCCCCCAGTGACTCTGTGCCCCAATTTCCCCTTTTTGTTAGGCCACCAGACATATTGGTTTAGTCCTGGCTCTAATGACGTTGTCTTAAGTTGTTCATTTACAAAGACCCTCTTTCCAAATAAAGTCAAATTCAGAAGTACTGAGGGTTGGGACTTTAATATCTTTTAGAAGTATACAATTCAACCTATAACAGAAAATCTGAGAACAAATCAGGATGGTTTTGAGGTGAAATTTCTTCTTTCAAACTCTAGACAGAACAACTATGTTTTATTAATTGTAATTTTTATATATTGTAATATTTTGACATACAGGGGGTGACTAGCTGGCAGCAGAAAGATTGCCCCTCCAGAGCTAGGTAATTCCTAGACGTAGTACTGACCTTAAACAAGTAGACTGACAGTTATTTCTGCAGCAAAAAAAAAAAGGGTTTATTTAGGATCAGCAAAGAATAGCAATTCAGGGTCTGCAACCATAGCAAGCCATGTGCAAGTCCTCTGAAACAAGGCAAAAATAACTTTTTTAAAGAAGGGAAAAGGAAGCCAGTTGGGCTATAGTAAAGAAAGAGTCCATTCAAGTAATTGAGAGTTTAAAGTTATAGGCTTTTCATTGGCTGAGTTGTAATAGTCTCTCACTGACTGAGCTTTTGCCAAGCAAGAAGTCTTTCTTCCTATTGGGCTCCGCTATTATTGTAGGATGTGAGAGCTCCCTCTTCTGGCCTCCTGACTCTGAGTTCTTTCTGTCTTCTTGGGAAACACATAGTGTTGCCTTACTTCACACCTGCCCATGCCTCACGGCTTCTTCTTTCATCTCCATCTCTACCCTAGTAGGGAGTTCACACCTCTGAGATCTAATATCTTCACATTTGCCTTATCTCAAGCTTTGCTTTCTAGAGGACAGAGCTAATATTTGTTTGGAATCAGCAATGTACAAAATAAAGAATGAAAGGTGAGGTAAGGCTTAAAACCCTAGATATTAAAATCTGTTAAAAAGTTCTAGTTATTACAGTAGTAAGATACAGAGCCATGGACCATGAATAAAAAGACAAGTCAATGTGAACTGGAAAGTTCAGAAACGCTCAACTACATGTATGTGATTAGCAAATAAATAAAGCGCTATATCAAAGCAGTAGAATGAATTGCTCGATTGGATATTGAGGGCAATTAATTAATCATTAGGGGAAAAAATACCCTGAGACAAAAACAAAACTATACAATAAATTATGAGACATGTTCAATCTAGTTAGTAGCCAATAAACCAAATAACCAAATATGGTCACATTTGGCATGTATCCAATTGAAAACATTAAATAATATTCTGTAAATTGTAGAATTTGTAACAAATGTAATAGTCTATTCTGGATGTAAATACAGTAATACTTACAAAAAATTTAAAATAGATCATATTCTTTGAATCAATTATTCATTTTCAAAAAGAAACCATTTTAAAGTAGACTCAGGCGTTTATGTGAAAAAATATATTCAACAATGCGTATAAGAGAATTTATAAAATGAGATTGTATAAATTATGACCCATTCATATATTAAACATTCAATAAAATTATGCAGAGAAATAATGTGGGTAGATATGAAAAGGTATTTGTGATATATCATCACCTGCATGAGAAAAGTAAATTATGAAACCCTATGTTAGTAAGTTTCTCATTTTGAGTAGAAATGCAGAATTATGGTACATACAGATAAATTATATTTGAATATGTAAAGCAAAAGATACAGAGAAAGATTCTAATAGATATTTTTAGTAGTATGATTATTAGTGATTTCTATCTTCTTCATGCCAATGTGCATTTCTAAACTTTATATAATAAATATGCATTCATTTTCCATGAATATAAAATTATTTAAATATGATTTAGTGGGTACAGTGTATGTAAATTTAAGTAAAACAGAGTTTAACTGTCTTAATACCAGAATTTTAGAAATACTGTTTGTAAAACACTGTTTTGGAATGCAGATAACTGTAGATAATTGGACGTAGAGAAGAAAGATGTAGATGAGATGGAAAATATTTTTGAGGAGTATAATACAGGGTTTGTTTTTTTTTTTAATGCTGTCTTGACCCAGTTTGGAGGGGCTGACTAGAGGCTGGTCTTTCTTGAGCAGCCTATTAATTCCACACCCCAACCACTTCTCTTATACCAGCTCACTCTGAGCCACTAGGCACCTGCTTTTATCTCCTCAGGGCCGGGCACCAAACAACAGGGTATAGCACCTATGCCCTGGAGCCCACAACATTATTCAAACTAGGCAACCCATGGGGAGCCCAGGTCAACCCCACTCCACTTGCCATACGTAAGTTGTCCCCCTGTTGCTCCATTTTGCCGTTACCCTGTCCCCAGGCACCATCTCCTGCGTAGCAGCCGTCTATCCTGAGCTGTAACATAGAGTTCAGCTTTTCATCTATGAGAGATCAGTGTGTTGTGCCCCACCATCAAAAGAACTTTTAAATCTTATAAAACAAGGAAGTCTGTATGTCTGTGCATATATGTACACACATACACTTACTCATCTTTTCCCTCAACATTTCTCTTCTAGTTCAAGTGTTCATTATCCCTATGCTGAACTGTTAACCATATCCTTCTAATCCAAACTACTCATCTACTCATTCATGATCCTTAAGTCTTTCTAATCACATTATTATGCCTCTCCTTAAAAACTCTTTGTTCAGGTGTACAAGCAGGTCTGAGTCTGGAGTCAGATGAGTTCTCTCATTCCTCTTACATGCACTTCACCAGATCACAAGAATCTGTGCATTTGTAAAGCAGTCGGACAGTACACTTTCTACTGCCTGCATTACCCTGAGCATATACAGCTAGAAACTTCCTGGTCATTGTTCAAAAACTAATACGAATATGTCCTCAGCTACTAAGATAAAATGTAAAGCTTCCTCATCCATTACTGTAGCACTTTGCAGATACTACCATAATGTGACCTATGTATCATATTTATGTGGCTTCATTTCTACCTCCCAACTATAAATGGGCTTTCTAAGACTAACAGATATAGCTTATTTCCCCTATGTTTTCTTCCAATTATCTACTGCCTGGCAAGGCACTTACAATAATTTGTTTTGCTGAATTGAATTGAATAGAACTACACACATACATTAGTTAGTAAATACTGATTTGAGGATGAGATCACTTCCATTGAAAGTCTTTCTTAAATTAGAGGTTTTGGGAAAAGTAATTAAAAGGAAAATAAGTAAGGTCTTCTCTCCCTCCCCCAACACAACACTGCCAATATACCAGAGGAATACCTGTCCTAATGCTCTGTACGGCTCAGAAAGAGTTAAATATAGAAACACCAGAGACCTTTCAATGGGATTTAAGCCTAGAAACCATAAATTTAAGGACTTCTTTCAGGTAATAATTAACCTAAAGTTATTTTTTCCATTTAAAATCAGGGAGATTTATATTCCATACCCATCAGGAAAAAAAAAAGTCTAAAGAAAAATGTGATTTCAGCAGTCTTTAGAAGGATGGATTCATATTTGAAGAGAATCAAATCTTCAAAATCCTGCATTTTTATAAGTTTATTCAGTACGAGAGACAGAAAGTGCTAGATTAAGATAAATAGACATGAATCCTTTATGTTTTGTAGAATGAACATTCTAGACTTTGTAGGTGGTATGAAAACTGCACAATTAAAAAAAGCTTTGAGATAAGGATTTTATCAATCTTATAATAATCTACAATATCAGCACAATTTCTGAGCGAGGGTGAGAGTACAACTGAGAATAATGAGTAAAAGATGATAGGGAGAATTTATAGATTTATTTTTTGCATGCCCAAAGAGGTCCCCAAATGTGTTAGTGAAAAAGAATTGGAATGTGGCTCCGTATTATTCTGTAATAATACAGGTGTGCGTATATCATTTAGTTATGAAGGTATATTGTATATATATATTAATGCATATACATTATGTATTTCAACTAATTACATGCAATTTACTGTGAAGTGCGACTCAGTTTATCGATTTATTAAATCCAAAGCGTTTATCATCCCCCTTCTTGAATTGTTAATGGAGGCATATGTCCCAGACTGAACTAAGTGACACTTGTGGACGTGAAGCTGGGACCTTCGCAGAGGCGATCACATAAATGACAACCGTGATCAGCATGCCTTCCTCATATTGAAATCAGGTAATTCAAATAAGATCTTTCACTTTAAGGCCAAATTTTGGCTTCTACATTCCTAAATATATTTCTGTTTATTAAAATTCTCACTCCAAATGTTAACCTTACTCATGCCTCCTTGTTATTTTTTCCAAATCCAAAATGAGAAATAAATACCGAGCAAGTAAACACTAACATAAATACTATTTATATTTAAAAATGATTGTGATATATACCCTGCTTCTACTTGTCCATATTTTTCATAAAACTAAAGACCTACGTTTCAGTGCAAATGTGACTTAGCACACATGAATAAGAAATGAACACATTAAAAATATGAAACTATATCTGCAAATAATGTTGTCCCATTGCAGTTGCTCCGTATACACCAAAGCAATGTATGAGCAGAGGCAGCATTGCCCCAGCTCTCAGTAGGATACTTTCATCATTTGCAGCGAGAAAAGGAAATATTAAGGCCATTTGACAGTGGCTGAGATGAGACTCTAACATATTTGAGTTACCATTTCTGGGCTTTTCCCACCATTTATTCTATAAAACACAAGCATCTAGTTTGTAGAGACCCTATGCTAGAATTGTCTAATTATGAGTAACAGATGGCAGCTTGTGTGGTGGTTGGGACATAGAGTTACAGGAGCTTAATATTCTCTATTCATTCTTGGAGCTGATGAGTATTTAAGAGACTTTGCAGTTTACAAGTTTGCAAATAGATAAAATGAATCATATTAATCAACAGCTTTTACTTTCAAGTTTATTCTATGAGTCATGAGATTTGGGTATTAGAAAATACTGAAAATATAATATATATATATAATATGTATTAATTCAATGCAATGCTTTTATGAGAAGTGATTGCTTATTATTTTTAAAATAACTAGACTAAGACAATATGAATTATACTATAGATTTAAAAAGAAGAGGAAACATTTCAAAACCTATTGTTAGTACACGAAAGAAATTAATAATACAAAAATGAAGGTTTCCTTTCAAAACGTGTAAAGATACGGTATGAAACATCTCTTTAGTTGGGTTTTGTGCATGAAAATTAGTTGTTTATGTCCCTGGAATCAGTAAATTAACCTGCAATCTGCCTATGATACTAAGGAAAATAAAGTGTCTTATCTCACATCATATCAAACCGTAATTATATGAACATTTGCACACAGTTAATTTTGTTCGTAGTCACTTAGAAATACCTGCTGGGTAGGGATTATCATTGCATTCAGGATATGCCTGATTTGCCAAAAGGCCAGAAATATCACACAGCATACTAAACTCTCTCAGCAACTAAAGTACATTTAGAAAGAGTGAAAATGAGGCATCTTCATCATTTCAAGGAAAATATTAGCTGATTTTCAAGCAGCACTTTATGTACATAAATTACTGCAACCAATTTAAATATAGAAAACATTTTCAGTTCACCTGATATTTGAGGGGTGCTACATACATAATTCTGTTGACAAAGGAAGACAGGAAATAATTGATATTCAAGCTGATTTACCTAATTTGCAAAGTGGACAGATCTATCAATATGAATATAGAACTGCCACAATTCCAGGCACTTGTTAGAGACTTAAGGAAAAGTACGTACAAAACAAGTTGGTTGGAGAAAATAGAATTTGAAGATCATTTGCTAAAAAACTATGTGTACCATACATCTATGTCTTGAGACTTGTTACTTCTAAAAGGTTCTACATTCCCCTTGCAGTGACCAAATATTTTAGTGTAATGAATCAGATTGTTTGGAGAGTCACACTCGCCAAAGGAAATGAGTTTTGCATGAATAATAATATAAGGAATACTAAAGATGGTATTTCTTGCATCACTGTGACCCCGCTGAAATCACATTTGAAAAGGATTTTTTCCTCTGTTTTGATAAAGTTCCTCCTTGTTGTAGACAGAATGGCCCCTCCCTAACGCCAGGAACCATGAATGCATTGTATTACTTGAAAAGAGGAACTTTGCAATCTAATGTAGGTTGAGGATCTTATAAAATTAACCTGGAATAAATGTTTAGGCCCAGTCTAATCACAGAGATTCTTAAAACCAGAGAACAACATTCAGCTGGAGCAAAAGAAATTTGGCAGATGAGAAGTTAAAGAGACTTAAAGCATGAAAAGGACAAAACATCCCATTGGTTTGAAGCAGCCAGGAATGCAGGTGGTTGTAAGGAACTGAGAGTTCCCTGGATAATAAACAGCAAGATCTCAGCCAGAAAAAGCTGCAAGAATTCTGCAAACAACCTGAATGATCTTGGAAGCAAATTTGTTTCTGAGCCCAAGCCAGCCAAGATCTTAACTGGCCTTGTGAAACCTGCAACCAGTCAGCCCACTAGGATTTCTGACTACAGAGCTGTGAGTTAACATATTTGTGTTTTAAACAACTAAGTTGGTGGCAATTTGCTACAACAGAAATAGAAAACTAATATACTCACCCACAAAAAAATAATGTACTTTCTATTTTGCATGACAAGAGCAACATGACCCATTATAGTCTCTCACTGGCTGTAAAGATGCTATCGGCTAATTTTAAATTTTATTATTGAAGACCCTTATCTCTAGCATAGTTGTCTTTTTCTTTTCATGTATCCTAATTTCCCCCTAATCTTTAACAATGTAATCATCATTATGTTTTTATCAAATTCTTAAAAATTTGTGTTGTGAACAAAAAATACTGCAAACCATGTCAGTAAACAAAGAATGCTGAAGCCATCAAGTCATCAGCGGCTGCCGCCTCCCCCCAGTGAAGACAAGCCTGCAGCCCGGCCTCTGCAGCCACTCACAATGCTGCACCCTGAGGGGACTCAGAATAAGAAAGGACAGGACACTGGCCCTAGATAGCTAGGTGCTTGTCAAAGGAATTAATTCAATGAGCCCAAATGTTTGCTTCCTCCCATACATAGAAAAGTACTAAATTCTTTGACTTGAGATGCCTGGTTTTCTTTAGTTACCAAGTAATCTTTTAATGTTCCAATTACCTGGTCTTTGTTGTAAAGCTCCTATACATCCTAGCTCCTCCCCTACCTCTCTGGAGCCGTCCCTCAGAGCGATCTGAGAGGCTGTCATCCAGGCTGGAGTCCTCCCGCCAAATAAAATGTAACTCTCAACTTTTAGGCTGTGCGTTTATTTCAGTCAATAGTGTTGAGCTAGAATCTTGTTTAGAAATAAGTGTAATATAAATATAAAGAAATAAAATTAATTTTATGTCTATATTTATTAGTAATTCCTTTCATTGTGAAATATTTAAATAAGAGCTACAGGAATACACAAAATGCAAGATGAGGTAAATTAGGATTGGTTGTGATGGACGTCAGTGTTGTTTTACAACCAATATCGATTTCCCCTTCCTTTAAAAACAGCAACCTTTTCTTGGGATTCGCGCCTCCTGCATTTCATGGAATCCTGGTAGTAGTGTCATAACATGTTTCTAATTATTTTAATGACCAGAACATTCTCTCAGCTTTCTGGGGCATAACTAGTAGATTCTCTATTCTTACATAATTAATCCGTTTTAGTATCTCGAGGTTGGTGGACCTCCTGAACCCATCCTCAGTACTCAGCCAAGGTTGTTCTGGCATCTCCGCTTGATTTACTGTTTAACCACTGATTTTTCCAGGCTTTGCTAAAAACAAAATTGCACTGGAAAAAAGTTAAACAGATATAGAAGACTTTACTCAAGGCTATGCAATAGAGGACAGAGTGGAGAATTCAGTCTGAGCTCAACTCCACTGAAACAAAGGGAGGGAGAGATTTTAAGACCAGGAAGTAAGGGAGGGAATCTTAGGCCGCTTGTGTTTGCTAATTGCAAAGGATCCCCTTGTATCTTAATGACAGGAGGTAGTTTCATGTCTTGAAGTAAGGAGCCCACTGCAGGAAGTTAGGTTTCTACCCTCCCATAGTGTCTAGGGAAAAGGGGCATTCTGTACAAGTACAAACATTAAAATAACTACGATCTATTGAACAGCAAGGAGACTATTGTTAATAGCACATCTGCATATTTGAATGTTGCTAAGAGAGTAAACTGTAAAAATTAAATAAAAAGAAAGGATCATTATCATCCTTGATGATTACATGGCAAAGAGATGGCTCCCAGGTCCTTGAAAAAGGCAGTCCTCAATTAGAAGCTTTTAAAAAGATTTACATCTCAAAGGGTCACAGAATGAGTTTTCAACCAGGAAATGCTCTAAGAAAAGGGAGGTCAGGGACCTATTAGTAGGAAGAATCCCATCTAATACTGAGTCAAGATGAGGGGTTATTATTTCTAAGTATTTTATTCTTTTTGATGCTATTGTAAATAGAATTGTTTTCTTAATCTCCTTTTTAAATAGTTCATTGTTTATGCATAGAAACACAATTGATTTTTATGTTGACTTTGTGTTCTGCAACTTTAATGAAGTTGTTCATTAGTTCTAACAGTCTTCATTTGTTTGAGGAGTCTTGGAGATTTTCAACATACAAGGTCATGGCATCTGCAAACAGATAATTTTACTTCTTTTTCAATTTGGATACCTTTCTTTCTCTCTCTCTGTTTGTTTGTTTTTTTATTTTTGACTAATTGTTCCAGCTAGGACTTCCATACAATGTTGAAAAGAAGTGGTGGTGAGATTGAGCATCCTGGTTTTTTTTTCCAGGTTTTAGAGAAAAATCTTTCATTTTCTTCATTATTGAATAAGATTATAATTGTGAGCTTTTCAAATATGGCCTTTATTGGATTGAGATAAGTTCCTTCTACACCTAATTTGTTGAGAGTTTTTATTATGAAAGATGTTGAATTTTGTCAAACACTTTCTCTACATCTAAGTGTCTTATCACCACATAAATAATAATAATAATATAATAATAATAATAATAATAAAGAGGGCAAGAGGAAACCTTTGGAAGTGAGAGTTATATTTATGGTATAAATTATGGTGACATTTTCATGGAAATATACTTATCTCCAAACTTGTCAAGTTGTATTCATTAAATATGTACAACTTTTTGTAAGGCAATCATACCTGAATAAAATGGTTTACAAAAAAATGAAAACAAATATGAAGGAAATGTTAAGACAGTCTTGGTCAACCTCAGTACTGTAATAGAATCAGCTCCTTAAGAACATGTTGAATCCTGAATCATGAGACAGTTTCCCTAATGTCAATAAACTCTCTCCTCATCAGTAGAAAATTTCTTTTTCACTTCATGCATCCAGGACACTCATGATCCATTTGCAGACGTGCTCCTGGTGCCTGTAGGTATATATCCAGATTCTGCAACTCCTTTGGTAAATAATTCCTTTTACTGACCTAAAACAAATAGCCTATCAGTTATTTTTCTGGCAAAAAAAAAAAATGTGTTTATTCAGGATCAACAAACAATTGCAATTCAGGGTCTGTAACCATGGCAAGCCACATGCAAGTCCTGTGTAACAAGGAGAGGAGGACTCTGAGAGGACTCATTTGCAAGGGAAAAGGAAGTTGGGAGGGCTATAGCAAAGAAACAGTCCACTGGAGGAATAGGGAGTTTGAAATTCAGTTGCTTTTCCATTGACAGAACTGTGAAGTCTCTCATTGGTTGAGCTCTTGCCGGGCAGCAAAGGAATTATTTTTCTTCTTGTTGGGCTCTGTTATCATTATAGGGTATGAGAGCTCCCAGTTTTGGTCTCCTGACTCTATGTTGATTGATATTTCTATTTATTCACTTTTATACTTTCTTCCTACAGCAAGGTCAATACTTATGGAGCCAAGTAGAGACTTGTTTTGGTGTAGGATAATAATAATGTAGAGAGTTTTCCTTGAATTGCAGTGTCATCATCTGTAAGCTTTTGAAAATACACATTTATAACTCATTGTGACTTATCAAATCAGAATTTCTAGGGATGGGGCCTGAGACATTTAATTTTAACGCTCTGACCAGGTGATTTGTATGCACGTTACAGTTAGAGAACCACAAGACTAATACTGAGGAAGGCAAACATCCTCAAGTAATGCGTCTACTTCAGATGAGATCTTTGCATCTTTTCCAGATAGTGGAGTCTCTGTTCTACAGAAAGTGGCAGGGATCACTTCTGTTGCCCGGAGGGTCAAACATTATCTGTGGGTTCAAATTTCTAAGAGCATCTTACCAGTTGTTCCAGCCTTTAGCATAAAATGATCCCCAGGGCTGAAAATTAATCCACTGTCGTAAGTGACTAATTTGTCAGAGGAAAGCTCTCTTTAAATAAGTCATCAGCATTCTCTGACTTGATAGTTGACCTACTTTTTTTTTCTTTTTTGTCTTTTAGGGCTTAGATTTCAGTTAAGATCTTCCAGTGACCCCATCACTCCGTATGATTGCCATTTTCCAATATCTCTCAAATACTCGAGTGATTGTACAGCCAAGTATGAACCTTTCTACCTTAATTCCATCTGAATCCACAACACGTTAGGCTCTGAGCACTTCAGATGCTCACTGGGCTCAGAGTGCTTGCTCCCTGACTTCTCACCAGCAATGGCCAGAGGGTGACCTAGTACCAGAATCACAAGGTAAGGATGTTTGCTAGGAATTCACCTCCAATATCAGCTATCTTTGCTTGGGTTTCCCCCAAATCAACGCTGAGAAAAGCATTCAAGTACAAGTAGTTTATTGGGAGATAATTTAAGAAATCGTAATAGTTGCTGTGGGAAAGTTAGACTGCTAACAAATACAGATACCTACATTAGACAGATTGAATTTTTATTATCTTTTTAATTAGTTCTTTTCCTCTGTAAGATAAGAAAACATTTCCTGTTAAGGGCCAGTTGAGGGGAGGGTGTAGCTCAGTAGTAGAGTGCATGTTTAGCATGCATGAGGTCCTAGGTTCAATCCCCAGTACCTCCATTAAAAAAATAAATAAACTTAATTACCTGCCCCCCCTAAAAAAAAGAATCTGTAAAGGGCCAATTAATGAATATTTTAGGCTTTTCAGGCCAAATGATCTCTGTCACAACTACCTGTCATTGTGGGACAAAAACAGCCATGGATAATGTGTTACTGATATGTTTTGATCAAGTATTATTCACAAAAACACAGTGGGATGGATTTGGCCCAGAAGCCATAGTTTGCCAACTTCTTCTCTCTATTGTGAAGTACTTGAGGACAAGGCATATGAATTTTTATCAATATAATCTAAGTAACTGGCCAAGGCTGTGCATGTAGAAATATAGAGAGTAAATGAATGAAAAATTTAGTATGTTTATAGATAATATAGATGATGACATTGAGGTGATCTTTCCCCTTCCCCTGTTTGGTGAAGTAGAAAATGTGTTTGCATTTTAAAGCTCTAAGCTTGAAACTAAAACTCAAGATTGAATCATGCATAATTACCTTTAAAGCATGGTAGCGACGCACCACCCTAACAAGCAGGGCAGTAACCTAATTTACTTTATTGCCTCTTATAAAGAAACGATATTTCCCTCAGTAGGTCAGTTGTAAGGAAATGACACAGACGAAGCAGAGAGAGAGCTGAACTCTGATTAGCACAAACCCCTCGGAGACAGGAAGGTGGAGCTGTGAGGAGTTAACCTCACTGCCACCTTGGCAGGCAGAACGCCAGTGCACAAAGCTTCCCTAAGGGATCACAACTTCTTTTCTAAATATTTTACCTAATCCCCCCGTGCTTTTGTCCTACTTTTTGTTGAAAATACATGTATAAAATGTATTATGATCCCGTCTACACAAAGTTCAGCTACGTGTAAAACTAATCATCGTATTGATAAGGACACAGCCTTGGACAGCAGATTTATAAAGAAAACCTAATTTATAAAGAAAATTCTGCCTGTAGTAGGTAAGAAAATGATTAGAAGGAGGCTTCAAAGGACAGTGTCCTCAGTTATTAGGCAGGACAGTGTGTGCACAGGCATTCCTCATACTGTTAGCACCTTACTCATCTGTTACAAATGTTGCTTTCCAGGCAATTTCTGTATTATGAGAAAAGCATTTCCCAAAGGATTTGTATATCTTGCCTTCTTGGAAGTCTTTCTGAGTGATGTAGAATTCCTTTCAAAACTTACCAAATAATTCTCAGAGTGTTAGAATGAAGCATTTTTATGTCTGCAGTACCATCATTCTTAGGTATTAGATAAATGAAGAGAATTAAATGAAACTTTTTTTCTCCAAATGTGTAGGATATCAGTTTTAGATCTAGATTTTAGCTTTTTTCAACGTTTTTAATTTTAACAACGTTATCACATGTAAATTCTCCGTCAGTACCTACTTGTAGCATCACATACAGAAAAGGAAACAGACAACAAAATTAAAAGCTCAGACATTTTAAATTTACAACTTTTTGACTTATTTCATGTTGCAAATTATGTTACCCTGTTCGTTATTTAAGTAATATGAAACATCAGCCTCTCCTTGGTGAAATGTTCTTTATAGTAATTTAAAGAATAACTGCATAGTCTTGTGCTATATATATTCTCTTTTGCAGTAAAAAATGGCATTGAGCATAATTATAAGAATTAATGACCTTGCATTAGTGTAGCCTTAAATCAAGCAAAGCCTGTAAATTATTTTAATTGCAGCATCCAGTTAAAATATTTTGGTCAATGAGCCCTTACAAATTGTATTAAAATATGCAAAAATAATTTTGCTGTGATATACATCACGCTAACACACATTTATGATGACCAGTGTTAAAAGACAACCTTCCTTTCAATCTTTTCTTCTAGCATCATGCGTTTATTTTTCACTTGGAATCAGTGAGGACAGCCTAACCTCAGACTCTCTTAGCACTGAAGAAATTAAAACATTGTTAACTAGTCTTCCTCGGAAACCTAACAAGTTCTCCAGTTACTAGGTTAAACCAGCCTCTCTGCCTGTACTAGTTTCCTATTGTTGAGTAAACTGACCACACTTGGCAGCTTTAAAAAGCACACCGTTATTATCTCACAGTTGCCGTGGGTCAGGAGTCTAATACATTGTAGCTAATCCTCCATTCAAGGCCTCACAAGATTAAAATCAAGATACCAATTGAGTCATCTTTCTTTCTAAAGCTTGGGGACATCTTCCAGGCTTATGCTGTTTGTTGGCAGAATTCAGTTCTCTCTGGAAATAGGACCAAGGCCCCCATTTTCCTGCTCTGCCTGCCAGGGGGATGCTTTTGGCTTCTGGAGGCCACCCACAGTCCCTTGCCACGTGGTTTAGAATATAGCAGCTTATTTCTACAAAGCCAACAGGAAAAACTCTCTACAGTCAGCTGAGACCACAGGTTTATGGAACATAACATAATCACGGGAGTGACTAATCTCCTATTTCCAGATCCAGTGTGCGCCCAAGGGTGAGCCCTGTAGAACAAGGACAGGAATCCTGTGAGTCATCCTGGAATTCTCCCTACCATACTGCCCCAATCACATGTTTCAGCCACAAGCAGAAAATCCTGGTCCTGAGAAGATACATTTTTGTCACAGTCCACAGCCACTGAGCTGGAAAATGGTTACCAGTGACCCTTGAATGAAGCTAAGATTATCATTGCAAGAAGGAACAGAGGAGTTGAATAATTTCTGAGAATTTCTAGTGATGGAACAATTTGTGATTAATTCAACCTCTGAACATTAAGCCCAGGCCGTCTCCTGATACCATGTTCTCTCACGAGGAGGCATAAACAATATCATATAGAAGTTGGCATAATCCCCTCTTACGATTTAATAAACATGTAGCCACAACCCAAAGTGGATTTTAACTATAAAACTCTCTCATAGAAATGAAATTATTGACTATATAAAACATTTTTTCACTTTATTACTCAGTTCTGAAATCTCCTTCACACGTTCACCCCAACATTGGTAAATGATTGATAATAATGGAAAAATTTGAGAAAAGTATTAAACATTTTCACAATGCAAAACTTAACCCTCAAAATGAAGAAGATAGCAGTGGACCCACCAAATGACAACCAGGAGAGCAGATAGCAAGGTCAAAAACAGAGAAATATGTCCTTCAATTTGTTTTTTTTACTTTAACTTCCAATTCATTTGAGGATGTTACAAATGTAACTAGGTCTAGCCAAGGATATTTTTATCAGGTGTGATAAATTGGATTTGACCTGCTGGTACCACCCACTGAATACCTAACTTCATGTATTTCAGTAACTTTTCTGATAACCAACCACCTGGGCCACATTTGCAGTCTTTCAGGCTGTCACTTTGGGACATGAATTAGTGTTAGCATACACATAAATCATCGTAGCAAGTCAAGGGGAACTGAAGCAGAGAGCCGCTGGCTTCAAAATAGTCATATCACCAAATACACTGAGGAGATACATTAATTCAGTCAAAATAAATAGATTCTACTTCTAACTTATTTAATTTTGACTATTTTCTTCTTAGATTCTACCAAAATCGCTGTTCCTAAAATTAAAATCATTGCTGTTGAAAGGATTAGCATCATAAACAAATCAAGGCTTGTGATAATGAAACTAAAAGAACACTCAATAATGAGGAACTGGCATCTTGAAATACCAAGTTATTGAAAAGTGAGAGAGATTATAATTATAGGCTGATGCTTCTATATCATTCCTTATGTGAGCCTTTGAACCAGTCGTTTCGGAGGGATTAGAAACAGTACTAGAAAGAAGGAAATAGCATCTTATTTATTTCAAGTCATTTAAAAAACTTGCCAAACTCATTTTGAAAGTTTGTGTTCTTAGGGAGTTTTTTTTTTTAAACAAGAAGTGTACATAATACTTTTAAATAATAACTTTTACTGGCTTCGTCAGAGGTTTCTTATTTTACAAACATAATCATAGACTGTCTACATAGTCCCAGTTTATTGTGTTGTTTACCTTCTTTCAAAAACAATCTGCACTCCAATTTCAGTTTTTATCTAATGAAAATAAAAAATATCCATCAATACATTAAAGTGAGTAAAATTAATTAATCAGTTCTTACTTAATTTTATCATTTTACTTAGAAAGATATCATTGGCTCTAAAAGGTGTTGGTGTTTGTCTTTAACTGGGCATATTTAGTTTCAGGTGCCTTTTAATGAAGATCTATTTTAAAAAAACATTTTTAAACTAATGTTTCTACAAGTGAGTATGTCATTTAATATGAGTTTTGATGAAGTTGGAAGTAAGAAGCTTCCATAAATAAAATATATTATTAAATTTTGGACAGGCAAGATATTATAAATAAGAAATAGAATAATAACAATGACATCTAGCTTTCAGATACACTGGACTTCCTAGAGATAAAAAGTAATAATGAAAATACAATAATAGCCAGATTAAAATCAGGCAGGTACACTGAATTCCCAGATATATTTTTTATCCCCCTTGAGTCTTTATGAAAGTAAGTATGTGTAAAAGATACAGATTCACAGATAAAGAGGGAAAGAAGAAGGAGTGTCTGGAGATATAAAGGCAGAAAATAGCAACGTGGTAACAAACTCAGCAGACACCTCTGCTCTGCATTCAGAATGTGCAGAGGCCGAAGCAAGAGAGAAGGATAATGGTTGTCACCCATGCCTGGAGAGGCTGACAATGCTGAGGAGTCAAGCAGGGTCATAAACAGGAGCAAAACGTGCAACATATAAATCTGTGTCGGGAACACTAGGTGCACATGCCGACACAAAGACCTGAAAAAAGTGGTTAGTGAGAATGATAGTTACTGAGGAAGACGTTAGTTGATATCAAAGAACCAATGGGACATTTATAAGTAGCCACATTCCAACCCCAGCTTGTATCATGATACTGTTGATGTTTGGGTGTCCTCTCCCCCAATCAGTATTGCATGAAGTCGTCAAAGGAACAAGCCCCACCCATAAATAAAGTACATCCATTAGATAATGTTAGTGCTTCACCCCTAATTCACACATTCATTCATTCATTCACTCAATACATAAGTGCATACTCATCATAGCCAACTATTTTAGATGGTCAAAATATGTCAGTAATTATGATTGAGACTATCACTTCCCTTATGGAACTTACATCCAAGTTGGAGGAGATTGGCAAAAAACACTAGAGATAAAAATACAATAATTACCTAAAAATAAGTTCTATGAACAAAAGAAAAAGTGGGGCAGTGCAAGAAGTGTTTTAAGTATAAGAAGTGTTTAAAGTCTAGTTTAGGTTTTACAAGACTGAAACCTAGGTGTTGGCAGGGCTTCATCCCTTTCTAGAGGCTTTTGGGAAGAATCAGCTTCCATGTTTATTAAGGTCGTTGGCCAATTGCAGTTCTTTGTGGTTGCAAGACTGAAGTGTCCCTTTTCTTGCTGGCTGTCAGATGCATTGTCACCTTTGGTTCCTAGCGGCCTGTCCCAGTGGCATGTGGTAGCACCGCCAGTGTTCCCTCTGTCAGCCTGCAGAGCTTGTTACATCACTGCCTGAATTTATTTCCTGTTGCTGCCATAATAAATACCACATATTTAGTGTCTTAAAAAAATCCCACTAATTTATAATTCTACAGTTCTGTAGGTTACAAGTCCAACAGGGATATCACTGGTCTAAAAGGAAGATGTCAGTTAGTCTGCATTCCCTTAGAGCAATTCTAGAATAGAATCCATTTCCAATGTCTTTTTCAGCTGCTGGAGGCCACCTGCATTCCATAGCTCATGGCCCCTTCCTCTGTTTTCAAAGCCGGCAATGGCAGGTGGAGTTATGCTCACATCAGGTTACTCTTACTTTCTCTCCTACCTCTTTCTTACTATTAAGGATCCTGTGATGACATTGATCCCACCGAGATAATCCCGGGGAAAACCTCTATTTTAAAATCAGCAAATTAGTAACCTGATTTCATCGGTCACCTTGATCCTCTTTCCTATGTAATGCATCATATTCACAAATTCTGTGGGGTGAAGACCTGACATATTAGAAAGAAGTTGTGTTGGGCACACAAATCACACTCAGGACCTGAATTAATCCACTATCCCTCTGCCATTCTGAGTTCATAGGCTTGCCTTACTTATTTTAACCCACCAGCTTCATACCAATTTTACGTTTAAATCTCTCCTACACTCATCTTGAGAAAAGTGTCTGAAACTCTCTATAATCTTCCAGCACAGGTTAGAATTATTGTAGTATAAACAAGCTCAGAATGACAATGGCTTAACACACTACAAGTTTATTTCTTGCTCATAAAAAGCTCTGAAGTTCCCAATAACCTTCTAGGTCCAAAGTTTTCCACGTGATAACTCAGTTGTCCAGGCTAATGAAGGTCTACTCTCCTGCAGCTGCACATTATGGAGCACACGGCTTCTCCAGTTAACATGGGGGGAGAAGGAGAGCAGGAGGATCTCCCTTAAATGCTTCAGCCCAGATCTGACATAGGTCACTTCTGCTCACAATCTCTTGGCTAGAATTTAGCAATCCTTAACGTTAGCAGTGGAAGCAGAAAAGTTTAATCCTCTTAGATTTGTGCAACAACAATAGAACCAAAAAATTACGAGCACCAGAATTTTCCACAGTACTCATTCTTAGAGACATACATGGCCTTTCCTAACATACCATCACCACTCATAACTTCTAAGACCTGATTTTGGGTTGAAACATTTATTCTTAAACGTGTTTTCTCTCACCAAGCCTAGTATTGTTTTCTAAATTATCTTGATGCTGCCTCCCACTGGTAGGGCAGCCCTAGTGTCACACTGGCTAGTTGTACCTCAACTTCATCTCTGTAGCCCATTCCACTAAATATTTAGATGGCAGAGTGGAGAATTATCTATGATATGATACGAGTTTTCATGCAGACACTTCTGCATAGTTTAGCCTCGTGACATTCCACTACATAAAAATACCCTACACTTTTTGTTCCCTAATATAGACCCCAGTTGCTACCCATGGAATCTTGAAACACCTATAGAAACATGAAAATTGAAATCTTTTTTTTTTCCCATTTTATTGTACCTTCAAGTATTTATGTTAAGGTACCCAGTGCTATTCTGATTCATGATTGCATTAGTTTAAGCTGAGCATTACTGCAAACTTGACTTTAAACAACGTACATTTGACTATCTTTGGTTTTGGTGTCAGGAGTCCAGGCTGGCCTAGCTTGTCCTCGGCTCAGGGCGTCACAGGGAAGCAATTACCATGTTGATCTGGCTGCTCTCTAAGCTAGAAACCCGAGTGGGGAAGAGCACACTTGGAAACCCATTCTCATGATTAACAAAGCGGATTGATTTGGGAATATATCCCAATCAGAGGCTTGGCATTTATCACGTCTGCTGTATAACGTAACCCAACCGTAAGTGTAATACCAGGGAATGGAGAACACGGGGGCCATCTTAGAAGTTTGCCTACCACACGGTCCTGTTTTCATCTCCCAACCATGGAGGGTTTTTGGAATTCGATTTATCTCCACCATTTGAAAAGTCCAGGATTCTGTGTGAGTTAGTTATCACTGATTGTGTGATATTTGTAGTGAGCCCTATCAATCTAGTGATTATTTTCCTCATTTTTGAAAATTTGTTTATGTATCTTCCCTGATGAATTTCTATGCCTGCATTTTTATTCTTTTTTTTTTAAATTCACACTTCCTTATTATCTTTTATAATATAATATGTTCATCTATTTTCAGTGTCTACAATATTTTAAATTTTCAACCACTTTGTTTTCATCTGAGTATTTCTATCTTGTAGCATCTCTACCTTGTTGCTGAGATGAAATGCCATCTTACATCATTGTGGAGATGTTATTTGTAGTTTTTTTTTTTTTTTCTCCTTTCTAGTCAAAGCTTCTCTGGGATCACTCAGTAAGTTATTTTGCTTTTGTTAGTTTTAGTCTTTGACTTTTATTTAGAGAATTTCTTCAAATGTTTGATTTTGTTTGGCTGTCCATTAGTAATCAAGAGAGAAACACAAAATAATTGATCTGAAGTTTAATGTTTCAGATGGAAACTGTCCAATAGTGGACCTCCCCATAAAATGATATCCCTGGTACCTGGCTTTCATTCGATCACTTCTAATCACATGGTTGAATCTAATTTAATTGTTTTTAAATCTCTTTGATTTCACCTTCTGCTTCATCTCTCTTGCTTCTGCCAAGAATGTTCTATGCTTTTGAGGAATCACATGATTAGATTGTGCCCATCCATAACAATCTCCTTTTTTTTTTGTTTTGTTTTGTTTTAAGGTCCATACCTTAATTGAATTTGCCAAATCCACTTTTGCATGTGGTATATAACATGTTACCAGGTTCCAGGGATTAGGGCCAGGGCATTCTGAGGAGGCCATTATCCTACTTAACAAGAGGTTGTTCAGCTTCCCCAGAGAGAAAACTTCTTATCTCCCACCTGTGTTGTGCAAGTCTGGCTGCTGATATTAGTGGCTTAGGGAGAAGAGCTTTACAATTCTAATTAATCTTCTTGCTTTCAATTGAACATCTAAAACACGTTCAATGTGCCTCCTATCTCTGAAATCACAGTGTCTGAACCACTTTTTCTGACTTTTAGCTTCCCATGTTTCCACAGCAGAGGTGCAGCTATCTGGGTGGCTGTTCACTGTAGGACTGAAGATTCCAATGTCTAGGGGCTCCATAGATAAATTTTCAGCAAAATCACCTGTTGTCGCCCCCCAGAGAGTCTTGCCTCCAGGCATATATGATACCTTTAGTTCCTGAGCCTTTGCAAGATTTGATGATTTTACACAAACAGAAATACAAAATGAGTTATCTCTGCCCTGCCGAATCATTTAACCCTCATTTATCTTCTTTCCAGCTTCTAAAACTTTGTTGCTATCACTTGTTTTCCATTGTATCCTCTTCCTATGTATCTTGTCCTTGTCAGTTAATGTAGTTTTATTTTATAGACCTTTTTCAAAGGAGAAGAAGAAGAAAGTGGCTATAACTAAATGCATTCAGAGTTTAAATAAAAGAGTCCGTTTGTTTTTGAATTCTCTTGATTTGTTTTCATCAGATGGTATAGCTGCTCTAACAAATCTGATACATAGTTATAGTCTAATTTTGTAATTTTGTTAATATTATTTAACTAAATAGTTGCTTGTAGGTATTTTAGCTTATGTTTCTTCTGAAAATGGGTGGGGTGTGTGTGTGTGTGTGTGTGTGTGTGTGTGTGTATTTGCTGTGTTTTTAACTGAATTTGAATGTTATTACATAAAGAAAGATGAATGAAGGCTGTATCTTATTTCTTCTTTGAAATGCATTGCTGCCTCCTTTCTGAAATTACATTTTGTTAGTGCTAATTTGAAAGTTATAATTTATTATTATTATTATTATTATTATTATTTCGTTTATTAATTTCAAAATACACAACGCTTAGTTCCTAATCACACTCCTTTGTTCTCTTGTACCAACTGCACCATAATTCCGTCACATGAGTTTTGTTCAGGAAGGCTATGAGTGTGTTTTTTCACTGGTGTCATTCTTTGGCAGTTGATGTTGTTGCTTATAAATCCTTATACAATATGTAGATCATATTCTAAAACTGCAAATGTAGTTCAATAATAAGAATCCATTAACATTATACTTATAAAGAGAAAAACCTCATCATCCCCACAGAGTGACAGTAGACATTCTGTAACATGATAATACAATGTTTCAGCACTAGAATCCTAACTCCGCTCAAGGTAGATCTTGGCAGAGCATCTTCTGATGACCTGCATGTGTGTGTTTATTTTTAATACACCCCTGTGTTTAAAAAAAAGGTATATTCTGTTCATAAAGTTCTCTTGTTCAACGATTTGAACCTATCAGCTGACTTCCTGCATACAGCCTTATTACTATAATATTGCGTTAACAACCAGCTTTGTTCTTTTGTGCATTATCAATTCTTCTCCTTGGATGCTTTTAAAATTTATTTTGTCATCCATATTTCTACATTTTTCTGCAATATGCCTAGATTTATGCATTCTTTTTCTTTAATGTGCTATTTTACTGCCTATCAATCATTTTAGTGTGATGCTATATTCTTAATTTCTGTGAGATGTCCTGTCATTATTTTACTACTGTTTATTTTTCTTTCCTCTGGGGTCTATTATATGAATAATGACACCTCTATCGATACCTCCCTATAACAGCCTTTAAATATATATAATATAAGTATAATCTGTTTGTCTCTACGTCTCTTCTCAATGCCCTTTTCCATTTTCTAGAACAACTATATTTCTATTTTTATTAATGTGTAGCCTGATGTCTATCTATATTTATCTAAATATCCTTGGAGTGATATGGAAAATTGGTATGCACTGTGTGCTCCTCTGGATGAGATTAAGAGGAAGGAACTGTAAGGTCTTCGAGCTGGTTATCAGGTCACTAACCAAGACTCTCTTTGACCAACTTCTTTTACATTGAAACCCCCACCCCAACCCAGTGTTCTCTATTTTATTTTTCATATTTATTTTAATCATTAGTTTTTATTACCATATAACATAGCTTTATTTATTTGTTTATTGCATTTCAATATGTATTTCTTCCTCATGGACTGTAAGATCCTTGAGGATAGACAGGGTGTTTGTTTCTTTGTTTCTTGTTTCACTGTTTTATCCCCAGCCCTTAGATTGTTGCTCAAAGAAGATCTGCTAGTTTTAATATTCAAAGAAACAAATTTACTATACATAAACAAATTAACCATACAATGCTATAAGACAGCATTTTAATGAGATTCAAGAATATTTTCTGTATAATAGTTTAAGGCAGCTCATGATCAGAACTTCAGCGTTACCTATAACATTGTTTGGCATATTTTTCCTTTCTCTAAATGAAAGGTGACACATTGATTTAGATCAATAGAAGTACATTTTTACCTGCTAAAAGCAATATATGGGTATATGTTTTTAAAAATTATATATTCACACCAAAAATTGAATCTTTCACATCCTCTCTACACATTTTTTTTTGTCAAAATAGATTTCTTATCTTTGCCAAATAACATTTAGTTTAGAGAATGAATCTGTACTCTTACTTAATTGTCTCCATCCCAGCCATTCCTCCAAATTTCTGAGACTTTTCCCTGAAGTATTTTTTGTTTCTTTGTTCTGTTTTAATTGTGTGGCAGGAATTTTATCATGTAGCGAGGTGAAACAAAAAGACACTGAAATGGACTTAATGTGATTTGGGCATAAATGCTTACCGAAGATTAGACAGATTAAAATTATGGTTTACATATTCTTCAAGCATTTTCTGACATATTTATTTCATCTGAGGAAGGTATTGAAAATGAGTAAAAGTGGCCCATGTATGATTACAATATATTTTAATATTTTGATGCCATTCAGGAACTCTTGAACTTACATCACTTAGCTCTTTTTAGTATATGGCAATATTTTAAACATATTGAAAAATACATTCTTAGAATAATATCACAAGCACTCACTGCCATAGTTTAACAAATGGTAATGTTCTATCAGGCTCGCTTCATTTCTTTATCTGTAACAGTGAATCAGGATGAGTCCAGTGAAAGTCCCTTTGTGTTCCTTTACTGTCCCTCTCTCTCAGAGATAAGCAATATCTCAAAGTCAGCACAATTTCTAAATATCCAATGTTTTAAAATTTACGTTATATGTGAAAGTTTTCTGTGTTTCAAGAACTGCATGTGTAGCCTTGTACTATGTGCACTGTTCTGGGGAAAAACGCTACCGCTTGAGGGAAGGATATGAAATGTTAGTGAGTTTCAGAGGAAACCTCAGTATGTCTTTCTCTACGTGTAGTCCTCTTTGTGATACAACAGGGAGATGGTCTGGAGTTGGCCCCAGGGATCCCCTTCTACATTGTTAGGAAATAAAGCAAATGGGAGGATGGAGACAATGAGAGTAGGGGAGGGGAGAAGACTTTCCCTGTCTACAAGAGGGGCTGCATCCAAACTCAGATTTCTGGGAACCAATGGATATTTCCCTCTAACAGGCAGAAAGGGTTCTGAACCTCTCATTGGCCCCTGTGGCTCTAGTTGATGGGCAGGTGTGATTCACACACACTTGATATAAACAGTGTCCCAAATCTAGGTAGTCCTGCCCATAGGCAGTCTATTTGTTTATTAAAAGATGCTTCTCATAATAAAATAAGAAGAGTGAAAAATGGGAGGGATTCCTTCCCAGAACAGAGTTCCCTGGACTCCATCAGCCACCTTGTCTATAAGGAATGGTGGGGGAATCTTGATATCTCTTCATTTCTTGACCCTGGACTTATGTTTATTTCCTCAACAAATCCTCTTTAAAAAAAAAATTCATGCCATGTGTAATGACATAAAACTCATTTCTAGCTAGGTTGTACAAAAGGTATATTTTTTCAAAAAAGTTATTTTCCTAGCATGGCTGCTCACAACCAGATGGGAAAAATTTATTCCAAGTACTCTCCTTGTGAAAATGGCAGAAGAGCTTAATAAGGCCACTAGAGGTGGAAGACAAGGGAAGGTGTTCCTCAAAGATGCAGAGAAATCCTTTAAGTAAAATTGATGATTGAGGTCAATCGGGGGTAAAATAGGAGCGAGACACCACGGAATGTGGGTAGATCACTGGGAGAGCTGATGACCATGATGTCAGATGCCAGAGCATCCTTGAGAGGGCAGTTTGTTTAGCTCTAGGAGCAGCTGCTGAAGAGGTAGCTATACCATTAGATTAGCCACGGCTGCCCCGAGCAGCTGGCCATCACATTGTCTTCTTGCTGTTACTAGAAAATACCAATTCTTTCTGGCCCATTGGCTACTGAATTCACTCTGCTCCTTTGCTCTGCATGGCACACTCATTCTCAAACATTGTATCTTATCTCAAATGCCATATCTTTAGAGAGGCCTTCTCTGAACATCTTGTCTAAGTGGCCTCTCTGGTACTGACCAGTTTATTTCAAAGCACTCAATAACATCTGTGATTATTTGAATTATCTGGGATTGAACAATTGATTATATATATAAATATATATATTATATATAAAATAAATGTATATATATAAATTTATGTTTATACTGGACATTTATTATCTGCTCTATCCAGGGACTTCTCAGTGGGCTGTCATCCCTATTCTACCCTACACTACCTTTTCTTGTAGAAAACATTGAAAAAGCCCCCTTAAGATTTTGAGATTTGCAAATGTTAGCCACTATATATGAAAATAGATTAAAAAAAAAGTCTCTTCTGTATAACACAGGGAACCATATTCAATATCTTGTAATAACCTTTAATGAAAAAGAATACAGAAGTGAATATATGTATATACATATACATGACTGGAACATTGTGCTGTGCACCAGAAATTGATACATTGTAACTGACTGTACTTCAATTTAAAAAAAGTAAAAGCCCCCTTAACTATCCTAATATCACATTTATAGATAGTATAACTTATCTGTGCCCAATTTCAAAAATTAACATGATGCATAAACTATAAAAGAGAAATATAAGGAAAATAAGTAATAACAAAATAATGTATTTAATGTATAAATACATTTCATTTCTCACTGTAGACAACAACAGACATATAAAATACAATAAAGGAGGGATATTCCTGCACCCAGTGAAAAATCACTAGGATTGTGATAGTGAAAAGCTGATCCAAGTATGTTGTACTGGAATCTCAAACATCATGGTAGCACTATGGTAAATAATACTTGGTAAAGCTTTGAACAAATCAGAGAGCTATCATTTCTCAATTTATTAAGTAATTACAGTTCTAAGAAAAGCTCTACAAAACAAAATGTGTTTCTTGTTTTTCCATGTTTTTTTTATTTTTATTTTTTCAATTGAGATGTATGTTACAAAAGTAAATGGCTAGCTTTAACCCTATATATCCTCTATATAGCTTCTTGGAATTTTACCTATGTGTATCCCCTTATATTCTTCCCTCAGGAGAAGATATAAATCATTTCAAGTATCTCAGAAGACTCTTTTATGACTCTCTGGAGTCCATATCAGTCCAAATATAACCACTAGTCTGATTCCTAGCGTAGATTAGTCCTGTAACCTTTTGTAAATGGCTTATTTGTTCAGCATTCTACCTATGTGATTTATGTTGTTAAGGGTAGTTGTGGTTTGTCTTTTTTATTGCTATACCATATTCCACTGTACAAATTTGTCACAATACATTCACTTGCTGATGGACATTTTGAGTTATTTCCAGTTTTGGCCCTTAAACATAATGCTGCTATGAACATTTCTGCACATTTTGGTAGACATCAACAGTCATCTCTTTTTGCTTGAAGAATTTCTGGTTCCTAGAGTATAAATATGCTTAACTTTAGATGACACTGACAAAATGTTTTCCAAAATGCCTGTGCCAATTTACATTCCCAAGCCATGTAACAAATTCTGTTTGTTTAATATTCTGACTAACATTGAGTGTTGTCAGACTTTTAACTGTAGACATTCTGGTGAAGTGTACTAGTATCTTACTGGGTTTTGACTTTGTTTTTCAATCTGTGGCTTTCCTTTTAACATTCTTAATATTATCACTTGATGAGGAATTCTTAGTTTTAATGAAGTCCATTTCATAATTTCTTAAAGTTTTATTAGTTCTTTTGTTGTTGTAAATTTTTTAGAATTCTTTGCATATCCCAAAATTATGAAAATACTCTAGTATGTTTTAATATGAAGCCATTATTATTTTAACTTTAACATCTATATTTATAATTCATCATAACTGAATTGTTCTGTGCTGTGTCATTTTTATATGGGTTTCCCAATATTGACCTAGCAATATTCATTGTAAAGACTATTCTTTCCCTAGAGAATCATTTCTCCATTCTATTGTTGATCTATCCTTGAACCAATGCCACTCATTCAATTTGGATACCTTTAAAAAATACAGAACAAAAGACATAGCTAATGTAAGGGAAAAAAATAATAATCTTCCCTCTACTCTCCTAGGTTCTTAGCTGAGACCTCCCTGTAAAAAAAGACAGATTAATAGGAGAAAAGCAGACTTTTTTTTTTTTTTCCTTTTAACATGAATACCTCATTTTCAAGGGAGAGACCGAGGAAAACTGAGTAACTCTCTGAAATGGCCCAAGCCATCGCCTCAAGTACAGTCTCCAGTGAGAGCTCACAGCCACCTCAGGCTCCCTCATTGCCTCCTGAGTTCTCAGTGTCAGCTCTTAAAAGTGGATGTAGGAAAAGTGGAACTAAATGACTTCTGCTATTTTCTGTAACATTTTCTATCAAGAAGAATAGAGCAAGGACTCATAATTTGACAAGATAATTTCTAATTTTTAGGAATAACTTAGAATTGGGTCACAGTAGTTTCCTCTGCTTCTCTTACCAGTAATTTTATATAAAATTAAAGATAGTATCACAAATATGGAATGTCCAATGTTGAAATCAGGAACTAACTTTGGTCTGGAGGGTGGGCACTCATAGAAAGGGCACTCTGTGGAGTGATACCCTTTTAGCTGAAACAGGACAGTAGAATGAAAATGACTTACATAATTACGAAAAGGATGGAGTCATTACAATATGCCAGTGGTAACAATGGCGATAAATTTAAATAGTCTGGCCTCTTACACCCTAGAAGCCTAGATTTCTGACAACAGACTTAAAGACAACTGTGACTGAAACTTTTTTTTGACACAATCCTTGATTTCTTCTTATGTAATATAAAATGATGCTTATTTTCAATAAATATTTTAATATTAATATTTCACTTACTTAATAAATGTCTTAACTAAATTGAGTGCAAAAATCTTAACTATATTCCAGACTCAGGTAAGAATATGTTTTGAATTATTACAGGTCCGTAGAGGTAAAATAATTGAAAAAAGAGAGAGACTGCTGTGAAAAACACCCATAATTAAAGATACAATTTTATTCTTCAGCTGTAACTCCTTCCTCCCTTTCCCAAAGAGTTATGCAAACAAAATGTTTTGACAATTAAGGCTCAAATTTCTAGTGAGCAATTTTATATCTCTCTGAATTTCCATTATTCTTCTCAGTTAAAAAATGCAGTTGTAACTTGTGGACAGACAAAGCCTTCTGTGCACCAAAAACGCCCTAGTAATCCCAACCCCATTGCCTCATGTGGTTTCTTCTAATTGTTGGTTGGGTGGTTGTTTTGTTTCATTCCTCAGACTCAACTTTTTTCCCCCTTACTTCCTTTATTTTAAAATTGTTACATTTGTTGCTCATCTCCCCAGAGTCTCTGGTAGGATGAGCATCTGGCATGATGCACAGTCTTAGCCCATAAACCTTAAGTCCAAGTGAGACAAAGCGTTGACCTCTTCTAGAATTAATTCACGAACTAGCGCCTTTCTATCGTTCCCTAAAAATATCTTCCCAGTATAAGTGTTGGCTCCAGGCAGGTGAATATATCCACTGTTCTCTCTACCAAACACAGGTTTAAACACCTAACTGTAGCTTTAAAACTGTTGACAGTGACATTTCTACTTGTAATTGTATTCTTGTTTTTATCCCCTGTAAATGAAGCACTTACTTAAAATCATAACTAACTCCATTTCTGTGTGTGTATACATATATATTATGTAAAATACATATATATATACACATACAGACAAGTATGTGTAGATACATACATACCTATATAATTGTAATTCATAGGAACGACACATTTTATGTTTCTTGATCTGTCTCTTAGCTATGAGGCTATGCGAGATTTGCCTTTGTGTTCTCTCAGTACATCTCTCTCCTCAGGCTGTTTCCCTAGCAAGCCTGGACTATTTCTTCCCTAAATCCACACTGGGCTCCTTGCTTTCTTTCTAGTTTGGCAGATAGCTTTGTTCATATCGCTGATATGTTCCCTTTTCTTGTGATGGTATTGATCTTTCTCCTTACTTTCTTTTCACTCTCAACTCCCAGCCACCACTCTAAACTTCTGGTCTCCCTTTTCCCTTTTTCACATCTTGAGAGCTTGTGATTTCTTCCTTCCACATGTATAATTCAAGAGAAAATGGTAACGTAGAGTCAACTCCCAGATACTCCTAATGAAATGAATATGATGGCAATAGAACCATCCAAGTTCTATGAAACTTCTTAACTATGTATTAGATTAGGTAGGCAGCACCGTTATTTATTTCAATGCAGGGTACTTCCCATGGTAGAAAAACCTTTTCACTGCAGAATTACTGTAATCTTTTCTAGAAAGCAAACTAAACTAAAAGAATCTGAGTAAACATGTTCTTTTGGGGAAAGATTATCCACTTTTCTTTTTTAGTATAATGACACGGAGTCAATAAGCATCCCCATAGACATTTAACAGTCTCGCTGAAGCCCATGACGTTGCTGTTACCCGTGTACAATGCTACAAATCAATCTGTTTCAACATCAAGATGTTTCTTTCTTCCGGAGAGTCAGAAAAGCCAGAGCAGAAAGAGCAGTCTGTGTTGAAGTATTTTGATAAAAGCACAGACCACAGAAATAGAAGCAATGCCACTGAAGATGCGTAACATAACAGAACTCGCCATAAAATGTATGCAAACCAGTAACCAGATGCTTCAGCTGCGTTTGAAGCTGGTGCTAGCTGCAGCCTTTATACAATGCTCCTCTCTGGAATAATCTGGTCTAACTGCACTCTGTCTTTTAGCACCATAAGCACCCCCTGTTTATGTACCTTTTCTCACAGTATCAGTTCACATCCATCTGATACCAGACTCCAGCTATGTAGAGAGAAGCTCTAAGAAGAGATCAGGCCATTATGTGGAAGGAACACCTGGCTTATATTCTTCCACTTTGCAGGAGATTCCCTATCTGATTCTGTTTCATTTCAGCTCTCCATTTGAACCTAGAATAGTCAAGAGTTTACACATTCCTAATGCAAAGAGATTGTATGGACAACTTTTACCCCTTTTCTACTCAAAGCTTAAAAATTATGTTTTGGGGAAATTGTTGTGTCCTCTACATGGAAACATTTAACAGGTCTTTTGTAATCATTTGCTATCTCTCACTTTCCCAACTGTTTCTTATAGGAGGGAATACCTGGGAATAGGAAACTCACTTTTTTTTTTTTCCTTTTAATTTTGATGTAGTGAAAATCTCTGAAACTTGGCTAAAAATGCTGTAACCCATTAGAGAAGCTATGGATGTTTTTCTTGTTCAATTGGGTCTTACTTAGGGAGTGGGGAAGATAAATGGCATTTTAGTATTATGCCAGGATTTTTGGCATTCAGAATGCCATACTCACTTTCTATTTCAAAATACACCAGAAAACAGTTATATTGTGTTTTTATGGTTTATCTTATGTATGTTTATTCCTATAGGATCCTTAGTTGCAAATAATTGAACTAGTCTAACTATTCTAGCAATACAGACTTTATTAAAAATACTAGTTTTGTCCCAGATTCACTAGGAGAGGAGAGAACCAGATTGGGCTTCTACAGACTCAGAAACTACATACCCAGGGAAGGAAAGTGAGGAAAGTTTATAAACAACCATACACAGGCATTATCCTAATGGAAACACTGCTGTACTTGTCACCTAAAACCACAGGCAATAGACCCAAGGTGTCCGCTTCTGCTGTCCTCCTAAGAGATACATCCCCTGCCACGTTTGCCAGCAGATAGCTGTAGTCAACAGCCATCTCACTTGGCTCATTTCCACCTTCAAGTCTCATGAAGACACACTTGATTGGCATATACAAAGACATACACCAATGACTCATGTGAAAGCAAGCCTAAAAAAGGCAGGTTTTTAGCTTTCAAGACTCTATAATATAGAGAGACCTGGAAAAGGAGTTTGGAAAGAGTGATAAGTGTGACTTCCACGGTAAACTGTATTTCAGCTGTTGTCGACACTTCGAGTTTTAAATAAGTCTGGCATGAATCTCCAATTCCACAACTCAGGAAAATTCAATGACTGCCCAGTGTTTTGTAAATGCCTAGTTAAATTCTCTTGGACAGCTTTTATTTTGATTACCTATTTCCATTAAATATCTCATCTTTATTTCACCATATATCCTGAGATCTTCCCTAAGCTGACCTAGAGTTGAATCAAAGACACAATCACTATGCGTACCACACATGTTTGTATTGTAAAGATTCCTCTGGAATTTTGCTGTATTGGAGGGGAGGTGTGTAATTAATTTAAACTTTGCTTCAGCCATCTCTGCCATTATTCATTGTTTTAACCCAGCTCCTTTTTCCAGCTTCTCTCTGATGCCATGTTGCTCCACACAAGCTCTTTTTTCTCCTCTACTCCTCACCCATCCACCCCTTCAAATTTCCACTTGTTGGGCTGCACCACTCATTAAAAGGTCCCAGTTTCTAGACTGAAGAAAGAGTCTGGAGTCAGCAACAGAGACGTCAATGGTTTAATAAACAGAGATCTCACATGTCTGAAGCAAGGTCCTAGAGTGACACCCCACCATGTCCTGTGTGACTGATGGCAGCCAGTCTTCTGGTCTTCACTGGGGGATGGGGGAGGGAGGTTACCAGTATTACCAATTTGCCAGGTATGGGGGGACTGACATTGACATCAGGTTGGCTCATTGGTTACCAGGGAAACCAGCAGAGGGGCATGCCCCTCAGAGCCCCTTTGATAAGCTATCATGATAGAGATGTTCTGTTCTAAAGCTGAAGCAATCATTAGCTGGGGTCTAGAGCAAGTATGTAGGAAGGCCAGTCATGTGATTAGGTTGTAGGTGAAGAGGGACAGGTCGAGCAGGGGACGTACAGAGAGTAAGAGAACAGCCATCCTGAGTGGCCTGCCAATACAGCACTCATTTCTCACTTAACATTTTTTGCCTATCATCTCTCCTTGGATAACCCTAGCTCATTAAAGATATACTCAGAAGAACTCACCTTTAAAATAGGACCTGTTCTAAAATTAGATAGTTCTCTTCTTGAAAATGATTATGTACTCATATCTTAAAGAAATGATATTCTTTCAAATACTGATATAATATCTCATAATTAAGATAATTTAGTAATTCAACAATTAAAAAAATCACTGGTTGAATTTTTTTTCTGTGTGCAAATAATAAAAATGCTTATTGTAGGAGAAAAATCTGAAATATAATTTCTGCTTAAAATTTGCTTATAGTCTCTTCAGAGAGCTAAAATGCATATGAGGACAAGTAAATTTACAGGGCTAGGTAACAGCAATACAAAACAGTACAAGTGGTGGAGATACCATCTGCTACTAGAGTTCAATAAAATAAAAATATTAATATGAAAGTGAGAATGATGGTTTTTCATCACAAAGGGAGTAGATTTATTGACGTGTATAAAGTAGCTAGTGAAGAAAATCTTTCTCCAAGGTCAATGTTTGATATGCACAAATCACATTTCAAAAGTGAAGAACTTTTAAAAAAAAAAGTTATATTGATAATGTTTGATGATTAATATGTAAACACATTATAAACACCTGCAACAAATCCCTTTTAATTATACTAGTACCTGGTAGGTAGTAAAACAAGCACTTGCCAAAATTTCAAAATATCAAAAATTCAAATTCAAGAGATCAAATTCCTATTTCTCTGCATTTGGTGTGATTTCTAATTATTAGATGGTAATTGGATTCAGTAAGTAATGCAAACTGACTCTTTTCAACATTCTGATTGACTATTTAAATATCTTGTCTATTTGTACAGAATTCTTTGCCTCATATGGGAAATGCTTATCTTATTTTCAGGTTACAATATTTGCTCTTTAAGTTCTAGGACATTGTTCATTTCACCTTTGCATTCTCCATTGTGTCTAGCATTGAGTTTTGCATATAAAGTTACTCAACGTAAAATTATCCAAAGAAGAGTAAACACATGGGAGAAAATAACCCACCATTAAGACCTGGAAAGAATCAAAGAGCAAATTCTTCCATGTGTGCTTCCTTCACTGGTCATCTCCATTATTGTAATTGATCCTAATGAACCACAACACAAACATGAAATGGCACCTTTTAAAGCACCAGTGAGTGCCTGATACACTTTCCATCTTGGTTTCTTTAAAACTGTTTTCTAGATTTCCCTCAGTGTCACTCAATGGCTTATCTCTATGGCTTGCTTTTTAAATATCAGGGTTCTCCATGTTTCTGCCTTTGGTCTTTTAATCTTTTTATACCATATGTTTTTTCCTGATTGTCTTGACCACCATAAATGTCTATATCTTCTGTTCAAATAACTGTCCTAAGTACCAAAAATCCAATTACTACACCCTTAGTGGACTCTACACCTGTACGTCCATCATAAATAGCAACATCATCATTTCCAAAACCAAAATATACCTTTTTGCCCCTATCCTCACTCAGCATCAAGTTAGACCCATAATTATTCTGTCCTCACACTTATCAAACATTCAGTAATTCACAAGCCCTGCACATTTTATCACCTAAAAACTGCTCAAACCTTTACCCTCATCTCTATTCCCTCAGCTAGTGCCTTTGTAAAGCCTCCCTTACCTCTTGTTGCCACTGGATAGTCTTTCTAAAGCATTACTATTATTAGTGTTAGTGATATTATTTCTAAAACATTGTTCTTCCCAAAAGTACTGCATTCTAGAAAGTTTCTTTGTATAAGAGTATAATAGTACCATTTTCATTAGTTTATTTCTTCAATATTTTCACAAAATTATAGGGAAATATATAATATCAGAAATAAATTATACCATGCCCTCACTGTTTTCTCTCCTTCTGATCTCTTCTTAACATAGAATGCGCAATCATTGCTGATCAGCATTCCCCACCTTTATAACCATCTCTCTATGCCCACTTTAGTACACCTTCTTCTAATTTTAAAAGCCTGTTAGCCCAAAACTAAGCTGAAATATTCTCTCCCTTTTTAGTTTCCATTTAAACATTTTCTTCTCCCTTTTAAAATCTTCTGACATATTTTTCATTCTATTCACCAGGCCTACATACTCATCTTCAAATAATTGTTAGACTTTTCTATTACCATGATTCTTACTGATCTGTGTATAATGATTGTAGAATTTAGTCATATTAATAATTACAATTATATACATTTTGTGTAATTACATATGTATTTTTTCATTAGATCCGTCAACTTGAAGACAGAAGAAATCCTACTGATATATTTAAATTCTCAACTCCTAGTAGTTTATTTGGAACATTAAGGTGTTTGGTGTTATTTTGGAGTAAATAATCAGCATCATGTTTGGTATAAAGCATATCTCTTTTACTCTTGACGTCTGGGAAATGACCCCCTTCTTTTGACAGCACTGTCTCCCATGAAAGCTTTTGGCTCCACTTTTCCATTTCCTTTGTGCCCTTAACAAATTAAACAGCTCTCTCTCCCTTGTTGTCTCAAGTTGTCTCTGTCAACCAGTCCCTCAATGTACAGAAAAGTACTCTTTACGATCAAGTATTAAACAGCTCAAACTCTGCAAGATATACTCTCTCTCACCTCCCTGCCCACTTCTCTTACTTCTTTTCCTATTTCAGCCAAATTTCTCATAAAAGAAACCAAACTTTTGCTTCTCAATCATCCTTGCAACCTCTGAGACATTCAAGCTGAGGAGCACAGCTCAGGAAATCCACTCAGTCTTACAGACTGGTGCCACTGGAAGTGCATGGCTTGTAGGTCGAGCTGGGGGCTCAGTGCAGCTCAGCCAACCTTCTCCTTCTGCTTGGTATGGGCTCTGCTGTCATTTACGTCACCCATTCCACACACTTGCTCCTAGCCCTTCTCCCAGTACCTCCTGATGGTCTTCTTTACCATCAGCACATGGCTTTAGTGGTTATTAAACTTGAAAATGTCAAATTTAATCCTATCCTCCATATACATCCTTTTAACCCTCTAGCTTTAATTTCACTTATTTTTGCCTCCTCTACCTGTTCTAAGACCCACAAATCAACATCCAGATTATTATTTTCTATTATACCACCTGCTAGTTTCTGAAAACCCAACACTTAAGAATATGGGCTTTGAGATTCAACAGACACGAATTGTGTTTCATTGGACAAGGCAGTTCGCCTCTTCAAGCCTATCTTTCTTTAGATGTAAAATAGGATAACATCTATTTCACAGAGTGTTAAATGACATAATGTTTGCAGAATTTTTAGCTGAGAACTTGTTATGTACTGACTACTCAATTACTCCAAAAATAGAAATAATTTTATTGTCATTCATTGAATAACTAATATGTCAGGCACAATTCCAAAAAATGTGAGGGAAAAAGTGTTGGAAAAATTCAGTTCTTTTCACTGGAGCTTAAATTGTTGTAAGAAAATGCATAAACAAAATTTTAATATATAATCAAGGAAGGATGAATTCTATAACAAAACCAAACAAAAAACGAGATGGACAAGAAGTAAGTATATTATGTATAATTCACCTTTTCTTTCATTACCCATCTTGAATATCTAAAGTCCATCTAAGCTGCATTTCTCCTCAGTAGGTTACAAAGTCACGTGGAGACTTTATTTTAGAATGTTTCTCAGTATTAGTTCATTCTGCTCATTCCCACCATGAGCACACTGGTTCTCCCTCCGTTTCCTGATAGAGACCTTGGCAAGGTCCCTCTACTGACTCCTCACGATCCCCAAGGTCTCATTCCAGGATAACCTACAACCTTCAGATTGAGGGTATCAGAGCACAGTTCAGATTATATCACTTTTCTTTAAAAAAAAAAAAAATGAAAAGCTCCCAATCACTGAATTACTCTCAGCCTAGCTTCCAAATCCTCCACGTTTTCCCCTTCTTCCCAGTCACACGTCCCAGGCTCTTGTGTTCCAGCCGACTTTGCTCTTCCTCCAGTACCCCTCCCACATCTCCTGCTTCCTTTGAGCCTGTAGGTTTGCTTATGATATCCCTCTCCCCTCTGTTGTTTTTTCCCTCTGCCAGTAATTTTTTTTAATTCTCTTTAATAGGAATCATTGCAAATGCCATGCTTCTTATAGCGTCTTTCTGTTTTCCTAGAGGAAATATGATCTTGCTTTTGAGTACTTGTTGCTCTTTGAGCGACTGATAAAGAAGGTATTAATCACTCTCCTTTGTATTTTGTTTACCTGAGAATTCCTTATCTACCCAGCAGCTTGTAAACTCCTAGAAGATTGACTACTTCTACTACAGTGCACTGAAAACACCAAGAATACAAAACGCTTGTTCTCTCCCTTACTTAATTACTTTTCTATTACTGGGAGTACAAGTCCTAATACAAAGAGTTGCTCAAGAAATATTTGCTGAACTGAGTCAATTAAATCAAGAACGTTTGTGTCTAATAAATGTTACAACACTTTGTAATTTGGACTTTGAGTGTAACTCCATGACCGTACCTTCCTTATGCCCTTTTGTGGTCTTCATTTACAAGACACGTTAGCACTTACTACACATTTTTATTAGTATTGTATGATGCTGAGTGTATAACACAATGACCATGGCCAGGAATTTAATTCCAACCGAGAAGTAAGGCGGGGTTACGCATTCCTATACAATTTACTTTAATAAGAGCAGTAATGTATTATTACAAAGGGAAAGTAACTAAAAGGTTTGTTGACCAAGCAGGGTGGAATTGAGATAAGCAACCACCTCCTAATTAGAAATATAAAGAGACTGCATTTCTAGGCTTTTGGCTAAGTGTTGGAGGAGGTCACGGAGAGGACGTGGCTGCAGGCTAACCTGAGAGCTGGACCCGAGAAAACAAAGGTTTGTCACCCCTCCCCTGACCTTGGGATATACATCCCACCCACTACTCCCACAGTGGGACTGTCTTCAGGGATGCAGCCTGGAGAGAGGAATGCGGTGTTCAGACCATGTGGACTATACATGGGACTGAACCCAGTTCAGGCCTCTGTATAACTTTTTAAGAACCTGGCAGGCAGGTACGGGATCCACTCGTCTTGTGGCTGCCGAGACAAGCCTGGTATGTAAGTTGCCCTGTTTATTAAACCTGCTCCCCACCCATTTGGAGCTGCCTGCCTGTTTCTATGGTCTCTCACTGCCTTCTGTGTGCAGGGCCAGTATGCAAACCAAGACTAAGTTGATCCCAAATGCTTTATTTTTATTTTTATTAATTTTTTTCCCCTTGGAAGTATCTGGGAAGTAAAAACAAAGCAAAACAAAAAATACCCAGCCTAGTCTTCAATGGTTTGCTATGTGCTTTTGTATCATGGTCAGTTATGGCAGTTGAGCAGTGAATGTGTCACTTTAAGAAGAAAATCTTCTTAACCTTGAAGGGATGAATCAGGTGTGAAATGCTCTGTTGGATACATTCAGAGGAATCCTTTTGTAGATTTATGCTATAAAATTGAAAAACATTTTGTACACTGAAGCCTGACTCAGGCTCTAGTTCAGTAATATCTGCAAACATCACCTCTCTTTCCTGATGAGAAACAGAATTATATAGATCGCTATTTTTCTGGAATAAAGTGAATAACTTTTAGCATCAGTCAAGATCACGGAGTATTCTTTAATTGATCCAAGCCATACAGACACTGTTATTTCCAGAAAAAAGCATTTGTCAATGTATGTAATTCTGCTCCTGTATTTTTTCTTATATATTTGAATTAGAAAGATTTTTTTTTTTTGGTCACGCATTCCACTCTGTGGTAATTCCTAAAATGATAATGGACAGCAGGTGTGTGATTATAAATTAATATCAACTGGATAAGGAGAGGTACTTTTTAAAATGCAAAGCTGTGTAATAATACTAATCTCGCTTTGAGCCTCAGCTCTCTCTATCCCTATCTCTAACAGGAGATAAATGATGAAAAATACTTGGCTAAACTGCTGGCAAAACTCTTACTGTTTGTACCACACTTGGAAAAGACTCTTGGGACTAGCAGTGGAATCCTTCCTATTGATTGGCTGGTTAAATAGGGGACTATTAGCTTCAGCCAGGCTGGATTGATAACAGCGGCAGCGAGGGCTGAGGCTCTGAGCCGAGCGAGCGTCAGGGTGAAGAGGAGAGCGAGCCGGGAGCGCGAGGTGCGGAGGGCTGGCTGTGCACGGTCCGTCGCAGCAGCGTGTGACTGCGGGTGCCCATCATCCTGCTTCGCAGCTCCCTCGTTCAGCAACTTACTGAGGTGCCTTTTCTTCACAAGGGGATGTCAGCTCTGAGCCCCAGCGAGAAATAACAGACTTCACCTTGGAATCGTTCATCTCACTCCTGCTTCATTAAAAAAGGATTTTGAAAAGAAAGCCAAATCAAGTCCCTTTCCAGCCCCACTTTGTTCCCGAATTGGACAGAAACAGTTTCCTGCTTCAGGTAAGAATATTACGTTTCTTTATCTCTGGATTTCTTTTCAGTCAGGCACAGTCAAATACAGCCTAGCTTTGCGTGCTTTAAAACCTGAGTTTGCAGTGATGCCTGAAAGTAATACAACACACAGGCGCGTCAACTTAGAAATGTGGTAATGCATATGTATGTGGGTGTATTTGCTGTTTTATCTCCAGGTACATGTAAGTTTTTTGTTCGTTTGTTCTGTAAAATAACTAGGCTCTAAGTTTATGAGCAGCTAATCTGTATGAAGAAGGAATTCAGCAAAGTCCACACTACAAAGAGCATTTTTACTAATAACCTTAAAACATGTTCATATATGTGGTTCTTAGCTGTTAAACAGCTTTGAAAAATAATAGCAAAGCATGAAAGGACCCTTACTGCATTAAATGTCTACTATTAGATTTCATGCAGACACCGAAGCTACTATGTGCTTTTTCAATGGTTCTCAGTGGTAAGTTATTTTTTCTAAATCTGTCTTTTGATTGCAGACTTAACTCTTCAACATAAACACGATGTGTCTTAAATGAAGTGACAATAGACTGCCATCTCATTATGGCTAACTTATTGATAGCTAGAATTTGGTCTGAAGAAAGTACTGAGCTAAGTAAGGCGAAGAAATATGACTCTGGAGATGTTTAGCTGAAGCTGCAGTTCCATCAATTAATGATTGAAGTGTCAGTGATGGTACATGCTGGTAAATATCTCTGATATATAGGAACATTGCACTTACCAAATTCTCTACTGGGAACAGGGATTTTTTTTATGTTTCTGAGGAAAGGGACAGGATGGAATAGGAATAATGGGTTGAGGCATTGCAGTATTGATGTAGTTGGTTACTCTTAGGCTTATAGGTCACAAAATGTCAACCGCTAAAGAGACAGCATTGTGATATCAGACAAAAAGGATTTATTTCATCTTTGCTAGAACTGAAATGGTTTGTGAGATTTTTTGATGGCAATTTATTTGCTTTCGTATCAATGAAGAGGGATATTTTACCCCAAGAGCTACCTCTGATTGACTTTGAAGTGAAGTTCCCTGAGTCACTCCTGGAATCAAAACCAAGCTTCCATCTGTGATAAGTGCACAAAACTTTTTAATATGTTGTACAATGTTTCAAATGAGAACACGATTGCCAACACTCTTGGGAGCCAATGTAGCTGAAGTTTGGCATATTACATACTCTGAATGGCTGTGTTTGTGTGTATTTCACCCTTGCTATATTTTAAACATAGCTGCATATTTGAAGAATACAGCTTTTCATGGTATCTGTTTTGTCTTCCAAATGTGAAATAGCATTTTCATGTTTTGTAGTAGCATAACTATTACAGCTACCTAAATATTTCTAATAACCATATCAGAAGGGGATGATGGGACCACTATTACACCTTGTTTAAACTGCTGTCTGACTAAAAGAATAAAAATGTGTATTAGAGAATATCGAATTTTTTAATCTATGAACTGAGTTATTTGAAAAAAAAAATTCACCTCTTTTAGGTATTACGTGTGAGAAACTAATGCCAAACTCTGGACTGAGGAAGGTGGCACTGTGGACCATACAGTCATGTTATATGTTAGCAATATTATATCAAATCCACATGCAGCATTTGTCTTAAATCTGTTACACTCTTGTTTAGTTATCGCTTTGCGTATTATGTTATACTATCATTTTGTGCAGCTTATCCAAAGTTTATTCCTTCCATTTTATCACTTATGCAAATAATATGACATCTCATCAAAGGATAGACTGAAAGTTTAGCTAATGAATCTAATAATTTCTATAATACACAAAATTATTTAAAGTTTCATGACTTTTGTTGCAACAATGCTGATGTCAGAGCTATTTATACATCACACTTTTCTTATAGGGCTTATTTATGGGTTATATTGAGGTATATGCCATAAAGAAAACTAATTCTCAATTGCACTGTGTGGTTTTATGAAACCATTAATATTTTAGCATGGATAGATGTAAATCTTCATATTTGATTTTTCCCATGAATAGGCATATTTTTTCTTTAAAAGACTTTTTAAATAACGTCTTAAATGATGTGCCTCTTTTACTTAGGCGTTCTCCTTAGCTCACCCTCATCAGTTTGATCTCTTTTTTTTGGTTATCTTACAAATTCTGTAATTACTCCTATAGGGGGTTTGATTCTCCATATTCTTAGTAGGAAATGGTATCATGATTGGGAAAAAAAAAGCCAGTTCTTTTTAAAATAATATTTCACACTTCCCAACTATGTAATTAAGTATGTCTCCTGCATTCCAGATCAGTGCATCTGAGCAGACACGATCGAGGAAGGCAAGTGTCCTAGCAGTCATGTAAAAAGCAGTGTGATTCTGAAAGCTAGCAGTTTACTCAGTCAGTTCAGCTTAGGGATTTTCACTTTTCTGTGCATCTTTGACAGGGCTCCATTTGACCTTTTATTCAACTTTCCACTCACTTCCATGGTATCAGATGTCTTTCCTGATTCTCATTTCAGCCACAGTGAACCAACAAGAATTGAGAAAGTACAGCCTATTTTGTTTTGATAAATATCTGAACCATTAGGGGGCTCTTTCTTCCCATGTTATCCTCAGCAAACCACTGAAAGGTTGTACTGCTTTCTTAAAGTATTTCTCTGTTTTTAAAATGTTGAGTGCTGCTTAACGTAGGTTTCTCCTATTCCCCACAAAAAGAAACATTTCAGATCAATAAGAATTCTTTATTTTCACAGGAAAATGAATTTGTCCTATGCTTTCTAAGTTTCTTTTCTGTTTAAAATATTCTTGTAAATTAAATGTTTAATTTTTTGAAATAACAAAGACTTCACATAGTAAAATGATTGATTTTAGGTAATTTTAAAGGTTGTATGTTACACAACTAGCATCCTAAGAAATGTTAAAATAAGGAAAAACTAAAGGGAAGAAAGTCATTTTACAATTGTCTGTAAATATCTGTGAACCACACAGAAAGAATGAGTGACTCTGGGCTTACATGCAGTTTGCTTTCAAGAGAGAACAGCAGGCAGCTAAAAGAGAGTATTACTTGTTTTCTACAAAAATAGACATGGAAAAATTGAAAATAAAAGGATGGTTTCACTATCCATACACATATAGAAAATGTATTTTTAAATACTCCCCCCACCAAATTCTTCATTGTACTGTATGAAGTTTTCATAAATATGCAACAGCTGATTATGGGGAGAAAGGGTGTTTCCTGTATGGAAAGCCATGCATATTGAATTACACTGCAGACTTTCTTAATAAATGGGAAAACATCCCTTCCATCTCCACAGCAGCTAATGATGTCACCTTACTGCAGGACTTGTTGAGGATTTGTCAACACTTAATAAAGTCTCTGTGCAAAAGCAATCTGTTTTGTAGGTCTACACTTTTCATCACATGGTAGCAACTCCGTGGAATGAGAAAGAAGTGACATTCACTTTCTGAGAGAGATTTATTTGGGGAAGTTGAGAGCAGGGCAGGGATTCTGCCCAATGAGTCATGGAATTCCAGTCCTTTATTGAAAGCCTCACTGGCTTATCAGGGTAGAAGAGTAGTTGCTTAAATAAAATGGGAAGATGGAAATGGTACAGTCATGTCCTTTACTGGTGTTTTGAAAGTAAACATATAAGGATTTTATTTGTTTGAAAATTTGCATACCTTGAAAGGAGTGAATTTTGAATGCAAGTAGGGTAACAATGTGCATAGCTGTGTGGAAACTATTTCAAGTATACCTGGAACAGGCTGGTATATAGTTTAATGCAGTTCCTTCTCATAAAATTTTACTTTATTAGTGTGAATCATTGAGCAATAAGACTTGAGCAGGAATCCTAATGCTATGGTTTGATGTAATTGGGATGAAAAATATTTTAAGAAATTTAAATTTCCTCTGCTAGAAAGAGGTTGTCTTTTATGTTAAAGTAGGACAGTTTTGGACATAGAGAAAAGGTCTAAAACTGAAAATTGGACAAAAAAAAGAAAATGCAGTGACTGTATGATTTTTTTTTATGTCACAAAATTTTACCCAGAACCATGAGGTAAATATAAAAATGCAAGTTAAATATTCATGTTTTCTATTTAATAGTAAAGAAGTGAAAATACCACTGAAGTAAAACTTTTTATACCTCACATGATATGAGGACAAATCTCTATAGAAAAGTGAAAAGTAGAAAAACCAGTATCTGGGATAGGTAACTACTAATATGATGGCCTAATATCAGATTTTCAAAGGAAACAAGATAGTTCATTGCTATTGAGTTTAATCTAATAGAATGAGACAGATGATAATAATTATTAGAAAGCATGCATCTGTTTGTATATCTTGTTGCTATTACTGTGAACTGAATTATACTTAAAAAAAAAAAAAAATCACTCCTGAGCCTGTTTGCCTTCTGAAACTATGTGTATTATTGGGTGAGAATGTATCTATGTGTACATATGGGTAGATTTTTTATAGAGTAAAAATATAAATCACCTTTACTGGATGACATGATTTGTGTTCTGTATCTTTCATTTTCCACTTTAATAAGTTACTCTTACTGTATTCAAATCCTCTTCTACCACCAGTACATACCCGTACACAGACACTGTGATTACTTCTGGTCATTTTATATTAAAATTTGCTTAGCTATGACCTTAGATTGGTCCATATTAGGCCTCTTCTAATGGGCATTGTTCCATGTCCATTAGAACTGTGTCTTTTAAAATTTTTTTTTATTGAAGTATCATTGATTTATAAAGTTGTGTTAGTTTCTGGTGTACAGCAAAGTGATTCAGTTGTGTGACTGTGTGTATGTGTGTGTGTGTGTGTGTGTGTATGTGTTTTATACACGTATTCTTTTTCATGTTCTTTTCCATTATGGTTTATTATAGGATATTGAGTATAGTTCCCTGTGCTATATAGTAGGACCTTGTTGTTTATATATTTTATACATAGTAGTTGTAGTTTGTATCTGCTAATCCCAAACTCCTAATTTATCCTTTCCCCACCCCATTTCCTCTTTGGTACACATAAGTTTGTTTTCTATGTCTGTGAATCTGTTTCTGTTTTGTGAATAAATTCACTTGTGTCATATTTTAGATTCCACATAGCAGTGATGTCATATTCTATTTGTCTTTCTCTTTATGACTTATTTCACTTACTGTGATAATCTCTAGGTCCATCCATGTTATGCAATAGACATTATTTTGTTTTTTTATAACTGAGTAATATTCCATTGTATATATGTCCCACATCTTCTTTATTCATTCATCTGTCAATGGACATTTAGGCTGTTTCCATATCTTGGCTATTGCAAATAGTGCTGCTATGAAATTGGGGTGCATGTATCTTTTCAAATTGTAGTTTTCTCTGGATATATGCCCAGGAGTGGGATTGGTGGATCATATGGCAACTATATTTCTAGTTTTGTAAGGAACCTCCATACTGTCTTCCATAGTGTCCGCACCAATTTACATTCCCACCAACAGTATAGATGAGTTAGTTCCCTTTTCTCCACACCCTCTCCAGCATTTGTTATTTGTAGACATTTTAATGATGACCATTCTGACCACTGTGAGGTGATACCTCATAGTGATTTTGATTTGTATTTCTCTAATAATTTGTGATGTTGAGCATCTTTTCATGTGGCTGTTGGCCATCCGTATGTCTTCTTTGGAAACATGTCTACTTAGGTTTGCCCATTTTCTGACTGGATTTTTTGTTGTTATTGTTATAGAGTTGTATAAGTGTTTGTGTATTTTGGAAATTAAGCCCTTGTTGGCCACATCTTTTGCAAATTATTTTCTCCCAGTCCATAGCTTGTCTTTTTGTTTTGTTTATGGTTTCCATTACTATCCAAAAGTTTGTGAGTTTGATTAGTTCCCACTTGTTTATTTTTGCTTTTATTTATATTGCCTTGGGAGTAGAACTGTGTTTTCAGTCATGTAACTGATTTAATTCTTGTTGTTTACCAAATTTCAGTCACTCCAAATTGTAAATGAGAGGATTTTCGCACAGGGTTACTGAGAATAATGGAAGATAATGTATTATTATACATTTTATTAATCATAGAATGGGTAAGGTATAGGTAAAATATGAGTAAACTTTTTTATTTGTCTAAGGGATGTACAGATAATACTCATGTCAAGTAATCCAATTCTCACCTATGATTGGCAGAAATAAATAAAGTGGGAGAGGATCCAGTTGCAAAACATAATATATAACAGTAGTATTTTTGAGCAGACATGGCAAAGGGGTTTCAAACATTTATAACATACCCATTTTGTTAAATGAATAGAGTTAAGTTTTTTGATTAGTTGTAGGTTTACTGAAAAATGAGAGGAAAGAGCATAGACTCCCCCCATAGCCCCTCACTTCCATCTCCTCCCTACCTTACTAGTTTCCTTCCCCAGCCCTGCTAGTTTCTCCTGTTATTAACATCTGGCATTTTCAAGATACAGTTGTTATGATGAATGAGCCATTATTGATAAATTATTATTGAATAAAGTCCATAGTCTAATTAGAGTTCAATCTTTGTATTGTACATTCTATAGGTTATGATAAGTGCATAAGAACATATATCTGCCATTAGGGTTATATGAACAAAAGTTTCACTGCCCTAAAACTCACCTATGTTCCACCGATTTATTTCTTACTCCCTCCCTACCTCTGAAGCTCTGACCTTTTCACTGTCTCCATAATTTTATCTTTGTAAGAATGTCACATGGTTGGAATCATACAGTATGCAGTCCTTTCACATTGTCTTCTTTCACTTAACGATGTACATTTTAAGTTCCTCTATGTCTTTTTTGAAGCTTGATCTAATTTCTTTTTATTGCTGAGTAACATTCCATTGTATAGATTAACTGCTCTTTGTTTATCCATTTATCTACTGAGGGACATCTTGGTTGCTTCCAAATTTTGCCAGTTCTGAGTAAAGTTGCTGTGAACATCCAGGTGCATGTTTTTTATGTGGACATAACTTCAGTTCATTGAGTAAGTACTCATAAGTTTGCTTGCTTGTTCATATGATAAGAATGTGTTTCATTTTATAAGCTGTCAGACTGTTTTCCAAAATGGTTGTACCATTTGCATTCCCATCAGCAATGGATGAGAGTTCCTGTTGCTCCACATCCTCACCAGAATTTGGTGTTGTCAGTGGTTTGAATTTTAGTCTTTCTCATAGGTATATAGTATATCTCATTGTTGTTTTTGACATATACTTTTGATTGGTAATAGCTGCTTGTGCCATGTTGAGAATAAATCTAAGGCACATTACGGATCTTCGGGAAACACACCCAGAATCAATTGGCAGTGTTTCCTTGCCAAATTGTTTCTTTCCTTTTTAGGACAGGGTGTGTGTTTGTGGAAGAGGAGGTAATTCATTATTTGTAACTCACATTTCCTATTCACAATTTAGGGCTCTGATGGAATGAATGTATAAATGAGAGCAATCAAATAATTCAATCCTGCATTTGTCAATTATCAAATAACAATACTTTTCTATTTTTTGAGCTTTATGATTAAATTAAGGGACTTGAAGCCCTATATAGCTCAGTAGCTACCATCACTAAGACTTCGCTGCATGTCAGAAACCTAACAACAATAATAGCATCCAATCTGATTTATTTTAGTCAATTCTCCTCTTTCTTTGCCTTTCCATATTGTACCTTCTAGTCATGTTTCTACTGTGGGTAGAAATGTCTGGCTTCATAGATTGCTTATCAGAGAAAAAAACAAAACTCTCAGACAGGTTGACCTTTTTCGTAACCTGGCTTTCACCAGTTTCTGATATTATTGGTGATTATTTTGAGCTCAAGTTAGGTTATGTTTTCTTTTCTTTTTTTTTTTTTTTAACATTTTTTATTGATTTATAATCATTTTACAATGTTGTGTCAAATTTCAGTGTTCAGCACAATTTTTCAGTTATACATGAACATATATATATTCATTGTCACATTTTTTTCTCTGTGAGCTGCCATAAGATCTTGTGTATATTTCCCTGTGCTATACAGTATAATCCTGTTTATCTGTTCTACAATTTTGAAATCCCATCTATCCCTTCCCACCCTCCGCCCCCTTGGCAACCACAAGTTTGTATTCTATGTCTATGAGTCTGTTTCTGTTTTGTATTTACGCTTTGTTGTTGTTGTTGTTGTTGTTGTTGTTGTTGTTAAGTTAGGCTATACTTTCCCTTTCCCCCAAGTACTTTCTCTCAACCCTCAACTTTTGTCTGTGACAGACTTCCTGACTTGTTTGGTCTTCCTTATATTCTCTACTAGTTCAAGCATTACTAATCTTTCTACAAATCCTTACTGAGAATTGTTCTACTTTTAATTACATAAGATCTTGCATCGTTATCTAAACATTTATTGTATTTTTATTATATTCTTCTATGTAAACTATATGATTCATAAAGAGAACAAAAATTGTTTGTATTTCTTTTTTGTAGTCCTTAAAGTACCATGTTCATACAACTTATTAATGCCTATTAGTTGAGGAAATGTATCAAAGCATTTATTCTTGTTAGTATAAACTTTGTAAATAATTTTTGAAATGTCATGCATCCAATATCCCTGCCTTTTCTCCCCCTTCTTTTTTTTAAAAGAGGGGCAATCCAGTTAATGAAAAGGTCTTGTATGGTAAAAGAAAGCACTTTAAGGCAGAGAGTACCAGGTAGAGATTTGTTCTCCTCCCAAACCTTTTGGGGCATTGATTTGATTTTAAATATTTTGAAAGGAGAACCAAGCTATTGAACTATTTTGTAACACACTAATTAAATTTTGAAAGGTCTCTTGAAACAATGCACAGATAAAGGTCTGTCTGAAACATAAATAAAACCACCAGTCTCTGAAGATGTTTAGGGGTCCTGCAAAAGAGCAGATAGGAAAAAGTATTTTAAATACCATTGTCTCTCTGTCACCCTCTCCTTTTTTGTGTGTGGGTCTGTGTTTTGGCATATTTAATTCTTGTAAATTGACTTATATTCTGAAGTGCCCTTTTCTGATATTTATTTCAGAATTTGTATTGCTTTTAATATTCTTTTTCATACAGTTTAGTTGTTGGCTGGTGAAGGTACTCAGGGTATCATTTCTACCATCTAGTTGCTGAATGCTGCTGTCATAAATCAATACAACTTTAACTTCTTGGCTTGGAACTAGAGAACTGACCGATTCATTGCCAAATACTCCTTGATAAACTGTTCCTTTAATCTACTGAGGACAGAACATTTTGACCCAAAGCAATAAAATTATCACCGAGAAAGAACACTAGAGGTTTTTCAGAACAAATTTCTGAAGCCCAATTTTGAAATCCATTTGATAGAGGGGAAAAGGGACATGGAGAGCTGAATTTCAGATTCACGTCTTTTTATCTTTAAAGCACATTTTTGAAAACACTATGTTATATTACCTCTCTTACTCTAGAAACTTAGAGGTTTTTTTTTTAATTTTTTGTTGGTTTGGTTTTGATTTTAATATTTGTAAGCCTGAGTCTCATCCACTTTACAATACAGAAAATAATGGTATTTATCTTATAGAGGTGATCCAAGGGTTCAGTAAAATCATATGGGTAAAAAGCTTAGAAGAGTGACTGACATAATCACAGACATAAAAACAACAGCAGGATTGATATACATTAAATGCTTCTGAATTCACAGTGCTTGAAAAAATGGATTTAAAATGCCTTCTTGCTGTCAGTGACTCAGTCATTCAAGAAACATTGCTGGGAAGCTAATAGGTATGAAAATTTATTCTTAACTATTCAAGTGGCTATAAAGATGAATAAAGAATATATTAGAATTTCCCCATCTGGAAGACAAGGAATAAAATCATGTCAGTAATGAAACTATTATTTTCTTTAACTCCAAACATGCCCTCCATCCTCTAATGGGGAGGGTAGGGCTGTTGAAACATTTTTCTTTTTCCGGCTTACTTCCTGTCAGATTCTGCAGCTACTGAGGCAGTGGAAGGCAGGAGCATGGAATGAAACCTCTTCCTTTCCTTTTGTTGGCTGCTTTGTCAGCATTACCTCAGGCTGTTCTTCACCTCAGCGGCAGCAGCTGATTCCACCAGTGTTTGTTTCCTTTTCCCAGCTGCTTCCTGATCTCACAGAACTGGCTTCTTTGTGCCCCCTCAGTGGGGCACCAGGGACCAGGCCAGCAGAGCCCTTCCCCTCACACCAGGGGCCCCTTCTCCATCTTTTAGGATCTTCTACCTTTAAGAGGTAACCAGCATTGAGAAAACAAAATATTTCAGTCCTTTGTTTAAAAAAAAAAAGATGAGAAAAATACTTCAAGAAAGAGAGTGTAAATTAAAAGTTTGTTCATGTCACTTCTTTAAAAGCATTTATTTGAATTGGAAAGATCGTAGGAAAAGAACCAAGAAATTCTCCTTTGTTCCCCCAGCCCTAAGGGTGGTAGCTGTTTCCAGCATTTACTATCTCTTTCTTACCTCACTGTTTTCTCGCAGTTTAAGTCTTCTGAGATGTGTATAAACTTCCGTTAACATGACTGTTATAATTTCTGTTCTCGTGATTCAATACTGACTGAATAAAGAGTTGATACCAAAAGTTGATACCAGAGGAGCTGATACCAGAAATGGAGTGGAATCCCAGTGTTTGGTCCAGGAAATTGGTTTGATCATGACCTTGGCCTTGAGCATAATACGGAAGTATTTGCTAATGATATGTAGGACAGTAGATGTCTACAGGGTGCTGTGACTTACCAATAATAAAATAATCAACCATGTTTACTTGTGATGAGGGGACCTCTGAAGCGAAGCTCCAGAAGCCAAGTTGTAAGTATCCTTCATTATTTTCTCATCATAGTCATTACAAGACTGTAAGAAGATGGAATAATTGTTTTAACTGCACTTGAGAGCTTACAGATAAACCGTAAAAACAGACATGCCACACACAAAAACTCATGGCTTTAAATTATTTGTTCAAACAATTGCAAGAAAATTAGAAAGCTTCTAAGGCCATCTGAGTGGGTTTGGGCTAAGATGAGAAACATGAAACTCTGAGTTTCTCTAAGCCTTTCTTGTCAGCAGAAGAAGCGTTCCTTTCTCTGTCTGAGGAGACTAGCTTTCTCTTGCTTGAAGACCTCATAATAATTCACCTGATGGGCCTACCCTGCAAAGATTGTGCATTTTCCTCAAGATTCACTCTCCCCCATTATTATCTACTGACCCATAGTTAGAATCAGAATTTTTCTAGAGCTCAGCATGCTCTCAAAGGATCTGTACAAAATCTGACCTCGGAGGAACTAACTTATACTTCAAAATAATTGCAAGATTTTTGCTAATCAATACCAGCAAAAAGCAAGAGAATATGTCAGATACTGTATTCTAAGAAAATTAGACAAAGGATGACAAAATATAACAGTGTGTTGGGCTGGGTTTATTGATATGGATGTAGCTAATGGGGATTCTATATTTAATAGAGTTGATTGCACATCTTAAACTACTACTAAAAGTTTAGTTGGTAGGTTGATTGAAATGCGTCCTCAACAGTGACCTACATTCAAGGAGTTTGAAATGTCATAACTTATTTATCATGGCTCAGAAGAATGAGGACAAAAGCTTAGAGAGGCAGGAATGTTAGCACAGATTTATTATGGGCAAGCTGTCTCCCTCCACTTTCCACATCACTCTCATCTAGGGGACTCGAGAATACACTTCATAAAGGCAGTGAAAATCAATAGGACATGAGAATACCAGGCGTTTCAAGTACCAGTCGACAAGTTTTGTGGTACTCTCCACAGCAGTTCAGACATGAGGGTGGGAGATGTCACCGTTGATTCTTCATCTGTCACCATTGAGATGAGCTCACTGACATCAGTGTCTCAGATAGAGGGGTTCCAGAGTGATAGAAGCCAAGGAAGTAACTGCCAAGGCTGAGATGATGCACGTAACAAATAAACAGCAGGAACAAATTTCTAACCAGGATGTTTTTACCTGCAGGGATCTTTGCTGTTAGCCAGTTGATCATGCTGTTCCTACTACAGTTTTACTCAATACATACATTAATGACAACACATTTTATGACTGTGGCCAGAAACATGACTTAAATTTCCACAGTGGAGAGACACAGCCTCCCACTCAGTTTCCCAAGCAAGGCCTGTCCACATATCTGGAACAGCTCGATTGACAGGGATGGTGGGTTTCCCTGAGTAAAGACCATCCACACCGCATCAAATATGCATTATAAATTTCCCTCCATGCCTTCTTCAAAAATCCTATGGCCACTTACTAAGGTGACTATACATGGAGGAGAAGAAAATATCAGTCCCCAAAAAAGTGACTTTCTGGCTCTGAAGTGTTGTAATTTCTGGTGACCGAAATACATGGGGACCTACCAAAGTCAGAGATTATGGTGGTCAGGAGATATATGAAATTTTAAACTGAATTTGAATCACAGTGGGCTCAGCTGTTCTGCTAACCCACTCTGTTATTGTTTCCCCAATTTCTGAAAGTATACTTAATATAAAAATAATTAGGTAATGGTGGCATTTCTCACCCTTAAATTATGTGGGAAAGAGGCAAGTAAAAGTTTTGGGAGATTTTCTCCCTTCCAAAATGTCAGACATAATATAGCATGTAATAATAACAAATTTTTTTTTTAAATGCAAGATCCTTTTCAAAATGTGAGAGACAATGAAGAAGAAATCAATTACTCTGCCCATTCTGAAAAGGGATCCCAGAGAACTTGATGTTTGAATTGTCTCTAAAATGGTGACAAGAATGCCTGAAACAACTGTGGGGAGAAGGAGGCTATTCGGAATGAGCAGAGAGTTGGATAAAGTGCATACAGCCCAGCATGGCTGGGGTGTAGGGTCTTCATGAGGATGTAGAGGCCACTGGCCCTGGAGAAATACACAGGCAAACATTATTAAAGTGCATTATTTATTGTGCTAAGGAATATACACTTGGTGGATAAGTCTTTAAATATTTTTTCTTCATGGGGTAATATGATCCCATTTGCCCAGACGATATAAGCAGTTATCTTAAATGCTAATAATAATAGAATACATGTGCCCTGGGTCCTTTCAATTGGAGAATATGGGGCAAATATATTGGATACGGGCCTCTCTACAAGCTTTTCTTATTTCCCTGAGTTAGGCTGGAGTTGTTACTGAACACAAGTTCATGTGCCCAATGCACAGTGAGGCCAGACAAACTGAAATGCCAGAGATTGGAGCAGAGAAAGGTTTATTGCAGGGGTGAGCAAGGAGAATGGTTGGCTTGTGCTCAAAAAATCCTTACTCCCCCAAAGGGTTTCAGCAAAGCATTTAAAAAAGCCAGACAAAGAAGAGGGTCGCAGGGTATGTGATTAGCCAAGCACAATTGTCTGATTGGTTGATGTTGAGGTAACAGGACAGTTAACATTATCAGTCCTTAGGTGCCCATAGACGTGGGGGCTCATGATCATCAAATAGTTAATTTCTTCCATGTGGTGGTGGTTTTAGCATCTGTAAAACATCTCAGGAAGTGTGCATCAGATACTATTATCTAGGTATTTCTGAGAGGAGCTACAGCAGAGGATATGGGGAAGGGGTCTGTCCCGGGAAGGCCCCATAAGGTCCTGCTCAGTTACAGAGTTCCATTTTGTTTTGGCTAATAACAGGAATTTAAGGAGCTCTGTTAGGACCACTACTGTACGAGATCTAATATAAATAAATAAGAGTTGGCTAAAGCAATAGAACTTCCTCAACATAATGGTTTGTATTTTATGCATGCTAAGAGCACTTTAGATCTGTCACAACCAGCTGTTCAATTCAGCCTTGTGACTGGGTATCCAAACTGCAGCAGCAAAAGATTTTCAAACCCAGTGAGCACTAATTACAAAAATATTCACTACCATTTACATAGTTTCCTTTTTAGATTTTATTAATTTTTAGAAAGCTGAACTAACTGTCAGTAATTAAAGGGAGGAATATTAAAAAGACATTTAAGACCTGGCTATATACATGCAAAAAGCATAAAATAATATAATAAAAAGTATAAAAAGAATAAAATAAACTGAAATAAAATATAATGTAAAATAATAAAACAGTACTCACAAAATTCTCATTCAAAAGGAAAAGTTTATCTAGAATATTTTAACTTGTAACTTTCAGACACTGTGGATGGGGTTAGAGGATACTTTCATATTGTGTGAACTGATCTCTCACAAACTGAACACAAGAAAACACTTTCTGTTGATACCACTTTGCTTTTCCTACTCCACCCTGACCCCTATTTTTAAACTGGATGGTGTTGAAAAAATTTTTAAAAATGTATTTTTTGTTGCAGAGTCACATGCATTTTTGCTCTCATGCTAAAGAGTCCTGTGCTAATGATCAACTCAGTGTGAAGTGAGACTTTCTTGCCACTTTTGGAGTTGTGTTTTCCATTTATTGTAGAAAGAAACTTGTAGAGTAATTAGTGTATCATGGTAAAAACTTTTGTTATTTAAGATATGATTCATGTACCAGTAGAACTGACTTTAACTAAGAGCTTATTGGAAATGGTAGAAATACACCAGAGTCAACAGAATTAGTATCTGCATTTTAACAATATCCCCAGGTGATTCATAGGCATATTAAAGATTGAGAAGTACTAAGCAAAGTTAGTTATTCTACCACTTAAACCTAATTATATTATTTATATTAGTTGGTACTAGTGTGCCTTTCAATATTTTTATATAAAGTATTCTGACTTGAATTAATTTTTGGTAACCATGCCTTTATATATTTCGTATTATTAAAACGTTAATTATTAACTCTGTTTTACATTTGGCTTAATAACTGAGGTACATAAGCCTGCTCTAAAGTGTTTTCCTTAAATATTCCCTGACTGTGATTCCAGGAAGATCCCTAAGGCATTATTGAAAAATAGTATGTAGTATTCCTTTGTGTATAGCAACAAACACACAGCTCCTTGTCCCTCAGCAATTCTAAAACTCTTGGTACTAATTTCTATTTCTCCTTTTAAGAGTTTATTACTTATATTAACTATTATGAGTGAAAAGTCAGTTCCCACCAATTTCCTTTACCCTTTGGACTTACGGATGTTCAAAGTAGGTCACCTATTTTCTTTTCTATTATAGGTCTCTGGTTTTTATGGCTCTGTCTTCTATAAATTTTATGATTAACATCTTCTAAGTTTTTACCATAAAACCTTTGAATATTGTATCATTGCATCCCTTTTTGTTCATAATAGACAATTTGATTTGAGACTTGTGCTGCAGGTGTTAGCGTGATTAATATCACAGAATTCATATCTTTAAATAGAAAATGCAGGAAGTCATTTTGTTTTAAACTTTTTGAGAAAGTGATGGACTTTTTCAAAAAATCGTTTTAGATGGGTGTTATCTTTATTTTCAATTTCTAAAGCAATCTAAAGGCAACAGATAGAAATAAGGATGACCTGAAGCTGGCTGTCCTTGTTCCAGCCAAGAGGACTCTGGTCCCATGTTGCAAGAGGAGCTAAAGCCGCTCATAGCCATGATTAGTGCTGGCACAGTAAGGTCTTGGCCTTGGGTGCGCTAACTAATGTCATGGCTCCTTTTGCTGATCCCACGCACCTTTTAATCCTGGGGTTTCAGGGTTCTCCCGGCCTCTCCCTGTCCCACACTCTGAAGCTGGGAAGGCCTACAGTGAAAACCAATGGACTTCTTTTGATAGCTGTAAAAATAATGAAGATATTACAAAGTAAGAGTGAGTCAGTGAGTTACATGTATATTCTTGTTCAGCTGTGAACCTGGAATTACTTAGATTTAGGGAATTATTTTGTACCATTTCTACTTCACTTATTCATCCCTTCCTCCCCTCAGTTCACAGCAACCGGCATTCTTATTGTTGTCTCCATAGTTTCACTTTTTCAAGAATGTCATAAAGTTGGAATCATATCGTAGGTAATCTTTTCAGAATGGCTTCTTTCACTTAGCAGTATGCATTCAACATTCCTCCATGTCTTTTCCAAACTTGGTAGCTCATTTCTTTTGGCACTGAATGATATTCCATTTCTGGAGAGGTCACAATTTATTTATCCACTCACCTACTGAAGGACATCTTGGTTGTTTCCAAGTTTTGGTAATTATGAATAAAGCTGCTGCGAATATTCCTGTGCAGGTTCACGTGTGAACATAAGTTTCCAGCTCATTGGCTGGATTGTCTGGTGAGAGTAGTTTAGTTTTGTAAGAAACGTCCAAACTGTCTTTCAAAGTGGCTGTACCATTCTGCTTTGCCACCAGTGGCCAGTGAGAGTTTGTGTGCCTCCAGATCCTCTCTAGCACACAGTGTTTGCAGTGTTCTGGATTCTGGCCTTCCTGATAGGTGTGTGGTGGTATCTCATTTTAATTTGCAGTTCCTTAGTCACATATGCTGTGGATCATCTTTTCATGTGCTGATTTGCCATCTGTGTATCTTCTTTGGTGAGGTATCTGTTCAAGTGTTTGGCCCATTTTTAATGAGAATTTGTTTTCTAATTGTTGGGTTTTAATAGTTCTTTGTATAATTTAGATAACAACCCTTTATCAGATACGTCTTTTGTAAATATGTTCTCCCAAGCTGTGTCTTGTTGTTCATTCTCTCGATACTGAATGCAATTTTAGAATTTATTTTTCAATTCATTTACCTACTCGACAAATGTTCACTGTATACCTTTGACAACAGTAAAACAGAATCTACCCCAAACTTAGCCTAAAGGAGGAGACAGATTTTTTTTTTTAAATCAGCTCTAAATAGAAGAGTTGTCCCAAATATCAGGCTGTTTCTAACAGGGGGAATCTGTCGAGGCTACTGAGCTATCTCTTCTCTGTGTCTCCCAGCTACTGAATTACCTGTGACTCCTCTTTTAATGGTTCTTTGCTGTCTTTCTTTTTGCAATATTTAAAGTCATCAAATGATTTCTAAAATGTTATTTCAACTCTTAAATATTATGTTATTTCATCAAATTATATCTGACCTGAGATTTCCACTGGCACCTAATAAACCATTAAAAATGTAGTCTAACTCTGGCTATGGATCCAGGACGTTGGAGTACAGATTCTGAAAATAGAGTGCCCTCTGTGACTGTCTAAAGGTCATAAAAGTCCACAGGATGATATATTATTCTAGGGCCAGTGCCTTTAAAAACCAGGCCTGTCAAACAAGAAATTTAGAAATCGGTGACAGCACAGGCGCCTGATGGCAGAGAGAACGCTGATTCAGTCCTTGAATTTTCCATGACGACTTCTCACCTGCACTTAGCAGCTGTTTATTGCTTGGTTCACTGAAGCATATGATGCTGAACCAAGCCACGGGTCAATAAAGTCATTTACAATGATCAGCCCTCTGAGTGAAAGAGATGATGAATCAACCAAAACTCCTTTAGGCAACAGACCTAGCAGGGAAATTTTGCACTTTAGGTAGAAACATATAATCAAATGAGTCAGCAGCCTGCACATCACCCTAATTAATTTTACTACCTTTGGAGAAAGCATGCAACAATCTTTTAAATGCTTTCCTCTTTTCATAGGGATGTTAGCGGTGAGATACAAAACTCTGCAGAAAACTTTTAAACCTTGACCTTGGAAGTATTTGGTGATTTCTAGATTTTTATATTATCAGATTTAATTTTGGATTCAAAATTAGTTTCAATTTCCTTCACATTTCTATGTGATATTTTACTGTTATATTGAAATGAGGAATCTTATCTGTTTGCAATTATTATACAAGTGGCATTATTAATTACAAAGTCAATAAAATCATAATGGCAGCTTTTTTTGAGTACATACAAAGCGCCGTGAGCCATGTGCTTTACACATATTATCTCATTTCACCTTCACAAGATGCTATGAAGCAGATGATGTATTTAGTCACATTTATGGAAGATGAGTTGATAAAAAGGTTAAATAACATTCCCAAGGTTGTAGAGCTGGTAGGTGGGCCAATTAAAAACTTAAGCATACATCTCTCATTGTTAAAGTTCATGCTTGTAATCACTACAGTATGAATGAATAACGACATGACATTTATTCAGATGCCGCTTCTCATAAACATAATTTCTGAAACTTAGCACTTTTACACTGTTTAAAAAGATTGATAGATGATATTCCATATGATATTTCAAAATTGATGTATGAATTAAATAACAACTTGTTATATGTATGTTTTAATCAGCAAGAACGACTCTTGTTATTGAATAACAACTGTAAACATGTTTGGAGTCCAGAGAATGTGACAACATACTGATGGTATGTATGATCTGACTTACTCTTTATGTTAACACTGGGGAGGGAGGTGTTATCAAACTGATAAACTGATGTTTACCAAATAATCTTAGAATAGAGACAAAATAGAATTGCATACTTCTTCTGCCTGAAAGTCCTACTTATTAATAAAATTTCATTTTTTGTTTAATTTTACACTGCCAGGTAAATTTTTCACTCAGGCACAATTCTGAGTGGCTTCTGAGACATGAGATTGAAATATTTGGATTTTTTGTGGGTATTAATCTGATTTGCCCATAAACAGTGTTTCTAGCTTCATATACAGATTCATCAACTCAACAAGGATTGGTTCAGTGCCTACTGGAACAAGGCATGAGACAGGAAAGTCAAAATGTTTTATAAAACAGACCCTACCCTTTTGCAGTTTATAAATATTTCCTCAGGCATGATATAAGCACATGCAAATGCAAACAGCACAGCCTTAATTAAATGAGTGTTCAAGACAGCAAAAGTGTAACCCAAATTAGTACATGATGCATGTTAAGTGAATTGAGTTCAGAGAGGAGAGGGATCATTTAGGGCTAATGTGGTCCAATAAGGCTGTAACAGGCAGAACAGATGGACTGTATATAAAGCAGCTGTCAACTGGGGTTTCCTGTTCCCTATCAAAGTTATACTTATTTGAAATCAGCCCACTTTCTACAATTTCAAGTGATGAGAGACCTAAAGTTTTCACTGAAAGCTCTATGAAATCCTGGAAAAACATCAGGTCCAAATATAGGTTTTCTCAGTCTACGAAAAATCTCTCTGGTCTTCAAATCTTTTTTTCTTCTGAATTGAATAAATCTGGCCCTAATCTTTCTCTCTTTTTGAGAACTAGCTCCTTCCCAGATGTCCACAGATAGAACATAAATATAAAAACACTTTCATATGTCTCTTTGTGTGGACAGTGGTGTTTAATTCAACCTTGAGGACATGAGGAGGGATGGCACTTCATGGGAACGCTGCAAGCTGAGCGCGGGCTCCTAGACACTCCTGCTTCTAGGGTTTTCAGCTACCAAACCAGCAGAGGTTTTGCTCTGGACTCCTGGGTCATGTCCGCTCTGAGCCTGTTCCCGTCTCTTTCTAATTTCTCTACCTCACTCCTCACTTTCTAACTTATTTAAAAGAATGCCGGGTTCTTTTCACTTTGTAGTCTGGAGCTATTCATCTCTTCCTTACTGCTCTTCTCAAGCTCCAGGCTAACCCATAAAGGCTTTCAGGAGGCCAAGAATTCTTCTGTAAAACAAGATACTTTATCCTTAGGTGATACTTGTATTTTTCTTTTTCTTTTTCCCTCTCTCAAATATGTGTGTGTGTGTGTATGAATTTTTTTCCCCTCTCTTTGGCCTATGTTGAATTGTAAATGTGTAAAATCTTCCACTGAGTGGTCATCTTTTCTTTTATTGAACAGCTCAAGTTATGGAAAACTGAAAAAAACGTATCTGATTATTATAAAATGATTCCTACCAAGCCAGAGTCTGTGTCTCTGTGATTCCCATTCTTTGGCTTTAGTGCTTTTCTGGTCCAGGCAGCAAATGCTGAATGCTTTTTTGTGTGGTTTCCTCATTCCTTTGACCTATCTTCACATGAACCTTCGCCATTCTCCTTTAAATCCTTTTCCCTATGGTGCTATTAAAATATGGTGACCAGAACTGAATATAGTCATCTAGATTTGATGTTATCAGTGAAGGATGAAGGATGTAGCATCTCCCTAATTTGAAACACAACACTTTTGTTAATGAAGATATGTGCTGATTTTTTTTTGTAGCTACAAAGCAATTTATTAAATTCATTGATAGATTTATTATTCAAAAACCATTTAATTACCTTCTAAATTTTAGGCTCAAAATTAGTCATCAAAGTGCCCAATAGAATGGAGTGGGGAAAAAGATGCACTAGTGGTTTGGAGGAGGCCTGAGTCTAATAGGAAGAAAATGTACATAAATATGTGATGACTTGAGTACTGAATGATGAGTCTTAGTCAAGGGTTGTGGAAAAGCTAACACTGGAGCATATAGGAATGAGCATGAGGGTAAAGCAAGAGGTAGACATGGTCCTGTTTAGGAAAGATGTTTTATGTTAGAATCTTTAATGAAAAGAGAAATGACCATTTTACAGGGAATGGAGTATCTAGAATTTGAGCTTTTCAACATGATTGATCCCTAAGACGCTTAGGGTTTTCTATAGATTGTGGTGCACTCTAACACATATTCCTCCTAAACAGGGAGTGTCTAATTAAATGTAAAGTCTTTCAGATCTTCTGAAAATGTTGCTGGGTGATTACACATTTTTGCTTGCAGTTTGTGAGGGCAGAATGAGGTGAGTTTAATTGCTCTTAAAATACGTTTATTTTATCCTCTCACGGAAAGTGAGAGGATCAGATATTCCTCTGAAATACAATATTTCATTAGTGATATGGACAGTGACTGAAAGTGGGAAAAATATTTAGAGAAACACAAGGAATCAGTGACATTTTAATGTAGGGGGTGAGTTAAAGGAAACAGAAGAGACAAGATGATTCTATAGTCTGGCTTTGGAAACTGGGTAAATGGTAGTACTATACAGAAATATTACATATAAAGAAGGAAGGAACCATTTAAATAGTGGAAATGATGGCTTTGGTCTGGAGTATTATGAATTTGAGATATGTGGGAGAATATAAATGTGCATTCAATAGACCTTTGAGAATTTAGTCTGAAACCTCAGGAGATATTTGGGAATAACCATCATTTATATATGATAAATGAAACCATGGAATTGGATATTAGCCAAGGTCAGAACCACAGAAAACGCCCACAATGGAAAACCAGATTGTTTAAAAAGAATGAAATAATGTAGACTGAAAAAGGATGTTACAAAAACAAGAGGACATTTAGAGTCCATCTTGTACTATTTCTTAAGACTCTGTGTGTCTGGGAAAGACTTGACTTGGTGGTTTTGGCTGAAGGTCTCAGATGCAGTTGCAGTCATTCGGTGACTGGAGCAGCAGCATCTGGAAGATGTCCTTGCATCTCTCTCTCTTCATTTAGTCTCCAGGTTTCTCCATGGGGTCTCTTCATGTGAGCAGTTTGGGCTTCCTCACTGCAAGGCAGCATCAGAACTCTGGGGCTGTTTACATGGCGGCACAGAGCTCCAGATTAATAAGCTATATATATATTGCCTTTTTATGGCTTCACCTTAGAAGTCATACATTGTCACTTTCACAGAGTTCTACTCGGTTGCAGGCCCAGGCAGATTAAAGTGAAGAGGATTAGATTCTACCTCTTGATGGGAAAATGGCAAGGTTCTAGAAAGACTGTATAGCACCTATAGTCATAGGCATTAACGTGATCAAAAGGTTTCTTCTAAATGCAAAGGGGATATGCCTAGATTAACTTTGGGGAAGATTTTCAGAGTCACCACATTAATTAGAATCTTTCCATCGAATAAAAATCATTGTATTATAAATCCCTAAAAGTACAATAGCATAGCTATAAAATAAACAGTATAGTGATAATGAAATTTATTTCTTGGAAAACTGCAAGGGAATCTTGATGGACAGAAAAATCTTATGAAAATATTAAAGTGGAGTCATCTTTTTGAGATAATGAAATTTCACATTGACTAATTTCTTATGCAGAAAGCGAAGATGATTACCTAAGATCTATTCTTAGCTAATTCTTTACCTCTTTAATCTGACTTCAGATTTCTTTTTTGAAACATTTCAAATCCTGACAACATTTGAGATTATCAGTGTTTTTCTTTCTTTTTTTCCAGTAATTATCAGTCCTGAATATAAAATTATAGTCAGAGGGAAAAAAAGGAAATGCATTGTGTTTGAATGTTTGTTTGTTGGTTGGTTGGTTGGTTGGTTTTGTTCTTGGGTGTATGGGATGGGCATTGATATGATGTGTTTGTGGTTAGGTATGGGTGTGTTTCTATTTTTTTTCCATATTTTGCTAGCAAATCTTTGACAAACATACCTGCTATTGTCTGATGTCCCTTGAAAACTCAGTAAGATATTTTGAAAATTTCCCATTGAACCCCACTTATTCATAGACTTACACATATATTGACCCTTAAAAAAAATTAGCAACATTAGAAAATTAAAAGGGTTGGAAGTTAGGAAATGTGTTTCAGAGGCCGTCTTCGGCCATTACGGCGTGATCAGTTTGAGGAGTACATTCTGAGGAAACAATGAGTAATCTGTTCCAAGCAGAGGCGCCACGGTTGAGAGACAGCAATCAGTACCAGAGAAAGCCAGTGAGGCAAGCAGGGCAAGGGCCCCTTTCTTTCTGTTTTCATTAACAGTGAGTGCAATAAGACAGGGGCTCATGGCATAACATGTAGAAAGGCAATTACAACCTTAACTTGGAGTAATTAGACCAATTTCTTCCTTGGCAGAGCTAGAGGAGGCTCTTAACGCCTTCTCTTTGAAGGAAGTTAAAAATCTAGTTAGCAGATTTCGACACCTCTCTAAAAATCAGGAGCTGGTTAAGCACCAAAATTCATCCCTGAGCAAACATCCTGCTAACCTAGATCTCTTAAATGAATGAAAATGAAGGCTTATCTTTAAGGAATAAGAAAAGCAGGAACATATTATAAATAATAGTTGAGATAATATTTTATCTTTTTGCTAAATTTTCATGTGAGAGATTTGAATTTGTTGTGGATGTTTCTTTCATCGTTATTTATTCTTTCAGCAAGAACATATTGAGACATGTGTTAGTTTCAACTGCTGCTATAACACCTTACTAGAAACTTTGAGGCTTAAAACGGCACAAATGTATAACGTTATGAAACCAACATGTGTCTCACCAGATTAAAACCAAGGTGACAACAGGGTTTCTTCCTTTCCTGTGACTCTGGGGACAGTCTGTTTCCTTGCTTACTGAGGTTTGTGGTGGAATTCAGTTCCTTGTGGCTATAGGACTGGAACTCCTGGTTCTTTTCTGTCAGCCGACAGCAGCTAGCGTCTTTTAGATGCTGCCCACGTGCCTTCTCACATGGCTCCCTTCCTCCGTTTTCAAAGCCAGCAGTGGCAGTTCTGGTCTTTACAACTGTGGATTTTTCCTCTTTCTTCTTTTGTTGTCACATCTCTCACCCTTCTGTCTGTCTCTTGAACTTCTAAAAGTTCATGAATGTAGATTGAGGCCACCATGATAATTGGAATAAACTCCTTCTTTTAGTGTTTTTAACCTTTATTATTTCCACAAATTACCTTTTGCCACGTAAGGTAACATATTCATAGATTCCAGGCATTCAGACATGGATATCCTTGGCACAGCCTTATTCTGTCCAACACAAGCCCCTTTGATATACTAGGCATTTGCTAGGTCTCAAAAATATGATGTGCAGTGAAAATTAAGATTACCCCTGGGACCATAGTTAGATATGGAAGGTATGTAATGAGTCACATAAATATAAAATGAGATGTGTCAGGAAGGCTTTTTTGCTGTAACCAACCACTCTAAATATTAGGGGCTTAAAATGACAAGTTTCTTTCTCACTCTTGTTGCATATTGTGATTTGTCAACAGGGGCTGCTCCACATAGTTCTGACTCTGGAATTTATACTGAAGTAGCAGACACAGTCTGAGCATGTTTGGAAAGAGCAAGCAAAGAGAATTACATGTTGTCTCTTAAAGCTTTTACCTAATAGTGGTACCAGTCACTTCTGCTCACCTTTCACTGCAGAACCAGGTTGCACACCAAACGAAACTTTACCTTGACACTGAAGATCCTACTGGGTCTCTGAGAAGATAGATAGATAGATAGATTTATATATATATATATATTTTTTTTTTGTCATGAGACTAAGGGATGAGTAAGAGTTTAAGAATTGAAACCCTGGCAGGAAGAAGAAGAAGCTGCCAGTCAGAAAGGACAATGAGTTCAAAGTCCCACTGTGTGGCAGGAGACATCTTAAAAGTTAATGTAGCTGATATACCTGCAACCTGGTATTGTCTAATAAGACTTGTATTTTTAAGAAATATTAAACAATAAAATTCTGTGTTAATGTGTTAATCTAGTCTAAAAAAACCCTAACCATAAAAACTCCTAATCAATTTACTTAACTCTTCTCTCAATATTTAAAATAATAATCTGAGGTGTTTTTTTTAACAGACTTTAAAGGAACTTTCAAATCAATATTTTCCAAAGTTTCAGCAGTAAATAATCTACATCAAAATCATCTGGGATTCCTGTTAAAATGCATAACCCCAGCCAACCAATGTTAAGAGTTGGATTGAGATATACTTTTTAGGAAGTTCCCCATGGGATTTGTATCACTCTGAGTTTTAGAAACACTAGTGTTACATAAGGCAAACTTCTAAAATCCACAAAATATTTGCATGATTGCAATGAGAACTTGAGCAATGCACAGTCCCTTAATCTTGGGGATTGATACGTACTTGTGAACAGTTATGTACTTCTGTTTTATGTTTATGATGGCTTAAAGAAGACTAATATGAGCACATTCTAAAACATCTAGAAGACAGCCTAAGTGCTAGAAATACTGTGTAAATTGTTTGTTAAGAACTGAATATTTGTGTCCTTGCAAAATTCATACGCTGAAATATCCCAATGTGATGGTATCAGGAGCTGGGGCATTTGGCAGGTAATTAGGTCATGAGGATGAAGCTCTCAGGAATGATATTAGTGTCCTTATAAGAAGAAGCCTGGGAGGTAGCTAGCTGTCTTTCTCCCATGTGAGGATGCAAAGGGAAGTTGGTATTCTGCAACCCAGAGGAAGGCTGGCACCAAACCCAACTATGCTGGTACACCGATCTCGGACTTCCAGCGTCCAGAACTGTGAGAAATAAATTTCTGTCGTTTGCAAGTCAGTTATTCTATGATGCTTTGCTACAGTAACCCTAAGTGTTCATGATCACTTGTATTCTCCACAGGGCTGGCATAGGAAGTGCTACTCTGATTGTCATGGATGGATTAAAAAGGAAGACTGAGGATCACCTAGATATGTATAAAAGATACATTCTTGTGGGAAGGGAAAAAACAAACCAAAAAACAACAAACTGAATTAGGACTCCCCAGTGGCTTTCAGAGCCATGGTTTCAAGAGAAAAGAAAATTGATCTAGTACTCAACTTTGGTTGTGGATGCATGTTCCTATACAAAAGTCCCTGATAATTAGATTTGCTTTAAATTCCACAAAAACAATTTTGTTTCTACAAAACTTCATTCTTCAATTACATCAATATCAATTTAAATTTTGTTTTATATTGTTGTTATTAACTTATTTTGTTGAGACTTTATACTGCAGTATATGCAATAAGCATAATATGTCTATACTTTATAGCTGAATATAGTCAGGTTATATTTAAATAAGCAATTTAAGCTAATTCCAGAACCTATGAGTTTTTGTATTTTTCTTTCCCTCTTAAAATGGGTCTGTGAATTACTGTACAAAAGTGTGAAGAAATACAAGTCAAGGTTATTATACTACTCTCTGCCTGGCTAATTCCCTCTCGTCCTTAATATCTCACGATAGGCATTTCTTGCTGTGAGTTGTCTTCAAGGACCTCACAAGGAACATAAACACAAGTAGAATTATTCACCGCTATCAGGGCAGGCACCTTCTAGCACTGTGGTTACCTGCCTGCTAGATTCTGTAGGTTCTGAGAATTGTCCGTTTGCTCACTGAAATTTATCTCCACACGCTCTGTACTGCTTTCCATGGGATGTTGGTGCAGATGAGTGTCATCAACAGGCCCTCTTACCCTCTGTTTTCCATTGGGTTTGGCCACATGAGGCCCCAGTACAAGAGAAAGGGAAGAGGGAGAATTCTGTATATAGTGACAAATGGCACTGATCCTGTCAAGGTTGCCCCATCTCCAAAATTCTCAGTCAGGGTTCCAGTGACAGATGCCGCTCCTCATCCATTCAAGCCTGTGGGAGGCACCAGCTTTGCAATTACTAACCTTGCCTAGTTGTTCTGCTCTACCTTGTCTATGACTTTGTAAGCAGTATGTTTAGTAAACACAACTCATGATCCTAATATTCCTCATTAGGGCTCTAAATAATATACTTTACGGTAAAAGATTCTTCTATTAAACGTCAAATTTCTGCCACAATGTGTGGAATGCATGTGCTCAGTAATTATCTCTTTGAGGGATAACAGAACTATTAGCTAGAGGTACTGATCCAATCAAAATCAAACTTCAGATCTAGAGAAGGACAATTCTATTGGTCACTCTATTATTACAAAAAAAAAATTTAACTTTATTATTTAAGCTCCAGATACTTGTATTATTAAAATTCTGTAGAATGCAACCCAAGCTGCTAACTAATTTTAAAGTTATAGCCGTGATTTTATTTACTTATTTATTTATTTTTAATTGAAGTACAATTGATTTACAATGTTGTGTTAATTTCTGGTGTACAGCATAGTGATTCATTTACACACACATACACACATGCACACACACGTATATATATATTCATCCCTTTACATATCCTTTTTGATTATAGGCCATTACAAGATATTGAATATATTTCCCTGTGCTATACAGTAGGACCCTGTTGTTTATCTATTTTATATATAGTAGTTAGTATCTGCAAATCCTGAACTCCCAGTTTATCCCTTCCCACCTCATTTCCCCACTGGTAACCATACGTTTGTTTTCTATGTCTATGAGTCTGTTTCTGTTTTGTAAATAAGTTCATCTGTGTCCCCATTTTTTTTTTTTGATTCCACATATAAGTGATATCATATGGCATCTTTCTTTCTTTTTCTGGCTTACTTCACTTAGTATGATGATCTCCAGGTCCATCCATGTTGCTGCAAATGACATTATCTTATTATTTTTTATGGCTGAATCATATTCCATTGTATAAATATACCACAACTCTCTTATGCATAACTGTGACTTTAAACCACTTTTCATAGATGGCAGGACTCCAGCTCTTTAAGCTGGTGTTTTCAGTAGAACATTAGCATCATTAGAAGTTTCTCCAATATGCCCAGCATTGCTTTCATTGGTGTTGCATTACATAGCAATTTTCAGTTGTCTCTGACTGCACGGTAACATTTGCCACATCTTTCTACTTAAACTTAATGATATCTAGTGTTCAGTCTTTAAACATGATGGGTGTAATGAATCTCAAAATTAAACAAACCATTTTGTATGAGAGAGTCATTGTCTGCTAAATATTTGGATTAGTTGATAGACAGTAAAGGGTACTTTAAATGGAGAAAAATGCCACTTCAGAGATTTGAGATGCATTAGAAAGTTTTTATATTGAAGACACACTGAAAAAGTCACTGATAAATTATCTTCAAATCTAGAATATATATTGAAAAAAATTGCATTTCTACTTTTCTTTAAATAAAAATTCATCACATATAATAAATATGCTGGAGTATAATAAATACATAGTTAAACATAGGAGACTCTTCCAAACATGTTTTTATGTTCCTGCAGATCCTATTAGATCTCTGTAGCTCACCACCCTCACGGCTACTGTCCTAGATTAAAGCCACCCCAGTGGTCCTGAATTACCCTTATGGTCCATTTTACTACTTCTCATGTCTCAGTCAGTCTTGGCCCACAACACTTCCTTCTCTATGTGGTAGCTAAGATATTACTTCGAAAGAACACATTTAATCTTTTCACTTTCTTGCTTAAAATTCTGTAATGTTTCCCCATAGGCTCAGGATAATGTGCCAACTCCTTAATTTTAAATGTAAGATTCTCTGTTTCTCAGCCTATGGTTCCCTCTGTAACCTGCTGTCTTCAGTCTTCCTCAAGTCTATCCCCTAGTGTTCTGCACATACTGAAGTCCTTACAGTTCTCCTAAAGCAATGGCTAGTTGAAGTTTTGCTGTTGTTTCATGGAAAGAAAATAAAACTTAGAAGACACGTGGGTACCCATTCTTACAAATTGTGTTTGCTGAGTAAGGAGGTTAAATATATGTATATGTACCCATATGTACATATATATGTTTAATGTATCTATAATACACACATGCATACTCATATATGCATACATACATAGATATATCATAATTACTTCATATAGTAAAGAATCTTGAACACTAAAAATGTTACATAAATTTGAACACTTAAAAAATCTAGGTATATTTAAATTCATGAAAGATTTTACTTCCTTATTTGTTAAATTTTAGTGTGAAATGTCACAAACCTCACCATGGACTTAGAGCACTCTATGAATCTATATTTGAGAATCCCTATCAGTACTTTGTACGAACTGTTTCTTCTGCCTGATGAATTTCCCTCTTTATCACATTGCCATCATTATTACATACAGCGTAAGATATCTTTCCCTTCCATTTGACCAGATGTCTTAGTTCCAGTTTTATTTTTCTACTAAGCGTTTCCTAATCCATCCAAAGCTGAATGGTGTCTCACTTTATATGTTCCACAGCACTTGTTCTTACACCACTGCAGGTCTGACATACTGTCTTGTATTTTATTTTCCTATTTGTCTCTTTCCCTCAGTACACATAAGATTCTCAAGATCAGGGCTTGAGTTTCTATTGCCAAGAAAAGCTTACTAGTACCCGTCTTGCCCAGGCCCAGGCACAATGTAGTCAGAAATAAAGATTGTATAGACCAATGACTGTAGCAGAATTTCAACTGATAAACAAACCTTAGGAATAGTTGTGTAGAAGGCTGAGTCATTGAACCCACTGCAGAATTCTCTAGTCATTAACAGAGTACTCACTTATTTTTCCCTTCTTTAATTCTAACTTTACTGGGGAAGCATCAGTTATGCTTTTTTGGGCATATTTGAAAAGAAAATTTTCTAACTGTGAGACAGGCATTGTTATAAGTAACTGATAAAACCAATAACTGGTTTACCCTCAATATCATAGAATTTAATTCTTGTGCCTTTTTAAATAATTAAACATAAAATATTTGGGTATATATATTTAGAACACATTCTGTCTGTAATATTTGTCATGCCATATGTAATTTTTTCCCTTAAAAAGTATCCTGAACATATTTTAGAAGTACACACACACATAGACACACAGCAAAATATTAGTATTGTAATTAACAGGCTTATCTTCAATATGTAAATTTACTTTGAAAAAGGAAGTGATGGTTACTTAGATGTCATTTTTATGATATGCCAGATGCAATCTGTCTTTAGAAGAAATTATTAATATCCACATTTTTCTCAAATGAAATAATTTTTAAAAATATACATACTTTGAAATTTAGCTGGCAATTTTGAGAAATAATAGATAATGTAATGTTGTAGATAATTAATTGATGACTTAAGTAAAAAAGAAAAGTTAATACTCCTATATATTTGTACATATATAGATTTTTTTTGTCTTTCAGTCATAAAGCATGCATTAAATTGGCATTATTCATTTTTTAATTAGTATATAATTTATATATTGATTTTATAGGATCAATATATTACAATATACATGATTTTGTTCTTTTTTTTTACATTTATATTCAAAATTACAGATTTCTTTTTCCTATTTTTCTATTATAGATCTGTCAGTACAGAAGGAATTAGACATAGGCATTAATTAAAGTGTTTGGGATCTTAAGAAGGAAAGTAAATACTCGCTAACAGAGTAAATATGAAGTCACACACTGAAATCCTACTTAATCCACTTCAATCTTCCTGTTGGTCTAAGAATAAGTTTAGGGACCATTAACTTTGTTTGTAGCAGGTGTAATCATATTGTACCTGGAAAAATTGCCTACACTCTCCTTTCATGTTTCAAACCAAATATGTTAATTAGAATGTTTCATTTTTAAAAAACGATGCTATCAAATTGTATGCCAGTTTCATAGCTAATACTGAAATCTTTTTTATGTAGGTTGATTCCTTGTCCCTCTCAGAATTTATTTTTGTTTTTAAGATTCTAGGGTGTGTGAGTTGGCATCTTATGCATCATTATTTTCTCTTTATCAATCATTTAAAATCTTGCTTTCTGTTAGAAATCAGGTCAGTAATTACAAGTTCATGATCCTCAAATAAATGCATTTTGAAGTATGGTGATTCTTTTCTCACCTTGGATAAAATTTTGTTTTGTTTTGTTTTGTTTTGTGTTGTGTTGTGTTATTTTTCTAAAGTGAAATCTGACCAGGTCACTTCCCTGCTTAAAATCCACCAACCCTTCCCTGTCACCCTTAGAACAAAGCACACTCCATCTGAGAGCTGTGATTTAGAATCCCCTCCACAATCTGGGGCTTGTCTTCTTTTCCTGTCTTGTTTTGAGTTCTCCCCTCTTATGCCCTTCACTTGAGTCTTTCAGAGCTTTTTGTAGTTCCACATGACCTTAGGACCTGTATTAATTATCCATTGCTGTGTAACAAATCACCCTAAAACTTACTGGCTTAAAGCAACAAAGATTTAGTATCTTACAGTTTCTGTGGGTCATAAACTTGGGAGCAGCTTAGCTGGACAATTCTGGCTCAGGGTCCTTCGTGAGTTTGTTGTGAAGATATCAGCTGGGGATACAGTCTTCTGAGGGCTTGACTGGAGCTGTAGGGTTCACCTCCCAGATAGCTCAGAACCCCTCCACAGGGCTCCTTCAGTGTCCTCACAATAGGACAGCTGGTTTCTCCTGGAGAGAGTGACTCAAGAGAACAGATGGGCAGCTGCTATGTCTTTTATGACTTCGCCTCGGAGGTCACACTCAGTCACTTCTATGATATTCTCTTTGTTGCATAAGTCAGCCCTATTCAGTGTGGGAAGGGACTGCACAAGGCTGTGAAGAGTATGAGTTAGGGAGCATTTGGGGGCCATCTTGGAGGCTGGTGAACACAGGACCTTCGCACAAATTATTCTTTCTGCCTCAAGTGCACCACATCACCCCCTCCTTGCTTCCTGAGTGATGCACACTTATTATTTTATCGTTTCAGAAGTCTGAAGTCTGAAACGGGTTTCACTGGGCTAAAATCAAGGTGTCATCAGGGCTGCATTCATCTTGGAGGTTCTAGAGCATTTGTCACCTTTCCTTTTTCATCTTCTAGAGACTGCCTGATTCATTGGTTAATGGTCCCCTTCCATCTTCAACACCAGAATCTTGGGCTAAATCCTTCGTGTGCTGCCATCTTTCTGGGTCTTTGCTGCCTCCCTCCTCCACTTCTAAGGACCCATGTGATTACACTGGGCCCACCCAGATAATCCAGAATAATCTTCCATATCAAAGTCATCTGATTAGAAATCTTAATTCCATGGGCAACCTTAATTCCCGCTTGCCATGTGACCTGATATGCTCACTAGTTCTGGGGGTTAGGATGTACCCATCTTTGAGGGGCCATTAGCCTACCTGCCACAGTCCCCAAGTATCAGATTTGTGCAGTGAGAGAGTAACAGTGCCATGAGCCAAAGAAGAGCTGTCAGAAGAGGGAATTATGAGATAGTAGCTAGCATTTAGTGAACGCTTGTCATGTGTCAAATACTTAACATGTACTAGTTCATTTAGTCCCACCACAACTTTGGATACATTGGCAAAGGACATGATATTGGTCATTTGTCTGTTTGTCTCTCCCCGCCAGTGGTGGTTCCATGAGGGCAGGGTCTCTGATTTCTTCACAGCTGTCCCCTGAGCACTAGAACAGCATTCAGTGCACACTAGGAACTCAGGAAATATTTGTGGAGTGAATGGGTGGTTAAGCGTGTCTCTAGTCAGCTCAGGCTGCCACACAAAATACCATGGAGGGGTTAGCTTAAATCACAGACATTTATTTCTCAGACTTTTGGAGACTGGAAAGTCCAAGACAAGGTGCCAGAGGATTTGGTTCCTGATGAGGACCTGCCTCCTGGCTTGCAGGAGGTCATGTGGTCAGGAAGAGAAGAGAGCTGTTTTTGGTTTGTTTTCTTATCTTTCATCAGCCTCATCTCTGTCTTTTGTTGGATAGAATTTATTGGAATACCAGAAACCCTGCCCCCATCAAACAAAGGCAAGTGGTGTCAGAAAACCCCGTCACCAAGGACTGATCCTTTTCTTCCAGTAGTTTATCAATTTCAAGTCCCCAGTGCTGGCCAAGTGGGTTTTCTACTTGGAGGAAGAGGGAGAGTTAAAAACAAAGTGTTTCCTCAGCATGCTTGGTTGGAAAGGCTGATGGCAACCTCTATCATGTTTACTATAATGCCATTTTTTTCCGCTCACAACTTATTCTGCATATGAGTTCTAGCTTCCTTTTTTAACCTAACCACATACGATCTTTCCCAACTGTGCTGTGTGCTTGTGAGCACTTCTCCAATTTGTAAATGCCTCTTTGAATTAGCTTCTCTCCATCTGTAATATGTTTGGCCGCAATCAAATCTGGCAGGGCAAAGAGGGAAATGGGTTCAGCAATAAACCTAATTACCTGTGAACTGAAAAGCCTTGCACATGTTTGATCTTGATAGTTGAGAATGAAGTATTAATGTGTATTTACTGAAAAAAATTTAAGAACTCATTTCATAGACATTTGAAAGAAAAGAAAGGCATGTTGTATGTTCCTAGAGTATTTACAGAGAAAAGAAAAAGTTCACATTCCAAGAGCACTTTTTTGTTTTGTTTGTTTTGTTTTGTTTGCTTGACTAACGTGAGATACAAAGAGCAAGATCTACCAGTCACCCTCACTGGCACAGACGTGTCCATATTTGCTTGATCCTAATTATATTTTTAATTACTATTATATGTAGACATTTAATTGTTAAAAAATGTTTTTTTGTATTTTTTGTAAGTACAGCTTCGTTGTATAAAAGGCAAAGCTATGAATAGATTTATTCAAAGATTGGTATTTATCTTGTCATTTATCTGTCATTTTATTTCACCTGTTAACCTATTTTACCAGGAGGACTTTAATAGTTTGAATGATAAAATTTAATGTCTCAAGTGTTTAATGTGAAACCAATGTAACAGTGTTTGAACACACAGGAAAAAAAAAAAAAATTTCTTGGTAGGTGGGGCACGTCATGGGGAAGTTCAAAGCTCTTTTCAGCGCAAAGGAAACTCGAGGCTCCAGAAACTGTATTGGGTTCTTTGATAGTACTGTTGAAACCTTCACTGTCTTATTTATAAATTTCCTTCCTATTCTGACCTCAAATAGACTTTCATTCCTGATTCTGAACTCCTTTCGGGAGGATAGCATTTAATCCAGTACGGAGACTAGTATGTGTCATGCACCAAATAACACAAAAGCCCCTCTCCAAATGGCTCTTATTTGGAATCAAGAATGTAAGAACAGAGCTCACTCTGTCACCACTCATGTTTTAATAATTAGAAGCTTTTATGAGGGTCTTCTGATGAGCAATATACTTGGACAGTCAAGTGCCATATTTTCCACCATTAATCACTTTATTGGTATGTTTTTGACCAAGGTTGTCAGCTCTGATATTGAAATTATGCTCAGATGCTATATAGCTCTAAAGTTTTGCTGAATGATTTAATGGTTTAGTTTCTGCTAGTCACTCTGGAGTTGATTTTTACTGGTGATCCTAAACATTCACAGTTGATAACTGACACTGTGCTACATTTAGGTGTGCTCAGTATGTCAGGTTGAGCACAGCTGTAACGCACTTACAGATTTTTCCCCCTATTTTTGCAGTCCCTCAAAAATTTTATACATGGCATAAGATTATTTTTTCTTTTCTTAGTAGTTTTAAACTGATTTTTCTCATATCAGCCTGAGTCATACTTTTCTATAAAATTATTTTAATAATTAGTGTTTCCATAATCCCAAATATTCAACTTGATAGAGATTGATTATTATTTGAAAATATAGTTATATCAGAATTGTTGGACTAATACAGAATTTCATGATACCATATACAGCATGATATACATCTCTTAAAACTGGGCCTGGTGCCTGGTGTTCAACAGTAAGTAGCTATGATGAAGAAGAGGAGGAGTATTATTATTATTACACTGGCCCTTTGGTTTGTGTTGACATAAAATTGATTCCCAAGTTTTTCAGGATTATTCTACATTTTTTCTGTTTTTGCAACTGAATTTTTCTTTTAATTTAATGAGTATATGTGATAGATTTAATGTGATTAACTTAATTGCAGGTTAGGGGAAAACAGTAGATGCAATGAGGCTTAAATGTGTGCACTTTTAAGAAACACAAGTCTATATATTTTCCCAGGTTACCATTAAACTATTGATAAACTCTCTGGTATATCTACCACCTAATACATTCAGAACAGTGCAGGACAATACTAAAGCGTTAGTGGATCAGGATGGATTTGTTCATACTATTTTGGCGTAGAAATATACATTAAACTAAATAGTTCAGACGTTAAAATTTAGGATATTAAACATTGAAGCAGTTTGTTAGTTTTATTAAACAAGTGTTTTGACAGCTTATCCATTAAAATAGCTGATTCAGTACTTTCACATTTGAGATGAGGCAACTGAAGCTTAGATAGGTTAAGTCTTGTCTGAGTTCACATAAGTTATTAGGTCTCCAATTAGGAAATCTTCAAGCTAAACTACTTCCATAACAAATTGCTTCCTCACTGTGTTCATTGTTTGTGTGTGTGTGCGCGCGTGTGTGTGTGAATGGTGGTGGTGAAGAGTAATGCTTATTACATATTTTTTAAGAACTATTGTACCTCACACAGATCTTTAATTAGACACCAACAGAATCGAACCCTTTGCCAAGATTTTTTTTTAATGTACGTCTACCTCTTTCTCTAATGTTCGATAGCCCTAACCATCAACTTCCGTTACCTTCAAATATCAGAACAAATCTCTCATTGCTTTATTATGAAAAACATATTGTTATATAAGGTCTTATGATTCCTGGTTTCAGTCTACAAAGCTCTTTGGACTCTTCGCAAGAAATATTATCACTGGCAGTTTAGAAGCTGCAAATTAACATTAATTCTGTATAGGTGGTAATCTCATGTGAGGCAGTCCTACAAAGGCAGTATAGAGGTTCAAAAAGATAAATTAATTTTTCTTTAGTTTCATGACTATAATTTATTTCAAATGAGGATAGGTATCAGGAAAGTTTATTTTCCCTAAACTTTTTTCAGATTTTTTTTTGTCCCTGAGAATTTTGATGGTATGATCTTGGCCATGTAGATATACAAACTCTTAAGTCCTAGGATGAGACCGTTACAGTGCAAAGATCAAATGTCTCCCAACAGAAGTGATTCTCAATTTCACACAATATGCAATTTCAGATTAGTTAACATCTAATACTGTTTCCTTCTTCACTTCTCTCAAGAAGCTGAGCAGTTGATTTGTATTCATTTATATTCAATAAACAACATGAAATCTTTTTCTGTCACTGCTCCTATCCTCAAAATGCAGAAGAATGTGGCAGAGATTAATGGTCATGATTAACTCCCTACAGGTTGTGGTTTCATGCCCTGGTGATTATTCTGTCATTATTCTGCATGACATGCTGCTAGAGCCACATATGCTTTCAGCCACAAAGCCAGACAAGACCCAAAGGTCAAGCTACTTAGTAGCTTGATATTCCCTCGTTCTGCCATGTGTCCTCCCAGCAAAAATGAAACAAAACAAAAAAACCCCACTCCAATTATATAATTAAAGTATTAACATGGACATATGAGGTTATGCATTAGAGTCTATTGTGAAGAAAAATAAATTAAAATCAGGAGATGAAAGAACATTTTCCTTTAAAGCATCCAGCTTATCCACATGATGATTGCACTGGACAACTGGCTCTGATCAATTTAATTAGGGGTAGTTTTAAAACCAGCTCTCACTCCCTGCACCTCCTCTCATTCTCATTTTAGATCATTCTGTTTTGTGAATTTGCAGATTTTGAGTGCCTGCCCATTTCTTACACTCCCACTGAATGTTCCATATTTTAGGGAAATGGGGGCATTTAGTCCGTCAATGTCTCTGCACTTCTCTTTTTCTGTTGACAAGTCAAGTCATAAGTCTGTGAGTTTCTCTGTCCAAAGAAATGATGTATTTTCTATTACAAAAGAGAATGGTCCTCAAATTAAATTTTCTCAAACACAAAAGAGAAGATTAATTTCTATGCTCTATGGGGAAATATAAATGTAAAATAAGTCTGCTCCTAAACTTTTCCAAATCCCCTAAATAGATTTTCACTAAATATTAATTCATATTTATGAAGTATATGGGGTGTGAAGGCTAGGATACCACAACTTTAAGTTGCTGTAGCAAAATGTAGCCCCATTTTGATGCCACAGAAGACTGTAAATATTTCACAAAAGGAGAAACTTTGGACAAATTTTCTAGTATACTTCATTCTTCAAAAAGATTATTTTTTCTCTGAAGTTTTTTCCATACATTGAAAAGAGTATTTGGTCTTGTTTTCATTTTGCCTTTTGGCTCTGGTGCCACTCTAATTCTAGATGCTCAGTATTCGAATTATAAGGCATTTGATTTTTCATGATTTATAGCTCTAATATCTTTTACACCCTAAGAGCTTAACCCTCCATATTGCATCAGTATGTTTTCTATTTCTTTTAGTTCCCCTTTATAGTTTGTTTTTATAAAATTATGATTTATAGGAACACATATTTTGTCAAGTATTTTAAAATGTGTCAAAACACTGCTAATTTGTATAGCACAATACAGTTTCATTATATGTAAAGTAACTAATTAATAGATTTCAGTGCTTTCCATGGTTAAAAAATTCCGTTTTTAAAGGGAAACTAACATCATTATAAGAATTGATAATCTATTTATGAAAATACACCTCTATTCTATATCCATTATATGTTGTGATCATACATATTCTGTTCCAATTTAATACAAATGCATACATTTTTGGAAACAAATAATGTATTACTTAATTCGCTATTACTTTATCCCCAAATTTCCTAGTTATAAAGAGAACTATAGACTGAGACCAAGGATGACTGAATGATGTATGTGAATCATCACTTCTTATCCCAAGGGAGAAGTAATGCTCAGAGTTTAAGTGAAAAGTTAAATTGAGAAATTTCAGAGTCTGAATACTTTGATGGTATAATTCCTAAACTGTTCAAAATATCATAGACTTGGTTGTAAATATAATCCAAAGGATCATTCCGCAGGGCCTTGCAGTTCAAACTAGGCTAAGGTAAATGGTGGGAAAGATCTCTGCATACTACCACCTGATCTCAGAAATGGAGCTACTATGGGCTGAGTAATGAAAATGAAAAGCAAACATCGATTGCAGAATAGAACATTTTTCAATATTCCTACTTGCTATAAGGGCTTGATTCCATATTTATCTATGGATATTATTATAATTTTTAATGAAATAGTTACTAGTAGCTGGTAGAATTATATATGTGTATTCACTATTATTCAGATATAAATACCTATACACACATGCAAACACACTCTAAAACAAATCAGAAAAAGGTATTCAAAAGGCTAGGTACACTAAAGAAAACATTAGCACCTGATAACTAACTGGGCTAGTTACTGGACAGTTACTAGCCTCTTGTGAAATACTGGAGTTGTTGAGTGTGAAATATTCTTTCAATTCTATTTTAAACCTCTGTCAGAGAGAAAGGTAACTATGGTTGGAGTGGGCACACTGTTTAAATTTACTCCATGTTTAACTTTCCTCCCTTCACTGACCAAGATCAGGCTCATTCATTCCCATTCATTCATTCCCAAGATACATTTTAATTTATTGGAAATTCAAAAGTTGGTCATATCTATAGCATCCACATTGATGAGTGAGACGGTGCATGGCTGGATCCGTGGGTGAAGATGGAGTTTGGATGCTCCGTGAGTGGTAGAACACCGAGGTCAAGGCTGCAACGTAGGGCGGCATGTGGCTCATTAGATCTGTGATCCACAGGAAACCACCGATATGTTCTAGTGCAGTGTGGTAGGTGGCGAGATGGAAAATGGAACGTAACATCATTGTTCTCTTCCGAGCATTTGCAGCTATAACATGAAATATGTGAAGAAATTAGGCACTTTCAAACAAAACAATACATATAGATTATCAATATTGTATTGTCTACTATAGGACTATGTGAGAGAAAGAAATCTAGGAGTTGGGCTAAAGCCTGATGCAGAGCAGTTCTGACAGGGACCGGTGGCAGGGCAATGAAGGCAGGGGTCGAGGGGATGGCAAGCCCAACCTCCCACTGAGAGTGTGGTTCTTCAGAGTGGAGAGGCCAGCAGCTCTCCCCAATTTACAGCCTGTTACTTATAGATTCAGAGGCATTTAGACCACCCGTGGCTCCAACTGGCTGTTTTTATGCAGAAGAAAGCTCCTGCATCGTCATGCCCCTCCCTTCTCAATATCTTCAATAGTCTCAACAATCAAAACTACTATATTTGTTTGAAGCCACTAGTTTGTTAAGTTATAACAATCCAAGTGATTCTTGGACCACTTTGTGTGTTCTGCCTTGTCAGCTTCCTCTGAGTAGAAAGTCTGAAACGTGTTCCTACTGTAATAACTTGCAGGGTCCTAGGCTATCTAGGTTTTACCAAGCTCCTCCTGGAACCCGCATTATGATCACTTCCTGCTGCTTCCAGCATCAATTCGCAGGTGCCAGTCATGCCTACACCATCAGAAACTTTAGGAAGGTTGATTCTGGCCAAAACACTTCTCTTGCTGTTTCCTTTTAGCTGTTTCCTCATTGTTATTCACTGAATTCCAAACTCTTGAGGGAACAACGAATATGTTCATGAAATATTGAATAAGTGGATAGGAGGATTTTGCTGGCAGCAGTGAAATATGAAGGGAGGCAGAGAGCGGGTGGCATGGGGTTCTTTCTGAGAAGGATTCGACTGCCAACAGTTTGAGCTTTTTTAAGAGACAGGAAAGAAAGTGAAAAATTTGACAAATATTTTACAGTTAAAAACATAAGTTAACTTCTGGTGATTTTTTTTTGTGATTAGATTTTTTTCCTTTTTCCTCATTGAAATTAAAACTTAAGAAACACAGGCAATGTCATATCCAGGAATAGTATAACATTCTTTAAATGTTATAAATATAAAATGTTATAAATATAAAAACTTCTTAAATTTTATTGTCTTGTAATGAAAAGGAAATCATGTATACTATAATAAAAAGATGCCTGTTAAAAAGGAAGTCAGATTTATATTATTTTATTAAATTATAAAAAGATAGGAGCAAAAAAGTTCAGAACAATGTTCATGATCTCAGCAAAAAAATCAATTGATTCTTTAAACAAAGTGACAAGATTTATGAAGAGGCTTCAGCTATGTGTGGATAAATCAGACTTACATAGATATTTAAGATAATGATTTCCTTGCTTATTTGCTTAACTCTAAGTCCCTTTCACTCAAAGAGTGGTTTATAACACTGGGCATATGTTAGTATCATGCAGAAAGTTTATATTTGTTTATTCCCATTTTTTGTTCTGATTAGATTATATTAGATATCAGTAGTTCTTTAAGATTTGCAGGTGTTTCTAATACATAAGCAGCACTGAGAAATACTGTATTCGGAGTGAGACAGTCTCTTTGTGAACAATACAGACAAAAACATCTCTCTGCAATAAATTGGTAGCTAGCTTTATTCTCCCAGTAATGACTAATATCTGTGACAATCCTGCCATGCTTCACTGCTTAGAAAAAATGTACAAATTAGTGCTGAATTACATCCTCCTTCAAGATTATTGATAGCTGCCAATCCATAATCCATCTAAAAATGAACTGTGCCCATTTTACAGGACAGGTCTGTCCTCTTTGAAATAGAGCCTTTTAACCTGCAAAAGAATAGAAGGTCTCTTGAAAAAGCATGTGTTATCAAAAATCTTCTTATTAATGAAAATGTTTCACTGCAAAAGAAAATTGGCCATCTAGGAATTAGGTGCTAGGTCACTTCAAACTCATAATATATAGTTTTCCTGAAACAGTTTCAATTACAAAGAATTTTCTAAGCTACAAATATATAAGTTTAAAACCCAAACACTTACTGTGCAAATCCAAATTTTGAGCAAATATTTCCTTTATTCAAAACTGGGGAGGGGTGTTTATTTTTTCTCACTAGTATTACAGGTCTTTATATACTCAGTATTGTCAGCCTCACCACGTATTTTTATGGAACGAGTAAATGCCATTTAAACTGGGAGCTATTTTTGCCTAAGCATCTCTTTTCCTGCTAAACCCAAACTACTCCTCAGTTCTTTAGATTTTATAATCAGTAAAAAATTCAGACTAATATAAGTTAAGTTCTGAAACTATCAGCCAAGTTTTACACTATAAAAAACATAGTATAAAAATTGCAGTAGGAAAATTTTCTTCAGTCAACATGTATTGAAGGACATCCTTTTCTGCTCATAAAGATTAACAGCTACAAATTTTATCCTCATGCAGTATAATATTTAAACTAGGAAATTAGACAAAACATAGGAAACAATTATTTTAGACATTGCACCATAAAGATCAAAGAACTATGGTCCCTGAGGAAAGGGAAGCAAATGAGGTGAGCTATTTCCCAGTACGTCAACACTGTAGGAAGTTGAAAGCAAAATGCAGCCTGGTCACCTGGCTGAACTAAGGAGACAGCGGTTAGAGTTTGGAGAGGTTAAGATGGCCAGAAACTATGGAACAGATTTATGGAAGGAAATACTGCATGAAGACCTCCAAAAACATGGACTTTGATCTAAGAGAAAATGACTGAAGGGTAAAATCATTAGAAATCAGGAGGCAAAGTGTTTCCCACAGCTCAGAATAGTTTATAATCCCAGTGATGAGAAGAGAGGGACCTCAGTCACACGGGAACAGGGGTGACTCCTCAGAAGGGCTTTATATGGTAGGCAGAATAACGTCCCCTTTTGCCCCATTCCCTACAAATGTAATCTCCCCTCCCTAGGTATTGATTCTGTTACATGGCCAAAGGGGCTTAACAGATGGAATCTAGATTACAGACTTTAAAATAGGGGGATTATCTTGGATTATACAGGTGGGCTAGATGGAATCTCATGGTTCCTTACAGTGGAAGAGGAAGACAGAACAGTCAGAGACACATGGCAGCAGAGGAAGGAGGAGGAGAGATGGGAAGCATGAGGGCTTTGACCTGCCATTGATGGCTTTGAGGATGAAGCAAGGGGGTCATGTGTGTCCAGTGAGTCAAGGGATGAAGATGGCCTCTAACAGCTAAAAACAATCCTCAGCTGGCAGGAAGCAAGCGCGTCATAACCTCAGTCCTCCCACCATGAGGAACTGAATTCTGAAATGGTTTCTCTCTGGTACATTTTTTTTTCTTTTTAAAATTTCTTCCCCCTCTGTTTCAATGTAATTTTACATTTTGGGTATGATTAAATGCTAAATTTTCAAAACATTTATCTTTCTTTTTAAGTCAGAAAATAAATTTTTTTCCTTAACAAAAGATCTATCAAAATACCATGTCAATCTACATTTATAGCCCAATGTACACATGGATAGGATTTCTCCCAAAATTTCTAAAATGTCACCCACACCACAAATGATCTTTTTTAATTGAAGTACAGTCAGTTTATAATGTGTCAATTTTTGGTGTACAGCATGTTTCAGTCATACATATACATACATATATTCCTTTTCATATTCTTTTTCTTTTGTTGGTTACTACAAGACATTGAATATAGTTCCTTATGCTATAGAGTAGGACCTTATTGTTTATCTATTTTATATATAGTAGTTAGTATCTGCAAATCTTGAACTCCCAATTTATCCTTTCTTACCCTCTTTCCACTCTGGTAACCCGAATTTTGTTTTCTATGTTTGTGAGTTTGTTTCTGTTTTGTAAATAAGTGCATTTGTGTCTTGTTTTTTAGATTCCACATATATGTGATATCATATGGTATTTTTCTTTCTCTTTCTGGCTTACTTCACTTAGTATGATGATCTCCAGGTCGATCCATGTTGCTGCAAATGGCAAATTCTATTCTTTTTTTTTTTTTTTATGGCTGAGTAGTATTTGTATGAATATACCACAGCTTCTTTATCCAGTCGTATGTTGATGGACATTTAGGTTATTTCCATGTCTTGGCTACTGTAAATAATGCTGCTATGAACATTGAGGTGCATGTATTTTTTTGAATTAAGAGTTCCCTCTAACTATATGCCCATGAGTGGGATTGTTGGATCATGTGGTAAGCCTATTTTTAGTCTTTTGAGAATTCTCCTTACTGTTTTCCATAATGGCTGCACCAAACTACATTCCCACCAACAGCGTAGGAGGGTTCCCTTTTCTCCGTGCCCTCTTCAGCATTTGTCATTTGTGGACTTTTGAATGATGGCCTTTCTGACTGGTGTGAGGTGATACCTCATTGTAGTTTTGATTTGCATTTCTCTGATAATTGATGATATTGAGCATTTTTTCATGTGCCTATTGGCCATTTGTATATCTTCACTGGAGAATTGCTTGTTTAGGTCTTCTGCCCATTTTTGGATTGAGTTGTTTGTTTTTCTGTTATTAAGTTGTATGAGCTACCTGTATCTCTGTCAAGAATTAGTAATTTCTCCAAGTGGTGGTTATTGAAGATTATTTTCTTCATCCATGTATTTTTGACAGTATATTTTAAACAATTTTGCCTGCAAGTGAAAAGCATACAGTGAGAAAACGCTATTGCTGTCAGGAAGTTCTGATTATCAAAGGTGAGCTACAATCAGAATGAAGCACAAACTTAAGAACAAAACAAAAGTTTAAAAAAAATTGTACAGTAAACTTATACAAAGAGCTCAGAAGTTAGCCATTGATGATAAATAATTTGCTGTTCAGGTTTTATTAATATATTATTAGCAATCAAAGGTAAAGCAGCACAATGTGCAATGATTAAAGGCCTATAGGATATGGCATAAGGTTAAAAAATATCTGGGCTACTTGGTTCCATAAGTAAAGACCAGTGGTTAATTTTAATAAAACTCTTAAAGGTTGGACTATGTTTCTTTCCTTTTCTTTCTTTCTCTCTTCTCTTTCTTCTTCCTTCCTTCTCTTTCTTCTTTTTTCCTTCCTTCTCTTTCTTCCTTCCTATCTTCCTTCCCTTCTTTTTTCTATTAAAAATGTGAGAATTTATTCTGTAAGGTAGATGAAGAAATTACTGATAGAAACGGTACTGAAGGTGGATGGATGGGGTACAAAGAGAACAAAAGTCAGTGAAGGGCAGATCTGTTCAGAATGAAGTCACTATGACCGACCAAAAACTTAGTTTTCAGCTTTGAAGAAAGCTTTGGATGTTTTTTTTTTTTTAAAGAGACAGACAAGAAAAATATAATCACCTTTTCTTTTCATAAATAATTCAACTATTGCTCCATGAAAACTGACAAGGACAATTGAGTGCTGTCAGTGTGTTTCACATTTCTTCTTTGGTGTATAGATGCATATACATACTTGTTTCATTTTAAAATATATTTTGTTTGATTATTCCTTAATGCTTCTCTTTATATAATATCAAAATATTGAATTAATATATTTGACTATCAAGTCATTTTCATCAAATAATTTTTTTAACTAAAGAAACATACACTTAATACTGCAATTTTCTACACGTACTAAAACATTGTCATAGCTTCCAAAGATAGTATTAATTCATACAGAAGTTCTTCAGATGTCAAAATGTTTTCAATTATTGTTTTTATTTGTACTTAGTGTTCATAAAGTTGTGTGCTATAATTTTTACAACCTAATGGAGATTGTACCAATTGATATAATGTCTTAACTTCTAATGTACGTCACATATTTAAGATACTTTTCTTTATGAAAATGTTGAAATATCAATAAGGATTTCAAATTGTGTGTGTGTGTGTGACATGAATATTACTGTTTAAAAATTTTTAACTTTACTTGGTACCTCAAAAGTTTTTTTTTTAATATATGAAAACCTGTGCCATTTTAAGGCAAAATATGGGTACTGTATGTCTTTCTACAGAAATTAGTAACAGCAGTGTAAACGTTTGGTTAATTTGAAGTTCTGATTAAACACTCTTTTTATTGTATCAACTCTTACAAGGATAATTAAGTGAAAAAATTCAAAGAATAAAAAATGAAAATCAGATAAGGTCATCTTATGAAACAAAATGGCATGCCTATTTACATAAAGGAAATAAGATATTTGTATCTTCTTTTGCAAAGTTAGAAGGATAAAATATCCCAGTAAAAGGGATCAACTTGTGAATGGCATGAAAGTGCAAATAATGCTGATGATTCATTTATAGCCAGAAATAGAAACTAATACATTTATTTAGACTTTGTTTAAATGTAGCACTTTTTAAATTCCTTCTACTCATTTGATTTACACATCTAAAATCAGGAAGTTTTATGCTATGTTTTTCTTTAAATAAAATTTAGTTTCAGCATATTTGAATATTTAAATGAGTCAAAACCCCCTATATTTTGCATGCCTTCCACTTGCCCTGTGTAAGCAGCATGGTTTTCAGATGCAGTAAGAGATGTTTTTCTCTCCTCAGAGGAGTATATTAATTTGCTAGACCTACTGTAATCCACACCCTAGGTGGCTGAAACAACAGAAATGTGTTGTCTCACGGTTCTGGAGAATAGAAGTTCAAGAGTAAGGTGTTAGCAGAACTGGTTCCTTCTGAGGACGGTGAGACAATCTGTTCCCCGCCTCTCACAGAGCTTTTAGAGTTTTGCTGGCAGTGTGAGGGGTTCCTGGCTTGTAGAAGCGTCACTCTGATTTCTGCCACCTTCACTTGGGTTTCTCCCTGTGCACGTGCCTACTTCCAAATTTCCCCTTTTAGAAGCACACTAGTCACACTGGATCAGGGCCCAACCTAATGACTTCATTTTAACTTGATTATCTCTGTAAATATCCTACCTCCAAATAAGGTTACATTCTGAGATACTGGAGTTAGCACTTCAACATATGAATTTGAAGGTGGTGGGCACAATTTAACTCATAAGATGGAAAAGATTGTTTATGAGACAATATTAAAATATTACAAAGCTGTGTAAGAATCTACACAATAATACAGAGCCAATTGAATATTGAGTGAAGTGATTTATTGTAAACTAAATAGAGAAATACTGTAAAAACTATTAGAAGGCTTGAGATTTTTAGTTAGTTGTTGAAATATTTAATGGTAATGAATTGTCAAAAATGTATAAAGAAATATCATGGACATACTAAAGCATACTAAAGAAGTGAGATAAAACAACAAAACAAAACAAAACAAAAAACCCAGAAACCCATATGCTGATCATCTTGGGCCTCAGACTGTACTTGGCTTCAGAAATAATGTTGAAGATTACAGATCTGTGGGGAGGTCAGTTAGTGGAGACCATGTGAGCTTGGGAGTTATGACTGTAGTACTGGAATGTAAGAAGTCACTTGAGTTGAAGGGCAATGTAAGAAAACTGTTCATGGGAAATTACTTTAGCATCATGTACAGAGCAAAAAAGAAACTCAGAGAAGTTAGGCAATTATAGCAAAGAAAACACTTGTTGGTTACTGTTCTAGTAGTTTCTGCATAAGAAAATAAAGCATAGCTATAGACACAGTGACGGTAGTTTACAATCAGCAGGACTTAAAATCTAACCTGAAATGGGGTTGGAGGTATTAGCTGGGTATTTGTACCTGAAGGTAAATGTACATAAACACACAAACACATGCATTGTATATGGTAATCACACTATTATGTAGAATCTTTACTCTCTCAATTTGTATTTTTTTCTCTAAATTGATTATTGGTGAAAGAGTAAGAAGCAATACCCATTCTTGTATTTTTTTTCCTATTAAATATCAATGTAAAATTTTAAGTTAATTTATTAAATGCCTTAATAAAATATTTAACATATAGTATGTATGTGTACACAAAAACACATATACAAGTACATACATATATTTAGGCAGGACATTTAGGACAGTTCTGTAATTTGGACTGAGAAGAAAAATGACTGAATTGTAACATTAATGGACAAATACTGCCTTTTGCTATTCTGTCAAACAAGAGACCCCCTTTTTTAAATTCAGAGAAAGATAAATTCTGAGTTTGAAAAATTCTGAGTCATAAAATAGCCTAAACATGAGTAGATAAATAAATCACTTAAGGTCCTATCTTGGTGTATATTTGTGTGTGAATATGTGAATGTATGTGTATGTATGTGCATGTGTGTGTGTGTGTGTATAAAACAATTGGGGTGAGACTTACCCTACACCTTATCTTAGATGAGCAATTAAAATACAATTATTTCACCTTTTGCTGATTTGATTTTCTTCACAAAACCCACATGTTGATTAATTGGAGAAATCATATTGTCTATCCAATTTAAGCTTAGAAAAATAAACAAATTTAAATAATCATCTTTGGTTATCACATAATAAGAAGCTCCATCTCCCAGGTGTTGAGCTGCCCAGCCAGCTGCTTCCCTCTTTCCATCGTTCTCTCCATGAGCAGCAGGACCATGCAGAGAGAAGCAAGTGTGTGGGTGCTAGCTGGAAGAGTGGAGGTCCTGGAGCATGATGTTATTGGCCCTTGCTAGTCTCCAAGGTGTTCCTTCCTGTCTACAGACATGAGTGGCTAAATTTTGTGGCTAGTGTAAGTCCTGCGTGGACAGATCTATGGGTTCTACCTTGCTTTGGACTCCCCTCAACAACTGCTGACATTGTAGAGCCCTGGAGGTCAGGGCCCTCACTGTATGATTCATTTAGCAGAATTTCCTAAAAAGACATGTCACTCCTTCTCTGATGTAGCTGTATGGCAAGTTCCCCAGACAAAATCTCAGGAACATCTGAGATTCCTCCCAGAGAAACAGTATGTGTATAAAGTTAAATTTCATACCTACAACCATTTGTTTTGTTGTTTCTCACATTGTTGCCTTCAATTTACCAACAGGAAATAGATACATGAATCATATCAACCCTCAGGGCACCTTCTATCATCTAAGTAACATAGCTGCCTTCTCCCAGGCAAGAGCCTAGAGAAGGAGGTTACACTTATTTCTAATGGCTTGCTGTCTTCTCTTCCTCTTTTTTTCTCCTTCCTGTCACTTGTGGGACTTCCTTCTTGCTTGGAAGAGGCCATTGCTGATTAACAAGTAGCTCTATGTTTCTCATGCATAGCCATACAAACTTGACACCTCCAGGCTTGGTTGTTGACAGCCCAGAGAGTTACAAAGTAATCTGGAAAATCCTTTCTCTGTCAGTAACACTTGTTTCTCACACCTAGTATCTTGCTGTTAAATCCTACTTCTTATGTCAAAGCTGAGTTTTACCAGCTTTTTACTTTTTGGAGTTCTTCTCTAAAATCCCAAAGTCACCACTAATTCCCAGACATCTAAAACAAAGAGGGATAGTTCCATGCTATGGAAGAATAAAAAGAAAAGCAAACTCATTTAAAATTTTTCACACATCTATGTCTACAGATAATACTGTATATACAAAGTTAAAACTTACCAAAATGTATGGCATCCAAAAATATAATCATGTAAAATTCTGGGTCACTGCATAGATTAATGAAAGCCATTATTTTTCAAGTCAGTCTAACCAGTCACAAAAACCACAAATGTCAAGTCAGAAAATTTATATTATGTTCACTGATTATATGTTGACCTCCAGAAGTCTCAGATAACCACTAGGCAATCACTTACTCCTGCCTGTACAATTAGAAAATTAGGACTGTAGCCAGTGTTCTTTTGAGAAATGAAGTTATGCAGAGGAATGAGTTCTAGAGTAATCAACACACATACACAAAACAAAACAAAACAAAAACCACAACACATGATATATAATCATAGATTAGGTACAGATGTGGGGTTATGGAGATTTAGTTTTTATTACAACAATGGTCCTTCTTTTCTTTGTAAAATCAGTTTTGAGATTTCCAAGCATATGAATGAAATGTCCGCTCTTCCTCTGCAGAAATCAATGCTGCGTGTGCTCATTAGAACCTGTGTTCATTTGCTAGATATCGGTTTATTTTTGAAGGTCTGAAAAAGTATATAATATTCAAGTAGTATGGAAAGATGATACAAAGAACAATGACCTAAGATTTAGGCAATCCTGAGCTTGGTCACTTAACTATCTTTTCGAATGTGGCGTTTAACGGAGTCTTCTGTTCATTTCTTCATCTGTTCATTGGACATGTGCATATTTACCGTAAGGCACTATGTTAATATTAAGTGTGAAACAACATTCCTAGCACACAGTCTCCCTCAACATGGACATTTAACATACGAGAACACATGTTGATATTAACGAACTCTCTAGAAAACAAACACATAAAAATGATTTGTCAGAGTTTGAAAACAAAAGGATATTCAGATAGCTAGTTATGCAAATTGATGCCCACTCTTATTTTTTTAATTTTTTATTGAAGTGCAGTTGATTTACAATGCTGTATTAATTTCTGGTGTACAGCATAGTAATTCATTTATATGTATATATATTCTTTTTCATATTCTTCTTCATTATAGGCTAGTACAAGGTATTGAATATAATTCCCTGTGCTATACAATAGGACCTTGTTTACCTATTTTACAGATAACCATTCTTAAGTAATTTAAAATCATTATTTCGACTATGATTTTTTTAATCCAAGGGAAAGTGTAATCTTTGCTTGAGAAGTCAAATTTAAAATTTTAGAAAGTATATATAGGAAGAGGCTTTTAAGTAAAGAAAGGACTATTAATCAACATTTCAAAGTATGATTTAAATTTGCTGCTGGATTCCAAGTTCTCCGAAGCCAACCGCTCTCCATCTCCTTGTATTACTCAGTCCCCTCCCTTCATCTTTCTCACCGATTTAATAGCTACTTCACAAAGCAAGCACCCTTTAAAATGCTACTTGTCTTACTTAGCCCATGCAGCCTTAAATTTTGCTTTTAATTAAAAAACTAGGTCAATGAAATGGCTTATTTTGATCTGTCTCAAAAGAAAAGAAAAAAATATTTCTTAGTTCACTACTTACCCTAGATAAATAAAAGGAAAAAAATGATAGTCTTTGATGTTATCTCTATCAGTTGCATGAACTGAATCTGTGGTGATGAAGATGTTAATGCTTCTACTAGTCCTTATTTTAATCTTAAAAACTTAGAGAAATTAGCACAGGAATTAGTCAAGATTACTGTTGGTGCCCTCCTTGCTTCTGTAGTCCCCATGCTCATACTTTCTAAACATTCTCCAAGCTTCTAGAAAAGGAGGGGACTCCACAAAGAGTGGTGGGCAGGGCCCTCCTCTCTCTCATTCCCCTGAAACATAGTGGGCAAAATGAAGCTTGAATATTCTATGGTTTGTGGATTTATAATGATTTTTCAAGATTGATTAAGCTAATATAAATGTTATAAAATTAATAGTAGCTTTAAAAGATTCTGGTAAAGAAACTTGAAAGATACAAAGATGCAAGTAAGAAAAGTAAAATAAGACAATTCTCCTTTTCTTATAAGCTTTTCATCAGCTACATTATATTTTTAAAAATCTGGCAAGAACCAGTTTCACATATATGTGTATATGTGCATACACTTAGGTCTAATGGCTAATGCACACATATATACACACACATATATATACACACACCTATGTATGTATATATCATATATATAGCTATATAGGTGTATATAGCTATAATTTGATAAAATATATAAATTTTGAAATGGTAATTTATATTAATTATTGTTAACAATTAACCTCAACTAAGTATACACTGCCACTTGAGATATTAGTTAGTGATAATAGCATACCTATTTTCTTGATAAAGAAATAGTTGTAGGTAATTGAAGATAAATATGTAAAGAAACATGCTCTCCAATATTAGACATCACTGGCTTCCATGACTTCCAAGTCAATTGAGTAAACAATCCTTGATTTGAATGAAAAATGTTTGAAATGTATATTTTAGTACATTTAGCCAAACTAGTTACTGTTTAGCCTATGAATATGTATCTGAATCTGAGAGAACTGTTTATACTCCTTATTTTCCAGGTAACTAAACTTGGATTGAGATATATTTCTTTTTAAATAAGGGTTTATTTTTAACTAAATACCAAAGAACCAAATTTTCAAATTTGCATCATCACCATACTATAGTAAGGAGTAGTGCTTAGTGAGGTTAAGTAGGACTTTCTGTATGAGCCTGAGTAACAATGTTTACAATTGCATTTTCTCAAATGCATTGAACAGATGAGAAAAGCTCATTTCACTTGGTGAAATACAATAATAATTTATAAAAGTTTAATACAAAGAAGATGAGTTCCTAAGTAAAACTGTATAAATTTATCACGACTTAGCCTGTCCACACAAATGAATGTTATTTCTCTCCCTACCCATCCCTTTCCTCTGTCTCTCTCATTTATGTGCAAACACACTTTTTTAAAAGTATAAGAATATCCAACATTTAAGAGTTTTAATACCTATTTCCTTTATAATATTCTGTGATATGAAAAAATACATTAGGTAAATTAATTTCCCTGTTTAGTTTACATTAAATACTAAACTGTGATTCAGTTTATCACTGTGACAATTATGATGTAAAGGAGTCAAACATGGATTCAGCTAAATGCAGATTTGTACAGGGTCAGCACACAGCCTATTACCAGAAGGAAGGAAATGCTTGAAAACTTGCTTATTTCTCAGCCAGCATTCTTCACAGATTTACAGACCAATCAAAATGTCAGTTCAGCTGATGGCAATGAATAAGAAGACATTTGCAGAAGGAATGCATGAGCAAACCTGCTTTCAGCAACCATTTTTCTGACATTAGTAAAAATTAAAGTTTTCAGCAACATACCTCTTGGAAAGTGATTGAAGTGAGATTGCAAAGGCAGTGACTCCATCTTGCACATGAGACACCACCTTAAGTAACTGCGCAGAGAAATGAACTTCAATGTATTAAAATGAGGGATTTTGAGAATGTTCTCAGTTAAATTCATACATCTTGTACTTTCATGTCTAGCATGAAAACAAGGCAAATTGCTACTTCAAAGAAGATAAAACCCAAGATCTTTGATTCATTGGTTGCATATTAATCACTATTCAGTTATAAGTCATACGCAACAGAATTATTGATATGGCTATGAGTGATTTGATTTTTATTCCTCAACATGCTTTATAGAAGAGTTACAAGTCTGTGCACATAAATTAGAAATAAGATTCTTTTAAAACATGAATCATGTCTGTAATGAAAAACACTTCATGAAAGGTTTTAGACTTATCTGAGAACATCTGTTCAGAGAAGATTTTTTTTTTCCAGCATTAATTTATTGGTCCTGAAAGGTTCTGGAAATAGAGAATAAGGTGCTCTCTTGCCTTTAGGAAAGGATATAGCATTTCAGATTCATCCTAAGCTGCCTCACATTATTATTATTCAACTTTCAAATGAAAAGATACTCCATCTGTTTCCCTTTAGATAATCCATTTATTATCCTCACTATTGTAAATATGTAAGTGCATTGTTGCTCAGGAAATATATTCAGGAGCAGTGAACTATAATTAAAGACAATCCACATAAACTATAGTTTAACCAGTCATTTTTATCTTTATTATTTAAAATCATACCGACAAATATTTATTGAGTTCCTCTGACAGTAATTGCTGGGCAGACTTAAAAGGAGCATAAGACCTGGTTATTGATGTCAAATGGCTTCAATCCTTTATCACTTTGCTAGGGCTTCTGTAACGAAATCCCACAGACTGGCTGGCTTAAGAAACAGACATCTATTTTGTCACAGTCTGGAGGATGGAAGTTTGAGATCAAGTTACTGGCAGATTTGGTTTCTCCTGAGGCGTCTCTCCTTGGCCTGCAGATAGATGGCTGCCTTTTCACTGTGCCCTCCCATGGTCATCCCCCAGTCTGTGCATGATTCTGATTTCTCTCTTTACCTGTCCAGGTGTCGTCCTCTTAGAAAAATTCTAGTCATGCTGGGTTAGGGGCTACACTGAAGACCTCATGTAACTTAATCACCTCTTTAAAGACCTGGCCTCCAAATATGGTCACATATTGTTGTACTTGGGGGTCAACATGTGAATTTTCAGGTAGCACAGTTCATCCTATAACACCTCTTAGTTGTTCACAAGAGGAGTCAAGCACATTGAATATAGTTGTCTATACAAAAAGGTTTCTTACTAGCTTTTTATTAATTAGTATTATTGTCCAAAACCTCAATTTTATTAAAATTACAAAGAAGTGGGCATGATGTGTCTGTGTGTGTGTCTGCAACTTATATTAAGTCCTGTCCACGCTTGCCAGCACAGGGGCCTTGCTCCAGAAGTCATCTTCTCTCTCAGGTTCTGTAGATCCTTTTTTCCAACAAGACATAACCTTTTAGCTCCTACTTTTACAGGACAGGGGTATTTACATTTTTCCTAAAAATGGCAAGAACTTTATGAGAACCTTATAAACAGGGATTACACTTTAAATATTTATATAACCTCAGCATGAATGTAAAGTTAGTCAAATGAAGAGAACCATCATTCTTTGAACAATATCCAGATTCTCAGATTTGAATTATTTGCTTGCTTTGCACTTCAAGTTGCTTGCTGAGAATAATTCTTGGTCAAGGAAATTAAGTGATGTTTTAATGAAAAATCAGATTATTTGTTTTATCTGGAACATTAATATACTCACTAGAAATCCCCACTAAGTAAACTTATTCCATATATTATAACATCTGCATTGAGGAATAAAATTAATTTCTATATTCTGTTTAATTATTCAATGTATTCTTTTCAATCTGATGTCATCATGACACTTTACAGGAAGAAAATACATATAAGCAAATAGATAATTTAAAAAATTTTATGTTTTCTCTATATTCATGACTTAAAACAGTAGTTTTATAATAAAGTGTTAGTAATTAAAATATATATTAGAATATAGATGCTAGTTAGTTCAGATGCAACAGCACTCATCACTGAGTAAACACTAATCCTAATCAGGATTAATTCTTAGGCATCATTAGGACATTGTTCCTAGAATTACACAAAAATATACATTATTCTTCTTTCTAACACTCGAAGAATACAAAGTGTGCTTTAAGCTTCATGCATTTTTGTTAAATTCTTACCCGTGAAAGATTATCTGCTGAGCATTGTAGTTGATGAACTTTGTAGAAAAAGAATAATCACGCTTGAACAGTTTTTATTGTTTGAAAATAAGCAAATAATTCCTCAGCGTCTTTTGGGATAAACAAAATTGCAAATTCTGATTCCTGTCTCTACAGAGTGAAGAAATCCTCATGGGAAGTTGAATAGAAAACAAGATACCACATCAACAGATATACATTATTATTATAGGTCTTCATACAAACCATAGACTCATACATTCCATATCTGTTTCTTATTTCATAGCAAGCTAATGAGAAACAAACTAAAAAAACTAAAGAAGTAGAAAGAAAATATAACATATATTTGGTTCTAAACATATAAGGCTTCTCAGCTTTCTCTAATTTCTCTGTCGTCTTCATGCTGCCTTCTTTGCCCAGGTCCTGCCCACCAAGCCCTGATGTTTCATCACTTTCTATTTCTCAATAAATGACAACTGCTTAATTCAGAAAGTGAGCCCAAGGTTACTTTAATTAAAATAATTTTTCTTAGTACCTCTCTTCTGCCCGGTATGTGATTTTGTTTACATTCCCTCAGAAACCTGTATATTGTTTTCAGGAAACTGTCTCACTGTTATTTTCCATTTGATTTTTAGCTGCATTTTATGTGCTCCCTATAAGATTATAAAACCTTTTCCAAACTACTTTATCAAGACTCCAAGGTTTCTTGAAGCCTGTGCATATAGAAGGTCATAAAAGAAGCAAATTAATGTCTTAATGAAAAGTTGCCAACAGTGAATTTCTCCACAGCTAATCCTGTATTTCTTTAATGTTCTACAAAATAAAATAATTTCAAATTATAACAGAACCATCATTATGATTATTGCAAACCTCTTAAAATTATCATTCACTGTTAAATAAGTAATTTTATGGTGATATTAATAATGGTATCCCATATGTCAAAAAATTTGAAAATAATAACTTTGTATTCTGTTAAGCCCATTATGTTAGAGGCCTAATGAACTTGGTAGTCGATAAATTCACTCAGTGACTATCAATCTGGATCTTAATATGTTTAATTACATTAATACTAGTCAATTAGTCAAGCAGCTTAGCTTCATCTGTTTCCTGGCTCTGCTGATGATAGAATTGTAAGTGTTTATACATGAGAAAGTGAGAAGTCTGCCAACAACCCATCAAAGGAAAACATGGCATTATCATTGATTTCTAAGACAGAATTCCCATGTGCGTTGGGAAAATTGCAAACTTTAGTATTAAAGGAGTCAAATAGCTCATAGTTGTTCTCTGAATTATATGTGAAAAGATGTTCTGAGGTAGTAAACATTCTGTAATACACTGTTGGCCAGCATTTACTAGGTGGGTTTGATGAGCTACACAACCCTCGTGTAAGAGATTGGGGTTGTTTTGATTGAAAAAGCTGCCAAATGGGAGTTGTTGGGTCTTACTCAACAGAATGGAGCATATCAGTTGCAGACAAACATGGGTGTTTAGGGGGGATTTAAATTGTATGTGTCTAATGGAAAGACAAATGGGTATGAAATTGTGGGAACCAGAGCTCTTAGTGGACAGATGACCAAGGGACATGTTAAGCATGCTTGCTCGTCACGAGACTGACATATGACTTGAACATTTGTTCTCAGTAACATGTGGCAAGAAGTGGGCAGGACTCTAATGTTCTTTTTTTAAATTTAATTTATCACTCTCACTGTCATCCCCAATCATCTCCAGGGATAACACTGAACTCTTAAAATTAAGATTTGGATTCTAGACCATACTGAATACTATTGGACATTTGACTAATTCATTCATTCCCTTTTTTAAACAAGTATCTATTCATTTAACCTCTGGCTTACATTGATGTTCATTCAACAGGGATGTATTATTGGACATACACATGGGCCACATAACATGTTAGATACAAAGATTTCCTACCTTTTCTTTGTTATCTCTTTCCCCTTTTTATGTTGGTATTTTCTTATTATTTTATTTTATTTTTTAAATTTTCACTCCCCATGGTGAAAATTATTGCTTCATTGGCATGTAGTCATCTTCAAGAAGATTTGTTCTTGGAGGAAATATCCCTGAAGTATGAGCTAGTGCAGGAAGACAATGTCCAGTTCACCTCAAATCACCAGTGAAAAACTTTACAGTGCAGAATAGCCAGAGATTTTTAATGAACAAGACACATCAAAACACAATTTAAGCAACCAAAATATTTTATTCTTTTTAGCTGTCACTTTAAAGTTACTGAAATGTTTATTAATTCCATACTTATGTTGAGCAATATATCGTCGTACTGGCTCAGCGTTAAGTCTGAGGATGTTACGTGGTGGGGCCTAAGAAGTAAGTAGTGCTATAAATGTATCTTAATTATACACACACACACACGTGAACACTCACATCCATGGGTCTTGCACTCATGCAGTCAGCTCACAGATACGTCACTTGCCACCAAAATCATCCTAGTCAGCTATCATCAAAACAAAGACCTAAAGTCCTGCTTTCTAAACTTCTTATTGCAGACAAGGGCTGAGATTTTGACATTTTGAAATCATGATGACTGTGCTTGATATTGGAATGGTGACAATGAAAGGAGATACCCTAGTGACCTGATCCAAGGCACTAGGACTTTCTCTATGCTGAGTAATTGTAACAAACGTTCTGTTACAAACTTGTTAAGTGATTCTGGGCGTACCATTCCCCTCTGTCAGACTCAGTTTGCTTATGTCAGTCAATCAAGAAATATTTACAGAAATAAATACACTGATCAAATATTTTGGAAATGAAAAAGATGAGAAATATAGGAAAGTAGCTAAAAATACAGTGGGAGTGAGGGAAGGAATTTGTTTTAAGACTGGGGAGGTCTGGACGCGTATGAAGGGGAAGAATTTAAACTGCAAAGTGAATATAGTAGCCACTCTACCTACTTTAGAGCATTGAAAGAAGTTTTCCATCAGCATTTGTGAACGTGTACCCTGAAGAGTGAAGCAGTATAGTAAGTGCTGTATGAATATTATTACTGTTATCATCATGATGAATGCCTCCTGTATATAATTGTACACTGAATGGCTTGATGTCAAGTATTTGTTCATTGGAATCCAGATAGATTTTTTTTTAATTTCTTTTTTTGCTACAGAAAAATATTTTAGAAAATTAAAGTGATCAGGCCAATTTTCTGCACAATATTTGAGATATACAGCATACAAATTAGCTCTCCAAATTCTTCTAAATATCTTAAAGGTAAAAAAAAAAAAAAGAAGACATTTGTGTGCTAACTGAATGAATGTTTATGATGACATCTCTATGAGTATTAGGGTAGAAAAATTACAAGAAAATATTTTAGATGTCCATATATACATTCATAGTACTTTTGAGACTTTTACTTACTCAGTGTGGACATTTCTGCCTACTCATATAATTTGAAGCATACATTTATATTGTAATATTAAAACTGTTACTTGAATATCTGCTTACGATGCATGATCATTCCTACAATTGAGATGATGCAGAACTTTGGCCACTGGTCAAAACCCCAAGCTCCAATTTTCCCCATTGGAAAAAATATACATGAGTTTAGGAGAGATTTTACCTTAGTGGTTTTTAGATTAGCATTTCCACAGAAAGTGGAACTCCCTTATAATCATAATTATGGAGTAATTATTCCTCTTAAGATGCTATTTTTTGTCTTCTTCATTTTACTAACATTTGAAGAGGGAAGACTTGTTTCTGAGCTGACTTCTTAATGGCAATAAATGTATATTCGCTGTCTATATTTATTTATTTGTGAACTCTATCATACATTTGAGAAAATCTCTGTGGAATTATTGTGTATAATTCTAGGAAAAAAAATAAAGAATCCAGTAAAAGTTCAACAGCTATGGAACTTTTTAGGAGAGATCATTTGTGACTGAGGAGCAGATGCAGAAAAAATCTGGGCTGAGTTGCCTTAGAGGAGAAGCATCTAAGTAAGCTAGTTCACTTTTTCAGCTTTTAGAACACCTTAGTTTGCAAGTTACATGAATCGAAGAAGAAAATACAAAGATGAATAGAAATACACTATGAGTTTTACTTTCAAATAGCTTACAGTCATATGGAATATGTCACATTAATACATGATTATAACATCAGTTACACATTTTTAACATGCAAAATAAAAAAAAAACACACCACTGGTCAAATTCAATCATGAATATAGATACAAAAATATTAAACAAAATGTGGCCAAATATAAGGTGACAACAAACTGAGTTTTGCTAAGCATGAAATTATATTATTTTAAGAAATTTAATATAAATCATCAAAAATAGATTAAAAATACGTTAAAATAATTAATAGAATTTAGTATGTTAAAATTCCTAACCAATTGTAAAAAGATGATGATTGGTGTCCAATAATCAAAATAAAAATAAACTCACCAACAAACAAGATTAAAAGTTTAAAACAAAATACCTTATAGGAATGAGCACATTTATGAGTGAAATGGTAAATGAATGCTCTTAAATCACAAATAAGACAAGAGGTCCACAATCGTCACTTTTTCAGTGTTGCATGAAAAACCCTGAGTAGGTAAACAGGAAGCATTTATGAGGATTGTGAGAAAATTTTAAAAACATCTTATTTGCAAATGATGTGATTATATTAAATTTAATAAGAAATTATAGCAAGTTTAGCATTTATTAATAAAATTCTATTTATCATTCATAGGGCTGACACCATTTTTAAGCTACGTGGAAAGTATAAATGTGTCTGTTCCTACTGTAGTTTAGACAACAGAGTATGTTTTCAAACATGTTAGGTAAAAAAAAAAAAAGACTTATCTAGGAGCTTTTATGATTATTCCCTTTATTATGAGAAAGGTTAACTCTCTTATATTTAAGTTGAGTTTGTATTTACTTTCTCTGAACTATCTGACCATGTTCTTGTCCAGTTATGTGTTGTTAGTATTGTTTCTACTTTTGAAAGCTCTATCTAATGCACGTTGATCATTTGCTGTAATATAAGTATGATATAAAAGGAATTTTTTTTTTCCTTTTTGTCTGTTATTACAACTTGATTGTGGTACACTCCCTATAATACCACTACATACTTTGATCTTTCCTTCTGGATTATGAATCATGCCTGGAATTCACTGCAGTCAGCCCTGCCTCCCCTCTAAATTTAGATTGGATTCATTTAGAATTTATACTGGAGTAAAGATATATACATTTTTTAATATTGTTTACCTGGCTGTCCAGTTATCACAATACCACTTATTAACTATATTTTAGTTCTGCTAATTTGAGATTTTTTTAATCTCATCCTAAATTTTCTCATGTACTCAGTGTATATTTTTAGATTTTCTATATTTTCCATTGGATTATATGGGTATTTCTATAACATACTATACAGTTTTAACATTTTCAATTATTAGCCATCACCTTCACATGCCTTTTTTTTTTTCCTTCAAGTTTCCTGGTGATTCCCAAGTATCTAATCTTTCAGAGGAGAGGAACTTTTTAGTCAGTTTGTATGGCTCTAGGAAATAAATTCTGATGGTGTTTTTATTGAAATTGCATTCAATTTATAAATTAACTTAGGAAGAAACACTATTGTTGTAATTTTCAGTTTTCCTATCTGAGAACATTGTATAACCCTGCAGTTGTTCAAGACAAAACTTTTGTGCAGAGGCTGAAATTAGATTAATGAATATTATGGGAATTAGATTTTCCATTACTGTGAAGAAGAGATTCAAACAATTAGAATCACTTAGTGAGAGTGTTTGACATTTTTTACATAGTTAACTTTCTATTATTCAGGCACAGACAGTATAATGCAATAACTGAGATGATAGTTATGAAAATTCATATACTACATTTTGGTTCATAAAAAGTTCTTCAGAATGATTTACTTTAATTGTCAAAGTAATATAATTTTACTAACAAAGGAAGTGGGGATTCTAGAAAATAACATTTTTCCCCAGGATCACAATAGAGGAGTTATATAAAACTAGCTTTTATATACCGCCGTCCCTCAGTATTCACTGGGAATTGGTTCCAGGACCCCTATGGATACACAAATCCTCCTACGCTCAAGTCCCTTGATTAAAATGGCTTAGTATTTTCATACAACCTATGTGCATCCCCCCACATACTTTAAATCACCTGTATGTTATTTATAACATCTAGTTCCTTGTTAGTGCCATGTGAAGAATTCAAGTTTTGCTTTTTGAAACTTTTTGAAAACTTTTTTTTTGGATATTTGCAATCAGTGGTTGGTTGAATTTATGGATGCCAAGAATACAGAGGATTGTACCTACAAACCTCATGTCCTTTCCAGAGGATCATGCCAGTTCAATACAGTTTTGAATTTTGAAGCTTTTCATCTAAAATATTTCCCAAAGTGTGCATCATAGATCATTATTTCTTTATGTGATTAATGTGTCCTTCAATTAAATGAATTAAAAAGAAGTCAACTGTGGTGAAATGTTTTTAGGACATGTTGGGTTAAATCAATTTTATTACTGCAGGACTTCTTAAAGCATGTATTATAATAATATAATTTGATAGTAAAACTTCCCCAGATAAATTCGTAAAACTATATAAAGTTTATATATTAAATTCAGAGAATGACCCTGTATATCAAACTAACTCACATGGGTTGAATTTCTGAGCCTTGGATTCTAAAGTGATAGTAGTCTAGAAGTTTCATTATATTAACAAAGATGGAGTTATATGTAAGTGGACTATATAAAAAAAAAAATTACAGAGGAGTTTTACGGAATTTTGTGATATCCTCTCTTTCTCTCCAATCTCCCCACTATTCGCTAAGCCTAATGATACTCATTATAATAACATTATTTCACTTAATGCTTTCTTCTTTGATAAATTAAAAGCACTTTTAAATATTGAGACATGTGGTTAGAGGAAATTTCTTAGTAAATTATGAGGCTCCATATTATTGTCAAATGTGAGTAACTAAAATACCTACATATCTAGGTATTATCTAAAAAAAGAAATAAAGTGTTTAGGTTGACTAATAATTTAAGATTATATAGTTGACAAATGTTATCTAAATGAGTGTGCCCGAAGGCCTTTATAAAGAAATAACATTAACGTACTGGGGGAATAATCTGTTTTTCCTTTCCAAATAATGTTATATATTTCTCAGTTGTAATGTGAAAGTGCAGTAATAAAAACATGTCCTTTAAAAATAAAGATAAACCTAGGATATAGAACTATCTATGCCTTTCTGCTAATACCCATTATTTTGTTAAGCCTTGTTTCTTTTGCTATTTTCTTTTGTTCTGGTGATAACTAATCTTCCCTCAATTTAAATGCTTTCCTCTTTGCAGATAAAATATGCATCTCTAAGTCCAAATTTTTTTTCATGAAAATCTATATCCACCCAAAACTACATTTCCATTCAGAAGTGTTTTTCATAAATTTCAGATCTTCATATTAAATTAAGTCTTAATAAATCTCCATAAATAGAAGAGACTTAATACAGCACTAATCCATTCAAAAAATGTAGGTAAAGCTTATGTATGCCAATTACACTTAGAAGCACTGAGAACATACACATGGTTCCTGATATTTTGATCGTCTGTTGTTGTGTAATGAACCACCACAGATGTAGAGGCGTAAATCAACAAAAGTATATTTCTTTATGATCTTGCAGTTTGGTTGTAGCTGTTTGGATGGCTCGTCTCTGCTCTGCGGGTTGTTGTCTGGCTCAGCACTGGGCGGGAGATCCATTTCCAAGGTACCTCTTTCACATGGCTGGTGGAACTGTCGTCGGCTGATGGTTAGGAGAGGAGAGGACTTTGGAGAGGCTCACATTTTTCCAAGGCTAGACACTTAAACTTCACAAAGCTGCCTGGGGCTTCCTTACAGATGACAGAGGACTACTAATGGGAGGAATCAGAAGGTAGCAATCTTTTCAGAGCTAGGTCTGTCCTGGTACTGCATCATTCTAATCCTGTTATTAGTTAAAGCAATCACAGGCTCAAGACAATGGGAAAACAAACAAACAAACAAACAAACAAACAAACAAACAAACAAACCTCTTGGTGGAAGAAGTAACAAAAAATAATTGTGACATTGTTAATCTGCCACTCCTGATTCATGGAGGAGATAGGATCTGGCCAATAATTATAAGAAGACTAAGTACATGATTATATATAATGATAAAGCGATCCTCATGTGTTTGCAGATTTCTGTGAATAAGGAACTTGATGTCTTTAGGAGTAAAAACTATACATCCCTACTATAGTTAGAGATATGGAAAAGCATCTCTGAGTAAATATTTTTAATGTAAGAAATGAAAATTAGTAGTTCACTAGTTATTGTGAGACTATTACCACAAATTTAGCAGCTTTCAGCAATACACATTTAGTAGCTCACAGCTTTCATAGGTCAAGAGTTTGGGCATGGCTTACCTGGGTCCTATATTTTAGGGTTTTGCAAGGTGACCAAAGGTGTTGGCCAGGACCGTGTTCTCACCTGGTAGATCTGCATCCCCACTCACAGGTTGTTGGCAGGATTCAGTTTCTTGTGGTTGTAGGACTGAGTGCTTCCGTTTCTTGCTGCCTTCAAAACCTAGAGGCCACCTGCGGTCCCTAGCCATGTGGGGTTCCCCAACAACATAGCTATTTGCATCCTCATACAGGAAGGCAAGTGGGCACTGTGATCTTTATGTAATTTAACCACATAATTAGAGACTCTTGATCATGTATATTCCACCACCATTTTTGTGTCCATTTTTAAGTTAAAATTAAGTCAGAGTTCTCACACACACTCACCATGAGAGTTCTCACAAGGGAACGAACACTGTGAGGGTCACCTTTAGAGTATGTCCACAAGTAAGATTTAGGTAAAAATCCTAGTACCTCAACAAGTCTTAAATTTGGTGACCCTATTTGTGCCAAACGGAATTAAAATCATATGTGTGTGTGTATGTATATATATATATATATTTTTTTATTTACACCATCATTTTATTGAAATGTATTTGATTTACAATATTGTGTTAGTTTCTGGTGTATAGCGTAGTGATTCACATATATATATGAGTATATATGTATTCTTTTTCATATTATTTTTTGTTACAGGTTATTACAAGATACTGAATATAGTTGCCTGTGCTGTACAGTCGGATTTTGTTGTTTATCTATTTTATATAAAGTAATTTGCATCTGCTAATCCCAAACTCCTAATTTATCACCTCCCTTCCCCTTTGGTAACCAAGTTGATTTTCTACGTCTGTGAGTCTGTTTCTGTTTTGTGAATAAGTGCATTTCTATCATTTTTTTAAGATTCCACATACAAGTGATATCATATGATATTTGTCTTTGTCTGACTTACTTCACTCAAAATGATAACCTCTAGGTCCATTTATGTTGCTGGAAATGGCATTATTTCATTCTTTTTATGGCTGAGTAGTATTCCATTGTCCACATCACCATATCTTCTTTATCCAATCATCTGTCCATGGATATTTTGATTGCTTCCATGTCTTGGCTATTGTAAAGAGTGCTGCTATGAACATTGGGATGCATGTATCTTTTCAAATTAGAGTTTTCATCTTTTCTGGATATATGCTGAGGAGTGGGGTTGCTGGATCATATGGTAAGTCTATTTTAGCTTTTTAAGCTGCGTACCATTCTCCATAGTGGCTACATCAACTTACATTCCCACCTACAGTATAGGAGCGTTCCCTTTTCTCTACACCCTTGCCAGCATTTATCATTTGTGGACTTTTTAATGACAGCCAGTCTGACCGGTGTGAAGTGCTACTATGTAGTTTTGATTTGTGTTTCTCTGATAATAGTGATATTGAACATCTTTTCATGTGCCTGCTGGCCATCTGTATGACTTCATTGGAAAAATACCTATTTAGGTCTTCTGTCCGTTTTTTAATTGAATCGTTTGTTTTTTTGGTTAGTGTGTTATGTGAGCTGTTTTTGAGCATTATGTTTTGAACATTGTCAGTTGTATGAGCTGATATGAACAGTAAGCCCTTGTCAGTTGCATCGTTTGCAAATATTTTCTCCCAGTTTGTAGGTTGTCTTTTTGTTTTGTTTATGGTTTCCTTTGCTGTGCAAAGACTTATAAGTTTAATTTAGGACCCATTTGTTTATTTTCGCTTTTATTTTTATTGCCTTGGGAGACTAAAATCATGTATTTTTGACTCCTTTTTCTCCCATTTTACTCTCCTTATCTAGTCAGTTGCCATGTGCTGTTGATTATTTCTTTAAATCATATGCTGCAATTCAGAGGTCAACAGAGGCCAAGCAGGGGACATATGTGAGTGCAGTGGCCTACGTGTTTGGTCACAAGGAATGGTGAGGACTCTCCAGTGGAAGAGTGTATTTTCAGTATGGAGAGAGTATATGATCTATCTGCAGATTCATGACTGCCTCCTTCCAGAAACAGGTGCTTGGTTTTCCAAATAATCTGCTATGTATAAAGAGAAGCCAAGCTTTTAGTTTCATGGGAAATTTTGAAATGTATCTGAAACAATATGCATAAAATGCAGTCTCTAAATCAGATATGTGTTACAGCCCACCAGTCTGTGACCTCAGATCTAAAATAGCTCTCAGACTTACTCCTTCATGCATTTTTATATAATGTCTTAATGAAATACATGAGTATATATGTAAGAAAATGATTAATTCTAAATAAGTTGTGAATATAGCATATAAGATGGTGGGCATGACACTAAATGGACAAAAAAAGTATTAATAGTTTTGTATGTGAAATTTTGAAATTATGAAATATTTATAATTAGACATACCGTAATACTCTTAGAAAAATAACATTACAAAATGACTGAGGTTACTCTCTCTCATTTACTGAAATATGTATCATCTTAATCTGACACATAGTAAATGTTAAATTGGACAATATACTGATCTGTAACTCAGGATATTCCCCATATAAATCTAATTATTTCTTCAGTCTGTCCTAAAGTGCGCTTTCAAAAAAATGTCAGATCAGGTCACTTTTCTTTTTAGAATCTTCATATTATTAGATTATTTACCAAACAGTTTCTTTTTATTATACTATTCTTTATCTACATGTACCTTATCCTCAGGCAATCAGATACCCCTCCATATTCTAGATTTATATTTCTGTCAGTGTCTTTGCTTAAAATCCTCTTTCCTGTCCAGTTTTCCTAACTGTTAGTCTCTGTCTTCCAAATTTAATTTAATTTTCACCTTTTCTATTAAACTTTCTTATTTTCCCTAAAATTATTTTGATCTCTACTTCTACTAAAGCTTTGTTACTCTTAAAAATATTAGGGTCAAAATAATTACATCAATCTTTCTTTTATTATGTTGTGTATTATATGATATAGTTTATATATTTGTAGATTGTAAGCTACTTATGAGAAAAAACATTTGATTTTACACAGTCTTTCTCAAAACTTATTCTAGGTAACTACTCAAAATATCTGTGTAATTTCACCTATTTATCACAAAGTTATTTGTTAACTATATTGTTCAATATTGCATTATACAAAAACGCACGTACACATAAGACTCTATGAAATGTGACTTAACATTAAAATATCCATACAAGTTTTATATGGCAGGTCTCTGACTTTCTAAAAACAAAATACGGAAATGAACTTGAAGTCAAAAGTTGAAAGTTATTTTGTGAAATTTCCAGGAAGTTAATTGAATCTAGCTTTTGCTTTTTGCTACCTGAGTAAAACTGTGTTTTGACTGAGTGTGTCTCCTTTATGTAAAATGAAATAATCATATTACACATGCAACAGTATTGTTGTAAGGATTCAAAGTTTATCACCTAGTTGGAGCTTAATAAATGTTAAACCTCATCATTATTATTTTGAAGGTCAATGAATAATGGAGTCAACATTGCAATAAATATGTAAGAGCCTCAGTCACTTACTTTTGGGCTTGGTTTTCACTTATATATAATTTCAAAGTTTTAAATTTTTATTTTGTCATCCATGGGGAATATGTGGGAAAAAATGATATGAAGAGACAGTTATTACATGTTTAGAATCCTGAAGTTCTGTTGAGTTTTTTTTATGGCTTGTCTGTGAGACTCTAGATGTTATTAAACTGTACTTCCTTGTCACTCAAACTTGGATTAATATGAAAGTAATAGTTGAGAAAGCTGATAAAAACCTCTCGCTTTGCAGCTCTGCATTAACTTTAGTTCTCTAATTGGCTTTCTTCATGTGTGTGTGAACTCTTTTTTCTTTTTTTCCGAGATGAGGCTGGCATTGACCTTTCTCTCATAAAAGGAGAATTTATTCTCATTAAGTTTAATTGTGTAGTTAATGTTTTCATTGAGGTGCCTATTAAGCTCCTCTCTGACATTTCTAAGATCACTTAAGGTTCTGAACTTGTCAGGGAAAAATGTCAACCCATCAAAATGCCCAATTGCAGTTTGTATATGTACTAGTCCTTTTTTACTTTTAGGTAGTTTATGAGTCTGTTCCATGGACCTGCTTTGGTCATTTCCCAAGATTTTTCCAGGATCTCCTCACCTTATCACACCCTTTGTGTATCCTAAGGTCAAATTGATGACCATATGTATCAGTGAAATTCAAATGCCTCACAATTATTTGGTTTCTGAGCCAATATATGAATGAAATACACATTTACAAAGCAAGTTAATCTGTTTCTTTTTAAAGAAAAAGATGTCCATAGGAAGCAAACATTTGTACCAATCCCCCAGCTGACTGTGCCCTGCCCACTTCATTAATCTGCCGATTAGAACTAACTCCTTTAAGAAACATGGACATGATTCCGGCTTTATCATCCTTGACAGCACTGGGTTTCTTTAGGCATTAACTAATGAATAAATAAGGAAAACATTGAGGCAGTTTTTGTTTGCTGCTAATACGCCTTGACCTTTGTCAGTGCGTTATACTTTCCCTTACTCCTGTTTTTACAGGTTGAGTGTGTCATGCATGTTCACCTAAAACATCTATCTTCTTGATTTAGAAAAAAGTAATCCACTGAACAGTAAAACTAGCCATCCTTGGAATAGTTTTAAGAAGGGTTATGTGAGATACAGAAAGCAAATATTCATTCTTTAAACATTCTGTCTTTTGCCAGATAAGTGGTCTTATCTAAAACTACATTTAGTAATATTTGGGCTAGGCAGACAAGGACATTTCTGAACAACAATGTCAAAAAGGCTTTTCCTAAATGGTATACCCTCTGTTTTTGTTTTTTTTTTCTTTTTCGGCCAAGTATATGTGACTTTTTAGCTAATGGCAAACTTTTATTTGTTGTTTAATGTTATGATTTAATCCAGTCTTTTTGTTATTTAAAATAATGACATGTATCTGTGTGTGTATAGAGATGCATTTTTTTTTAAAGACATTTCATTCTCACAATGGACTAGCTCAAGAAATATTCAGCTTCAGGGTTCTTACTCCTTTGTAAATAGACACAAGTACTATCAGGCTACTCTATTCAGTCTTTAAACATGCATATAAATTCTTGTATACATGCACATCAGTTCTAAAGTGTCTAGGTTTTGGTAACACTTGAGGATAAATTATAGAAATAGCTGATTATTTAGCTATATAGAGCAAAAGCTTCAAAGCACTATCCACCTGTCCAGTGTCATAATGTTCCATTGGTCTATCAAGCAATATAAATACACATGAATATTTGCTTTTAACACTTTCCAGATTATTTACATTTGAAATTTTACATGTCTGTAATGCTGAAGAATATTCTGAGATCATATTTAATTCTATATTTAAAAATATAAAGAAACTGATATTGGAGACATGACTCCAGGTCACTTAGCTAGTTATTGGCAGAGTTGACATTTCATTTTGCCCTATAATGTCATACTCACATTTGAGAAAGAATGACTAAAACTGCCCCAAAGCCTTTAGAATTTTCGTGTCCTCCAGCGCCAACTGGAGTTTAGCGATGTTAAGTTTGGACCCCAGAGTCATTCTTCTTAAGTGTAAACAGAAAGATTAAAAATACAAACTGTTTCTTAGCCTAGTTCTAACAGATTAAATATCAAACATTATTTTGTAATATTGACATTAATATTTAAAGTACGCATAATTAAACTCCATAGTGATAACTGGGGCTTCTCTTTGAGGCACGTACTGTGTGAAAGCCGTTGGAATGACGTGTCCTCATTTCACCCTTAACCATACCCATGCTGGTACTTTGACGTGTTCGCATAGCAGTAGGATCTCCCATCTCATCGCGCTTGTTGCTGGCTAGTCAATTTTCCTAACTGTGCTAGAATATTTGCCTAATGATGCTTTAAATCCATTTACAGCATGCCTTCTGAAGGGGCAGCACATGTTCAAAACATATCTAAGCCTCGCAGTTCCTTTGGTAATGAATCACAATCGATAATGAATCGCAGGTTTACACTACAGATCAGATGCAGGTCATGATATCTTGTTCCCAAGTGTTCAAGGTAATTTAGAGTAGAGACAAGCTGACCAGTTCCCCAGGTGCCCCTGGCCCATTCACTCCTATAATTACTGTTAACAGTCCAGGGATGTTTGGTATATTGAAGATTGGATTTTGTTTCCTTGAACTTCAGCATTTGCTAGGAGAGTGAGGAAGTGAAAGACCTGGTCTGTTGTTACGCGCGTCAAAAAACTATTTCTGTTTTCTGAAACCTCGTATCATAATTTACTTAACGGATGCTACTGCATTTCTACGATCCCAAAGCAGTTCAATAAGGATAATGATACATGAACCGTGTTTTTTTTAAAAAGCAGTTATTTAAATGTAGTTTTTAGAAAATAGAGTCAGAAACTTATTTTTTAAGACTGTATCTAGCACTATAGAAAAATATTTATAGTCATTTTCCAGCCTTTGATGTTAAAATGTTTATTTTCTACATAAAAAAGGCACAGGAATTTTTTTGTAATTCCTTATAAAAAGTACACAACACATGGACATAAAGCAGGTATGAGTCTTGAATACACATCTCTATATCTGTATCTAAGCTGTGAATGATAACTTAAAAATCTGTATATCCTCACAGGAGTAACATAGTTGAAACAATTTACAATATTATTTTTGGTGAGCACAAGGGGGAGTGGCATTCTCATGTAGTATCAGAAATGGGCATTGCTCGTAGTCAGTATAAATTTATATCCTTTGAGATGGCAATTTGTTAACATACAGAAAATTTAAATTATCTTCCTATTCACCATCTGCACAACTAGGTATTTATTAATCTGCTGTATGTGTGAAATTATGGATTTATTTAATAAATTGTTTTGTATTTGTTGGCTATTGGCATCTAGAAGCCACTATAAAACTTGTTGATCAAACAAAGCTCAGTTGATGCGATTGGCTCTGTAAGGAAGAATGCCTGTCAGACACTGTGACAGAGTCTGAGTGGTGCTTTAAAATGAGGCATAAAAGCAGTATAGTTTTATAGGTTTAGAGTCTGCAAGATTTTAAGGTGCATCTTTTAGGACAGGTTGGGACTGGGTAGATGTTAGAACATAATAGCTGGATTAGTGGGACCTGTGAGGCAAGGGCATTAAAACAAGTCCTAATGAGCAAACTGTTAGTTTTTATAAATACGTTGTTTACTTTGTTCACAAACTTATCTTTGAGGAGCTGTTATTTCTTGAAGCAAGCAGATAAAGAGGAGATTATGAGGAGTTTGAAATTCTTATCTAAACCAGGAACCTAAAATATGTTATTAAATCCAGAAACTCATGCTCATTACAAAAGCCCACAGAACCAGACGTTTAAAAACATGTACAAGTCCCATTAAGGTGTAGACATTTTATGCATAAAAATAAGAAACATGGAATTTAGTTTAAAACTATGTTTAGTAACCATTTTTTTTATTATTTTCTTGTTTTGAAAGTGTCCAAGTATCCAAATTATTTGTTAATTAACTTGATTTAGTATTGCATCAAACTCTTAGTTGACTAAAGATCTAAACATTCAATTTCAGTGCAGCATTTATAATATTCACAGTATTAAACATTTTACCCATTATCTTGAATTTAGCCAATTAAATCTAACTTGATAGTTTTATAGTAATCTGTTTAAATAATGTTAACGTACCATAGAACTGGAATAGTTTAAAAATATAAATCACAAGAGATTAAGTAAGTAGTCTTCTATTAACTAAAATATTGTGATAACATTACATTAACATGGTGATAAAATTAATGGAAAATCATAGTTTAAAGCTAATATCACTTTAACTTTTCCAGAATTATCTATTTATCAAAGGTAAAACATGAAAAGTTTTAAAATGCATACAAATTTCTATTCCCATATCAAGAAATTATGATCAAGTAATCTAGAAAGTTCCAAGGAGTAGGATAAAATAGATGGAGATGAATGACAGTAGACGTGAGAGAGACTGCAGACAGATAGGAAATTATCACTGTACAGTTAATTATCATTCTATAAAAGGAAAGATAGCTTAGATACAGAAAAACACATTTTGACATGCAAGAGGGAGAGAATCATTATAGTTGGTACAAAAAATAATTTATGCTCTTGACAATTTCATCAAGTCATATGAGTATAAATTAGTATTTTTTAATCCATAAAAGTGTGGAAATAAACAAGAAGATTTTGCTACATTCAAATAAATGATCTCTTTTTTAGACAAGTAAGATAGAGTATTTCCTCATGAGGGTTTTTTCCTTGCATTTTTAAAGCATTATTTCTTTAAACATCCACCTTCACTCAGGAGGGAGTGGTGAGTAAAAAAAAAAATTAGTTTTTTTCTAGTTAGTTACTACGATTTTAAATTTGCTCAGTATTAGTTGATTCCTTATCCAAAAAAAAAAAAAAAAAAAAAATAGAAAAGAAAAGAAAAATAAGACAAAGTCCGAGCTCCGGGACGGCATTTCTCTACCAAAGTAGTCATGGAAAGGCGGTCCAGAACTTAAACTGTAGTTTAAATGAGCAGATCTAAGAGCTTAGGATTTCTCTCCAGATCTGACAAAGGCTAGATGACGTCTGACGGGCATGCTTCAGTGGTGTGGTTTGATATGACCCGTTTCAGTTTTCCTTGAAATTGACCTCTGTTTTTGTGCTTATAGTTTTTCAGACAATTCTGAGGAAGAAGGATAAGGGAAAAATGTAGACTGCCATCTGGAAACTAAATTCCTATAAAATTGTATAGGGTTTCCTTCTCTCTTGTGACTGCCCTTTATAACTTTAAATTGTACTGGCACTGAATACTCCGTGATCGCTGTTCTTCTGCCATCGCTCTTACTCCTTTTTTTTTTTTTTTTAACTTTTTTTTATTGAGTGATAGTCATTTTACAATGTTGTATCAAACATTGCTCTTGTTCCTGCTCTGCCTTCACCCTCTTCCTTCACACTTCAAATGTCCACACTCAGTTTGGACTATGTCCAGTTTTGTCTCATGATATTGTTTTGTTTGTTTTCATTGTATGGTCCATTTCATTCACTTCAAGTTGGGAATTATTTAGAATTATTTATCTATCTCTGAAGAAACCATTTTATTTGAGAAAAATAATAGTACACATAACCAGTCTCCAGTCAGATGTAATATAAGGGACTGAATATGCAAACGGATAATGGCCAGACCGGGTGTAACAACTGAACTCTGACCTACAGCTTCTGCAGCACCAGTCTGACAAGCCAAACCACACTCTTCACAGCGACTGACCCAGGACAATCAGGACCTGATGGAGGACTGCCAGATATCCAGTATTTTTTTTTTTTTATTCCCATGCTTATTATAACTCAGGACCAACCAGAGAAGGTCAAATCCACTCACAAACCAATCATATAAGACACATCACTTCTAGTTACCCTGCCTTCAGCTTCTCCTTCCCAACAACACCTGTTCAGAACACACTGAAGCCTTCCGCTATGTAACTGTAAAGCTCTCAACCTCTCCTGCTGGCCTTTGTGTCTCTGCCAAAAGCAAATGATGGTAGCGGACTCCCTAGCTATTGCAAGCCATGAGTGAATAGCCTCTGTCTGTTCTCATTTGGGGAGTCTTTGTTTATTTCCACAAACAGAAAACAGGGAGAATGAAAAACCAAACCAAACCTATATGTTTCATATAGTTTCTAGACATGAAGAATTTCCATAAGTACATGACAAACAATTTTGGTTTTAACTCTTTATTATCTACTTAAGTGTGTTTTTCAACTTTCTTTAATCAAATGCCAATTTATTTTCTTAGAGGCTGTTGTCATATATCTATCCTTTTCAAAGTAAATAAATTAATTATGTCCAGCCATGAACACAAAAACACTCATTTAGGAATGTATGAGCCATCAAAACATTTCTGCAAATAGGTTTAATGATATTGTTAAAAAAAGTAAGGGATTAATATATTTGACACATTTAATAATGTGATGTAATATTACTTTATATATTCTAATATTATTAATGTGTTATTATTTGCATAACTACCAGTGCTTGAAACATCTTACATAAATACAGCTTACATATATTTTTCTATGGTTATACCATTTACTTATTTACATAGAACTTTGCCAAGAACAACCTTTCTTGTCAAATTTAAAGACAAAGTTAACCCCACATAAACCTAAAAATGAAACTTTACAAATGATATTTCACGCCTATAACATTTAAGATGTCATGAAGCAAAAAACTGCATTTTTCCATGAACACCCTTAGTTTTTGTATTTCTAGTAACCTTTCCACAATTTTTCTAGGAGAAATTCAAGAAATACAAAATATCTCAGTGGTAAAGTGTGTTATTTTAAATTACAATAGTTATACAACTAAAATCACTGCTAATCTTGAATGCTGAACTTGTCTATAAGCAGTCAATTTTTAATTATCTTTCCTAAGGTAGGTCAAGGTGACACTGAATACCAAAGCACTCTATAATCAAATAATCACTTAAAATGCACTTTTGGAAAATATATTATTGTGTAAAATATATCACTATATTTAATTACAGTTTTATTTAGGTAAACATTAAGGCTACTGTTTAATAAGACTGGTTAAGACTCTATCCCCAAAGGGAGGTGCTGTATGGCTCTCAGAATATACAAATGACTGTTTTATCAAAAATTTGCTAAACAGGCTCGGGTTTTTCTATGAAGTAGAAAGAAATCCAATCTGGAATAAAATGAAAATAAGACATGACTACTGTATTATAGAAAATAAAATAAATAGATGATCAACTCAGTAGAAATTAAGTTAGAAAGCATAGGGAGACTGGATATTATGACAACTGGAATCCAATATTTAAGTAAAAACTCATCTGCAGTTGTTACAAAGGTGAGTCCCCCTTATCTAAAATTTTCCTGTGTTAAAGTTAAGAATTATTAAATTTATCATGCACGTATATCAGTTCCCTAGTTTTTTTGGCAGAAGTATAATTGGAAGTTCAGGAAATTGATACATGAAAAAATGGTGAAAATTTTAGGTAATAGTTTACCCAAACCTTTCTAGATTAATAATAAGGCACAGAATACACTTAAACATTATAGGAAAAACATTAAACAGGTTTTATAATGTTCTCAGTAGAATTCTGACTTGCATGAAGTACTGAAAAATTTTAAATGTTATATACACCTTCAGGCTACACTACAATTGCATATATATTTTAATTTACAAATAGTCGTGATATGTAAATAAAATGAATATTACTTTGAAGTCCTTTAATGATTTTGTGAAAGGATCTACCTGCTTTTCATTCAAATACCTCAAAATGTTAAGGCTACCTCATCACGTAACATTTTGTGATCCCCAAATTATTCAGTGGGGAGATAATTATGAGAAGAGCTAAAATGTATTGAGGGCTATCTTTTTCATGCTCTCACTCCTCACCTACGTGAATTCTATGAAGTTAGAAATGTGAGATGATTTTGTGAATATGGAAAAGCACAGCATAAAGAATAAAGTAATTTTGCCCAGAATCAGGCAGCTACTGAACTGCAGATTTAGAGTTTGACCTCAAACTTCAGCCTGTTAATCACTCAGTCCCCGACAGACAGCATCTTGTCCTCACTTACCCTCATCTTGAGCTATTATTTAGACTTCTGTACAACTTGCTCATGACTGCCTTACTCTATCTATGCAGACTTTTAAGGTGTTTGTATCAACACATCCCCATTTTCTCTTTTTCTTCATTAGTTGATTATTCACCTACGTGTTCTCCACTCTTTACACTGAAGTTGGCTAGTGAAACAATTAAATCTGTACATTGTACCTTGATTTAGGAGAACTAAGCCATCACGTTTTCTGGGTCTCTCGTTCTGGAAAGTCACATACATAATCTCTTTGGCTATCACTTACAAGAAAAAGGAAACAGTTCAAATCCATTACCATTGAGGTCCATGAACATGCTATGAAGTGATATACTATAGTGATTGCCATTAATTTCTACCATCTTTTGATCATAAACAATTGGCCTGGGAGGGTGCATGCATGTGTAAGTCCAAACTATTATCTAGCAAAAAAGTACTGGTCTATCAGTCTGTAGCAAGAAGTGATTTTTATTTCACTACTTACTTAAAGCTTTCTCAGATAGATTGGAGCATATAGAAAAAGACCTTTCTAGTTTGTATATAAAAACAATATTTCAGTGTTCCCCTGGGACATTTTAGGGAAGTTGAATCTGATTGTGGAGAAGATAACATGAATGTTAGAATACAAACAAGACTCATAAAAGCCTTAAAGAAAGCCTAAATAAAAGTTAAAATTTTCAGTTTCCAAAGTAACCATGGTTTGTTTTGTCTTGCATGCTTTGTTATTAGCTGAAGAATTCCACACTGTTTCAAAAACAAATTGCCAAGACATATCCATCCAGAGCTCTAGAACCTCTATTAACTTTGAGAAAAATTGTAATTTTTTTGTAATCTAAGGCATAACTATAAGTAAAAATATAAGAATCAGAGTCAAAAGGATCTGGGAAAATACTTTTTATCTTGAACGAGGATATAATTAGTATTATAGATGTATTAAAATTATTTGTAAGTTAGATAAACTTACATGCCACATCAGTAATCCAAACCTTTAAGCTCTTACAAAAGAGTATTTTTACAAAGAAAAACTTCTGAATGATGCAATTACCTATCTAAAACTTTAAATAGAAGTCATTTATTTACTAGAATTTGAGTTTTGCTACTTGAGTATCAAAACATTCAGTACTCACTACTACACTATTAGCCATTTGATGGTGGCTAATTTACTAAAATCTGCTATCTCGTCATCTTTAAAAATGAATATATTGTCATCTTTTAGAGTCATTTGTTTATTTTCCAAAGTAGGTACAGAGTACTATTAGCTAAATCTGGAATATATGAAGTCAGTATTTAGTAACTCAATTTTTCTACTCAAGAAGTAATGTTAATACATAAATGTATGAAAAACAGTTTGTCATGAAAATTAACATATGGAAATTAAAAACACATTTAATTTGTTACATGATTGCCACTTAATAAATATTTCTATAAGAAGGCATGTTTTCAGGCAACATTGGCCTCATTCCCTGATGTCTTGGATTCACATAACTGTAATTTTTATTTAGAAATTAAGAGCAGCTGATTTTATTATTTCCCTTTCAAGTAGTAATTTCAATTTTTAATAAACACACATATGCATACACAACATGTCAATTGCCTATATCTTGTCAACAAGAAACGCTTAAGTTCTAAATCCAGCATACATGTTGTTTGTTTTGAGTATTCTAGGGAAGCAATAGTTTCAATAGATGGAAAGCCATGAAGAAGTTATCTCATCATGTTTTTGATATTATCCTTTGCTCTAAATTTTGAAAACTCCCATTATGAAGTTAGTTTCAAGACATCCAGATTCCCTGCATATCACACCATGCTGAACATACTGAAAGACTGGCCTTATCTTGTCAGAAGAAATGTCTTGAAAGGGTACCTGAAAATGCTTTAAGTGGTTCTTCAGGAACCAAAGCATTTTTAACATGATTGTACTATTGTTATGTGTGTTTATAGACCTAGTTGAAACACTGTCACAGGCTTCAACATTTTAAGTGGTGCCCAAGTACTTAAAAATACAGATAAAAGTATTTTCAATGACTAGCAAACATTTAGAATTCCGTTAATATATTTTATAGCTCTAGGATATGTCTTTTGAAAATTACTCTAACATGTTGAAATTTGAAAGGGATAAAAATATCTTTTCCCTGAAACAAAATATATGACATTTCCAGAAGTGCAAGATATAAAGAAAGAAATTACACCCATAGGAATGACAGGCAGCAGAGCCAATCAGCCCATGAGAGATATGCTAGCATGAAAGGCAACTTCAAACTCAGTGACCAGCTTGAGTAGACTGCTACGGTGTCTCGAGATCAGGGTTGACATTAGAATCCTGATTTGAGGTCGAAAAAAATCTATGAAAATTAAACAAGTGTTATTTACCTTTATGCTTTCAAAATCTGAGATATCATGTAATATTGTCTGGAACATGCCATGTGATTTAAAACACTGTGCAATATTTAATAAAGTAGTACATATAGGGATACACAATTTATAATTTCACATTCATAATCACAGAATATATACTTGAGACAGTTAAAAAATGAAAGCATTGTGAAATTTTCCTTAGGGTATATATTTCCACACTTTAAAATAAAATAAGCCTTCTGATATCTTGTGACTGTAGAGTGATCTTAGGATGTAGTGAGCTTCCAAATGCTGAAATCTAATAGTTTATGAACGTGGCAAGAATGCGACTTACTATATGTCTATGTCTATTTCTAACTATATATAGAGTTATATACTCAGTTTTCAAAAATAATTCCGGCACCAGAATCACACCTTAGCAACCTTCTCCCATTTGACATCTGTGCATCGTGTGAGCCTTTGAAAGGTTTCACTCACTATTTTTTCCTAATGGGAAATTCTCTTCTGTAGGAGTTCTGTTTGTACACTTGCTCCCTCCCACTGGACACTATAGGGGAAAAACTACTGTAACATTCCTAAAATCCTGTAAGTATAATAAACTGAAAAACACAGCAGAACAAATACGAGGAAAGTTAAGTAATCAGTTGCTAAGCTAAATAGTTGAAAATCTCTGTGAAGAGGACAATGTGAATTTCAAAAACAGATTCAGTAAATGATAGAAAACCTAAACAAAATGGTAACTTTGAAATATAATTTTAAATTTCTAAAGAATTTATCTGTAAACAGATGCCTCATAATAGATAGTATTACATTAAACTTATTTAATTGAAAAAAAATTTTAATTGAAAAAAAATTTCAATCTATAGAAAGTTTTTAAACTGAGAAAAGTTAGAGAACTTGACAATTTATGTAACATTATTGTTCTAACATCATATGAAACTTTAAAATGGCAGCACAAAATATTCTAACCATGTAATGTGGATGCAGAAATCCTGGTTATAATAATAGAAAGTTAAGTCTTTTATAAAAAGAATAAAAAGTACATTTAAAAGCTATAATAATTGGGTTCCTTTCAGTGGGAATGAAGAAATCTAACTCAGTTGGCTTAAGCAAAACTTAATGATATAATCCGGAAATACAGTTCTAAACTTAGCTCCCAATATTGCTGAAATCAGTTGTTCAGAAAAGCCTTCAAATTTAGATTGTTTCCTTTACATTGATCTTCTATTCAGTTTTCCCATGTGGTGATAATGACGGTCAGCATCAGTCTAAGATTCACCTTCTGTTAAATAAGTAAGTCCAGTGAACATAGTTCATCTCAGTAAAATTTAAAAGGTAGGAACTAGTTGACCTGACTTAATAATATGCTGAACTCTCAACCGCTCAGGGTGATCAGAACAATGCAAACTTCTAAAAGCCAGTCACTGGTAAAATCCTTACTAATAGAAACAAGATTTGAGATTTCAAGTCTGTTTAAGTTACATGAACTAAAAGTAAGTCAAGAATTTCTCCCAAAAGGAAATTTAGAATTCTGTTACAGAAAGTAGTTGAGATTACTGACTAGTTGGCCTTTCTCATGGTATTCTTCTAAAGTGTTCTCCTGAGAAACGTGTGATTTGGTTTTGCAGACAGCTGGCATCATTGTGACCACTTGCATGACTCTGGGCACAACTGAATTTCCTCTTAATGGTCTACTTGATCTTCAGTACTTCAGCCATCCCGGTGGTTATATAAGCCTCCAGTGCCCTGTATTAAATGTATTTCTCTCTGAAATACCATTACAGGCTATTTTTTTCCTGACTCAACCTTGAATAATGTAATAAGTAAAAGATACCCACTAGAACAGGGGAAAACTAGAGGTGATCTTAGGAAAAATGAAGAAGCCTATTCTCATTGGGTTTGTATATAAAAATATGCAATATTATTATGTTTACATTTTTATCTACCTAGGCTATTCAGATGAAAAATTTTAAAAATTAGAAGTTATAATAACTACAAATAAACAACACAGAACCTTTCAAAATCAATACTTTCCTATGTAAAGCAGTTGAAATTATAATACAAAAAACAGTACCAAAATATAAGTAGTCATGAATACATCCTATACAAATTTGATCATATCGCTTCTCTGCTTAAAACCTGTCATCAATGACTTTCATTACTATTGTTATGAACACTGAAACTCTTAACTTGACTGTTGAAGGCTGGAATCATTTAGTCTCTATTTCCTCTCCAGAGTCATTTCATTAAATGACTGTCTAATGTCTGACCTCCCTTCTAGACGTCAATTCTCTGTAGTCTGGGAGTGTGTCTATCTTATTCTCATCTCTATTCATTCATTACCCTGGCCAAGGCCTGGAACAGGGACTCAGTAAATGTTTGTTGTAACTTTGATGATACATGCATGAATAATGAAAAATCTCAAAATGAATGCAGGAAGATATTTTTTGTTTGTATGAAAAATTAAATGTTACAAAACCTTTACTCCTACTGAATTGTGTTACACATTAGAATATAATCAGAATCTTATTGGATTTTGTTTTAATTTTGCAAAAAGATAAAAATATATTGAAATTCTTCTGGAAATATGAAGGTATTATATATTTTATAAGTATGTGTATATACACACACACACACACACACACACACACACATATATATAGGAATATTCATAGAAACATATGACGATGACTTCTACTGGAGGACATTCAAGTGTCCTGGGAGGTTATGCTACTTAAACTAATGTAGCCCTGCTGTAAGAACAAACAGTACAAAACAAATGAGAAGAAAAATCCAAAAAATACATGTTGAGTGAAACTTCATTAGAGATGATTTAGTTACAGAGAAAAGAATCCATAATATTAACCTAAGTGAACAAGCAAAATTGATTGGAATGAGAAAGGGTACGTCTCAGCAAACACGGCTCCCTCCTCTCAATAAACAGCAAATGTCTCAACATCCACCAGGAGACATAGCAGCTGCCTTCCCTGATTGACGTTCTCTCCTTGAGGCATAAAACCTATCACCACTTCCTTTTAAGCATTTACTTTATTATTGTATTTCTCTGTTGGTCTGTAGGCCAGTTTCATGATGGAAAATGATTCCTCCAGTCCTATGGTTTCACCGGCCAACGTTACATAAGTTAACTAAGTCTCCGAAAACCAATTCCTAAATTCCAGGAATAAGAACTGACTGGCCAGCAAAGGCCCAGTGCAGGGCACCATGTACGCATCCCCTCAGAAAGGCCGGGAGAAGTAAGTCTCTAAGAAAGAAGTAAGCAGGAAGAGAGTGTCAGCTCAGGAAACGTGATCTTTCTAAGCACAAAAATAAGATACCAAAAAGATCTGGCTACATAAATATTAAGTTCTCGATTTCACAAAACAACATGAATAAACACATTGGTGCTTTCACAGACTTGGAGGATAAAAAGGTCCACCAATTATATGCCAAGCCAAAAAACATTCTTACTATGAAACATCCTTTACAAATCATAAGGAAACAGTTGAGTCAGATAAGAAAAAAAGAACAGTATAATCAAAAAAGCACGCAGGAACACGGATGACATGCAACCTCACGGATATGTTTCCTCTCATATTGATTGGAAACAAGTAAGTTCGTCAGATGATGGAAATGCTCTCATCAAAATGATCAAGCAAAACCAGCACAACTCCAACAAAACAAGTAATAACACCTAGCTTTGGAAAAACTATAGAAAATAAAAAGTCACACACTGTTGTTGAAACCGGTAATGGATCCATTCTGGGAGATACTTGAGGAATTTATGTAGAAAGCCACAGAGACATTCATGTATGAAAAAAATAATAGTATAAATTTATTCTGAGGACATGATAAGAAATGCAAGTGAAGTGAACAAAGATATAAGAAAAATCATCAATCACAAAATTATTTGTAATAGTAAGATAGGGGACAAAATGCCCAAAACAGGAAATTAATGAAGCTGTGGCACATTCGTGTAATGGAATGACATAAAAATACAGCTGAAGTAACACAGTCAGTTTGAAAAACTCAGAGTAACCAGTTAAGTATAAAAGTTCTGTCACAAAATAATATATTAAGTAGTATGCTAGTATTACAAATTACACAGAGTTCAACATAAATTTAGAAAGATATATATTGAAATTTCAACAGTTGCTTGACTTACTGAGCATGAATATCTTTTATTTTCTACTTGCCATTTTATTTGTTTAATAAATAACTTCAGTAGAGTTGTATTAAGTATAACGAAGCATTAAGAACATAAAGATTCTGTAGCGTTAGACAGTCTTATGATTGAATCTCATCTTTACAGCTCATCATATACAGAATCCTGATAGAGTTACTTAATGCTTTAAGGCTAACTTTCTTTAGGTAAAAATTTAATATTAATGCCTACTTATAGCTCTTGTATGAATATATACAAATGGGTTGAAGTGTGCTGATTACAATGCCTTTACTATGGCAAATGCTTAACACATGATATTACTAATTTAAAAATAGTATATACATTGCTTAAAATAAAAATACATTTATAAAGAATAGTGTAGATAAAAGGTGAAGAGCAGGCAGTAAAAATTTGATTATGTGTCCTGCATGGATCTGTGTATCAAAAAGATCCATGTCATGTAATAAAATGGTGCAAAATAATATCACATATTGTTATGCTTTATTAACAACTGAGTACCTCAGGGAACACAGGTGATTAAGTCAAACACAGCACCCTGGTCAAAGTTGAAGCTTAATCTTTTCTAATTGGGAAGGACATACACTAACCTCTCAGTTTCTGCTAATTTTCAGTCAGAGGTGGTATATAACTGCCAAACTTAATCATTTCCAAATTGAATCCACAGACATACTCACTTATTTCTCTCCTCTTTTTAATTGATGCAATTTATTTTAGAGCAGTTTTAGGTTCATAGCAAAAATGAAAGGAAAGTGTAGAGTTCTCATTGCTCCCTGTTCCCACAAACGCACAGCCTCCCCTGATGCCTCTTACCAGAGTCATGTGTGTTACAGTCGATGAACCTACATTGGCACATCATTATCACTCAAAGTCCATAGTTTACATTGGCTTTTATCTCTCTCTCTCGCTCTCTCTCTTTTTTTTTTTTTTAAGTCAAGAAACTTTAGAACATAACTCAAAGGCGGTATGTCATTGGATAAAACTATGAACTATACGTGGAATTCAAATCATTTAAAAATTGATGCATAAACTCAGACTTCTAAAACCCACTCCCTTAGAAGTTTATCATTAAAGATAGCTGTGCTGATTACTGTCATTAGCTGAAGTATCATATGATAACACATGTCTAGTTTTCTTTTTTTAAGATTAAAAAAACTTACATAAACTAGAATACATCAGAAAATTATGAAGATACTAGATTAAAGATGACTTGTTCACATTATTGTTGACGTAGCCAGAAGACTGAAAAAGAGACTCCAGTCCAGCTCAGTGAAGTTTTATTTACTATCTATTATGTGCCTGGCATTCTTTTAGGGACTGTAGAAGGTATGGCAATAAACAGAAAAAAACAAAAACCAAAAGCAAAACCAAAAAACCCTCCCTGTTAATGAAATTACATTCTAGAAAGTAAGGGAGTTGGTAAGTGTAACATGTAGAAAAGTGGTAAGTTTTCAGAAGAAAAGTAAAGCAGGGCAAGCTGATGGGAGCCCTGGTGGAGAGAAGCAATTCTACAGTTTGGTCAGAAGAAGCTTCACAGGGAAGGTGATGGTTATTTAAGGGAAGACTTGAAGGAGGTGAGGGAGTAAGTTTTGGAAATACCTGAAGGAAGAGAAACAAATTTAGAGAAAATAGTCAGTATTATCTACCTGTGATAGGAGATTAGAGTTAGCAAGTTTGAGAGAAAGGAAATTAGATCTGAGAGGTAATGAAGCTATTCTTTGCAAAGATTACAAGTAAAGACTTCACTTTTTGCTCTGCGTTATAGGGAAACAGTGAGAGTTGAGAACAGAAAGTAACTTTGTCGATGTGTATATTAAAGTCATACTCATGATTTGTGATGCATACCCTTGAAGTGTCGCATAGACTGAATCAGTTAAGAAGCTACTGCCATAATTCAAATTCTATAGGATGGTAGCTGGACCACTGCGGCGTGACAGCAGTGAAAAGTGGTGAGGAGTGACTGGGTCAAACACACAGAGGGTGGCATTTATGCAGCTGCATTTACAGGAAGAGAGCTATCAACACATCAAAAATATATAAGTTTTGAGAACTGGCCTTGCCTTTATCAGGAGAAAACCTTGATGACCTCACTAAAAATAGTTTCCATGGGATGGAAGAGGAGAATGCTCACTTGCAGTGGATTTAAGAGAGATGGGGAAAGCAGAATGACAACGAGTCTGAAGAACTCAGAATAATTTTAGCTGTAATTGGGGCAATAGAAATGATGAGGAGGAGGTGGTGGAGGAGGAGGTGGGTCACAAGGGATTGTATTTTTAGGGTAGAATAAATAACAGCAGGATAGGAGTGACCTAGTGGAGAGAGGACAGTGATGCACTGGAAATGGAGTGCAGAATTACCAGTGACATCCCTGAGCAGGAAAGAGATGGGTCCCCTCTGGGAGAGGCGGGCAGCACATGGAGGTGCTGAATCCAGGAGGCAAGTAGGAGCAGCCATCTAGCTCATGCTTATTGTTAGCATTTGCACCTCAGCAAAGGGCTGGGTCCATTTGAAGGAAGAGGAGCCTTTTTCTTTGGCCAAAGATATTGCGTAGAAGTCAAGACCCTAGTGAGAGGGCTTTGCCAACAATACATAAGTGGAGGTGTTGGCCTTTAACATACTAACGGGAAGGAAAGCAGAGTGTACAGGGATAAATGCTAACAGGTCCACGGATGTGAGGACAGGTGATTGGACTTCATTTCTCAGCAAATTAAGAAACAAGTTCACCAGCTTCATGGGAGTATGGGGGAGGAGACGAGGAATATTTGAAGAGAGCAGAAAAGATACAGAACCATCATTGAAAAGAGTAGGAGGGATTTTTTTAAATCTATTTTATACATGGTAGTTAATATTTGCAAATTTCAAACTCCTGATTTATCCCTTCCCACCTTGTCTGACACGTTGTAACTGACCATCCTTCAATAAAAAAAAAAGATCAGGAGGAAAAAGAATAGGAAATTGAATTTCCTTAAGATTTAAGGAGACTGTGAAACGAGATCAGGCAGCACAGCTATGTGCTTTTCTCCAGTTGCATCGGTGCTCAGAGTCAGGACTGGATTGGTGAAGAGTTATTTAATTAGAGCCAAGGTGTAGCCAAGTTGCATAACAAAACTGAAGAAGAGTGGTGTATAGTTGAGAGAACAGGCAGGGGAGTCATTATAACAACTGACCATGTAATTTAAACTTGTTTTTTATGGAAGAGAAATATGTAAGGTTGATGAGGGAAAGTGAAAATACTGTGGGATCAATAAATATACGTCCCGGTGGCACGATGGCCTCTCGGAGTGGGGTTGCTGAAGGCAGTGAGTATGAGCAAGAAGTCAGGAATTCCAGCTGACAGAGGGTGATGCGTGAAATTGAGATTATGGAGGAATCGCCATTATAGGTAATGGCGGGGACTGGGTCATAACCGTGGGGCTGAGTGGCCCGGGGTGGATGCCAGGCAAGTTCACAGTAGTTTAAGAAACTGAGGAGTCACAGTGTGGTTAGGATTTCTGTTCACTCTGACATTGAAATCATCAAGAATTCTGGCAGGCAAAGGAAACAGTGAGATGGGAATTAGAGACAGTAAGAGTCTGTGAGAGCCCCGGGTATCAGCAGATGATGCAATGATGAAAGGTCCTAAGTGATCATATCTGATAACAGGGGCTTCAAATCTCAGTGCAGGACAGAGAATAGACTGGAAAGAGCAAGAAAACCCACTCGCAAGCTCGGTGATAAGAGAATTAGAGAGGAAACAAAAATAAAACAACCGAAATCCTCTACCAGTTAAGAGCTGCACAGGGGAAGTCCGTCGTGTCCTCAGGAGAGGTCCAGGCAGCCATTAGAGCAAAATTGTTAAGGGCACGTTCAGTGAAAAGATGGAAGAAAGAAAGATTTTGTGATGATGAGAGTTTGCTTTTGCAAAAGTGTATCTAATAGGAGTGCCCTCTGGAGAACTGGGAAGGGCAGAGGCGCAGATAAGAGTCTTAATTTTTACTTCAATTAAATGTTTTATTTGTGATAGCATCTTTTTAGTTTTAGTCTTTACAATATTGAATGCCTTTTAAAAGTCAATACACACACAAAATGAATAGAATAAATGCGTTTTCCCAGAAAAATACAACAGAGCATCAGCGCCTGCGACCCGTGATCACTGTGGATTGTTCACAGTGCACGGTTCAGACTGGGCGTCGTGCAAGGGCTCTTCCATCTTTCCTACCACTCTACCTTCCTATTTACTATCTTTCCCGTTTTCTTTGGTGGTAAAAATCATTGTCTTTTGCTCCCTGCTGCCATGCTGTTGCCACCGTTACTGATACACACTATGCTATAAAGAGGATAGAAAGTGATGGTGTTGAGCTGCCTTTATCCAAGGAATATACAGGTAGCATTTGAACATAACTCTGTCTTCTTTAGATTGACTGATCTGCTAACACTTGCGAGTTATTTGCCCAGTGTTGCAATACAAATTTTAATACATATGGATGAATACATTTTAAATGAACACCTTTGATTTTTATCATCCTGACTTGTATCATTTACCAGTTTTAGTTTCTTCTGAGTGGGGCCCTACTTTTCGCAGCCACGTAACCAACTCCTTTGCTATGTCAGCACAGTAAGTTCAACAGTCTGAGTGGTTACTCATCTACCTGTGACATATTTGATCAGTCTAAGTTTAGAGAACCATTATCTTATAAAATCATGCTTTCACAGGGGTTCTAAATTACATTCATGTCAGGAAATAATTTTCAGGGGAGAAAATTGACCAGTTGTTACTGGGTAATAGAGAAAAAAGCTTTCGAGAAAAAGAAGAGACACTGAAAAAATGTAGATGTTTATCAAATGGAAATTATTCTAAAGGAGTGAAATTTAGCAAAACGTGAAACGGAGATGCCAACAGATTCAAGATAATTGGTATCTTTATTGTCTTGCTGTTACTTATTTATTTATTTTTAATGAAATATTTTAATCATATAACATTGTATAAATTTAAGGCATATAACATGTACATTTGATGAATTTATATATTATAATATGATTGCCATTATAGCAATAATTAGTATCTCTCTTATGTTATGTAATTATCCTTTCATTTAGTGATTAGAATAAGTTCTGGTTTCTCAGCAAGGTTGATGACTGCAATACAATTTGTTGTCTGTATTCACTATGTTGTGCATTAGATCTCTAGGGATTATTTCCTGCTTGTCACAAGTTTGTATCTTTAAACAATGTCTGTCCCATTCGCCCAACCCCCATGCCCTGGTGACTACAGTTTTACACTCTGTTTTTATGAGTTTGGCTTTTTTTAGATTCCACATGTAACTGGCATCGTACAGTACTTGTTCCAGTTCTGAGAAAAATGTTGTTGGTAATTTGATAGGGATTGCACTGCATCTGTATGTGGCCTTGGGTCATATGGCCGTTTTAACAATATTGAATCTTCCAATCCAAGAACACGGTGTATCTTTCCATTTGTTTGTGTCATCTTCAATTTCTTTCACAAGTGTCTTGCAGTTTTTGGAGTACAGGTCCTTTGCCTCCTTGGATAGGCTTTTTCCTAGGTGTTTTATTCTTTTTGGTGAGATGGTAAATGCTGTTGTTTCCTTAATTTCTTTTTTTGCTATTCTGTTGTTAGTGTATAGAAATGCAACTGATTTCTGTATGTTAATCTTGTATCCTACAACTGTACCAAATTACTTGACGAGCTCAAGTAGTTTTCTGGCCACTTCTTTAGGGTTTTCTATGTAGACTATCATGTCATCTGCCAACAGTGACAGTTTTACTTCTTCGGTTCCAATTTTGATTCTTGTTATATCTTAAGTAGAGGCAGCCGTTTATGCCATTCTTGACATTTAAACATCATAGTAGATTATAAATACTTGTATGTTGAAGAGGGCCTTTAGAATTAGAGATGGAAAAATGTTGGTGGTCACTATTGCATTATGCACAATATCCAGATTGATTATATAAAACTTTAATCAAATAATCGTTAGGTAAGCTAATTCTGTTTTCACTTATTTTGATAAACATCAATCAATTTTGTATATTTTTGAGTCCATGAAACATGTCCAGGCTATCTTTAATTGTTATATTATCCATTTCATATTATCCCTGTCTTTCTTTTTTTTTTTTTGCAACAAAGCAATATTACTTTTATTTACTTTTATTTTAGTTTGAGAATATGTATTAAGATATTTACTTATTATTTTACGAGAGGAAAGTAGAACACATTCCTCTTTCCCAATTTACCAGTAAGATTTGAAATTTGCTAAAATGAGAAGCCTGGTTCATGATCTGCGAGAACAAACATGACGAAAGAGCTGAAGAAAGATTCACATTCCCCTAAAAACTCAGACCCCATGCCTCACATGGGATGTAACCAAGGAAAGAGTTCCACTAAGGTTAGAGTCCCTGATGATGCGTTGCTCCTGGCAGTGAAAAGACGACTTGTAGCAGTCGGAGCGCCTGTGCATAACTCTACTAAGAGCTTAATACAGAGACAGTTTTAGTGACTGGGGGAACGATGAAATTCTGAAGTGTGATGTCATTATTCATCCTTTTCCCATGTGTGTTTATTTAAAACTATGGAAAATAATTTGTTGGATATAAACATTATCTGAGAAGCAATTTAATGACACCTAATACATAGTTTATATAGCGATAGTGAACTCAGTTTCTAATAGCACTACAAGTGTGCACGATCTTATTGACTTTCTGATGAAGAACTTCCCCATCTCATACAACGAGAGAAATCACATACTGCACCCTGTGTTCCTGTGTTATAAGTCATGGCCGAATAAACCAGTTTACTTTCAGTAATTACTTGGGAATGATTTCCCTGTTCTTGACATTCATTAGTCACTGAAAATGAAAATGGCAGAGAAGCCAATGGTGCCTAATTTAGAAGATTTTTAAATGTTTATAGATTTCTAAGCATGATTAGAAAATGGGAAAGCGGCCTTCCCTTCAGGACGATCAATACAGACACGTATTAGAAACCAGGAAATCAGACCTCTCAAGGGCAGTGATTTTACACCCCTGCAAACGTGTTGGGAACCACTGCTTTCTTGTATCTTTATGAGCAGATGTGGAACCACAATCCCAGACTTAAAATTAAAGGTGCATAATAAAATAGGAAATTTACTGGTCTGCACAGGCTGCCACCTTAATTAACAATTGATATTTGAAATTATTGCTTCAGGCTTTAATTCCTCAAGTACACCGTATTCGGAATTTCATTGTATTAGAGAGTTGTTAAGGCTGTATTTGAATTTACGTTAATGCAAAATTGGAACTAAAATTTAATTCAAGACATTCAGACTTTATAATAGTCCCTCAGAGAAAAATAATTATGATCAGAATATCAACACTGTGTTTACTCAGATTGGTTAGAAGTAACAAAATCCATGATTTGGCATATTAGAACAGTATTAAAATGTTTATTAAAATAAATTTAATGAAATAGCCCTTCAACTATTTCATTTAGTTGTAAGAGTCTATAGAACTATTTCTAAAAACCACACTCATCAGTAGTATGATTTTTAAAATTTCTTTATACATATTTAAGATAGGTGTTAACACAAAATTCAATAATGTAACTTGAAAATGTCACGTTTTAAATTTCAGTTCAGTGTCTTTCTTTCACAGCAGAGGTCTGTGCCTAGACAGTATGCTAGAATACAGTATTGTTGCATTATTACCCACATTTGCAGTCTTCAATAAAAGAAAGAAAAGGGAACCTAAGAGAATTTTTGTAGTTGTTCGTGGTGTTTGTTTAAGATGTCATTTTTGATGTTGATTATGCTATTATTGTGATCAGTGGGTGCTGTTGCCTCCTTCTGAATTCTTCTGCAACCTCTGGAATGTACTGATCCCCCCCTCCTTCATTTGGTCTTCCAATTTCCCTTCATTAGTTTTTTCCTTTTAGACCTGTAAGCTTCACCACTGGGTTTAACTCATCTCTGTGAAACATAGTGTAGTATTTAGACCGTCTGGACTAGCTCATGCCATCTTACCGCTCACACACTTCTGGAAAGCACAGTTGTGCTCATTGCCTCTGACCTTTTTGGTCTATTCTCCCCATGTTATTTGCACATCTAGGATTGAACTACTCATTTATCATTCTACTGCAGCGGCTCTCAAATGTTCACCAAGACCCAACTCATTAACGAACATGTCTTCCCTTCTCACTTTACTTATATATTCTGTACTATTTGACAGCTGACTTTTGTTTCACTCACTTTTCTTCCTTCTTTTTCTCTCTTTTGCCTTCATTCTCCTTACAGGGTTCACTCGTTCATCCACAGTTCAATATAGTTATCTTCCAAGGTTTCATTTCCAGCATGCCCCTCCTCTCCACCCTGCTCACTCTCCACTGGCGTTCTCCATCCTTCATCTTGGTTCAGTAGTCATTCCAACGCTGATGATTGTTAAATACGTTTCCTCTAACCTGGGTTCAGAAGACAAGCTTACTACTCTCTATCAGAATTTGGCACATGGATGTCCCACAAGCACTTTAAGTGCAAGATATCACCGTCATCCTCATACTTGTGTATTATCTGCTCTCTGAATGACTGAGCTTCCGTTACGCCTTTTTCATCTGCTTCATTTTTCCATTCTTTTCCCAGTGTCCACACTTATTCCCTTTGCATCCTGGTTTATCACTTAAAAAATAAAACAGCATGATGGAGAAGATGGTTTGGTAGAAATCCTCAGTGGAGAGAGCCTGACAATTTCAAAGGAGCACATTATCATGCCGTCACCTTCCCAGGCTGATCACATCGCACTCATGTGCACTAGCACACTAGCTCCCCATTCACATGCACTTCCTTGTTCACAGGCCACCACTGTACATCTGCAGATACATTTAATGTGCACTGCGGCAATGGGATCACAGAGAAGGCTCAAGCCAATCTATTTATATTCCTGCAGATTTGGCTCTGGCTCTTTTTCTTTTGGTTTGTCAGTATCAACTTGAACTATTTGATACTACTATTTGCTCAGAAACTTGAGGTTCTTCTGTTTCAGGCTCATAAGTTAGGATGTGTCTGGTAAATTAAGGGAAACACAACTTGAACTGGATTCAAGAGAGCAAAGAAATGACGAATTCTTATACATCCAAAAAGTTCAGAAAAGGGGCATGGTCTTTGTTCCAGAGGTTTATGATGCAATCAGAATTTTGCCTTCTCTAATTTTGCTGATGTTTGTTCTCACCTCCCTACCAGCCTGTCTTCTGGATGGTCTTCATTATGTAACAGGAAAACAGCTGCAGGCCCAGGGCTGTGCACCTAGTCTCACTATTGAAGGGGAGAGAACACCTAGCGCAGAAAAGCCAATCAAATCTGAGGTCTGATTAGACCAAATAGATGGCATTTCTCATTACTAAAGTTCTAACTAACTTTCAGAGTTAAAATCCTACACCTTTGATTATGCATTCGTGCCTTGCCAGTTGACTCTTATAATATTATTTTACTAATCCTAGCCTGATCTCCACAAAGTCTACATTCAGACAGAATCACATCACAGAAGCAGGCAAATAAACAAACATAAGTTTAAATGTATAGTGCCACCAACCGAGGAAAAAAAATGTCCCAAATGTGAATGAACCTTCTCTAATCATTAAACTGCTGGTTACATATAATGCATTTTCTTTCCCTATAATTACAAAAGTCTCAAGTAATCAATCTAAGCTCTGTTTGAGTTTTGTTTGTTTGCTATACAGTGTTTTCTACAGTTTAATCTCATGACCTACAAAGTGGCCGTTGCTTTGTCTGTCGTGTGCACAAATGCACAAGACTAAATCAGGATGCAACCTGATGAACAGTTTTTCTGGTAAATATCAGTTAACGCAGACAATTTTAGACATGTTAAACCAAGGAGTTTTTAACTCTGCTGTGTTTTAAACACCATGCCTACCCTAGTCATTTTACTCTGGAGCTTGTGACACCATGGTAAGATGATCTTTTGGAAATACAAATGAGAGCATCCTTCAGTTTCAAAATGGAGTTTTGGGCAGAAACAATGTAGTCATAGTCTTAAGAAAAACTGATGTGGAACCAGAACACTTAGTTCAAATCTTGTCGACATCCTTTTCCTTGTACAATCACTTTTTCCTCCTCTGTCTCAGTTTTCTCATCAGCGCAACATGGCTTTGTTGGAGGAGGTCATTGGGAGGATGTGACCACCAGCTGACTCGTGAGGTGGCTGTGGGAAGTCAGAGGCTCCTCGCCCCTTCCACGTCCTTAGAATATATGCTTTGCCCACTGGCCTCACGATGGGAGCTGTTCCAAGGGCCTGGCCTTGAGATAGTAAGGTGTTGTTGAGACCATCTTGATAGAGACTGAGCCCAGTGAAGACCTCTACATGAACGTTAAGATTCTGGTGGGTAGGGCCAGAGATCTACGTGTCTTTCAGCCACCCAAGACAAACTTGTTACATAAGTTCCCTTACTTATTAAACACGCCACATGCCAGCCTGGAGTGGTCTACCTCTTTCTAGGTCTCTCCTTGCCTGCTCGGTGTGAGGGTCAGTTTCAGTTTTCATCTGGGAAACTCAGGGTTGCAAACCAATAGGATTATAATAACGTATACTGCGTAACATTAGACTGATGATTGATTAATGCAAGCAAAACCCTTGAACAGTGACAGGTACATAGTAAACATTCACAAAAACTGTAACTATCATTATAATTGTTATTATTTTATCCACTCTCGGGAAATACTTCAAAAGCCAGGGTTAATTGATTTGCAAATGCTGAATTTTGTTGACAAAGAAAAGACTTTCTTTGGGATTCCAAAAGCCACAATTTCAATCTCAAAAATGAAATCAGAGGACTGAGCATAAAGGTATACATAGAATGAATAATTATGTAATACGGTTAATAGCCTAGCACAATCCTCTCTCTCTTTTCCCTACCTAATGAAACTTTCAATCATGTGTGTCTAAAATATCAAATACAGGTCTTCCTATTTAGAATGAAACCTGGCTATAATCAAAATCTGTTTTTCCCATATAATCAAAGAGTATCATCTGCCTACAAAGTCACGTGAAACGTAAATGTTGGCCTCCACCAGGCCCATGTGCCAAGTTAGCACAGTGCCTTGGTCTCTCCACATACTACGTTTTATTCCACATCGTAGTCTTTGTATTCAAGATTAATATTTTAGAGAACAATACATTGGTTCGTTTTAAAGGACCAGGGTCCTGGGTGATGAGGGAAGACTGAGGTTGTCTTCTTCTCCCTTCTGAGATACAAGTGAAGGAGAGAATATACCCAAAATGCACTTACCTGAAGTCTCAGAATATTTAACTGCTAGAAAGGGCCCCAAACCCTTGATGTTGAGAATTCTTAGTTAAGAATTACCAATTTGATAACATGTCTTAGAACTAGTGACAAAGTAACTCTCTTATTCCTGTATTTTGCCCATCAATCACCCCTTAGTGGAATACTGCAGGGTTGCATTTCACAACCCTCACGTCAACTTCTGCAGTCACCAACTATTGACACCGAGAGTGAATGAGAAAGTCCAGTCCTGCCCAGGACCCAACCATACATGTATGTACAGATCAATAAAGGCAGGAAGCTGAGGACAGGGCACTGGGGTTGCTGCCCATATGAAATAAAGGGAAAGAAGATGAGACCAAGTCATGGCGGAGGGATGGAGAACCCTCTCCACTCAAGAAGTGTAGCTCAGGGAATTTCAGGCTCTCACAAGCCTGATTTATTTCTCTTCCTCCCTCAAGTGCAGACAGTTCCCTCCTCCAGAGGGAAAAAGAGAGGAGATCTGCAGATCCTGTTGTGTAATATGGTATTACAAGTACTTACTTTTAAGGAACTCTGTTTCCTGTTGTTGTGGAAGGTAGCAGTGAAAATGGAAACAAAGGTACAGCTCCTAAGAAATCTTCAGTACGGAAAACTCGCTCAGGAGAGTGAAGGCCTATCTTGAGCAAATTTATCCTATGGATCAACTATGTTCCCCTCCTTTTTTTTCCCCTAGAAGCATTTGTCAATACCTTCAATCGTGAGACACTGCGCCGGCCTTGAAAAACGTGTGCATGAATGTGACGAAGTCCTTGTTATTGTGTGTTTTGTTTCTTTTATTTGAGTATCATTGCAGGCATGTGCTCAATGGTATACACTCACTTTTAGCAAATTGAATTTTCTGAAATAAATCACCAGTAGGAACAATATAGAGGCCCTCAAATGTTTTGCATAAACACATATATACACATGCATATTTATGTGAATATAGGCATCATTCTGAAAGTAAAATGTAGCCACAGTTTACTTTTAGATGTGCAAAACTGAGAAGATTTATTTTAATATTTTGGGAGAAATGTGTTATAATATTATTTAACAATCTTGAGAACAAACTATTAGTATTTAAACTTTCTCTCTCCCAAATACTGAAGAGGAATTTCTTGTAAAACTCAAAATTAAATATTTCCAAAAATATATTTTCTTTGAAATAGAAGTTTAGTAGAATGGAGAGTAATAATGCTGACACTTATTCAGATTTTAAATATTCATATTCATCTTCTGGAAGGAATTTATAACCTTTCATAAAATAATAATAGAAGTGACCATTTATTAAACACTTACTAAATATATATTTATGTTATTTCGTTGCCTAAAAAAAAAAAAACTTAAACTACCAAAGGGTATGTTAGCATATAAAACACTTATGATTTTTTCTTGTAATCTCAATTTGAAGATTGTCTTCAATATGTCTTTGTTTTCTATTTATAACAATTTTAAGGTAATTTTCTAAGTTAACTGGGATGAGAAGATGAGCAATTCTTTGCTTTCTTTCTTTTCCTGTTATATCCAGTCAGTAGCTGTATGTTCTTTTTTGCAATGTTTTCTCTGTATACTCCCTTCCTAGTTCCCATTGTCACTGTGCCAGGCAGAGCCTACATTTCCTAACAATCGTTAACCAATATTTTGGCCTCCAGTCTTTTGTCCACCATTGTCTTTCATTCACACTGCCTCTGAATTAATAATCTTAAGGCACTGCTTGTAGATTAAACTGGTAAACTACTGGCTTGCTATCACACTCTTAGTTTTGGAGATCCCTCAAACTCTCACCAAAGGGCAAGAACAGCACTTCAGAGCAGAACACGCCATAAACCAGTGATGTTTAAACAAGTCCATGTCCAGCCCACACTCCATCGTTTGAAACAGAATGACATAATGGTTGAAAGCACAGCTGTGCATCCACACTGGCTGGCTGCAGGTACAACCATGGTCATTAACTACCGGTGTAGCCCTGGTGAGTTATTTAATTTCTTTGTTTTCATTTTCTCATCTGTAAAATGCAGACACTATTAGTACCAGCCTTCTGGAATTTGGGGAGCACTGAATGGAAACACGTAAAGGTCTGAGAACAGTGCTTGGCACATAGAAAGCACTCAATGAATAGCTCTATCATTTTGTATCGTTTGATATTTGTCTCCTTTGCAAGTTAAGATGTTTGGATATCAGCAATTTTATATGGCTCAACCTGAAATTTGTCCTCTTTTTAACGTGGTATCTTGTCTTCTACCTGCAAGTCAAAACCTTAAAGTATTGTTTTATAAAATAATAGCATGTAACACTATTCTGATAGCTTGACTTTTTGATCTATTTTGCTTTGAGATCCCACTTCTGAATCAGATGTCATTGTTTCATTGTTCAAGTCTGAAATCTACTTATACTTAAAACTAGACTTGTTCTCAGTCTCTTGCAACAATGATATTATTTAAAGTGCTTTAAACATTACAAATGTATTTGAATTTGCATAATGTTAGAACACGTACACATAATTCTGTAGAACTCGTCTAAATGTCAAGCAATATCAATTTTGTAAATGTCAACTCGGTGTTCATGAAAACTCAGTTCTCTCATGAAGGAACCTCCTCTAATTCATAATAAAAATTGTATTTCCCTTTATTGCCTTCTCTACTGGAGAAAAGTCTTAGCAGCTGCGTACTTCATTAGACATTCAGTTTGGTATATGCAGGTACACAGATATTATAATGGTAAAATAATATATTGATGCCTTTTCACACGTGTTTAAAGTGAGTTTCCTGAAATTTTGATATATATATTTCCAGTCTCTTAAATAATTTAAGAAATTATAGATATGTGATTCATTACTAAACTTCCACATATACTATTTTTCCTCTTGATAGAATTGTTGAATTTTAGATTTTTCTGCCAGTTTTATTTCTCTGAGACTTTACATTTGTACTAATATGAATGGTGATAACCTATAAAAAAGGTCATAAGCATGCTAGAAGAGCCCACCTCGTTTTACTAAAAAGGCGTTTGTCACAGTCTACCATGAAGATTATTTGTTCTTGAAAATTTTAATTTGGTTCTTATATGTGAGGTGGTCTTCGTTGCTTGGTTTCTAGCTTGCTCTTTGGCACACGATGTGTTAATGTGATTGGAACTTCTGCCTGGCACAGCAATCACCTACAGCCCTCACTATACATTTTAATTCAGCTCTTCTGGGGGTGACTGTATTTACAGTGGTCTAAGTCACCCCAACATGAATTGTATGTGTATCTCATATTCAGCATTTTACATCAGGCCATTCCTTATATTTCTCCACATCTTTTGACAAATTAGTCCGGATTTGTCCAAATATCAGATTCTGGTGTCAGAAAGAGGAAAACCTAGTCACAGTGATGTGGATGAAGTGGTAAGGAAAGCAAGCGGATAGAGTTTGAACAGCTGCTTTGTCTTGGTGACTTGTAGTTTGCACCGTTCATGTTTGTCCCTCTCTCCTCTCTGCCCTTGGAGGGTGTTCTGTATTGATGACTGGATAGGAACCCTTACATTTGTTTCAGATTGGGTTGGAGCCCAAAGGGAGCTCCAACAGGTCACGAGGAAGGAGGAGAATGAGGTAGACATGTTTATTAGCTGGGTTCTTTCCCATCCAGGACCACACAAGCCTGCTGTGTCTGGTGACAAAAAGCCCCTGCTCCTCTCAAAGCAGCCATCTCTACATCCACATCGCTCTTCTGGTCTCTGATAACTATTCCTCCTGTTCTTTGGAGTTAAGATGGTAAAAGCTCTTCTAAAATTACTTTCAGGATACTACCCCTCCCTGTCCCACACTTTTGTAAATAGCTCTTTTATTAAACTTTTCTCAACTTATTCTAATTTGAGTATGACATCTGTTTTGTGCTGAGTCCGGGCTCTTACAAATATACTTGTAAGAAATGAACAAGTCACTTTTCATAGTCTATTGCCAGCATTTTTCAATAGTTTGGTAGAACTATTATTATACTGATTAACCATATCTAAGGACCATCATTGGGTTTTCATAACTGGAGGTTTATTTGTTTCTGAGATGATATGTCAAGCCCTAATAAATGCTGAAGCTTTTTACTTATTGGATAAACCTGCTGAATATTGGGTGTTGGGAAGCCTTTTCTATGACATTTTGGGCTAGAATAGAGATGCTCATTTGCAAATATCACAATACTGCTGGGTTCCTTCAAACATTCAAAAAATTTAAAATCCTTCCATATTTTTCAATGTGCATTTTAAACGTGAATCTCATACTTCTCTGAAACTTACCATTTAGGAGGGTTTTTGAAAGCATAAAAGCCGGGAAATAGGAGAAAATTACATTGTCCTTATTTGAAGAAAACATATGGCAGAATCATACATATATTTATGTATTGTTTGGCAATAATTAAATGTGTATACCTTCTCAAAACCATCAAACTTCTCTGGCTATTGAATGGGAACCTAATGGCCTTTTGCTGACATTTAATGGAGTAACTTATATTACAATTACTGACTGATAAGTCTATGGCTTGATATCATTGTAGAATCTTTCCAGACATTTAAAATGATCAGGACTGTTTTATCTTGCATCTGAAGGTCTTGTGCAGTTCATGGAATACAGTAGGGTTCAATGCACAGTAACTAACTGTAAATATTCATCTTAGTGATTCTCACTGACAGTCTGGCAATGTTGATGATGACATGTCTTTTTATAAGAACTTAACCAATATAATGTATTTAATTATATAAAATATATAATATAAAAATGCATTAGAGACAACTATCTATTTAAGTTAAGTTTGCAAAAGATATACATTTGTTGGTTTATGTTCAATGAAAATATTAAACCTCGGATCTACATTTGACCTTTTGATAACTCAAATTTATGTCAAGCAATAGAAGAGAGGCAGACTCATGTTTTGCACAGTCTGCAGCTTAGATAATTTGGTGGTGGTGATTGGATTTTGCTGCATTGTAAGATGCCAGATAAACAATAAAGGAACACACAAGATGCTCAGTTACATCTGTACTCCAAAAAATAACTCTTTTACACCATAAATCCCAATGTTGTGTGGATGATACTTGTACTCAAAATTTATCTGCTGTTTATGTGAAATTCAAATGTAACTGAGCATCTTGTGTTTTCCTTTCTAAATCTGGCAACCCTAGATGCATTTTTAATAAAAACAATGCAAAATTTAAAATTCAAATACATGACCTTGTAATAAAGTAGGACAACTGAGGGAACCTGAGGCTTAAACTTTATTAGGTTTTCAGTAAGTCCACCTTTGCATTTTAATGTAATTTGCACTAACAGCACATAAGCTGATTTAATCTAATTACCTGCAATAAATATGGCTTACAACTTTTTTCACCTGTGAATATAGCTAATTACATAAGGCAAACTTATTTCAATTGCAGAAATCCATTTATATGTTTGATACTACTTATTGTATGCCACATAAGGAGGTTAAAAGTGACCCAAACAGACATGGTCCTCCTCATTCTTAACTATTTGTATGGGTCACCAAGAAGTAAATAGGGGTGGTGTGTAGGGAATGAGAGGAGAAGCAGGCAGTTTATACTTGGAAGGGCTCAGTAAAGCCTTCTGGATCATGTAACTAATCTGAAACCTGAAACATAAAAAGGAACTTACCAAGGGTGAGATGTGGTAGGAAACGGATTCTAGTCAGAAGATATGGTATTAAAATGACCAGGAGGCAAAAAAAAAAAAAGGACATGACTCTTCATGGAAATGGAAATAAGTTAAAGGGTAAAATTTGAGGGGGAAAAAAAGTGATAGGGCTGGAGAGAGAAAGATTCTGTAAATAGCCTCTCTTGCTTTTAGGAATTTGAAAATAAAAAGGAAGACTGATTAGTTTGAGTACCAAAATATCAAAAATAAGTTGAAAAAAATAACCATAATGAGCAAACACAAATATCTAATAAAAATTTGGGAAAATATTTGCAACTCTCATTAAAAAGCTGATTAGGAAAAAATATTTCTAGGATGGCAGTCCTTCCTTATTAAAAAAAAGCAAACAAAAAACTTAAAAGGAGGTTATTTCAGACTGAAATTAAAGTACCCTAGGCAACAATTCAAATCCAAATGAAGAAATACATAACACTAGCAAGGGTAACCTTACATAAATATACAAATCCATATAATATGAATGGATTTTTATTTCTCACACTCTTCTTAATCTGTAACTTAAACACCTACGCAGTAAACATAAAACTATGTTGATGGGCTTGCAATTTACAAAGATGCAATTTGTGTGACGATAATTGCAAAAAGGAAGAGCGAGAGAAGAGAGATATATCAGAGTAGTTTTACCTACTATTGAAATTAAGTTGGAATTAATTTCAATCCAAATGAGGTTTTAATTTAAGATGTCTGCAAGTGTTAACTTTAGAGTCAAAGACACAAATAGTGTGAAAGTTAGACATGGAAAATGCTATACAAGTAGGAACCGTAAGACATAGAAACAACCTAAATGTCCATCGAAGAATGAGTGGACAGACAATGAGGTATTTGCATGCAGTGAAATTTTTTTCAACTCTTAAAAAGAAAAAAAATTCTACCATTTGTGACAATATGGATGAACCTGGAGGACATTATACTAAAATAGGGAAGAACAAATGATCCCACTTAGATGAGGATGCTCAGTCACTATAGAAACGGTAGAATGGTGGTTACCAGGGGCTGAAGAGAGTGGAAAACAGGGAGGTGTTGGTCAAAGGGTACAAAGTTTCAGTTATGCAAGACGAGTAATTCCTAGAGATCTGCTGTACATCATGGAGCCAAGTGGTTAACAATGCAGTATTTTATACTTAAAATTTGCTAAGAGGATAGATTTTATGTTGAGTGTTCTTAGCATCAAAAATGCATAAATAAATAAAGGTGAGAAAGAACTTTTAAGGTGAGAGACATGTTTATGGCATTTATTGACTTTGTTGATGCTTTCAGGGGTGTATACTTAACTCCAAACTCATTAAATTGTTATATACTAAATAGATACAGCTTTTTGTATGTCACTTAAATGTCAATAAAGTGGTTTTTAAAAGGGGAAATTTGGAAAGATCTCAAATATGCTGTTTTTAAATTAAAAAAAAAAAAAGCCAAGTTACGGTTGCTGAGTGGTTCTCAAACACAAAAGAATTAGCTAGAAAGCTCATAAATCACAATATCCTAGTTACTCCCAAGATTAATTAAATTGGGATCTCTGAGGAGGGGATCCAGGCATTGAGATATATTATGTATATTTTGAAATCTACTCTGATGATTATAACACACAGCCAAGTTTCAGAACCACTGAAGCAGATGTAGGTATTATTTTTGTATGCGCTGATTCTCTTTGGAAGAACTGCAGTGATTCCTAGAAATGCTTTTAAGGAACTGCCACTCCCCATACCCACCCCCGCTCAGCAGAAATGCTTTTAGATTTTACAATATGTGACTGTGCTATATACACACTTAGTGTGTGCATGTGAAGTGAGTCACTTTTTCTTTTTCTTTCTCCTTTTTGTAATGAAGTGGGTGTATAGCTCAGGAAACAGGATTAAGTTGAATCTAGGCGTTCTGGGCAGAAAAATTAAAAAATTCCCTCTGAGCAAATACTTTTTATGCATATAGTGTACGATGTTAAGCAAAATGTTGTTGGCAATTACATGTGACTTACTAGGTACTTTTTATGCTTTTCTTAACGTTATTATGTGTTCTTCAGATACCTTACAAAAAATGTCTAATATGTTCGTAAAAAGAAAGCTAAATACATTTAAAGAAATTTCTTCTTAGAAAGCAACATTATTAAGAAGCATCTTGTTTTAAAATGTCTTTCTTCTTCATCCTGGACAAGAATTACCAGGCAGATTAGGGTCATGCTGAATGGTAAAGTCTTGCTAATGCAGATATGAAATACAATGACTGAAGGTGGTTTTAATTCTTCATAGTGCTATCAAATGGGAATACATTTTTTTTAGGTTTTGTACCACAGAATATAAGTTATTATTTAAAATCATTACAGGGATGAGTCTAAGTGATTCTGTTTGTACTGGGAGTAAGATTCTGGACTTCTGTGAATAGCTTGGACTTGTCTTTATGCACAAAGATGTTCGATTGACTTATTTGATCAGTTCAAAACAAATCAGTTTAAATGTTTACACAGAGCCAAGGAACTATATTAATTAAATAATTGTAAGTTTGGTATCCTGTCTTATCCACAATTCACCACTTAACAAAATCCATTAGTATTTAAACCTGGTTAAAATTTACTTCCCCTAACTCAGAATTTCTCAGGTAAAATTATTTCAGAACAAAGGCTTACCAAAGATATACAAATGGTCATATTTAACCCTACATTAAAAATGTCTAATATGGAACAATTATTTGTTTGCAATTGATGGTCTAATGATGGAAAAACTTAGGTTTGCATCTTAAGACTTGAAGCCAGTTTAACCACAAACTGTTACATGGCTTTAGTGAGCTACTTTACCTGCTGGAGCGTAAAAGGAGAATCGTGGTATCTTTCTTTCAGGATCTTAACAAATACTGAGGGGATTCAGTTGAAACCAGAGCCCTACCTCTGTAACCAGTTCTCTCCCCACTTTGCCAATAATCAATTGGGCAATTGTTTTTTACAATAAAATAAACATCTTTTCATAGAATAACAAATCAGTATGATTTTCTTGGAAACTGTTACATACATTTGAAATCTCTCAGGAAACTAAAATAGGATTTCTTTTATAAAATAAACAGATTCTTTTGAATGGATCCAGTTATAAAGGTTCCACCACTTCTGAACTCCTGATTCCTGCATAAGGCATAAACCCAGTCTCAAGTCAGGGTAGGATGCACTTCTCAGTCTCTGCCCTGCTCCTCTCACCCTAGCAAGTCTTGCTGATTGTCCTTTAAAGAGTGTTCACGTCACTCTCAAGGTTGTCCTGTGTGGTAGTTCTCTAGTTTAAGCCCTTATCACCATCCCTTCCTTCTATTGCAATAGCTCCTTAATTTGTCTCCATATCTTTGTCTTGCTCTCCTTAAATCCATCATTCAACCAAGGTCAAAGTGATTGCTCCAGAAATGTAAATCTGACCATGCCCTGTCTTATCTCAAACCTCAGTGATTTCTCAACTAAGTTCAAACTCCCTGACAGGGTGGAGGTGGCCATATTATAATCCCCTCCTGTTCTAAATGCAGCGTCCAATGGCTTTTCCTCAATTATTCAATTCTAGTCATCTTTATTTAATGAATTTACTATGTACCAGTCAGTGATTCTGATGATGCAATGAGAGGACTTCAGAGTTTTCTTCAGGATCTGAGCTTCCACTGGTGCTGGAAAGGGCCATCAGTGTCCGTGCATGTTTTTCCTGGGTAGAAGAATGCGTAACTCTGCCTCCTCTTTACCTGGGTCATTTACCCCAGGGCGTGCTGGGAAATGACATGAGGGGTGATGGAACTTCTCCACCTTGACAAAATATAGTCTTGCTTCGATTTGCTGTAATAGCAGTGAATTCCCAAAGCTCCAGCTCCTCTTCAGTAACACAACCCAGTGGGTGGACAGTTGTTAAGAACTGAATTGAATGTCTGTGTCTTCTCAAAATTCATGTGTTGAGGTCCTGATCTCCACGGTGATGGGATTTGAGGTGGAGCTTTTGGGAAGTAATTTAGTTATTATGGGGTCATGATAGTACAGCCCCATGGTGGAATCAGTGCCTTCATAAGACGAAGAGACACCCGACCTCGAGCTCTCTCTCTCTCTGCCCCGAGGAAGGGTGTCTGAGCACACACTGAGAAGGCTCTGTCTACACGCAGGAAGAGACCTGTCACCAAGAAGTGAGTCTGCAGGCACCTTGAGCTTGGACTTCTCAGCCTGCAGCTGTGGGAAAGTAAATGTCTTGTTTAAGCCACTCAGTCCATGGCATTTTGTTATCCACCCCCCTCCCCCTGCCGAAACTGATGAAGACAGCAATCATCTATCATAAGTCCCTGTATTACTCCCGTGGGTGCCTGTATAAAGGAGCTTGTGTGAACTGGAGTCTCTGGCTACACCTTTTGTTCCCTGTAATGAAGTATCTTGTCTCTGATCCATGAGTCTCATGTTTTCTGCCAAGATTTGTAAGATTTTGAGATAGCAGTAAAGTAGGTTATGAGCTGCTAAGAACCCTTAAGTCGCAGGTCCTTACAGTCTGAGGACAAGTTTCTCTTTATTCTCATATGCTTCCTATGCTTGGAATAAAACAGCATAGACCCTGACCTTAGTTCTAAACCTTTTTTGACAACATAAGTAATTTCTAATATCTTTTTAGGAACTATATTTTATAAAACAGTCTTTTAAAAAATGTGAATATTGCAGATTACCTGTAGGAAGCTTAGTTACTTTTGTGATCTTCATGTTATATGAATTTCCTCCAAAAAATGAAAGTAATGTGAATGCAACCCGGTTCTATCTCGATGAGAATGACAATAGATAAATGAAAGGTAGACTGCTAATGTAAAACAAAGTTAAACCAATTGATAAGGGAGCAATAGACTTTGTGTTGTCAACCATTCTCACCCTACTGAAGACAAATCCAAAACAGAAGTTCTAATAGGAAATAATGTGTGCCTATGGCCAAGGCACATAGGAGGGCTGTGGTTTTAGAAGCCAAAGGACAGATTCATTTTATACAGGCCCAGTTAACTGCCTGACAACGTTTATTGTATTTATTATTTATCTTTTCTTTTTCTGCTTCAAAAGAGGATGGTATTTTGTTGTCTGAATGATTTGCCACATTTAAAAAGTATTACTTTTTTTTTCTGCCCTAGATAACAGCTGTCATTGGATGCTTCCATCTGTCAGGCTCATTGATAAGCATTTTACAAATATTTTCTTATTAGATCTTTACAATTTCTATGAAAATAGGATCTATTATTATCTATACATATCTATACATCTATACAGGGAATTGAGGTTTGAAGAGAATATTAATTTGCCTAAGGATACGGAACCTGGTTACAACAGGGCTGGGACTTGAACACAGGCAAGGTGATTACCATCAGAGCGTCTAACCACAAAACTTAATGTCTCTTTCTGCCTTACATTGGAAAACAACAAGAAACAAAACATAAAACAGACAGAAAAGGGATTCTCTCCTTGAAATGCTAATCACAAGCCTAGTGTGCGCTTGTTTTTTTAATTCTGCTCTAACGCTAAACAAAGCGTTTTCTAGCTTATTTGCTGTATGAACAATTTTGCAACATTTCTTAAATGGGAAATAAAGATGAAAAATTAAAGTGGATCTTGAATTAATTTCATGGATTTACAGCCTCTAAAAACATCACCAGGCAAGTCATCCCAAAGGTCACAGAAGCAGAAAAACTCACAGATCAAATTATATTGCTCAGATTCCATCAACTTCAAACACAGCTGGGAAGAAGAGATAGGGCAGGGGAAGGTACTTAGGCCAGGGTGTGAGTAGAAAAGCATTGCGACCTGAGTCTGGGCTACATGATGCTAACGCCTCCGGCATCTCTCCACGGCGTCAGCCTTCCGCACTGACTATGAGCTTATGTGTCGAGTTTGAGCAAAGGTGAGGGCAGCGAATGACACACACTTGCCTTAATGGTTAGACACAGGAACAATACACCCACCCACAGCTGCTTTCACCAAATGGGTGGCTGCCTTAGGATGGCAGAGCTATCAGCCCAGCTGTGGAGTAATTATGACTGGAATTTTCCAAATATGTCCTTTGTTAACCTTGTAATTCTTCTTTCTTATCTTTGGTGTATTTTGCTATTACTACACTAACTTACTGTATGAGTTTAACAAATCAAATAAGTACCACCCATGTTTTATAAGCCCCTTGCTTAGACATCTCATATAATTAACATACTTGATGTATTTCATAAACTACTAGATTAATTTCTATAGAAGTTTAACTTTTCTTTTGAGTCTTCTTCAACCTGTTTATTGCCTGTTCTCCATGGAAGAATTGAATAGTCTAAAATAATACAGAAAATGCATATTACAACTCTGTTTAATATGCTGCACATTTTTAACAAGAATAATCCCACAAGAATACCCATTATTTTTAGAAACATTTATATTTTGATTATATATATTTTTACATATTTTGAAGAGCACTTGCTGTCTCAAACTCTGTTCAATATCTTTATCCAGGGATTCCAGATGATTTCTAACTATCCACACAAAAAATCTTAGCACCTTTATCATCCTTGTCTTTGAGAGCGCTACACATTGGATATTGTTAATGAAGTAGAGCTGATACATTTCTTTCCATAGGCTTCTTAAGGGACTATGTATAGAAATAAATTGGAAAAATAGTATCTCTTCTAATCAATTATGTTTTTCTGGTGATATAGATTTTTATAACTATCACTTATTCTGTGTTACAAAGTGTTAGTCTTCACTAACCCAATTTGCAGTGATATTAATTTACCTTACAATAAAAATGTTCAGTTTGAAGTGAATTGAAAATAAAGGAACAGATTTAAACTTGAATTCATATACTTAGAAGTCTAGTAAGTTTAAATTTTTATTTTTTCCAGCTTTATTGAGATATGATTGACATATATTGTATAACTTTAAAGTGTACAAGTTGATGCTTTGCTACATTTGTATATGGCAAGATGACTACCAAAATAAGGTTAGATAATATACCCATCACCTCACATAATTACCTTCTTTGAAACCCTATGAGTCCAAAATAATTTTACTGTCAATTATAAATTTCAGTCATTAAATTTTATGTTCAACAGCTCAGGAAATCTTACCCAGATTCTAAAAAGAATTCTGTGTCCTCTAATTCATCCATGATGAATATTTAAACTCTTATGACTGGACCTGCTTTGGAAATCAAAACTTCTCAGTAATGACTGGAAAGACCTTATCACAATCCTGCATTCAGTCAACAAACACTAATTGATCACCTGCTATATGCCATGCACCGTGATATGTACTGAAAAAACCAACACAAGTCCTGCTCTCAGGAAATGTACTGAGTAGTAAAAATAAATAAATAAATAAATAAAGTAATTAGAGTAAAAAATAATGAGTGTTTTAATACAAGCATCCTGAGGGCTAGAGGAGGACACAGCAGGGTAGTGAACCTGTGTCTTATGTGTCAGTGAATGAAGATGCAAATGATAGGAGGTGACCTGCAGCAGCTGCATCCATAGATATCAGAGATGGGTTCAGAGTGTAACTGTGTTAATTTCCTTTTAATATGAATTATTTTGTTTGGTTTTATTTTTGCATTGGTGGCAGATGTTTCCGTGCCTTTTTATTTCATAGTTGCTTAATGCAAGAAGTTGGGTTTCATGGAAAATGTGGAAAGTACTTACCATATAATCCCATATGAAATTATACAGCATGATAAGACTCTTGGTAAAACAAAATACTTTAAATATACCTTTAGTTTCTGAAGGTTAAAAAATAACTTAGGCATACCATTGTGTTGATTTTCAAAATGTGGAAATGTGTGGAAACACAAGATTGAATCTTAGCAAGTAAGGCAAATATTTCTGTTATTGTCTTATGACATGATAAATTATCCACATTTTACCATGAGTAAGTAAATGATATTTTCTAATATTTTATTCTTTGTATATAAATTTGGAAGATATTTAATGAGGTTTGCTTATTTTTGCCATACTCTTTGTGGTAGTATTTTTTAGTCATCTATAAAATTTAAATTATATTATTTTTTCTAACTAAATCCACAAGAATTAGTTGTACACCTACAAAAATGTATCTGAATGCTAATATGTATAAACACAGACACATATAGTGTAGACTTTTTTCACCTTTAAAAAATGTTTTGAATATCTTGCTTTTAATGACATAGTAAAAACTATTATATTTAAAAATATGATCTAGATCAATTATAAACTATTAATCCATATTTAGAAAGATGTTATGACATTGAATCACAATTTAAATTTTAAACCTTTATTATATTTCTTGAATTTCTATATAACTTGTTTCAAGTCCTGAGTATATATGTTTAGTCATATCTTTCTGAATTCATGAACAGAATACTAAACATAAAATTATTAATTTCTTATTATTCAGCATAAATAAAAAACCTTAAAACTGCAGCAACTATACCGTTTCAAGAAAAAAAAATTACTACCTGATACTCAACAAATTGCCTCCAAATAAAAATAGAAAGAAAAAAACTAGCTCTAGAAAATGAAATGTTACTTATGATAGAAATCAGATTTTTATTGTAGGGAGGAGATGTAAGCTGGACACAAGACATATGTTAGCAACTACATTGATGCATCAAGTTAAAAGAAGACATGTTTTATCAAAATTTTAATAAATGTGCAAAACAATTCATGGTATCATAAATTTACTCCCATTTTCTCAAGCACATAGAATAATGACCTGAAAATCATGCATAATTTCTCTCTGTAAAGGTAAGGAATTCCTTTAGCTCCATAGAGCAGGAAACTCTGCTTGGACTTTCCTACATGCTTCTTACTCTCTCTCTCAGGATAGCTGCAGCAACCGGATATCATACTTAAGTTTAGGGCAGTAAAATCTTGACAAGAAGGAATGGCTTCGCTGGCTGCATCTGTTCCTTTTTCATCGTTATGATTATTGTTTTGATTAATTAGAAAAGTCAAAGCTTTTCATAAGTTCTCCCCCTACACCTCCCTTCCTCCACCCCTTGCAAATTTCTGCTTATGCTCACTGGAACTGGATCACATGCCATGTCCAGCTGTAAGGGGGTCTATGAAAATAAGTACTGTATTTGTCTTCCCAGCATCAGTAAGGGAGGTGAGAAGCAAATGTCTGGGTACCAGCAGAGTCTGATAAGTGTCAGGCAGGATCCCAACAGAGATATTTTTTTGGCAAACATTTTTTATGGTCTGAGATGCATAATTTTCTAAGTAAAGGTGGATGTCAGTCACAATTCACCTTTTAAGTAAAATAATTTCCTTGGCTATAGCAAGCATTTTTGTTATGCTTGAAGAAGGTTAGAGATCATTTAAAGGACAGTACAATTATATGTACAAATTTATGTTTGATATAGTTTCCTTGATATAGAGCTATAGATTTATAGATATTTTAAGTAACATATTTTAAAGATAAAGTGTAAAGGATTTGAAAAAACCCTCAAACCACTCATGTTTACTTTCAAAATAACATGCATGAATGAATAGAAGGACAGCATTTTCAAATGGTACGATACTTTCTGCTCTTCAAATAAATGATTAATAGAATTAAAGTCAAGTTTTTTCAGATAAATTAAACTGGATAAAAACAAAAGAAGATACAGGGAACTGGAGTACCAAGTGTTGGTGGGGGAAGAGTTTATGTTGATAACTTTGCTGAATGAAGAGGGAGAAAGTAAAAGAGGACATTGATAAACAATGGATATTGGGTCAGTGAATCAGTGCTGGTGAGGAGACCCAACAAAAGAAAATGAAATAGGAAATACATACCAGAGCCATAATCTGCAGTAGACCCACTCACCTTTCCCACTATTCAAGGGTTTATCAGCTTCTTTCATAAAATTTCCCACTTATTTCTCAGATCAAGTGAAATGGACATATTACCCTCTGGAAGTATCTCTTCTCACTTAACAACTCTCCCTGCACGATTGTAACCATGTCCATTGTGTCTTCTACTACCTCAGTGCAGATAATCCAGGCTAACATTACCTTTTTGGACAGTACAGTGGGATCACTATTTTGTTCACTTCTGCTTACTCTGATGTTTTGTGACTAGCAGACACAGGAGTATCAAAAACAAAGAAATAAGATGTCCTCCAGGCATGCTATAATACTTCCTTCTTTTTCTAAATCTTGGGTTGTCCAGCCTGGTGAGTTTGTCAACTTGATTTTGGCTTTATTTCTGAACTCACAAAATTAAATTTTTATTTTCAGTGAAATAAGAAATTCTCTTAGAGAGCTATAGAAGATTGCTTGTTCTTTTTCTGTCAGTGGAGCTAAGAGTTTAAAGCCTTGAGCTTGTCATTTATTTTCTGCATGCTCTCCGTGCAGTCAGAAGAAGATACCCTAGCCTGTATGCATCAAAAGCAGACTCTTGATTCCACAGTGTCTTGATCACAATCGACCACAGGTGAAAATTTAATTGCATGATGCCTGGCATCCCCTAAATTACTGATTTCTCATTTCCCAGTGATAAGGAGTGAGGCACAGTGTTCAAGGCCAATGACACAGCAAAACCAATCCATCAATCTCATTTATGAAGCTGTGCTTCCTGGGCATATGCTTGATGCCAATATGGTATCAAACTCAGGGTCCAATTAGGAATAGATAAATCATACTAAATATGCAGCAGAAAGAATTTAGAATACTTAATTGGATAAAAAAGTTGTTGGAAAGTGGAAAGATCAAAATAGTAAGATACAACAAAGTGACATGCTTAAGACTTGAGGCACAAAGGAAAGGGATGGAACTTCCAGAGTATGGAGACTCAGAGAAGGTGCCCTGCAGAATTGAGACTCAGATCTCTGAGAAGGGGTCCTGCAGCTGCAGCTAAGAGTACAGGAGTTTAGTGAAGGGGATTTCAACTTTCAAGTTTGGCTGCAAACTTTGAAAAGGAGACACTGCTTGGCTATACTTGACACCTTAGAAGATCACAGATTGGACACCACAGAGTTTGGGTCCAAACCTCTGGAAATGGACTATCTCCCAGAGAGTGCTAGTTATCTCTGAAGGCAGACAGTGATGTTCGTTCCTGAAAAGCTAAAGTTGCTGGAGACCGGGGATAACTGTTACTGCTGGGTGAAAGGCCATTGCTGGAGAGAGGATGGAGTGATGACGCCTGGAGCTACAGGTAAACAGAAGGAATAAGGCTTTTCGACTCCCTCTTCCTACCTTCCAGTTTTAATCTACTACCCCAAACTGGTGAAACTTAAGAAGCAACCCTGTGAAAAAATGAGAAATATAGTGTCCACAATTCCAGCCACATCATTACAAAGCAGAGTATAGATCCGTCAATTCAGAGATGAGTGATATACTTTAAGATAAACTTACTGTAGCTTTTAAATGGTATTTGTATATAAAATTGAAAAGGAGTCAGCTCAAGATCAAAGAAAGTCATAAGGAATGAGTAAGTTTGGGAAGTGAGAGAGAGAATGATCATTAAAATATTTATATGTAAGATGGAGGTAGAAAAAAACCAAAAAACAGAAACAAAAAAACAAACCAAAAACAGGATATTGAAACAAACATCCAAGGAAAGAAGGGATGGAGGAGGAAGAAATTTAACAAGGAAGGGAAAAAGTATAAATTAACAGAAAAAATGGAAAGAAGAAAAATAATTCAGAGGAAGGAAAGCATTTCAAGATAACAAAGGCAAAAGCTAAAAAGCAACTTCCAAATTTTGACCTGTCAACCTATTTTCAACTAGGAGAGTAAGCCATCTCTATAAAATAAGTTGTCTGACTTTTAAAACCGTTCAGCCACGAGCAGGAAATTTCTTAGCAGTTTCTTTTTTGATATATGCAAGACTGCACTACAGGCAAATGTTAATTTGCCTCCTTCTTGCTAATTTATTCTTGACTGTGTTTAAACTGTCATAAAATATTTGTGACTTTGTTCATGAAAGGATAAATAATGGTTATTACACAATTCACCCAGACATTTTAATCCTTCTTCCATGCACCTTTTTGAATCTTGGAAAAGTCAAAGACATTTATTTTATTTGTTGTGTTACTAAATTTTGAAAAGCATTGTTAGGAAGTAAAGTGCTATAGATGAGTGCGTTTTTGTGCGTAGTGGGAGACTGCCATGGTATTGGAATATCTGGGGGGAAATAAGCATTTTTAACAAACATTTTTTCTCAAAGGCTGCATGTGATTCTCCAACTTCTTTTAAAGTACAAAGAACCTTTTCTTGAGGATGATGGACAAAAACTTCATCCTTGACCAAACTCTGATTTCAGGGTCCTCTGAGCCCACTTCACTACTAAGCGTCATCCTTGCCCCATGTCCCTTGTCTTGGCCCCCTGACCTTGGCCGGTTTTGGGAAAAATCCTGAAGAACCAGTTGATTGAGAATCCTCCCACCCTTCATATCCAGTCAAGCTCCTCTTTCCCCAACCTCCACACTAACCAAGGTGCTCTTAAGTAATTTTCCATTGACTTCCTTACTCTTTTCATTGGCTATGAATCCCCACTTGTCCTTGTATTTGTAGTTGAGTTCAATCTCTCTTCCTATTTCAATATTCTTGACCCCTATTAATATAGTCTTTGTAAGTCTTCCTTGCCATTTTTGACAAATGGAAGAATAATTTTCCATCTATACGCAAAGTCATTATGAAGACCACATATTACTGAATGTGATGCATGCATCCTGATGTCAGTTTGTGTCTGTCACTCTGTTTCCCTGCAGAGCGAGTTCTAGGGAACTGTTCCTTGCAGGTCTCTTCCTTTTAATTTTCTTTTTCTAATCTGTAGTGTTTAAGAAACCAAATAATCAAAGTTGTTAAGTTAAGAAATGAACTCTAAATGGTGTTCTAACATTTAGTCTTTGTAACAGAGATTTCTGTAACCCAGAAGTCATTTTCTCCATTACTTTTAATTTGAGATTGTTTAGAAGGCAGGAACTGCAGAAAACACTAAAGTGAATGAAGAAAATGTTCCTCTATTAAAAACTGTGTGTAAAAGCACAAGGATCACGGAGATTTGATTGACCTTGGAGAGAAAGCCATGGATGGTCAACAAAGCTTAATATTTGTGGCTCTGTCTGCAAATGACCATTGTATATAAATGAATGCTACCTCATTTACAACCAACTCTTGCTTTTTGCTGATGTGTTTGTCAGCATATCAGTGATGTTCCTTGACTGCCAGATTGGCTGCATCTCTACTTTGGAATTCTTTTTAGTTTTTTTTCATATCAAATAAAGACTTACTGAACAGCAATGGACACACACACACACACACACACACACACACATACAAAGGCTTAAAACATCTTATATGATTCTGATGAGCCAACCGGAGACTTAACTGTTGATGGTGAGGAAGAAAAATCCACTGGATTCCATATGTTCCCTCCACTGCCAACCATAGATGATTTTTGAATCTCATAATTTATCTCAAGGATTAGGTAATCAGGTATAACTAAGAAAAGGTCTTGTTAGAAGGTACAAATGTGTGCAAAGGAAATAAGGTGGTGCTTCATCCAACTCTAATGTTTCTTCAACGCTTTGATCAGATAATAAACTTCCATTTATTAATTTATTAAGATGATACATGCTGGTAAGTGCTATGCACTATGCAGGAATGAGTAAGGTGAATTATAGCACCGCAGTCTACTAGAGGAGATTGGCATGGCCACCAGATCAACTCACTTAGCGAGTTGCCCAATCTTAGTGAATGATGAGTAGATAAATGTGTTTTATTTTAAAATAATTCTATTTTGTTCTTAAAGAATTAAAGACCTTCTCAAATGTACACTTCCAATTTGAAAATATGAACTTAATAAAAAATTTAAAAAATAACACTGCTGATTTTATGCTTAATTAGATCAACACTCTTACATGAATTGAGTTTGACAGTTTATACAATTCTACTTCCCCTGCTTCGGTGGTTTTCCTGTACTTAAGCCTGTGTCAGCCCAGTACTTGAAGTGAGTTTATTGTCACTTGCAAATTTTTGCCAATTTTGGCTTCCTTTCAGTTGAAGGACATTATGAGTGGAGAAAGATTTTCATATTTACTATTTCAGATATGGTCCCTTAAAGAGACATTTAATAGTATTAGAATATCCTTTTCTTATGGCTATTTGTATTTTTGTTTTCCTAAAGGATCTTATCCTTGTATCAAAATTTCATCCTATCTTAAAACTCCAGTGATGCCTGCCTTTTCCTTTTTTATTGAAATTAATCATCTGATTGCTCCCAGGTGCAGATTTCGCTTAAACCTCCAACTCAGAAGGGATTCTGAGAATTTGTTTCCTGCATGTTACACAATTCTCAAGCCCTCGTTGGTATACAGGGTGCTATACACAAATGTTGTAGCAACATAGATCAGTATTTTTTTGTTTTTTTTTTAATTAAATGGTGAAAATTTTCAAATCTACTAAATGTAAATTCCTTATAAAACATAGTATTATTTAATGTTTAACTTAAGATATATTTAAGTTCTGAATTTTTTTAACATTTTTTATTGATTTATAATCATTTTACAATGTTGTGTCAAAGTCCAGTGTTCATCACAATTTTTCAGTTATTCATGGACATATACACACTCATTGTCACATTTTTTTCTCTGTGAGTTATCATAACATTTTGTGTAATCTTGTTTATCTATTCTACAATTTTGAAATCCCAGGCTATCCCTTCCCACCCTCCACCCCCCGGTAACCACAAGTCTGTATTCTCTGTCTGTGAGTCTATTTCTGTCCTGTATTTACGCTTTGTTTTTGTTTGTTTGTTTTTGTTTTTGTTTTTTAGATTCCGCATATGAGCAATTTCATATGGTATTTTTCTTTCTCTTTCTGGCTTACTTCACTTAGAATGACATTCTCCAGGAGCATCCATGTTGCTGCAAATGGCATTATGTTGTCGGTTTTTATGGCTGAGTAGTATTCCATTGTATAAATATACCACCTCTTCTTTATCCAGTCACCTGTTGATGGACATTTAGGCTGTTTCCATGTTTTGGCTATTGTAAATAGTGCTGCTATGAACATTGGGGTGCAGGTGTCATCCTGAAGTAGATTTCCTTCTGGATACAAGCCCAGGACTGGGATTCCTGGGTCATATGGTAAGTCTATTCCTAGTCTTTTGAGGAATCTCCACACTGTTTTCCATAGTGGCTGCACCAAACTGCATTCCCACCAGCAGTGTAGGAGGGTTCCCCTTTCTCCACAGCCTCTCCAGCATTTGTCATTTGTGGATTTTTGAATGACGGCCATTCTGACTGGTGTGAGGTGATACCTCATTGTAGTTTTGATTTGCATTTTTCTGGTAATTAGTGATATTGAACATTTTTTCATGTGCTTTTTGATCATTTGTATGTCTTCCTTGGAGAATTGCTTGTTTAGGTCTTCTGCCCATTTTTGGATTGGGTTGTTTATTTTTTTCTTATTGAGTCGTATGAGCTGCTTATATATTCTGGAGATCAAGCCTTTGTCAGTTTCACTTGCAAAAATTTTCTCCCATTCCGTAGGTTTTCTTTTTGTTTTACTTCTGGTTTCCTTTGCTGTGCAGAAGCTTGTAAGTTTCATTAGGTCCCATTTGTTTATTCTTGCTTTTATTTCTTCTAGGAGAAAATTTTTGAAAAGTTTCTGAAATTTTTAATCCATTTTTCTTTTTTAAAAAAATCTCCTTGACTGCCACAGGTAAGGATATTAGTCTTTGATATTGGTATCTCATTTCTATTCAAGGAGATAAAAGCAGAACATGTAAACTGATTTGTGAAGGATTTTGAAAATCTGTGAAACATTTTTGTGTTAGATGTGTGTTTAAGCAGTTCATTTAAGATTCCCCATTGAATAGTTCACACAAGAAAAGCCCAGCCTCTCACTTATTTAAACAAACACTACATGATTTTCAGATGAAGATTCTTCACACATTTCAAAGTTTGGTTTCTGAGTAAATAGGTGGTTTTTATTAAGCAGCTAAAGTAATTCGTGAAGGTTCTGAAAATACATTTGACATTGTAACGGAATTATCTCAGATATTCTGGCTTATCACCCCTTGGCATGGTCAAGTGTAACGCTGGCTGGGAATTCCTCAAATGTCTATAACACAATTGGAAAATTTTTGATCTATAAGGTCTAGGAATAAAGGGAGATACTAGATTATTAGAGTTAGAAAGGGTTTTATATAAATTGTCATCCAAATCTCTCCTGTTACAAATAGGAAAATTATGTCTAAAGAGATATATTTTTTTATTTTGTAGAAACTTACTAGGCTCATTTAGTGCTTGATAGATGGAGATAAAAATCCTACCTTTCTTGTAATTCAATATAAAATTCAAGCATTTACATTCATGGGTGAGAGAACAGGAGAGAGAGGGAAACAGAGGGTTAGAATGTTTCTAAACTTTCTAAGAACCACTCAAGACTTCAAGGTCAACAATAGAATTTCCTGATTAAAATACATTTATCAACTAAAGATAGAGAAATTAATATACAACTGAAATATGAGGAAAACAGGCAACTACTATGAAAGCATGGAGTGATATGGAGGAGGTAATATTTAAGAACTAATCCTAAAAAGAGACACATAATTATAGACGGATTATTCTGAATTTCTTCTATTAGCGATTCTTAAAGGACAGCCTAACGTGCCTATACAAGTATTGACACTAAACATTCTCTTTAAGAAAACAATACGTAGATGTTTGTCATTCACTGTCAGTTAAATACCCTGGGAACCGTAATTAAATAAACAAACAAAACAAATGAACAAGAAAGCGTGCTTGGAGTGGTCCCTGGACATGTTAGAGTGAAGTCAGGTAGAGGCTTTATACAATTTGTGGCCACAAAGTCTGTCTTGACCAAATAAATTGTCATTGCAAACTGTGAAGTGTCGTTTTGGGATACCAAAAATATAGTTCTAACATTTATGATGGCTGTTCCTCTTAAAGCCAGGACCTAAAATATTTTTAACTGACCTCTTTCCACTTAGTTCCTTAGACACTATCATTTGCAAAAAAATGTATACAGTTATTTTGATGGTAACTTAAAAAAAGAACCACCAAGTTACTTTTTGGCAGTGTCTGTATATTTGATACATTGAATCTGATTATTTGTCCTCACTCATCAGCCAGTTCATCAATTGCTGGCACTTTTATTTGGCATAATCGCTGTTTCTCCTATGACTTGAGTTGCCAGGAGCACAATGAGCTGTTCCTGTGAGGCTTCTTTCCGGCAACAGTCAGTAACAGCTAGATCAGTGGAATCCAGGTGGTCGGCAGCAAGTGCTTTCTGCCTTGCTCAGTTTTGTTTGTTTTGTTTTTCTCTTATTCGCTAACTTAGGAGAAATGACAGTTTTGGAGGAAGTGACTGTTATTTATATGACATAACTTGCCTTTCAGCATCATTGAACCTCCCAGAACCATCTGCATCAGATTATACCACTGAATGTGGCCCTGGATACGGAAGTAACTTATGCCCACAAATAATTCTATGTTTGAGATGCAGATTTCCAGTATCTTCTATCCAAGAGAATATCATTTCCATGATTCTTCTGTTACATAAGGAATTGGAGGGTTATGTCATCTTCATACCATTTCCTTGTACTTTGTATCAACATATGTCAATATATATGCCACTTTTGATTATATGTTTAAAAGTTCTAATTCTGTAGTGCAACATTATTGGTGCTGAATAGCCACGCTAACATCTGAATATGTTCCCCTCCTTGGGTATTCATGGTGTTGGCTTCCAGGAATGCCAATAGCAGTGTTGTACACTGACGAACCCAGCATGTCACCAGAGCTATTGGATTCATTTTTTCACTCAACAAGTACCATGGGGCCCTGTGATGCTGTCACTATTCTAGGTGTTGGTGGCATCACAATTAACAAGATAGATACAATTTCTGCCTTCATGGAGCTAATATTCAGCTCTGCTAAGATTTTACACTGTTTCTATTCCTCTGGTTGTGAGAACCTTCTTTATTGCACCTGAGCAATAAAGCATTTGTTTTAATCACTTTTATTGATGTTATGCACTCAGAAAACACCAGAAAAAACACCGCTTGATTGAATAGAACTGATAATAATTTCAGCTTGGCAATCTAAATACTTGCAATTCTGAATTTGCTATTGAACTAAATTATACTTTTATCTTTATTTTTTTTATTTGTGATTTGTGATTCCCTGAAATCAAAATAGCAAGGATAAAAATAGTCCTTGATGTTTTGAAACTGAAAGAAGCTAACAGAATTCAGTTCTCTCAGAGAATTGTCTGGACTCTATTATGCAGGTTTTGAGTTTGGAATCAATAATCAACAATTTGGAATCAATGCATAACAATTTAGCTGTTTTTCATGTGAAAAGTATGCTGTGTTCTTTCAAAGAATTTATTTTGATTGCTTTCTCTGTTTAGGTCTAATGCCCTCTTTGGAAGTAAATACACATACATACAAACACAGACACAAACACGTGTGACCCTGTTCCATTTCACACATAAAATAAAGCACATAGTACCCAGGCGCACAGTGACAGTGATGCTCTGGATACTAATTCTGGTGCTTCTTAAGGCACTATGACTGTGAAATCAATTAGTTGTGGCTTTGTCTCCATTTCAATGTTAATTTCATCAACTATTTTCCACAAATGTAACTGTACCTACTTTTAAAGTTACCAAAAGTTTTTCTGGATTTGTAAATTGAGAGAATGGTGCATTTTGGTCTATATATTTAGAAAGATAAACAAATTTGTAAAAACAACAACAGCAACAACAACAGAAAAAACAGAAAAGAACGTCTAGCCTTGCCAGGCCCCTATCTCTGTCTTTTAAGAGATGCCCATTGTTCAGACTCATGGCATGGCATTGGTGGTGTTTTGTGATGGGACTTGTCTAGCTTTCCAGTCTGTGTCAGTCTTCATTCCATGCGAAATGGAACTCTGGAATTGCCTCAGGTATACCAAACTCTCAGAACCGTGTCTTTGCACATTTGTGTCCTTTGCCTACACTATATTTCTCCAGCCTTCATTTCACTTTAGCTGCTGTGCTCTGTATGATTCCCCAAAACCCTGTGACCCTGGCATTGTGTTTCACCTGCACATTCACTGAAGGATGTTTAGCCACCCGATGTCTATTCAGTGAAGTTTTAACTAATCAAGTCCCCATGAAATCAGTAAACAGAAATACCTTATTTTCAGAAACTATATACTTGCTTCTCCCAAATTTTTGGAGGATAATAAAGTAGAAAATATCAGAGTGAAACTGGAAATTAATATTTCTCAGCTATAGAGTTAGAAAGTTTTAGCTAGCCTGTTGTTGACTCCACCCTGAAGACTCATTCCTCAGTTCTGCTAAGCCAGAGAAAAGCCCTGTAGAATGCCTGGCTAGTAATGGTTCTCACTATATCCATCTTTTCTTTCCTTTTTATGTCTCATCAAAGAAAAGAGATCTCATCAATTTTAGGCAGAGCCTTTGAAATGTATTTTGTTCCTCAGAAGTAGATGTTCTAATTCAGTTTCTTAAACTTTTTGTTTCTTAAAACTTTTTTTTTCCTCAGGGGGGAGGTAATTGGATTTATTCACTATTTTTTTTAGAGGAGGGACTAAACCCAGGACCTCATGCATGCTAAGCATGCACTCTACCACTTGAGCTATACCCTCCCCCTAACTCAGTAAGACAGAACCCCAGATGTGCTGATTGCTTAACTCATACCACTTACCTTTTCCTATAGTTAGAGTCTTTGTCTCAGCCGTGGTACATTGTACAGACTCCAAGTGGATCTTTATTATATTAGGTTATAACAGTTTATTCCACTATCTTTCCCCAAAGTTTAAACTCTCCAGCTTAGATCATGTCATATTAATCTTACATCCCCTGGGATCTAATGCTGCATTCTGACTTAGTACTGAGTTCTCTAAAGACCTTTGTTGAATGAATATCCTACAATCCAATTCTAATCCAGAACTTGAATATGGATTACTTACTCCTATTCATATTATGTATTTAGTAATCCATTACTTTTTGCAAATAGAATATAATTAATAAGGTATATGAGATAGAGAAATAAAAGCTTCTATAAATTTTTAGCAATATAAGAGCACTACTTAGTAGATATAACACCTTTGAAAATTTTGATAATATCTACTCTTTCCCTTTTCAATACACAATGTCCTAATTTTGGAAATGTTTCAAAAGGTATATACTAAATTTCAAGTATAATTTCCCATGTTATTTTTAATTATATCTGAGGATGGAGATAATTAGTTGAACACATTACAGATATTCAGAGTAGAGTAGGCAAGATATGTAGATGGATTACTTTAGGAATCATATTATTAAAAAAGTGTACATTTTACCTTAGATGATATTTTAGCAATGCCATCTTAACAATGTCACAATTGTTGATGTAAAATTAAATCAATGGTAAAATGGAGTTGGATCTATTGCAATATCTTCAGATTGTTGGTTGCAGTTGATTAAGGTTATAAAATAAACTTAATGATTTTGTACTAATTCACTTAAAAATTTTAACCTTTTTTATTGAAATATTGTCATTTTACAATATTGTGTTCATTTTTGGTGTACAACATACTGTTTCAGTCATACATATACATACATATATTCCTTTTCATATTCTGTTTCATTATAGGTTACTACAAGATATTGAATATAGTTCCCTGTGCTGTACTGAAGAAACTTGTTGTCTATCTCTTTTATGTATAGTAGTTAGTACTGGCAAATTTCGAACTCCCAAATGTATCCTTTCTCACCCCCTTTCCCCATGGTAACCATAAGTTTGTTCTCTATGTCTGTTTGAGTCTGTTTCTGTTTTGTCAATAAGTTCATTTGTGTCTTTTTTTTTTTTAATATTCCACATGTAAGTAATGTCATATCTTTCTGTTTCTGGCTTACTTCACTTAGAAAGACCATCTCCAGATCCATCCATGTTGCTGCAAATGGCATTATTTTATTCTTTTTTATGGCTGAGTAGTATTCCATTGTATACATTTACCACAGCTTCTTTATCTAGTCATTTGTCGATGAACATTTAGGTTTTTTCCATATACCTTGGCTATTGTAAACAGTGCTACTATGAACATTGGGATGCATGAGTCTTTTTGAATTATAGTTTTCTCTGGATATATGCCTGGGAGTGGGATTGTTGGATCATAGGGTAAGTCTATTTTTAGTTTTTTAAGGAAACTCCATACTGTCCTCCATACTGTCTGCACCAATTTACATTCCCACCAAGAGTGTAGGAGGGTTCCCTTTTCTTCACATGTTCTCTAGCATTTATTTGTAGACTTTTGAAGGATGGCGTTCTGACTGGTGTGAGGTGATACCTCACTGTAGTTTTGATTTGCATTTCTCTAACAGTAATGTTGAACATCTTTTCATGTGCTTGTTGGCCATCTGGATGTCTTCTTTGGAGAAATGTCTGTTTAGGACTTCTGCCCATTTTTTGATTGGGTTGCTATTTTTTTGATATTAAGCTCTATAAGCTGTTTATATATTTTGGAAATTAGTCCCTTGTTGGTCACATCATTTGCAAATATTTTCTCTCATTGCATAGGTTGTCCATTTGCTTTGCTGATAAATCTTTAGCTCTGCAAAAGCTTTTAAGTTTAGTTAGGCTCCATTTGTTTAGTTTTGCTTTTGTTTCCATTACACTAGGAGCTGTTTTGAAAAAAATATATTGCTACAATTTATGTCAAAGAGTGTTCTGCCTATATTGTCCTCTAGGAGTTTTATAGTATCTGGTCTTACATTTAAGTCTTTAATCCATTTTGAGGGTTTTTTTTTTTTTTTTTTTTTTGTATATGGTGTTAGAGAATGTTCTAATTTCAGTCTTTTACACGTAACTGTCCTGTTTTTTTTCCAGTACCACTTATTGAAGACACTATCTTTTCTCCATCATATATTCTTGCCTCTTTTGTCATAGATTAATTGACCATAAGTACATGGGTTTATTTCTCGAATTTCTATCCTGTTCCATTGAGCTATATGTCTGTTTTTGTGCCAGTACCATACTGTTTTGATTACTGTAGCTTTGCAATATAGTATGAAGTCAAGGAGTGTGATTCTCCCAGCTCTGTTCTTCTTTCTCAATATTGTTCTATTTGGGATTTTCTGTATTTCCATACAAATTATAACTTTTTTTTGTTCCAGTTCTGTGAAAAATGTCATTGATAATTTGATAGGGATTGCATTCAATGTGTATATTGGCTTAAGTAGTATGGCCATTTTAACAATATTGATTCTTCCCATCTAAGAACATGAGTTTATGTCCATCACTTTATGTCATCTTCATTTTTTTTCATCAATGTCCTACAGTTTTTGAAGTACAGGTCCTTCGTCTTCTTAGGTAGGTTTATTCCTAGGTGTTTTATTCTTTTTGATGTGATGGTAAATGGGATTATTTCCATAATTTTTGTTTCTGCTATTTTGTTGTTAGTGTATAGAAATTCAACTGATTTCTGTATATTAATTTTGTATCCTGCAACTTTACCAAATTTGTTGATGAGCTCTAGTAGTTTTCTGGTCCCTTCTTTAGGATTTTCTATGTAGAGTATCATGTCATCTGCAAACAGTGACAATTTTACTGCTTCTTTTCCAAATTGGATTCCTTTTATTTCTTGTTTTTCTCTGATTGCTTTGGCTAGGACTTCCAAAACTAGGTTGAATAAAAGTGGTGAGAGTGAGCATCCTTGTCTTGTACCTGATCTTAGAGGAAATGCTTTCACCTTTTCATCATTGAGTATGGTATTAGCTATGGGTTTGTCGTAAATAGCCTTTATTATGTTGAGATATATTTCCTCTATGCCCATTTTCTGGAAAGTTTTTATCATAAATGGATGTTGAATTTTATCAAAAGCCTTTTCTGCATCTATTGAGATGATCATATGGTTCTTAGTTTTCAATTTGCTAATGCGGTGTATCACATTGATTGAATTGCAGATAGTGAAAAATTCTTGCATCGCTGTTATAAATCCCCTTGATCATGGTGTATGATCCTTTTAATGAATTGTTGGAGTCGATTTGCTAGAACTTTGTTGAGTATTTTTGCATCTATATTTATAAGTGATATTGGCCTGTAATTTTCTTTTTTGTGTGATATACTTGTCTGGTTTTGGTATCAGGGTGATGGTGGCCTCACAGAATAAGTTCAGAAGTGTTCCTTCCTCTGAAATTTTTTTAGAATTGTTTCAAAAGGATAGGTGTTAACTCTTCTCTAAATGTTTGTTAGAATTCCCTGTGAAGCCATCTGGTCCTGGATTTTGTTATTGTTGTTTTGGGGAGTTTTTAAATTACTGATTCAATTTCAGTACTGGTAATTGGCCTATTCGTAGTTTCTATTTCTTCCTGGTTCAGTCTTGGCAAATTGTACTTTTCTAAGAAATTGTCCATTTCTTCTAGGTTGTCCTTTCTGTTGGCATGTAGTTTCTCATAGCAGCCTCTTACGATCCCTTGTGTACATATGTTGAACAGCTAAATTTTACTGTGGTCTCTGATTAAACAAGTCTGAAGACTCTTGATTCAAAGGGCCTCCAAAATCCTTTCAAAGCAAGTGTCTACAATTTATGAAGGATATGTCATCATTAGTTTGCAAAAATCTGCCAAAACAGAGTTTCCCAGAGCATGGCTTTGCTTTCCTATCATGAAGGTGAGATTTGCTGATTTGAAGTTGTTGATTACCAACAAATATTACAGGTGTTTAGTTTGATGTGATAGTGCTCATAGGTTATACTGACCCATCAATGTCTTCACCTAAGTCCTGTCTTTGATCAAGTTTGTATGTATTGCTAAAATTAGGAGACAAACACTAAAAATAAAATTGAGGGTGTGGTTCATTAACTAGGGGAAAAAGTTAAAAACATACAACCAAAAGAGTTTTGATGTTTTGTCATTACCAGTTGAAAATTATTAATTAATAGCAGAAAAAAATATAATACTGTTTTAAACGAGAAAGGGAATTGAAATGTATTTCACTACCTTCATTTTACGAATGACTTTGTATATTTTGTTTTTTTGTACTTCCACACATATAGCCTTTAACACAGTGGAGGTTCTATAAATCTGATTAAAGAAATGCAGACTGCTTTAGAAAAGCAGTGTTAGTGACAGAAACAGAAATAGACTGGAATGAAAAGCAGTGCTAAATGAGCAGAGGAGAATTAGTCTAGACAAGGGAAGATACACCTGTAACATGTCAGTCTCTGATAGCAATTCAGAATAATCATTAAAAAATTAAACTTGAGCTGCAATAGTTTTGACTCTGGTACTGGCGTTGTTTTGACCCCACCTTGCTTCAATGCTCCTACCTTCTACTGGTTAATTTGTTTCCTTAACCCCTCCTTGTTAGTGTGTGATACATTTACATAAGTATGGATTTATTCATTATCATCTTGCCCAGTTCTAAAAGAGGGCCTTGTTAACTTCATGAATGAATCCTGCAATTTATACCAGTTTAACAGCAAACTAACTAGTCCTACTCAAGAATATTAGGTATTGTCCAAAGAAGTTTCTTGTGGGTGTGTAGGCACTTGATGAATTATTTCCTGTCTCTGCCTGCTACGCATTTCTTCCATTTTCAAACAGTTGTTCGTGTCCCATGGATACAAAAGAACTCAAGCATTTTAGCCCACAAATATCTGATTATAAAATTTATTCCTTGATCCAAGGAAAAAGGAAAATACCTAATTCATGTATAAAGATTATATACCAACATACACTTTTAGCCTATTTGATTTGTTATGTCAATTCCATGGCAATAGAATTAAAAGCGATTTTAAATGTCACTGCAAACAAATGTTCATATTCATTTTATAATGTCAAGAAATATATTTTAAATCTACTTATAGTTCAAATGAGACATATTTGCCTTTTATCCTAACATCTTTAAATTTTTTTATGCTATATCATCTTTAAACACATCAACACAACAGAATGAGAACATTTCATTGTGTGAATTTATTTTATTATGCACACAAGAATTTTTCAGATATATGGCAATTTTACCTGCAAGTAATTGATACGTTTTCCTATAAGGGTAAAATTTCCTCTATTCTCTTAATCCTTTTTCATGGAGCATGAATAAAACTCATCTTTATTCAGAAAAACAAATTAGTAAAGTTATTTTTTTAGGTACATAAAAAATATCCAAACTAGATTTGAATTGCATTGCTTATGGCAAAACATTCATCTATTTTAAGCTTATTCACTTACAGAACATTGGATTCAAATACTACATTTTAAAGTTAGTTTAATCTTGATGAAATTGCCAATATCAGTTTCCATTGTAAACACAGGACCACTCATACAAAAACACAAAGAAGAGACTATTATTCCATCTTCTCTGAAGTACAGAGTCACCCTAACCATACATAAGAGTGTTAATTACTTTAGCCATAAATTATTTAGTTAGAAACTTTCTTAATACATGAAACAATTTATCTATAGTAAAAAAAGAATTATATTAATATTTTATATATTATGTGATAAAATTTTTTAAGAAAATGTATTGTATTGTCACATATTGTGATTAGGAATTAATTCTTTAAGGCTGTAAGCGGGAAGAGATGGAATAAAACTGTGTCTAATGCAGGATAATATAGTCTTTTTTTGTATATATATATATTTTGTATTGAAGTATAGTCAGTTTACAATGTTGTGTCAATTTCTGGTGTATAGCATAATGCTTCAGTCATACATGAACAGACATATATTTGTTTTCATATTCTTTTTCACTGTAAGTTACTAAAAGATACTGAATATAGTTCCTTGTGCTATACAGTATGAACTGGTTGTTTATCTATTCTATGTATATTAGCATCTGCAAATCTCAAACTCCCAATTTATCCCTTCCCAACACCTAGTTTTTATATTAAATAAAAGTAACTTCATTGCCATCACCTTTAGTTCAACTATTTAACCTTGAGTCTTATTTTCATATGTGATTTTCAGTCAGAATATCTTGATGTCTTGACGTAATACACATATAAACAAGTAACCCTGTTTGTTTATCTAGCAATTTGTCAGCAATGGACTAAAGATAGATTTTGTATCAGCTGGAAATATTTCATTTTCCTTGTCTATTTTTGTTTTGCCTACTCTGTATTTAGGCTTATTTTCTATTTAAATCATCATCATTGTGTTAGAATTAAAGGATTATCATTTTAATGCAAAATTAAATATTTCTTATGGAATAATACTTTATTTTAAATTCCTCTAGGGCTACAATCACCTTCCTTAGGGGCATATTTTGAAGATTATGTAGTCCCTCAGTTTCTTGGCATCACGTTCTTAGAAACAAACAAAGGAAAAATCTGGTTACGTTTTAAAGCCATAAAAAAATTATGAGAAAAATTCTAGGCAAGTTTATATAAAAATAAATATATATGTATATATAAATATATATCACACATATACCTATATATTTTTAAGTGAGTACCTATATAAATTATCAGTTTATTTTACGTTGGGTATCTGTTTTCAGGATCAATAAGAATGTAATGGAAGATCTACAGTGTGTCATGCCACTTCTACCAACAGGTTATGTTTAAAGGTAATAACCACATTTATTTGCATTGGGACAGTGGAAGGAAGTTAAATGAAGAGAGGCTAAGAGGACGTAAGCTGTTGGGTATGCACAGGGGCGTAATAGCGGGAAGTCTGGTTTCAGTTTCAGTTTAAGAATTCATGAATCAAATAATACTTCCCCCTACAATGCAGAGGCAATGGGAAGGCAAGCTGGATTCCCACAACAGAATGGAATAATCAATGAGAGCAATTAACAGCAAGTGTTTCTGGCAGTTTGAAATGTCACTTCGCTTTCTGGAAGTGGAGAGAAATGGATCTGTTTCTTTCTCTTTCTCTAGCCTGCAGTTATTCATGTTTATAAAATCATATGTAATAGTACATCAGAGATGGGGAATGATGATTGAAGTGCCATAAATATATACAATCAAGTATTTGGGTTAGGAGATTAACATCCCAGTTTGGTCTATTGTAGATCATAGGTTTCTACACCTAATAGTTAATATAAAATCTTTGAAAACATGGAAGTATTTAGGCCAAACCTAACAAAAAGGCAGTATTAACAATGATAATATTAATAATGATGATAAAAATAGTTCACAAAAATTATCATCTATATAAAGAAGTGATTTCCAAATAAATATACTGTTTGATTTTATCTTTGACCAATCATTAACCACTTGTAAAACTTCTATATGTAGATATTTGTGATACTTTATTACCATAGAAATTATCTTTTTTTTTTTTTCCTTCTCTGGACTCCCACTCTTGAGATTTAATTTGCATTGTTTGGAAGTTGGGTGGCCGGCTGAGTCTGTTTCTTCAAATGACCCTTCATCAGGATACACCATGGAGAGTGGTCAGACCCAAGTGTTCTATCAAGATTCCCCCAACTGGAATATCAGTGTGGTTGATCTATTTACCAGAGTGGTTCTGACTTATTAGTCTTTGTAATATCAGGCATAGTGCTACAACAAAATAGGGCTAGAGAGGATGGGCGTGTCCCAGGTCTTGGTTGAGTCCCTGGGATGTGCCCCACCAAGTAAGCGTCCCCAGCTTTGCAGAAGAAAGAATTCAAGAGCAAGCCAAAGTTGAGTGAAAGTAGATTTATCCAGGGAGATGCACACTACAGAGACAGAGTGTAGGCCATCTCAAAAGGCCAGAGAGGCCACTTGGCATGGGGGTGGGTGTTTAAAGTAAGAGTAGATACACACTCCATAGAGTGTGGGCTGTCTGGGATGGTGAGGGAGTGAGAGGCCGTGAGGTGCAGCATTGCTAGTTTTTATGGGCTTGGTTATTTCATATACTAGCAAGTGGGAGGATTATTCCAGCCACTTTGAGGAAAGGGCTGGGATCCCCTGGAATTGGGCCACTGCTCACTTTTTGACCTTTTATGGCTAGCCTTGGAACTGTCATGGTGCCTATGGGAGTGCCATTTATGCTAATACATTATAATGAGCATATAATGAAGCTCAAGGTTCAAATGGAAGTCAAATCTCCTGCCATCTTGGGCTCAAAGCCTATTGGGAGTTGACTTTTCTGCCATCTTGGTGCTAATTGCTGTGTCATTCCTTTAATGGCTGTGCCCTGCCCCCTTCCTTCCTGTTTCAGTAAGACCTGCCTTGGCCATGCTTGAGCTTGCTAGTTCACACAGGGTAACTAGAGGTTTGCAGCATTAAAACCAATTCCTGTTAGGGAGCCAATAATGGTCACATTCCTTTATTAAGCTAATTCTGCCAGAATGTCCCTGATAGACATGAATTTGGGAAGTATTCATTCATAAACTTCATTGTTCATGTAGCATATATTTACTAACTGCTTTTTATGCATCATATACATACTGTTCTTAGCTGTAGGAATACAGAGGAAAACAAGATAGGTTAATCTTTGATCTCCCAGAGCGGCTGAATGAAATGGGAACTGATCTGTCAACAAGTGATAATTTTCAGCCACTGTGAATGTCAATATAATAGGCAAAAGTAACAATTAATTTGAATTGCTAATATACTCTTCATTGCCTACAACAAAATTTGTTTTAGCTGGCTTAAGCAAAACATGACTTTCTTAAAGGGCCTCAGCTTGCTTGGAGAATCCCCAGGAGAGCCGGAGAAATAGTGCAGTGGCTGTTCAGCAGGACCATTGGAAGCCCTCCCGCTGGGCCGCCTTCTACGTGATCCAACTGCTTCCAGCCACACACCTGCAGTTCTCAGCAGGGAATGGGTGCCTAGATGCTTTAGAGGGAGTTTACTTTTCCTTCTCCTGAATGCTTGAGGCTGCTCTGACATACTCACTGCCCTTCCTAGTATATTTATTTCATGAACATTGTCCTTATTCAAACAGCTCTTCTCTAACTGAAAGTCTCAAGCCAGTAGGTCTGATTAGGAGTTAGTAGGTAATTTGCTTATTCCTGGTAACTAGAAAAGGCTGAAGTCACTGAATATAAAACATATTGACAATTCTCCTACCACTCCGTTGATTAACTTATGACATAAATTAGGGGTCATCTATGAAATCTCCTCTGTGTTCCAGGTAACCTGCTACCTGCTTGCTTTATCACCAAGTGAAGCCTCCTCATTGCCAAGGTACTCAGATATCATAAGATATTTTATTCAATTTGCTATTGAAATCCATTCAGTCTGATTTCACTTATTGTTTGTCAAAGCCCCTGACAGAGAATGTATTTTCATGACATTCTCCTCTTTTTCAAACCTTTACTTTTCTCAGGTGCTCAAACTCCCACCTTAACAAGCATATTCAAGTCTTTCTCCTTAAGTTCTATAATTGAGTACATATCTATTTTTAATAATTTGATAATTCAATAGGACTGTTCTTTCCAATGTTTTCAATCTACTGGTTTAACCATATTTATTGAACATTTCTTATGTGTCAGGCACTATTCTAGGCACTGAGACTAAGGAAGCTGGGAAAAAAAAATATTTCTACTCTCAGAGAGCCTACATCCTCATACTAATAATTGTATAACACAATGATTTGAATTATCTTTCATAAAGTTTTACATCTTTTCAAATGTTTCTCTCAGCTTTTCACATTACTCCATCTAAATTGCCTTTTTATTTATTCTGTTTGAATAGTACAGTACTATCCTGGGACCCCAAAATTGGCCTTTCCAAAGTTCAGATCTCCAGGATCATGTTCCCTGCCATATTGCCTTTTCCTGTACATTTCTCCCTTCCATGTTTCATCTCAGACAGGCTTGCCAAACAATTTTTAGAGAATCAATCATAACTATAAATTTATCCTAGCCTTTCTGTATTTATAAATAGTGGTTAAATGGATCTAATTTCATGTTCCATCTGAAACTCAATAGGTCAAAGCTTGAAGTTATCAGCTCTGCCACTCAAATAGCTCCTTTATCCTTTAAACTTAGAAACTTGTTGCAACCTTCTTTTCCATTCCTGCGCTATCCATTCTTCATCTTGTCAGACCATCTAATTCATCATTAGGTCCTGACGATGCTTTCTTTACAATGCCTTCTACTTGCTGCTCCTTTCTAGATCTGCAGGGTGTGTGGTCCAGAAGGAGGGAACTTGGAAGAAAATTTTACATAAAATACTGTTTGAGCTGGCTTTTGAAATACAAATAAAAATTCAGTAGTTAGATATATTTCTTGAGTAGGCTGGGCTAGACTAAACTACCATACGGACCTATGTGTTCCTTCTGTCTGTCTATCTATCTATCTATCTATCTATCTATCTATCTATCTATTATCTATCTATCTATCTATCTATCTATCTATCTATCTATCTATCTATCTACATGCACATATAATGTCTCAAACACTATGGAAGTGTTTTTCTCAATCAGGCTATAGTTGTGTGCTATCAAGGTCAATAGGCAACTCTTCTCCCTGGCCAATTCAGAGACCCAGGCCCATCCCTCAGGTCTATACTGTCTAATTCTGAGGGGCACAAGAGGACAAACCATTTTCTTAAAAAGTCTTGACTCAGACATGGCCCATATCTGTTGCGTCTCATTTCCTTGACTAGAATCAGGAATGTGTCTACATAGCATTGCAAGAAAATCTGGGAAATGGAGTCTCAAGGGAAAGATTCACAATTGTGAAGACCAGCTGAGCAGACTGTCCTACAAGGGAAAAGGAAAGAGACATTCCAAGGTAGAAGAAACTGTGCGCAAGTGAAAGCAGAAAGCAGAGCCTGGGAGGGAAATGAGAACATGGTCAGAGATGTTAGACTATTAATGGGTGCTTGTTGATTAAGTTTCAGAACTGCGAAGGTGCTGTAAGAGAAGATGTTACTGTACTGAGAGAAGGTGGACTAGTGGGTCCGGACCTTAATTATTATGCTGAGGAGTGTGAATGTAGTATCTAATTAACAGAAGCACACTTAAGACATTTAAGTGAAGAAGCATCACCACTAGTTTTTGTTGAAGAAGGAAAAATTTTGTGGCATTTATAGGATGACCTGGCTAGACAAGAAGATTCTTGTTCGAGGCAGTTATTCTCCTGCCAGGAACTTCATGGAAGCAAATTTTTCTTTATAGTATCTTTGTTTTCAACATGGAACTTAGCATAGTAACAGTTATGAGCTGAAATATGTCCCCTGAAAACTGATATGTTGGAGACCTAACCCCCAATACCTCAGAATTTGACTCTATTTGGAAATTAGGCTTTTAAGAGGTAATTAAGTTGAAATAGGGTTTTGGGGGTGGGCTTTAATCCAATATGGCTGGTGTCCTCAAAAGAAGAGGAGATAAGGACACAGGACAGTGCAGAGGAAATACCAGGCAGAGACAGAGGAGGTGGTGGCCGTCTACAAGTCAAGGAGAGAGGCCTAGAGGGAAACCTGCAGACACCTTGACCTGTCTTCCAGCCTCCAGGACTGTGAGAAAATACAGTTCTGTGAAGTCACCCTATCTGTGGTTATTTGTGATGATGACCCTAGCAAACTAATACAGTGGCATTCACTCATCAGGAGATTAACAAATATTAATTATAATTTAACCTAAATCCAATCTGTACTAACTAACCTTTCCTCTGTCCTGGTCCCAAGTCCATCATCAACTACCCTAACTTTCCTATCTGATGACCAAATTATCTCTCGGTCTCAATGTCAAATTGGTATTAGGCCCTGAATGAGACTGAACACTGGGAAATAATTAATGGTTTAGGAAAATTGTTAGTAATTAAAGGATTCACACCTTTGCTAATTACCTCTATAACCATCCACCTGTTTCTTTTTTCAATATGATTCAGTAGACACCCCAACAATCATGCAAGTACAATGAAATCAGAATGTATTTCAAGAGAGGGTGGAGTCACAGAGAGACTTTTGAGCCAGTGTATCTAGTTTACAGTTAGCCTCTGTCACTTAATGGTTACAAGTTTGAGAGCGATTTAGTCAGCTTTTGGAAACATCCGTTTTTTTTCCAAAATATGGAACAGATATGATTACTCCACAGGGTTGGTATTAGGATTAAATAAAACAAATTTTGGACGTTTCTAGTACCTGGTATATGTGCTGCTGTCCTGTAGGCACCCTTTTTCACTATATTGTACCAAACTGGTTTTAAACATTATTCAATAAGAATTCTTAGAAAGTAGATTTCACTATACAATAGAAGTGAAGAGGTATTTAGCATGTACAGAAATCCTTAAAACAGGTTTCATTCATTACTTGAAATATATCAGTAGAAATAGATACAGAAATTTATTGTCATTAAAACATGAGTTTTATAACACTTAGTGTTCCTCTGCATAGTATTTATAAGTGTAAAAACTTACTATATTTTAGATAAAAGTACTGTTATTATCAAATAAAAAAATACATTAAAATAGTTAGGAACCAAGAGAGAAAAAAAATTAATTGCTCAATGTGACTGCCTTAATCCCTAGAGTTTAATCCCTAGAGGGTCTCCATTTATATTTTGAGTGTTGATTCTGTTTGTCAATTTTATGTTCACTTCTGGCTCTCCATCTGTGTAGCTTTGGTTTTTAATACCCTGAATGATTGAAAAACAAAGTTTTTTTTAAAATTCCAATTATATTAAGAATTAAGTAGTGTCTTGCTTCTTCATAGGTATGTGATAGGAATTAAATCTGGGTTCTAGGGAGATATATTTATACCTGAAGAGCTCAAGCTGTACTGATGGCAATCAGCTGCACAAGGCCAGAGAACCGGTAAATGCTGAAACTTGCCAAGATGCACTGGCAAAGTTTCCTCAGCCTGACAGTCTTAGTGTGATGCCGTCCCAGTTAGAAACTGGAGATGGCAGCTGTGGGTCAGAATCTAGAAGCAGAGACCCCAGAGTTGTATTGTTAGCAGGTGGAGGGTCCCCTATAGGAAGCCCACCAAAGTGTGGGTTTTTGCCGCCAGCTGTGAAGGGGTTTGCACAGCAGAGGTAGGGGGACGAAGTGAAGAGCTGCTTTATTTCTCAGAAGGGGAAATAGATGGAAAGTGCTGGAGTGAGGAGAAGGTGCTGGAGTGGAGAGCCGTCGGCCAAGATGGGGAGTAGGGACAGCTCCAGCCCAAGTCAGGCCACGTGGACTTTCAGGGGAGGCTTCTGCCATCGTGTCTTCCTTCCAGGTGTGATGGATCCAATCACTCCTTGTTTGAGCTTTGCAGTCCTCTCATGGGCTTTTGCAGTTGTTGTCATGGCAATTATCAACAGTCGTGGTGCTGGTGGGTGTTTCATTTAGCATGCTGATACATTACCGTGAGTGCGTGATGAGGCTCAAGGTCCACTGGAAGTCAAATCCTCCACCATCTTGGACTCCGTGGGTTCTAACTGGTTCTTGTTTCTTTTTTGCAGCTGACTCCTGAGACTTAGATAAGAACAACTGGTTTCTAGTCCAGGGAGAGGCAAGGGTATGATCCTAGGGGCAACAGGCTTGGTAACAAGAAGGACTGTAGCTTCTAACCAGAAAGGCTGCAACCTGATGGGATCAGCATCCACCCTCCAAAAAAACTCCAAAGATTCTCTTCTGCCCTGAAACTTCTAAAGGGAATTAGGGAAGTAATCTTGGTTAATCGTTGAGATAGGTGGCCAGAGTCATCGCCATCCCCTGGTGCCTGCAGCCTTGTCCTCATTAATAGCTTGAGCCTGCTCTTTAATGACTCTGGGAGGCCTGGGAGACCAGCTTTTCTATAAACAAGAGGCAGAAGTTGAGCGGGGGTGCCCACAGGGTTCCCCTCCCTTTCAGTATGACCATGGCTTGTCCACCTAAGCCATCTGCATGTCGGTTTACCCATCTGTAAATGGCAATACTGATACCTCACGCTACAAAAACTACGTGTATAAAGTGTTTAATGCTACATTTGCCACAGAGGTGCCCAATAAACTGAATTTTCTATAACGTGGCAGGAATTAAGTACTATTTTTCTTCATAGAGCACAGTTAATATTTGTTCAGTTTTCAGCCAAATTCTAAATTTTAAAAGACCAGATCTTTTATTTTACAACTGACTTATTGCATGCCTTCTGTGAAGCCTTTGTTTACTAAAACAAACACAAATGTTTTTAAAAAGTCTTCAGCATTTTAATCTCCCCCGTTATTTTTGTCCCCTCCACAGAAGGGTTCTAAGCATTTGAAGTAATCAAATGTTCAAGAAGATTGTGTGAGAAATAACACAACTGTTGAGTTTTTTATAAGAAACATCTGTATCAAAAATATTTGTAAAATAGGGGTTCATTTGGAATGAACTCTATTACTAAATGACTTTGCTGAATAAATAGATACTAGTCTTAGCATAAACATTTCACATGTTAGCCTTCAATTAAAATTATAGTAAAACGTTTTTTATACAATGACACTCTCACCTTGGGCTTACTAACAGTGTCATTTCCTTTATTTGAGTTTGGATAAATACCCCAGTTACTGCAAAACTGCCCCCTTGTGTCCACGCAAATTATGGTCACAAGTAGCTCAGTCTGTCTCTTCAGCACATCACGCTGGTGGGAACACACAGAAGCTGCACTGGTTTCCTTCTGTCTCCCACTCCTAGTTAGGAAATTTGTAAGACATTTTTAAACCAGTGAGAAAAAAGGGAAAATGTAACAAAGTCATTCAGCTTAGACCCGGCTGCCAATAATTATTAGTTTGTCATTTACATCAATGATTTCCATTATTGGGTTAAATAATTAAATCCACCGAATTAATGATTCAGGAAATAGGTGCTTGTGTCACAGCCTGCGAAAAATACAGCATGCAACGGGCTCATACCTCTAAAGTGAGGGAAAGCTGCTCTTCTTCCTCTTTCTCTGCTCACCTCTTTTCTTAATAGTAACTTAAGTTACTAAGTTACTTTTCTTAATAGTAATTTAAGTTACTATTAAGAGCGTGGTCATTTATTTGATCCACCTTCTCCTTAAGTTGCGTCCCCCTGGGTGGGCGAGGGGCGGGAAGAGCAGTGTGGCTTTTCCACCTTGCAGAGAGGCAGGCTCCTCCAGGAATTTTGAATGAAAACTGCGGTGAGTTGGAGACTGCAAAGGAGAATATCCCAGTGTCCCTGCGGAGAGAGACTGGATGAGAACATGTTCAGAGAAAGGAAGCAGATCTATCAGTGAAGCGATGGAAGGGCATTTGTGTTATTTTACACTCTCCTTCAGAACATCAGTATTTTATGAGCTTCTCCCTTGGGAAATGATAGAAGATTCTATCTCCACTAAGTAAAAATGAGTGTAACTCCCTCTGAGGGATTGTCTGTTACTATCTAGATAGTGGGAAAATTACTAATACTTGCACTTTTCAAGGAAATTCTTTCTTATTACTTTTCTTTTTTCCACCCCTACATCTGAGAAAAAAAAAAAAAAGCAAAAGCAAAGCAGCAAAAGAAGAATCAAATAATATGTTTTATCAATGATCCATTATGCTTATAACTGTCCTGTATTACAGCATGTTGGGTAAAAAACAATTTGATAGTTTTCTAATTAGAAAAGTGGCAACTTTCAATGAATGAATTTGCAACTCAAAAGAAATACTAAATATTGTATTACTGCTTACACACATTTTTATTCCTGAAACAGTAGGATTGGTTAAATAGTGTCAATAGATTTGTGTCATGACCTTGTATAGCCTGTACTAAATGTTTCTTAAAAATTAACAAAAATTATTAGTTTATTTATGTGCTTCCTAAAAATAATGGGGCAGTGACAGTAAGAGTGAGTGAGAGGAACAACAGTAAAAGAAACAAGAAGAGAGAAATGGAAAAGAGCTAATTGACAAAGGTCTAAATTGTGGAATTGCTAATTAAAACCATACTGAATCATATTATCATTTGGCAACCTAATGATGAAAAAAATAGTTTAGGTGAACTTGGTAGGGAAGGGAGATAACTTCATACTTCCAAATTTAAAAGCAATTATGTGTGTTAATTATTTTCTTCAAATGGAGATAGCCAAAAACAAACATGTAAGGATTTTACGTTATAAAATATTAGACAAAATAAGCCTACTTCTCTTTTAACAGAAATTGTGCTATTTGGCCATTTGTGGTGGAACATGGTTCAAATTTCATGATTTTCCAGTTAAATGGGACCTTCTTGAGAAATTTTAAAGACAAAGAAAAATATAAAGAATACTAAAACATCTGTTTAATACTCATAAAGGGTTTAAACTTTTATTTTTCTGAAAATCATCCTCTGGAAATGTGTGTGTCTATTGTTATGTACATATTCAAAGATGAGGGTTATATCATATAGAACAAAACTGAACAATTTTTTGATGTTTTGATCTAGTACATTTTTCTTTAACTTACACAATCTGAGATATTCAAAAGGAAATGGAAGAGGAAAATGTATGCAACTAAGGAATAGTTTTGCCAAGTGATATGCTATGACGTTAACTTTTAAAGACAATTTCTTGCTGAATTATTGCATGAAAATTAAAGAGAAATTAAAAAAAAAACTCAGGCTCCTTATAGCCATGTGTTTTGTGATCCTGTTTTTCTACTTTTCTATCCGCAAAAAGAAGCTAACACCAGGAAAAAGTCAGCTGGTAAATTCCTAGGGCTGGCTAATCTGAGCCCCATGATGAGGGAACATTTATACTAAAAGTATCATTTTTTCCCCAAGGCACATTTCTTCTATCACAATTAAAATGTAGAATTATTAGTTTTATTACCAAAAAATAGCATCACTCACTCAAAACCATTTGTATTCTGCCATAAATATTTCAGTCAGTTTCATCTCTATAAACTACTTTTCATTATAATGTATATGATATACAAGTAAATACAGGATTTGTCAACTGGAAAAAAAAGTGCACAAAGTGAAAGCCATGAGTTCAGTTTTTTTGAGGGCTTACTGAGGACGATAGCCGGGGAGAGAGCCTCTCAGATGGCTCTGAAGAACTGCTCCAAAGAGATGGGGGTGAAGGTCAGTACATTTGTGGTCTTGGTGAAGGAGGAGCGTGCGATCAAGCATGCATCTCGGTGGAAGGTTGCTGCTGGTCATGAAGCACAGATGTCTCCGTGAATGATTTTAATGCTTTTCTAGGTATGAGAACATGCAAGAAACTGGATTCATAAAATTTTCTCCTGATTATGTCTGACTATCTGAAGGCCTATTCTGCCAGGTTTTCCCAAAGCACAGAGTGCCTCATTCCTAATCTCTGCCCCAGACTCCTTCCAGAATGTGTTAAAGGTCAGTGGCTACAGTGGCTCGTGACTTCATTCTTGTAGAACCAGGTGTCGGGCAGCATTCTTTAGCTGGCAGACTATTTACTCCTTTTGGCATGTGCCTTATATTTTACTAATTACTGCATCTTTATCTTTCCTCATCCTACTTCCAATACTGAAATTTATGAATACTGCAAGCCTTATCTGAATTGTATTTCTTCCCTGGATACTGCTGCAACCACATTAGTCAATATTAATATTTAGTTTCTCAAGAATCCCTTTGTGCATTATTTATATGTAATTTTAGGCGCCATCACAGTATGCCTTGTATTATATTGTCAGCTCCATATTTATAAATTTGCTCAAACAAGCTATAATGGTAATATGCATCAGAATATCAGTATACAATAAGTTATACTATTATGATTTTTCTTCATTTGATTTACTTGAAAATATTGCTAGGAATTGGCTATTGTAGACTTATTTGAACCATCCTCTAAGAAAAGGTGTCATGCTTTTATACTTTGGCTCCTTCACCAAGTGCGAACTCCATGGTTCCTTAGTTGGTGCAATAGATTAATTTTAATGATTCAATTTTTAAAATCAGTTCTTGAGCTCAGTTTGTTTTTTTAATATAATTTGCATTTGCAGTAGCAACCCAGAAGGACTAAGTTCAAGTTTTGTCCTGTTCTCAGCATGTGCTTACCTAAGAAAAGAGCATAAATTATTCTCACTTATGCATAGGAACTCAGTAGAAAGAATAAAGTGGAAATGCTCCTGTGGAGAAAATTGACAGAATTGGAATTTTAAATGATATAATTCTACTCCTAACATGTAGCCAATTTTACTGACTACTCTTATCAGTTCTTTTCAAAAAAAAAGTCACCAAATGACAGTCACCACAGAGTGAATGTGTGTAACACTCCGGTAGAGACAGGAAGTCTTAACATTCTTGTTCATATATAAAAATATTCTTGAATTATAGGTTTAATATAATGTATCATATATGTTTTAATAAAAATGCATTTCTATTTCCCAATTATTTCTTAAAGTAAAATAGACTTGCAAGATGGTGTACTGTGTTTATTTGATTTGTCCTGACTGCAGAGATTTTTTTCCTTTGTAAAATGGGGAAATTTGATACTTTCTAAGGCACTTTTTTTCCTACTCTGTAATTATTCAAAAATCCTTAGGTAAACCTGCTGAACGCTGTATAAATAGAACAAATTCAAGATCATTTCTAGTGATTGTACCAAAACATTTGTGATAACATTTAACTTCTTTTGCCAACTGAATATAAAATTGAATATTACATGAACATAATTAAAAGCCTACCCAGAGTTTTCGCTATTGTACTTTAGTGGTTCCTCTACTTTACTCAACCAATTAGTAAGTAATTAGTATTGTCTAAGAACTATTTGAAGCATTTCTAGCACCATCTCATTTAATTACTCTACCAATCTCTTGAGATAGACTGTGATGATCATCTGCATTGTCTGGATCAGGAAGAAGAGACTTAAAAGAACTGAATAACTCCATAAGAACACAGACTTATGGAGAATTTTCATAAGAACCTACACTCTTCAAAACTCTGAAAAATGTTTTCATCATATCTCTCTATTTGAGGTGGGGGATCCAGAACTTTAAAAGTCATATTGGTATTTATTTAGATTTATTTGAAAATGTTACAATTAAAATTCTATATATTGCCTTAAAAATTGATGGAGAAGTGATGGAGATTACTACCAGGAGTTAGCAAATATAAACAGTTGGTAGAATACCTGGAAATGTGCTTAGGACTTGGTTGATTGGTTTAATTAATCCTTCAGCATGTCCTACAATTGGGATGATTTTGTCATTTATGGTTTCCAGTTATTATGAGTCTTATTTATAATATAGTGTATATGCGTGAGTTTGTGTGTGTGCAAATCATTAGTACATTAAGATACAATTGATTGAAAGATAGAAAGCTCAAGAAAATCTTGTTTCTCTTTAAACCTGCTTCATTCTGTTAACAAAATAATATGAATACATACTTATAAATGAGTTAAGAAATGAAATAAAAAGATGGGATGACAAAATAGAGAAAGAAGGTGAAAAGCATAAAACATCTAATGATTTTTCAAATTTCCTTAAGTTGTTCTTCATCAGACTTGTAAAACACCTTGTCCTGAAAATGGTAACATGACTAATAATTATAAAGCTGTTCCTACTGCCAAGTGCAGTTGTTACTTATTACTATGAGTTATCTAATTTAATTCCCACAAAATTATGACTCTGGTCTATTAGTTTTGTATTATTATTATTATTATTATTTTTTTTTTTTAGTTTTGTATTATTAAATATGAGAGAATTGAAGCACAAAGAGGCCATGTAAACTTGATCAACGTCACACAGGAAGTGAAGGAGCTGGATGTTGAATCAGCGTAGTCTGAGTCCACAGCAAACTAAGCTCATCACTACCATAATGTATTGTTTAACATTTGATTAAAATTATTGTGTAGCTCATGGGTATCTTTTTCAAAAATCAATACAAAAAAGATAATTATTATAATTATAATTGTATTCAAGTTGGGTTTCATCTATTTGTCATAAAGTCTATCCACAACAAAAATGTGTTGTTTAGAGGATCATGCTTGTAAATAGCAGCCTAAAACCATCTGTTTTATCAAACTATTTAAAAACAAATGTAAAAATAAACCAATTAGTTCTTTAAAGTATAAAACAGCAGAATTCAAAGTATTTGTAGTTACAGCTAAATTTCTAGCTAAATATGAGCGACTGCATCAATTATCCTTATTATCAATTTACAATAGTAATATATCATGTAACATGCTTCAGCTGAGTTAAGAATTAAATAATAGCAAAAATCAGGTTTACACTCTATCTCTGGATTGCTGTACACCAAAAGCAACTCTTTTCAAATTCTTTTAACTATTCAATATACTGATTTATCAGTTCTATCTATTGACTTCTCAGTTTTACTTACCAACGTCTTGTATTAAATGTGTCAGTATTCAAGTTTTTACTTTACATGACTATAGAAACATTTCCCACTATTGAGATTACAGTATTCTTTATCATTGTTGTCTATGGATTTTTTAATTCCAATTTTCTGGAGTTAATGTTTGCCTTATATTGTGTCTTTAATTTACTGTTTTTTTTTTTAAGTGTAAGGCTAAGTCTTTCTTACTCTCCAGTCACTAAGGGACATGCCAATGGAATTTTCTAGATAGTGAAGCTTATCAGATGATCTGGATGGCCCAGTTCTCAAGTTTGTGTGTCACATAACATCCTTTCTGGTGCTCTTCTAGCTGCTGCTTCGTCCAGGATGGACTGATGAATCTGCCCACTACCTGGTGTAGCCCTGGGACCATGATTTGCTGAAAATTCCCTGTGTTTCTTTCTTAATGTCTTCTGTAGTGTCTGGAACTCATGTTTCCCTCCATCTTGATGTACTTCCTCATTTTGATGGAGCAAAACTTAAAATATTTTTCTTAGAAAAGGGACAAAGAGATCATTTGAATCCCTGTAGCTTTGAAATGTCTTTGTTCTTTCTCTCATATCTACATCACAGTGACTGATGGAAAAGCATATGATTCCATATTCCAGATTTTCTGGATAAGAACTAATATTTTTTTCTCAGAATTGCCTCTCAGAATCTTTTTTTTTTTTTTAATCAATAAAGTTCTGAAATTTAAGGGTCCTGAGACTTGGCAGAGTACATTTATCTTCAGTTCTAAAAAATGCATTTTTTTAAAGAAAAATTTCATCTCTTTTCTCTTATTACATCTTATTAGTAGGTCTTTTTTGCAGTCCTCCTGGGTTGATTTTCAAAATCTCTTGCCTATTGTAATTGTCATGTTTTGTTCTAGTTTCTGAAGAATTTAATCTCATCTCCCAATTCATTTCCTGATTTTTGTATTTGTTATTATTTTTAAATTTTAAGACAATTTTTGGTCCTATATTTTCTACATCTTACTGTTTTTATTTAATGAATGTGATGTCTTTGCACATCTCTTTGAGTGTGGTACTTATATTTTCTTTAATTCTTATATTCTCAACATTGTTGCTATTTTTTCTGCATTGCATTTTGTTTGTTTATTTTGGTTTTTGTCTTTCATGATATTCCAGAAATAGCTGGTGATATTTGACCACCTATTTCAATTTAATAAAAACTTCTTAAAATTCTTATTACCAGTTGTGATGTTGTATATATGTGTGATCATGTACATGGATGGATATGGGTATTATTTGGTGTAAGGAAGGGTAGTAAATTGGTGGGATGTCTTGTAGGGTGACCAGATGGCAAGCTAGGTTTTCTGTTGGAAACTGCCCATTATCACCATCTGTGACTTTTCTTCTCAGGTGTTTTAGCTTCTGTACTAAAGGATCATCCATTGGCCCACTTAGTGGGTAGAAGCCTTATAAGACTCCCAGAGCCAAGTTGGAGAAAGAGGCTAAAAGTTCCATTATTCATTATGTAGCTTTCCATTCAATCTCTGTCTTTGATGTGGATTACCACTGCTCCCTTTATCTGTGTTTGGTGTTTCCAAGTCCAGAGTTTCTCTCATTTAACTTCTTTATCTTCCTGATAACTTCTTCCTCTTGCAGAAATAGAAGGGAAGAGTAGTGGATTTGGTGGGAATTTGAGGTCTAACTTCTTCACCTTGTTTTAGTCTTAAATACCCTTCTCACCAATTTCTGATCTTCTGTGAGGGTACTTGATTCATTTCTTTTTTATGTTTGACTTTTATTTTTATTGAAGTATACTTGATATGCAGTGTTGTTTTCATTTCATATATATATATACTTTTCCATAATTTTTTAATTATAGGTTATTACAAGCTATTGAATATAGTTCCCTGAATTATACAGTAGGACTTTGTTGTTTATCTATTTTATTTATAGAAATTTGCATTTGCTAATCTCAGACTTCTAATTTATCCCCCCTTTTCTCCTTTGGTAATAGTTAGCTTGTTTTCTGTTTATGAATCTGTTTCTGTTTTGTAAGAAAGTTCTTTTGTGCCATTTTTTTTTTTTTAGATTCCACATAAAGGTGATATCATATATTTGTCCTTGCCTGACTTACTTCACTTAGTATGATAATCTCTAGGTCCACCCATGTTGCTGTAAATGGCATTCTTTTTTTATGGCTGAGTTGTGTGTGTGTGTGTGTGTGTGTGTGTATAAAAATTTATCCAATCATCTGTCAATGGACTTCTAGGTTAGTTCCATGTCTTGGCTATTGTAAATAGTACTGCTATGAACATTGGGGTGCATGTACCCTTTCAAAATAGTTTTATCCTAATATATGCCCAGGAGTGGAATTGCTGGAGCAAATGGTAAGTCTATTTTTAGTTTTTTAAGGACTCTCCATACTGTTTTCTGAAGTGGCTGCACCACATTACAGTCCCGCAAACAATGCAGGAAGGTTCTCTTTCTCCACATCTACTCCAGCCTTTATCATTTGTGGACTTTTAATGATGACCATTCTGACTAGCATTGTAGTTTTGATTTACATTTCTCTGATAATTAGCAATATTGAAAATCTTTTCATGTGCCTATTGGCTACCTGCATGTCTTTATTGAAGAAATGTCTGTTTAGGTCTTCTGCCCATTTTTGATTGAATTGTTTGTTTGTTTTATTATTGAGCTGTATTAGCTGTTTGTATATTCTGGAAGTTAAGCCCTTTTCAGTCACATCATTTGCAATTTTTTTTTTTTTGCATTCTCTAGGTTATCTTTTTGTTTTGTTTATGGTTTCCTTCGCTGTGCTTATATGCTGAAAATTATAAAACATTGATAAAGGAAATTAAGAATGATCAAAAGAAATGGAAATATATCCCATGCTCTTGGGTTGGAAGAATTAGTATTAAAATGGCTATACTACCCAAAGCAATCTACAGATTTAATGTGATCCCCATCAAATTACTCAGGACATTTTTCAAAGAATTAAAGCAAATAATCCTAAAATTTATATGGAATCACAAAACCCCCCACAATTTCCAAAGCAGTACTGAAGAAAAGAGCAAGGCTGGAGGCATAACCCTCCCAGACTTCAGACAATTCTATCTAGTTTTAGTAATTCAAACAGTATGGTACTGGGAGAGAAAAAAACAAAACAAAACAAAAAAAACAGACACGTGGATCAATGGAATAGAATAGAGAGCCCAGAAAGAAACCCACACACCTTCAGCCAATTAATCTTTGACAAAGGAGGCAAGAATATACAATGGAGAAAGACAGTCTATTAGGCAGGTGATGTTGGGAAATCGGAATGGACGCATGTAAATCAATGAAGTGAGAACACTTCCTCACACCATATACAAAAATAAAGCGACTTAAAGACTTAAACATAAGATGGGACACCATAAATCTTCTAGAAGAGAACATAGGCAGAACATTCTCTGACATACATTGTAGCAATGTTTTCCTAGGTCATCTCCCAAGGCAATAGAAATAAAAGCACAAGTAAACAAATGAGACCTAGTTAAACTTATAAACTTTTATACAGCAAAGGGTACCTGATTCTTGAGCTTTTTAAAGGATCTGGGGTTGAATTGGTGGCTTCACTCAATATCTTCCTCTGCAGGCACTTAAAGTTAACTTTCCTGCATTCAGTTACATTACTTTTTATTTCACCATCTGCTCTCAGGCATTATATATTATACTTGGGGTTATGAATGCCTCATTTTCATTAAAAATGGAATAAAGGCTTCTCATTTTTGAGTTATTTTAGGGTAAGTACAAAGAAAAGGGGATAGTGTTTTTTTTTCCTCATGCTAAAACTGGCTTTAGCTAGTTTAAGTTTGGTTGTAAAGTTAAACGTTATGTGTAATTTAAAAATTGACTTAATAGAAAACTCTTATTTTTCTTACATTATTCATTTAATATAAATTAGCCCATGAATCACTTAAATAAATATAAAACTATGTTTGGCTATAAACATTAATAGTATAATAAATTTACAAAAAAATGTTTAAAAGCATATTTTAAATACATTTTTTAAAAGCACATTTTTTAGATAATTGTTTTATCATGTACCACACAAAACATGATTACATACATTTTTAATTTCTGAAAGATTAAGGTGTCTGTGTATCTTAAATATTTGAGTATAACCCATGTTCCTTCCCTCCCTAGTTATGACAAAAATTTAATTAATGGGCATTTTTTTCAATCAATGTACTATAATTGGAGTTTGTAAATAAATTTGAAACAAAACTTGTCCAACAAAGCAGGGAATTCTGTTTTTTCTAGAATTTTAACACCACACATATTTGAGAATTAGATTATCTTTTATATGAAAACTAGTAGAGTGATATATTACTCTGAGAATGCCTCCATGCCTAAACTTGTCCACAAAGGGAGCCTGACAATTTTTGATCATAGATAACAGATAAAATAAGTTTTTAAGTATATGGGTATGGATATAAAACAAATGGCCTCAAATAATATCAATATAATACTTTTGTTGTTTGATAATTATATAATATGTATGTTATTTATGCATCTACACTGTTTTGTTGTATTAATTCTATTTCATTTTTTGTTTATTCTTGTGCTTGAACTTCAGTGTGATTCAATAAAACACACTCACATTTCACTCTCATTTTGAACCAATAAACTTATCTGTGAGATCCCTTGTAGCAACACATGATTCTGCAACTTTTTCAGTTAGAATGTCCAAAAATCTCTCTTAGTCTCTTTTAAATATTTAATTTTTAAAAAGTAATACTTTAAAATATTTTAACGAAATACATAATTTCAGGATAGTCCTTTACTGAATTTCATCCAATATCTAGGAATGCTCTGATTTCATGCTTGTTTCAGCACTTAGTCCTAAATAAAACAATTCTTATGGGAATTATCTTATTGTAGTTGACAGTGTTGACTGACATCTGTAAGTCCTATCTCAACCCCTCTCCCCACGCTTCCTTCCACCTTAAGAATGTAAAATACAAAGCCAGAAACTGACACAGTGTAACTGACTATACGCAATTAAAAAAAAAAAAGTCAAGTGTTGCATTCTCCTCCTCCCTTGCAGTTACAGATGAATATGTGTTCCCATTCTGATTGATGAGGATTCTGTTGGAAGCTTCTGGAAAAGCTGTTCCTTGTCTGATAGTGGAAGTGAGACAGCCTTTCAGCTGCTCCTCTTCCTTGCTCTTAAATATGGTTAGAGTGCACGAAGCCATATCAGCAGTCTTGTGCCGATCAGATGACAATGTGCGGATCAAAAGTGAAGACCCTGAGGTGGCCTCAGCACAACACTGAAAAGTATCCGAGTCCTTGATAATATGTTAGATAGTATGTTTAACAGTGCAAGCTAGCCCCAGGTTCCTTGTTATGCAGTGCTTTGGAAGACAGTATTGATGGATTGTCTGTTACTTCCTGGAAAACACATCTTAAAAGAAAGAATATTCATGTTTCATTAAAAACATACACAAAAAAGAAATATGAATTGTTAGGAAAGTATTAATAGGATGAATGTTAGTGGTTAAATAATTTGTTTTCATGGAAAGCAGTTGGTAACCATGCAGAATTATTGATGCATTTTGGTAGAGAAAGAAAGGGAAAGTGTTTAACTGACTTACTACTGTAAGATAAAATGCCAAATAAGTTATCATAGTTCTAAATTAATGTACACTAAATTAGAAAGAAACAATAAAATTGTCGACGATTTTTACAAGGTATGAAAAAATTCAAGAGCTTCTTGTAGACTGTTTAAATGATATAAGGAAAGAGATTTAAAGTAATTTTGATTTTAGTTTATGACTAAGACTGGGACAGAATAAAAAGAGCCTATTATTTTTTAAGGAAACTGTACTACTACAAGAAATACATTTTATTGAAGAATCATTGTATCTCTGTTGTTTTGCAAGTATTTATCAGTGAATGGTCTATGTTTTTTTTTTTTTTACAACAAGGGATTCTGAGGGAATAAACAAGAGCTTAAGTTGTATTCTTTTTACTACTTTAACATCTAACTGTCAAATGTATAAAAGAACATAAAGTTGAAGTATATTGATTTTTCTACTTGTTGGATTATTGCTTATTTTTGAATTAACTATAAATATTTTATACAGACTAAGTCCTAAGCTCTTGTCATTTCTAGCAGTTGGATTTAAAAAGACAAGTACCAAAAAGCATGCATAGAAGGTTTTGAGATGCTATTGACCATTTGCTTCTTGGAGGCGAGGGGAGTGTGGAGGGCAGCGAGTTTGGTGTATTGACAGCCAAGGCTGTCTAAACACATCTTCAGAGGAGTCACATGACAGTCACTGATCTTATTGTCACCACCACTGTTCTAGGGTTCGTTAAACAGATTGTAGCCATTGGAAGGGAATATCTCCAGGCTGATATAATCTTCTGTCTTGGTTATTGTTCCGTATTACTCTGAGTGCTCAAAAATCACAAGAAACTAATTGAATAGAGAAAGTGATCACTGCTTTTGGTTAAAACAAAACCATACGTCACACACAAAGAAAGTTCTTATTTAATTATCTCTCTTTATAAAGAGAGTGAGTCCACCTTTTTTTTTTTCTTTCTGTAAAGTCAATATATAAGCAAAGGACAATAAAAGAGGCTAAAATTATAAATTTAAAATGTAACTTTTGGAAGTGGATAGGCGATGAGAACACATATATGATGCATACGCATACACACGTATATTATTGACATCTTCATTTGTTCTGAATACATTTCTTGTGTTTTCGTAGGCAAAACTAGAAGAATAAAAATACCAAATAGAAACTCATCTAAATGTTTCACTCAGAATTGCCATGTAAAGAAATGAAACTTAATCCTAGTGTGTTTAGAGGAAAATGTAGCTCTCCACATTTGTGTGGATGTGCACTCGGGCACGTGTGTAACAGAACCTCCCCAAGAGGAAACATATAGGAAGAGGTGGAACAACCCAGGGGCTAAGTCCAACTCTTGGTTAAAATGGAGCACTAGTCACATCATCTATGGAAAATTCTTAACATCCCTGTGCCTCTCTTTGTATAATATGCTTCTGAGAAGATAACCCTCTCCCTGAGGTTGTTGGGCAGATTAAATGAGTTCATACATGAAAAAGCTTAGAAGGAAGTTTGACGTGTCATCAGAACTACATAAAAGTCAGCTATGATTACTCCTAGAATTATTATTTTCTGGGAGATGTCGAACTTTGGTATGTCTCTAAGTTGGATTCTCCTACCTTGTCCTTTGATTATTAGAGTTCAGCCTTGCCCCTTCTGTCTCTTCTTCAGAAGTGTCATATAATTGGTGACACAACAGTGCCTCCCAATTTCATGTGACTTCGAGACACAAAGGAAGCAGTGCCTATTGCTGTCACCACTATCTTCAATTTTTTTGGCCAGAGAGTTTTTTCATAAAATGACAAAAGCTTCATATTCTCGAGTTTGTTTACTAAAGCAGTAGCTTCTTATGCTTATCAGACCTGAAGACCAAAATGTGTTCTCACCTCATTTATTTAGTTCTGGAATACATTCGCACTAATTCAGGTTTTGAATGATGGAAATAGACTATTGGGGATCATATATGTGTCAATATCATAATTATACTTAGAGTTTTGGGCCATATATCCTATATATGCTGAATTTATTTTATTCTAAATATTTGCTATTAATAATGAATAAAAAGGAATTAAATAATTCTGGGAAAGTAAAATACCTGGGAAACAATATGAACTTTGTTGCCAAGAAAATGTGTTTATAGCCTTCCTCTTATACTCATAATACATGCTTTAGAGCAACAAAACAGCAGAATTATTAAATATACATCATGGATTATGAGCTACCAAAAAATTACAGCATGGAAGAAAAATCTCTAATGACAATGATTCTTCAAGACATTTCTCTATTTTCAGGCTAGCTATTTAACTGTAAATTTATTCCTTGAGTATTGAAAATCAAATAGTTTGTTATCCACACACTTTTGAGTGACTCATTTAAGGTGTGAACTAGAAGCTAAAAAATAAAAGTGAGCATTACCCTTCTTGACTGTCACACTTTTCTCAGTTATAACCTTTCACTATAACACATACATTATTAAAAAAATATTAATCAGTCTGTTTTGTGCTCTCTTCTATGCTTCTCAGCTGAATCCCTTTACCCGACCCTCAAATCATTTATTTTTATTTCAGTGTTTGCCTCCAAGTTATCTTTAAGTTTTTACATCCTATGAACTTTCTACTTTCTAAGGAGACTTAAATGAGTGGACTTTTTCATGCTAGTCTTTGATACATGAATAGGTTCACCATGTGACCTGCTGTTATACATACACATTGGGGGGCTGTATTTTGTTTGAGACAGGCTTTTCCTTGTATATAATTTAGTGACTAAATATACTACCAAAGTCTGTGACTATTTAACTTTATTCTATTTATACATACAACTTAAATAAAATGCTCATCTCCCTTTCATTCTCTCAGACTGATTTTCATAAGGGGTGTAACCTTTCTGAATATAGGAACTTTCTATTCATTGTGCATGTGGTCCCCTCAACTTGCTCTTTCCCTCCAGCCTCATCACTTTATCATGTGTTTTCATTGTATTTTTGAATTTCAAAATCTTAAGATTTCCTAAAAGAAAGGTAAAATTATATAATATTTTCATTGCCTGACACTCATCTTTCTATTTGGGGACAGATTGGACAGAGTTGTTTTGCATTAAATCTGATGGTGAACTCAGATTCATCTGTGTATTTGTAAATTCACCTTTTTCACTTTTTATGATGACATAATGATTTATTTTCTTATAGAAGTCACCATTCCCTTCAGGAAGATCAAGTCCATCTTTTCTGTAAATGGGAACATAATGCTCCAGGTTTAGTCCTTCCTGAGACACTTCAGTGCGTGTGTGTGAACCTCTACCCATAATAGTGCTACTTCTTCATTGAATTCTTGACAGTTCCTAGTATTTTTAATAACCAGTTGTATTGTTTCACTTTTTCTACATGACCTCTTGACTTCTTCATTAAATGATTTTTCTCTGCTGGTTTCATGGCAGTTTGAAGGAAAATACTTGACAGAATAATCATTTAAAAACAAATTTCAAATTGCTACTGTGACATCTCTCATTTGTGACAACTTCAGTAAAGTTGGGGGGGGGATCCAATCTCCTTGACTTTTATTCTAGAATGATGATGATTGATTTCATTGGATTCTTTGGATTTTTCTTTGTTTTGTTGGTTGCTTGTTTCTTCTTTATATGAATTAAGTTTTCATTATTCTTTGATAACATAGTTTCCTTTTAAAGTGTTCTGTTACATATAAAATTCTCCTTGAAACTTCTTATTTATCTCTTTTATAAATATCTTTATATTCCATCAGGCTGTATTATAACCATGAATGGGTTAACTAATAGGTATTTTATTTTAGGAGCCATTAAAAAATAAAACAATTTTCTATGTTGACTATGAATTTTAAAAATAGGCCCACAATGGTAGTTTTATTAGACAAAATCTTCAAATACCAGTGAAAGTTTATACTGTATTTCAGGTCACTGTACACAGTGTGTGTGTGTATGTGTGTGTGTGTTTAGAAAGTGTTGAATTTTCTTTTTTATCTCAAGTCAGTCTTTTCAACAAAATCAGAGAGTATCATCAATGGTAATTAGTAGTACTTTAGAAGTAAAAGCAGTAATACATATGAATAAAAACACATCCAATGAGAGGCAGTTTTATAACAATTCCCAGATAGATGATGGCTTTTCATCATCTTGCCCTAATTATTTTTAATACATTTTAGTAACTTTACCTCTTTAAAATTAATTTTTTACTCTATTCTTCTTTTCTTATGCTATGTCATTGTGCGGCATTGTAAAGTTTGTGTATAATAAAATATTAATCGGTGAAGTCCCCCAGGAACCATTTGAAGACATTGGGAGAAAATCAAATAAATGACCCTTTCTCTTAGAAGTAGATTTAGAAGGCAAATTTCATTGGAATTACTGCAGTGTGAATCACATAGCAGAAAACTCTGCGTGAATGTTAAGTAACTGAAGAAAACGCCTATGACTGCCAAGCGTCTGTTACTTTGATATGCCTTTGTCCAAGCTTTACAAGCTTAAGTTACTTGCTTTGCTAATAGGCGGAATATTGATTTCAAATATAAAATTAAATACAGAGTTTCAGACTGTGAACTAGATAATCCATTATTATAAGTCATCTATGAATCTGTTATTGTATTTGACAATATTGCATAAAAATTAATAACTCAGTACTGAGTATTATAATTAAAATACATACTTACGCTTGTAGCAGTGCTTTTGTTGGCATTTAAAAAAACATACTTATTTTCCTGTACAGAAAAAAATCTTATTCCCTGATTAAATTTACTTTTCATCCATGAATTCAGCAAATATTGATAGATAACCTACTTTGTGTCAGGCCCTGCTCCAGAGGCTGGGGATCAAGAATTGAATGTAGGGTTCACATTCAATCCACCAGGAAGGCAGACAATGAACAGATACACAAAGTGCTCGTTTCGCATTGAGATATATTCCGTGAAGGGAATGGGTGGAGCTCTTGGATGGTTAGTAAGGCCAGCCTGGCAGATCCTTTCTGAGAAGATGACACAGTTGGGGGAGCTGAAAGTCAAGGAAGAGCCTGTCCACAGAGTTAAGGAAATAATTTCCCAGACGTGTGAAAAGCAAGTGGAAATGTAATGAAGTTAAGGCAGAACTTGGCAAGCTTTAAGAACAGAAAGTGTGTGAAATAGAGCATTTGAGGTGACAAAAAGAGCAGTACCAGGTGAAGATGGGGAAGCTAGGCAGAGCCAGCTCAGCAAGTTGCGTAATCAAAGGAAGATGTGAGCATTTCCCTCTCACATGAGAGGCCATGTGGGTTTTTAAGCAAATGAATAATGCGGTGTATTTTATACATTTAAGCTTCACTCTGGCCAATATGCGCAAGTGAATTTTGTAGGTGAATCACTGGGCATTTGTAGACCAGTTAGGAGGGAAATAAATGAGTCCAATTGTTACATAATGGGAGTTTGTCTTCATGTCTTACCAGTGAGGAAAGAAGTAGGTCATTGGGAGATTTCATAGACAGATTGATCAGAACTTACCGAAAGACTGAGTGTGGGCAAAAGAGAAAAGAAATCAAGTTCTATATAATTTGATCAGCTGGGTACATGTCTGTGTAGATTCCTTCCTCATGGAGGAAGGTGGAAAGAAGAGGTGTTCTGGAGACATGGGAATTGAGAATTTTAACTCAGCACGTGAACATTTAGAAATTCTGTTGATATAGAGCCGGTGATAGTGACCCGTTACCACCTGACGTTTATGCTACTGTACGTAGAAAGCACAAGTCTCAATGGAAGGGAAAACTTTGAAACGCATCAGTTATATAATTTTAGGCAATTTGTTCACATTCTGTAAGCTTTACTGCAATATATATGCCTATCTCATAAATTTGCTAAATAAATACATGAGAAATGTGTGTATTGTATACATGATATGCACCCATTTAATTGTAGTTTAATTATTTTGACCATTAAAGAGGAAGTGTATCCAAAAAAAAAAAAAGAGTAAGTATAAACGTATTCTAAATCAGAAGTTCAACACAATAATTACTGTAAAAATTGGTCTGTTTGTCAGCATGTTCAGAAACACTATTTTAAGGCAACAGTTGTAAATGACATTGTCCTGGATAGATGACAATTTACAAGCACTCTGAAGGATTTTAAAACCACACGTTCTATAACTTTTGTCCTTTATCTCTCAGAATTCTATCACAACTTTTTTGCTGGGAAATTCACATAAATTCAAGAGGCACGTAGTTGAAAAGTCACTGTGATTGAAGAGTACGCACTGTCTGGGTGGATATGATGACTGAAAAGTGAAAAGACTCTCAAAACTTTGGTTTATGCGATTGAAGAGATTGGTTGGTTTTTGTTTCTTTGCTTGTTTTTGACAGAATAGAGGTTTGTAGGGAAGCTGGTTTTGGAAAGTAAGAAGATAAAGGGCTTAGTTTTGGACATGTTGACTCTGAGGCATCTGTGTGGAAATGTGAGACAGAAGTCCTGATTGAATGGGTAGATCTAGATTTGAGATTAGAATTGTTGATTTGTTGAGTAAATCTTGGCTGTAATATTTTTTGAAATTCAGGTCCCTTCATCACGCCACCCCCAAAATCCATCCTGGGAGTCTTGAAACAAACATGTGAAAATGATTTATTTTAAAACTTGATGATACTTTATTTCGTACACAATTTACTCCTGGATTATGAAATCCATACAAATGAAAACCCAATCACTTGCCTGTATTCTATACTATAATTGTGTGTTGCCAAAGTATCTTCCCAGACTTTTCTAATACAAACTTTTCTCCATTTCTAGTTTCTGTTCTCCTTAGCCTTTCCATAAAGTCATTTCCTCTATAAAAGGAGCAGAGATCATTCTCCTGTCCCATGACCTCCTAGAACAAGAAATTCAGTCTATTTCCAGACAGTGACCGTAGCTGATTTGTGCCATACAGCAAATTTAGCACAGTCCTATCAGGTAGAAATTGTTTGATAAATAATGGCTAAGTAAGTTGAATGAATTTCAACTGTCCATGTGAAATGACCCATTCACTACAGTTTCCATTCTCTGGCTTTCTCTCCTTCAGTAACCTTTCACCTTCTTTATTTCAGTACTTCCACTCTTGCCACATTTTTGCAACTTGTTCAAATATAAAATTTGTATGGCATTACTGGTGCCAATGTCAAAAGATTGCCAATAAATAGAAGCATATAGAAAACAAGTTGAGTAATGGCACGATTACATTAATTTCTATCTTTATAACCTAATAAATAAAAATGAGTTTAATTGACTATTCTCAGTAAGGTCTATATTTTTAGAAACTGTGATTTCAAGCATGAGCCATTATTCAAAGCTTTCATTATGAATGCAAGTAATTTGATTATGAATGTTCTATAGGAAAAACATGATATTTACCTTTACAAAAAATGTATACAAATGTAGTATATCTCTTTACAACAACAAAACTGATGTTAATATAGACTTGATCTGGTAAATATCACTCACACTCGCATTGTAATTTTACCTCATGGATGTAATACCTACACTGATCTACACAAATATGTGGATAAGTGGGTATTATTGAATTATCAAAAACGGTGACCACCAATCTTCCCCTGTAACCAGTTACCCCAAAGCAGGTTTTCAATGATACATTCATTTTAGGCTATGGGTAGGAAGATCTGATTGATAAATATGAAATTAAATTTCCTCCTGATGCATGAATATGAGTTTGCACTAAGTTAAAGTAATTCAGAGCAAGGTTTCTGGACTACCTGTGTTTGAACCCCTGCTTTACAGCTTACTAGTTAGGTAATTTTACTTGATATTTAATACCACTGAGGGTAGATTTTCATGTCTCAAATGTGGAAAGTAATTTCAACCTTGTGAGCTCTCTGAAAGGATGTAAGAATAGAGAGTATGTATATAATTAAGGATGTATAGTCAGAGCTCAACAGAAGTACTGTTTATGAATGGCTCTGAACGATTGGCCTTATGTTATTTCTACTCCTAATAGTCTAACATTCAGTTAATCCCATTTTACAGAAGGAGAAATTGAGGTTAAGAGAGATTGAATGACTTTTCAGTGTCTATATTAAGACTTTGATTTGAATGACAGAATTGTCCATTCCTCTATATAACTTAATTTACTGAACATAGGACATGTGTGTATATTCCTTCACATTTTTAATTCTAACTGGGGCTTGAGTAAACCATTCCATTCGTCCTCCAATAATTTATTCCTTTTTCTCTTGTTTTGTTAGGTCTAACTGCTCTCTCCGCAGTACTTTTATCTTTATGTAGACAAATCAATTTCATATTTTATCATCAGTTTGGTGTCTTTTAACGAGAAGTTACATTGGATTCAGAAAAACAGTAATAGATGAGCAAACCGAAATGCTTTAATATTCATTTATTTCATTTCTAATTTTCTGTTTCCTTGATCTTTGTATTCATTCTCCCTTCAAGTGCGCAGTTCGTATCAGATGACTGTATTGTTTGGGAGAAACAGGGACTCTGTGATCAGTGAGTTTTGTTTAATTGATCTTTTTTGGTTGCCATCATGCTTTTACCTTCTGAGAACCTACTAATCTTCCCGTTACACAAAGCAAGGCTCTTGGTTCCATTCTCTGCTGCTGTCACATCACAGTATTGAAATCGTGCTCTCACCTTCATTGAGCGTGACCATTCCATGGTCTGAATCTCTGAATAATACTCTATTAATAAAATTTAAACTAACTTCTTTTAGAGATCATCGAATTAGTCACTTCAAAAATTGGTAGTTAGATATCTATATTATGTATTCATTATTCTGGTAAACATTATCACATTTTAGAGATAAACATTGTAGAAGACCATACACTTTATAAACATGGAAATAGTATATTTAAAGCTGCATTTTATTAAAAAATAAATTACTCAAGAAATAGGCTCACATTTTCCAATCTGCTACCTGGTTTAGACCTACACTGTCCAGCAGGATGGCACATAGCATAGTAGGCAGAGGTGTCTGCTGAACACTTGAAATGTTGTTAGTGCAACTGAGAAACTGAATTTTTAACTTTATTTAATTGAAATTAATTTAAATTTTAATACATAAACCTAAGTAATGCAAAATATTTTTCCTTTCTATTAAACACAATGGCATTGTGTTCTGGGACTACATTTCGCTTTAACTGTTGAAAATTTAGCGTTCAAATCAAAATGTGCTGTAAATTTAAAATGTACATGGACTTTTGAATCCTTGGTATGAAAAACAGAAGGCAAACTACCTCATGAATAATTTTTACTGCCTATATGTTGACATGATAATGCTTTGGATTTAACTGTTCAAATAAAATGTAATGTCACAATTAATTTTACCTGTTTTATAGTGTGGTTACTAGAAAATTTAAAATTACAAATGTGACTTGCATTATCTTTTTTCTGTCTGGTAGGAACCATTAATATTAAAGAAAACATTGATACGCCATCTCCCAGCACACCTCAGTGGAACTCCTCAGGGCTACACAGTTATATGAAACAATTAATTTTCTGAAAATTATCTTTTGGTCCTTTCTCTACTAGTAATTTAGTCAAAAAATCAAAATTCTTCAGTCAAATAAAAATACTACGATAAAAATTGTTCTCCTTGTAATGCAGGTTGAGGCTTTCCCTCTTTATGTGCCTGAATAATAATTGAAACTTGATGAACATGGGCTAAGAAAATCTCATTATCAGCTGGTGTCCAGCTTTAGGAGCACAGGCATCCCCCAGACATGGCGGTTGGATAACTTTTTAGTTCAAGCAGCGCATGGGCCATTTTTAATTAGGAATGAAGGATAATTGTGTTTAGATGGTCACTGAAATGTTAGAGACATATATGTCCAAGTGTTTCACAGTATATCTTCATTCAAATCTACTGTAAACTGTAAAGCTATAATGTGGTATTGCTGTAAATGGAAAGTAGGAAAAGTTATACTCAAGTTTGAAATTATTTTCACATAAATTATGGAGGCTCTATATTCATTTTTTTTAGAAAATTCACTGCATCTCAATGATGTTTAATGAATTCATAAGATAAAGCAATCCATTAGGTATTTTCCATTTTAATACTTTTATGGATTAAATAATTAACATGATGGATCCCATGGCTTTTACTACAAATTTTCAGTGAGACAATAACATTTCTGGATTAATATCTTCACATGAATCAGAATTTATTATGATTTATTTTTGCAAGTAGTAACTTCTTTAAGTAATTATCATCGAGACATACTTTAAGAATCATGCAGAAAGCAGTATTTTAATTTTTATACGCATTACCATACATTTTATTTCACCTTAAAACATGGAAAATTTAATAGCTTTGCTAAATATGCCACAAATCTAAATTGTAAATTGATAGATTGAAACATTAGTATAGCATATGATATTTAATTTTTACGTGGGTTGCAATGTGTAAGCCTGAACACTCCGAGTCTCAGGATTAACAAGTCAGTTACTTACTGTTATGTTAAATCAATGTATTACTGTGTTAGGAAGTTAGTAAAATTGAAATGCACTGAGAGGAGGCAACGCTTAAGGGCTCATCTGTATACCTGGGGCTAGACACCCTTCAGTTGTAAGGCCCTTTCATTAATATATGCTGTGCCACAGCTGACGTCATTTTAGTTTATGCACATTCTTCTGAAACATGTCACCAGTTTTACAAATGAATCACTGAGCAGGTCAAAGACGGGACTTATCAAATTTGCCTACAGATAAGGCGTTCAGTTTTAGAAGTGTACAGATCATAAGTCTTGCAACGACTACCATGCCAAACTGTGTACTGCAGTATTATTTTCTACTCTTAGGAGATTATTTTTTCTATAAGAATGTTTTGGTAAATACAAGTATTACATCTCTCTTCAATGAACCTTGTCATTGTGGTTTTGAAAACTAAATAGATTGATGAGAGTCAGTTGTGTATATATATATATATATATATAGATTGATGGTCTCAATTGTATGTAACAGTGGCACTTTTATTTGGAGCCTAAATATATTGTATTTTGACTGTTCATTACCATGATAATAATTAATCGTTTTTGTTACTCCCTGTCCTTGAAAATTGATGCTGTTCTGCCTCACTGCAGAGCTTTGAAAAGATAGTCATTATAAATGAAACCACTTCACATTCAAGGGAGATTAGCTATAAAATATGGCTCAGTGATAAAAAGTTTATAAATTCCAGTTTGTTCCTATTGTAAATAGGGAGAGGAAAGCTAACAGAAATCCTGAGTTTCTTGTGAAATTATTATCCATGATGGATTTAACAGTACTTGCTCTCCTACAGTGTAAACCAGATTTTAAAAAATGCAAAGCCCTGTGAATTAATAGAAAGTGATTAAATCTGTGAAACTTGTTGGTGCAAACTCATCAGGTCATTATACTTGATAACAGGATGTTAAGCATGAAAAATAAATAATAATAATTGGTTACAATCATATTTATTGCTTCATGCACTTACAGAGCCCCTTTATGTGTCTGAATTTGTCTAATTATTTCATATGTATTAATTCATTCTTATCCATGCAGCAATTCTTTGATGTAGAAACTTTTAGAATTTCCATTTTGTAGATAAAACCACAAGATAAATGCAGACACTCTGGTTCCAAAGTCTGTGTTTCTAACAACCACATCATGATTTAGGTTCTGTCTGCAATATGAGAGTGTGTTGATCATAAGTGAGACTGAATCATATGTAGTATTCTGGCAAGGCTGGTAAACTGCCCAGAGTGGACAGTCCTCACATATACTTTCATTTATGTCTATGGCCGTCCCTAGTGGCTGCAACTGAGACCATGCCCCACAAAACCAAAATGATCACCTGGTCCTTTGCAGAAGAAAAGTTTGCTGACTCCCAGATTGGAGAGTTCAAATTAAGAACAATTAAGCCTCTAACTGTGCAAAAAGAATGCACAGCCTCTGAGCACCGAAGCATGTAATGCATGAGGAAGGTTTCTGCATTTTTCAAACACTGAAGCATGGTAGTAGTAGGCATGCCCTGGAAAACAGACAGTTTAGAATTTTTATTTTCTCTATAAGTAAGAAATAATTATTGGGAAAACTGTGGTTTTCAGTAATGTTGAAAACATCAAAGTGAAAGTCAGGAAGATTTAAATAAGTGTCTTTAGCTAGAATGTTATGTATTATTTGTTCATAAAGTCAAATGATTGAAAACAAATTGAATATAACATATAGGAGATTGATTATATGAAGTAAGTTATGTCCAAAAATGAAATCTGACTTCTTCTACTTATTACATATATGTCCTTGGACATATTATTGTAGAGCTCTGTGCCTCAGTTTTCTCATCTGTGAAGAGAGGTGGGTGGATATATATGAGTAACTTCATCAAATAGCTTTTGATTTTAAAGTAGTTGTTCTCATTCCTCCCCTGATTGTAATCAATTGCAAGGTACATGTGAGGCAGAATTGAGACCAGAATATCTCGTATATCTCTGATAAGAGAGACACTGCTATTGCTGATTAGTGGCTGATTTCTGTAGTCAAGTTGACTTGATAATGTTGAGTCTCCAATATTTCCGAGACTTACCAATTATGTGGTAAATATTAATAGTCTCTCCATCAGGAACAGCTCATTCACCCCTAAAGTGACAGCATGACTGATAGGAATCAAAATACGCTCATAGCAGACTGGCTGGTTCCAAGAAGGAAGAGTGAGATATAGACCAACCTACGCTTCCTGCATTTTTTAAATTCCAACTCGCCAGTCAAGTCAAGTCAAGTTACGTCTTCTTACTTGGGGATGAATTAATGAGGAGTAAAGGAAGTCTAGGAATATTTTGCAAATGAAACTCTCTTCTCAAGAAGGGCACGTGAACCATTCAGACAGACACACACACATATGTGCAAAATTGTTTTTAAATTATGTATAAAAACAATTTTGGAATTGAGATTCTAATTGTCTAATTGTTTTTCTGTATTTTTAAGTGATGATGCTGTCATTTTTAAAATTAAAAGCAAAGCTCCACTTCCACTTTGAAAAATATAAATTTAACTAATTGGTGTACCTGGGATATGCATGTTGTTACAGTTTCGGCTACATGGCTCTAATTACGATGATGATTTTACAGTGTCTGTAATGTTTTAATTTCACACTATGGAAAATAATACGTATGCACACACACACGTACACACATGTTAGAGAGAAAGTGAGATGGAGAAAATTAAAGGGATTCTTCTCTCCACTTATCTAAGCTCTCCCACTCTCTGTCTCTCAGCTATCTCTAGTGTGGTCTGGTAATTGACAGCAAGCCAAAAGTTTGCAAAACCCGTTGAGCCATAGAATTTTCTCATCTGTATTAGCAGAGAGACTAGAAACACAAATCATTTTGTTGCACATTCTGCAAAGCCCAAGATCCTAGTTAGCATCAGGACTGTCAAACGCCTGCCAGATTAGCCTGAAGAGGCCCCGGGATCCTCCTGCTGACAAGGTGCTTGTTATGAAGGCTTTGGAAATTATTCGTCCTCAGTCTTTGGGGAGAGAGAGGTGGATACTGGGGCTCAGAACTCTTAGATCAGGATTATTCTGTACAACCAAGGATGGGCGCTGAGATTTTTCACAATGGTTTTCACATGTTTCCCTCTATCAAGTTTGCACTGAGCAACAGAGATTCTCTAGCTTGCCTAAGTCATTAGCATGTGATATAGAACCCGAGGATTTCTTGAGTAAATACGATCCAAAAAAGGTCTTAATAGAGTAAATGTCACGTAATATATAATAAAGTATATCCTTTGATAGGATTAAATGAGTAATATAAAAATATATGCAACTTTGACAGTTCTCTTCATAACAGGGTTTTGAAAACTTTAAACATTTTTAAAATTAAAAACTTGATTGCTAAACAGTTTAAATAAAATGATTTTCCCCCCATATAACAGTATTTAAATTTTCAGTTAAATTTTATCTGAATGTTAGGTTTACTGTCTCACGGGCGGGTCTTGCCAGATTGTGATATAGTTGCATATGTAATGATCTTTGTAACAATCCTGTTGATAATGACATTATTATTCTATCTAATCATGAAAAGCTGCCACCCTCTCTACACAGTAAACACTTCCATATCATTTACTGTGTTTGCAAGTGTATCTCTGTTATTACAAATTGAATTCTGTAATTATGTGGATTACCTATTTTCAAAAACTTGTCACTTTTCATTGATCTCTAGGAAAAAATAGATCTGAAAGAGCATTTCAGTTCAATAGCAAATTAAAAATATTTCCAAAGGAGTATTGCAATACAGTAGTAAGTTAATCAAAGCATTTTATGTCAGTTGATCAACTAGAAACTGCCCTTCATCGTACAGACACTAAAGGCATCTGGAAAACTGAGACAAAAAAATAAAACACAAATGGTAGATATTCCACATTCCAATAATCCCAGAGGATTTTTTTTTTTTTTTAACAATTTCCAGTTGAAGCAGGAATTCTGTCAGCCTTTGAAAGTTCTGAAAAACATTCCTGGAAGAACTGCTTTTTAAATGTACACTCAGGATGTTTCCACAATATATAAGCAGTTACAAATAATGCACTAACCTTTAATTTTTAAAGTACTTAAATGGCTTATGTTTAGATACATTTTTGGTTTGATCACTTGTCCTCTAAATGGACTCAACAGTGTTAACTCAGAACATCCAAACATAAAAAAATAGGTTTAAAATACTTTCTATTACAAAATAACATTTAATTGCAAGTCCACTTTGGAATCTTGGCTATAATATTCGGGGAGGATTAATTAACTGGAGGTAGAAAAAGAAATATCATTAAATTAGCAATATTTGTGTCTTTAACAAGGGGAGGCAAATAATAGCTCATATTCAGAATGAGAGGTAGGACCAATACACCTTCTACTTTTCATGGGATTGTCACCTTTATGCCTGCTGGTCCAATATAAGTATTAATAAAAGCATCCATGTTTAGATGGCAGACTAAACGGTCACCGTAGCATTCATGGGGAAGGAACTGGATGACCTGCAGGAGAACGGGATGTGAAAGGCAATGATTAGTGTGTTGATAGTCCAGCTTGTAGTTATAACATAGCCCACAATGAAATCATGCACACTTGATTTAAATTTAATTTGAAAAAGAAAAACAGAGTGCAACTGGTGTTTTTTGAAGTGGTTTCAGTTTGCTTGTTTTTGTTTGTTTGTTTGTTTGTTTTTAGTTCAAGTATAGTCAGTTTACAATGTGTCAGTTTCTGGTGTACAGCATAATGTTTCATTCATACATAAACATAGACATATATTCATTTTCATAACCTTTTTTATTATAAGTTCCTACAAGATATTGAATATAGTTCCCTGTGCTATACGATATAAACTTGTCCATTTATTTTATATATAGTAGTTAATATCTGCAAATCTTGAACTCCCAATTTATCCCTTCTCACACCTTTCCCCTCTTTGGTAACGATAATTTTGTTTTCTATGTCCGTAAGTCTGTTTCTGTTTTGTAAATAACTTCATTTGTATTTTTTTTTTAAGATTCCACATATAAGTGATATCATTGGTATTTTTCTTGCTCTTTCTGGCTTACTTCACTTAGAACGACAATCTCTAGGTCCAACCATGCTGCTGCATGTGGCATTATTTCATTACTTTTTATGGCTGAGTAGTATTCCATTGTATGAATATATCACAGCTTCTTTATCCAGTCACCTGTCGATGGACATTTAGGTTGCTTCCATGTCTTGGTTATTGTAAATACTGTTGCTATGAACATTGGGGTGCAAGTATCATTTTGAATTAGAGTTCCCTCCAGATATATGCTCAAGAGTAGGACTACTGGATCATAGGGTAAGTCTATTTTTAGATTTTTGAGGAATCTGCATACTGTTTTCCATAATGACTGCACCAAACTACATTCCCACCAGCAGTGTAGGAGGGTTCCCTTTCCTCCACAGCCTCTTCAGCATTTATCGTTTATGGACTTTTGAATGATGGCCATCCTGCCTGGTGTGAAGTGATACCTCATTATAGTTTTGATTTGCATTTCTCTGATAATCAGCAATATTGAGCATTTTTTCTTGTGCCTATTGGCCATTTGTATGTCTTCACTGGAGAATGACTTGTTTAGGTCTTCTGCCCATTTGGGGGGATTGGGTTGTTTGTTTCTTTGCTATTAAGTTGTATGAGCCATTTATATATTCTGGAAATTAAGCCTCTGTCAGCCTCATCATTTGCAAATATTTTCTCCCATTATGTAGGTTGTTATTTTGTTTTGCTTATGGTTTCCTTTGCTGTACAAAAGCTTATGATTTTAATTACATCTCATTTATTTATTTTTGCTTTTATTTCTGTTGCCTGGGTAGGCAGCCCTAGGGGAACATTGCTAATATTTATGTCAGATAATGTTTTGCCTATGTTTTCTTCTAGGAGGCTTATAATGTCAATCATATGATATTACTTAAATGAATTACCATAATTGGCATTCCTTAAATAAAAGTCTGCAAGGATTTTTGTGAAAGCCAGTGTTTTTCATAAATTGGCCAGTTACTTTCCAGCATTTTATACCACTGTTTCTTCTATTAAAAAGGACCCTTCAGTCCATTTACTATTTATAGCACATCTATTCTCCCCACGCAGCTTTGTACCAGGACCTCTTCATCTTTGCTAGTGTAAAGAAAAATCTTAATTCTTACTTCTCTGATGACACAGAATGTATTGCCTCGCTTCTCTGATAAGAAAATCTCTAGAATTTTATATTTCCTGCAAACAGTTCCATGCTCTTTAGTAATTGGCTAATTACTTTGGTCAGGCTCTAGTAATTAACTGTTTGATATTTTTTGTGTTCTTAACTGGATTACATTTTGGAAATGACTGAGCATGCATCATATGTATTTCATCTTAGCAGAGCTTTGGTTTTCAATTTGAAAATACAGAGACTTACAAAAATTAACATAAGAATTGCTTCAATTGATTTTTTAAAAATTTCATTTTCTATGTTTTATCTCTTACTTTTAATTATTCTAAGACAAACTCCCTTATAAGTTCTGAAGGTCAGAAAGAGTTAGGGTAAATTTCTTTCTGCTAGCTACTCAGTAGAAATATTTGGCAGAGCAATGCTGTACTTCGGGGCAAGCCACTCTGATTGTCAGTATTGACTTGACCTTGGTTGAACAGGAGGGGTCTCTTCCAAACTATCCAGCTCACTCAATTGTTTCTGACTTTCAGAGCCACCCCTGTAGTTGTCTCTTCTCTCTGGACCTGCTCATTTATTCATTGTCTTTTTGACCTACTAAGTGCCAGGCACTATTCTGGGGTTTGAGTACCTATCATTGAAAAAGAAATTAGGCAGGAAAGCAAACTAAAATCCAGGCCCTACCTATTCGGCATGGGGAAGCAAAGAAGTTGAAAATGAATATATTGTATAGTATTTTGGAAGGCAATCAGTGCCATGGAAAAGGAATAACAGAGGGAAGAGGATTGAGAACGCCATGTGGGCAGGAGGGGTACAATTTAAGGTGGTTGATTTAATGACCATTCCATTTTTATATCCACTACGCCCATGTTTTCCACATCAGTACATTTCTAATCTTCCCAGAACATACCGTTTCTACCGGACCAGTTCCCACCTCTTTCTTCTTCTGATCTTTTGGTATCATGTGGTTGGGTTGTGCTGTAAGAAAACACCACAGACTGGGTGTCTTAAATGTCATAATTTTTTTCTCACATTTCTCACATTTCTGGAGGAAATACAAGACCAAGGTGTCTACAGATTTACTTCTTCCTGCAGCCTCTCTCCTTGTCTCATAGATGGTCATCCTTTCATTGTTCTTATATAGTCTCGCCTCCGTGCATGCATAACCCTGGTGTCCCTTTGTGTGTCTAAATTTTCTCTCTCTCTTTTTTTTTTTTTGGCAGGGGAAGGTAATTAAGTTTACATATTTATTTTTGGAGGAGATGCCAGGGATTGAGTCCAGAACCTCGTGCATGCTAAGCATGTGGTCTACCGCTTGAGCTACACCCTCCCCCATTAAATTTTCTCTTCTTATGAGGACACTGATCAGATTAGGTTAGGACCCATTCTAATTACCTCAATTTGACTTAATTTCCTCTTTAAAGGCCCTATTTCTAAATAATCACTGAGGTACTGGTGGTTAGGGCTTCACCGTATGAATTTTGGAAGCACCCAGTTCAGCCCCTAACAGGGTCTTTTGGCATGCAGTCATAGAGAATTTACCTTGGCTCATGTAGAATAATTGTCCAGAGTTTGTTATTTACATGGCAATCAGCATAACTCCTGTGGCTTTTACAGTTAAATCATTATGTCTTTTTATTCTGTTTTAAGTTTTGTTAAAAATACTTTATTTCTGTTATCTTAGAAAATGGATGAATTTGTGCCAAGCACCAGAAGTTTGTGGAGGACTAGAAATTATACACACACACACACACATATATACACACACACACACATATACATACATACATATATACACACACACACACACACACACATATATATACACATCTAACTGATTAGTGACTATGTATTGAGTACCTAAAATTAGCTAACCACAGCTTCTGTCTTCAAGGTTGTTACTATGCTCTGGTTAAATAAAGTTACTAATATTAAATAAAATTAGGTGCTTAACACTGCGATGAAGAACACAAATAGGCATGTATTAAGGTTTTACTGTGCGCCAGATAGTGAGCCAATAGTATACATATACGCATGTTAATTTTCACAGTAACCATAAGAATTGTTTTTAAATAAACATATTATTTATCTATCAAATAGTCCAGTGAGATATGTATTATTATTATTATTACACATGAGGAAAAGTGAAGTCTAGGATGCTTAAATACCTCCTCAAAGTCTCATAGGTTTAGATTCTTTGAAATGAACTTGAACCCAGATTTACCATACTTCAGAGCCTCAGTACTTATCTCTGGTGCAAAAGTGAGTTCAGAGATTAATTTCTAACACAGTTCGATCCATCCATCCAAATGCTATTAAATTGGCAAATATATTTTAAGAGATTCTGCATTTTAGATCCAGCTATTTCCTTCGTGTTCTTTCTTTCCTCATTTTGCAAAGATATCCACTTTGTGACTTCAGCCATCAGTCATTAGAAGCCACAGTCCATCTTTCACAGAAAGAAAACAATAAAACACTTGAGATATTTTATGGAATTCAGATATCAGAACATTTTGCAGCTGCACCATCGTGTTACCATGTTTTTTTCAGTATCCATCCAGAAGGCCAATTTTGCTTCAGTGATTGGCGTCACCACCTAGGGCTGACTGGCTCCCTCCCTCTTTTTCTCTCTACCTTTCCTTCATACTAATTTTTCAGTGGTCAGAAATAACTTAATGTTGATTTTCTCATATTTGTCAATACTATTAATGATCCACCTTTAACATTTTTATTCTATAATCTTTAATGACTATAGCCTGAATTATTTCTTCATACCAACATGCAGGCATATAAGTAATTTTAAAGTTGCATTAAGATCATCTCTCCAAATACATATTTATATATGCCATTTATCATGTTTTTATTTCCAATTAAATATAAACTGAATATATTTACTCTCACTTTTGCTGAGTTTATCTTTGGTGTCTGTGGTTGTTTTAGTGTGTAAGTGCTAATTTTATAGTGTTACCTGAAATAAGAGAAAGATATTACAGCTTTTTGGTGTGTTCATAATGTTCTGTTGTGGCCATATACAAATTTTTTAATACTGATACTATAATAGCCACTCAGTAGAAACTAACGTTATTTGTCATTATTTAGGATGACTCTATTTAAAATTACCACCACATGGGTCTGCAGCACATTTTCTATCAGACAGTAAGTAAGGGAGCTCTGTGGTTATGAGATCTAGCAATATTAAAGAGAAAACCATACAAGACAAATACCAAAAAACATCTATATAGTATAAGAAACCTAACAGTTGTTGCTCTCATCCTCCATTTGAGAGACGATTTATATTTTACATTTCTTCAGTTTTAATCAAGACATCAAAATTGAGGTTTTTTTAAAAAAACAAAATCACTGGGCATGCCCCCAGAGTTAACAGTATTTAATAATAACCAGTTTATATAGACTCTACGAAAATGTGGATTATGGCATGCATCAGCAGACCCATTTGCCTGGACGAGCCGTGGCTGACGCTCAGCCAAGTCATAGTATTCACAGCCTTTCTGGAATATCCTAAGGTGGTATTTCTGAATACTGTAAAAGAATTAAGTGGAGACAACTTTTCTGTTGTTTTCACACGTACTACATGGTTACTTCAACCTCTTAATTATTGAATTATACACTTGGATTTAATTCTGTTTTTTTTAATGGCTTCGCAAGAGTTAATTGAACATTGTACACATTTTTTCTCATTTATAAAATTAATAAAATAATACAGAACTAATGAGACTGCTAAGAACAAAGATAAAGAAGGTAATATGTGGTAAACAGCATAACATCTATCTAGATCTGTGCTTAGGTCTTACAAGGCTGCCCTCAGCCTCCTGGGTGGCTGTGCCCTCAAGGAGAGGGTTGTTAACTGCTAACAAATTAACTGAGGAATGTATAAACTTTCTGCAGGAGGACAAAGAGTTTGTGATCTCAGATACAAAGTTTATCACTCACTGTCTTAAGGTATAAGAAATAATGGGTGTCAAGCTAAACATCAATTTAAAGAAATAAATTCATGACCGAGAAGTTCATATATTGGCAGGTGGTAACTTGTGAATCTTCATACTAGTTGACTCCTCTGAGTCCTCACATCCTTAACAATAGCTAAGTTCCTCATTAAAAAAGTTCAGAACAATTTTGTAATGTCTGAATCCTCCTTTCCAATTGTATTTTTTAATATGAATCTTAGTTTTCTCCATGTCTGAATCCTCAGGGAACTGACCACTTTAGAAAGAGCCAGATTTTGTCTTTTTTCTACATGGTCTGACATTTTAAGCACAATGACACCAATGATGTGAAATAACATCTAAAGGACACAATGTGTGTGCTAATTTAGGATGTCAGGGAAAGGCTGTTCATTTTTTCTTTTTCTCATTTTTAATTAATTTGATTTAAAAGAAAATCAAGTCCACCCCAAAACAAACGAAACAGACAACTAGCATGACAGGACCAAAATCCCAACTTCATTCAATTTCTTGAAATCAGAGTTACCTGTTAACTTTCATAAGACTGCATCCCTGAAGTAACTGAATTGAGACATGGTAACTTTTTGATATGAAAAAACAAAATACTCTCTTAAAGGTGTATTGTGCACTTCCATGATTCTCTTTAATGTTTATATTTTCCCTATCATCTAATCTAAAGTTACCAATAGATTGACATATTAACTTTTTTATTCATGTCACATACAGAGTTCTAGCTTTCATCTTTACAAGGTAGTGCTTTCTATTTATTATATCACAACTTTAAACTCACAATCCTAACTAAATGTACATATTTCTATTTATGATTTTGGGGTTATACTAATGAACAATCTTTTTTCATTGAAGTATATTCAGTTTACAATGTTGCCTTAGTTTCTGGTGTACAGCATAATGTTTCAGTCACATATGTATATATATATATATATATTCATTTTCATTATAGGTTACTATAAGATATTGAATATAGTTCCCTGTGCTGTACAGTAGAAACAGCAAGTTTATCTATTTTATGTACAATAGTGAGTATCTGCAAAACTTGAACTCCCAGTTTATGCCATACCAATCTCTTTCCACCATGGTAACCATCAGTCTGTTTTCTATGTCTGTGAGCCTGTTTCTGTTTTGTAGATAAGTTCATTTGTCTTTTTTTTTTCTTTTGTACTCCACAGATAAGTGATATCATATGGTATTTTTCTTTCTCCTTCTGGCTTACTTCATTTAAAATGATGATTTTCAGGTACATCTATGTTGCTGCAAATGGCATTTTTATTCCTTTTTATGGCTGAATACTATTCCATTGTGTATATATAAATAATTTCTTCATCCAGTCATCTGTTGATGAATGTTTAGGTTGTTTCCATGAGTGGGCTATTGTAAATAGTGCTGCTATGAGCACTGGGGTGCATGTATCTTTTTGAATTAGAGCTCCCCCCAGATATATTTCCAGGAGTGGAATTGTTGGATCATAGGGTAAATCCAGTTTTAGTTTTTTGAGGAATCTCCAATACTGTTTTCCATAATGACTGCATGAAACTATATTCCCACTAACAGTGTAGGAGGGTTCTCTTTTCTCCACAGCCTCTCCAGCATTTATTGTTTATGGACTTGAATGATGGCCATCCTGCCTGGTATGAAGTGATACCTCATTGTAGTTTTGATTTGCATTTCTCTGATAATTAGTGATATAGAGCATTTTTTCTTGTGCCTATTAGCCATTTGTATGTCTTCATTGGAGAATGGCTTGTTTAGGTCTTCTGCCTATTTTTGGATTAAGTTATTGGTTTGTTTTTGTTTGTTTTTTAAGTTGTATGATCTATTTGTATATTCTGGAAATTAAGCTATTGCCAGTCTTATTATTTGAGAATATTTTTTTTTCCATTATGTAGGTTGTCTTTTTGTTCCGTCTGTGGCTTCCTTTGCTATGCAAAAGCTTATAAGTTTAATTAGGTCCCATTTGTTTATTTTTGCTTTTATTTTTATTGGCTGGGTAGACTGCCTTAGAACATTGCTAACATTTATGTCAGAAAATGTTTTGCCTATGTTTTCTTCTAGGACGTTTGTAGTGTCTCTCTTATATTTAAGGCTTTAAGCCGTTCTGAGTTTATTTTTGTGAATGGTGTGAGGGAGTGTTCTAACTCATTGATTTCCATGTGGCTGTCCAAATTTCCCAACACCACTAGCTGAAGAGACTGTCTTTTCTCCATTGTATATACTTGCCTCATTTGTCAAAGGTTAATTGACTGTAAGTGCGTGGGTTTATTTCTGGGCTCTCTATTCTGTTCCATTGATCCACATGTCTGTTGTTGTTCCAATACTATGCTGTTTTGATTACTGTAGCTTTGTAGTGCTTGTTGTCTAAAATCTGGGAAGGTTATTCTGCCAGCTTCTTTCTTTTTCTTCAATATTGCTTTGGCAATTTGGGGTTTTTTTGTGTGTGTGTGTGATTCCATGTAAATTTTAGGACTATTTGTTCTATTTCTGTGAAAAGCGCCCTGGGTAATTTAACAGGGATTGCAATAAATCTGTAGACTGCTTTGGGTAGTATGGTCATTTTAACAATATTAATTCTTCCAGTCTAAGAGCATGGGATATCATCCCATTTCTTTAAGTAATCTTTAATTTCCTTAATTATTGTTTTGCAGTTCTCAGTGTGTAAATCTTTCACCAACTTGGTTAAGTTTATTCCTAAGTATTTTGTTGTTTTTGATGTAATTTTGAAAGTCAGTGTTTCTTTACTACTTCATAGAATGAGTTCGGGAGTATTCCTTCCTCTTCAATCTTTTGGAAGAGTTTGAGAACGATAGGTATGAGTTCTTTGTATGTTTGTGGAATTCCCCAGTGAAGCCACCTGGTCCCAGACTTTTCTTTGCAGAGAAGTTTTTTATTGCTGATTCTATTTCACTTGCTATGATCAGTCTGTTCAAATGATCCATTTCTTGTTTTAGTTTTGGTGGACTGCTTTTTCTAGAAACTTTTCTATTTCTCCTATGTTATCCAGTTAGTTTCCATATAGTTGTTCATAGTATTCTGTTATGGTTTTTTTGTATTTCTGTGGTGTTGGTTGTAATTTCTCCATTTTCATTTCTTATTTTGTTTATTCATGTCCTCTCTCTTCTTGGTGAGCCTGTCCAGAGGCTTGTTGATTTTGTTTATTCTTTCAAAACCCAGCTCTTTGTTTGAATGACTTTTTTTTCTTTTTTTTTTAAATCTCAATTTTATTTATTGCCTCCCTGACCTTTATTATTTCTTTCTTTCTGCTGACTTTAAGTTTTCTTTGTTCTTCTTTTTAAAAATTCTTTTAGGTGGCAGTTTAAATTGATTATTTGAGATTGTTCTTGTTTCTTGAGGAAGGCCTGTGTCGCTCTGAACTTCCCTTGTAGGGCTGCTTTTGACACATCCCATAGGTTTTTTTGTGGTGTTTTCATTACCAGTTTTCTCAATTTCTTCTTTGATTTCATTGCTGACTCCCCTTTTTTTGGTAGCTTGTTGTTTTGTCTCCATACAGTCATTTATTTTCCTTGTTTTTCTTTCTGTGGTTGATTTCTAGTCTCATGCCATTGTGGCAGAAAAGATGCTTGAAATAATTTCTATTCTCTTAAATTTTTGAGGCTTCTTTTGTGTCTGAGAATGTGGTCCATCCTCCAGAATGTGCACTTAAAAAGAATGTATATTCTGTTTTGGGGGAGGTATAATGTACTGAAAATATCAACTAAGTCTAACTGTTCTATTGTATCATTTAGTATCTCCATTGCCTTGTTGATTTTCTGTCTGGAAGATCTGTTCATTGATGTTACTGGGGTGTTAAATATCTTACTATTATTGTGTTCCCATTAATTTCTCCCTTTTTGTCTGTTAGTATTTGTTTTATATAGTTAGGTGCTTCTGTACTGGGTGCAAATATAGTAATGAGTATAATATCCTCTTCTTGTGTTTCTCCTTTTATCCTTATATGGTGTCCTTCTTTATCTTTCTTTATGGCCTTTGTTTTATAGCCTGTTTTGTGTGTCATGAGTATTACTACCCCAATTTCTTGTCATTTCCATTTGTATAAAATAACTTTTTCTATCCTCTTACTTTTGATTTATGTGTATCCTTCACTCTAAAGTGGGTCTCTTGCAGGCAGCATATTGTAGGCTCTTGTTTTATTATCCATTCTGTTACTTTATGTCTTTTGATATGAGCATTTAGTCCATTGATAATTACAGTAATTATTAATAGATGTGTGTTTGTTGCCATTTTAAACTTTGTTTTCCAGTTCATTTTGTATTTCTTCTTTGTTCCTTGCTTTTTCTTTTTTTGTTTATCCTTTTGCTTTTTGTTATTTTTCTTTTACATTAGCTTGAGTTTTTTTTTTTTTTAATTTATTTTTGTGACTCTATTGTATACTTTTGATTTATGGTTACCCTGTTTGTCAAGTATGTTAACCCATTTCTGAATCTATTTCTTTAGACTGGTAATCATATAGGCCTAATGTGCCATCTGAATAACGTTTCTTTAATGCATCTCATTGGTAACTTATCTGTGACATAAACTGAAGTAAAACTTAAATGTTGGAGCCATATAAAGGGAGTAAGCACAGACAAACAGAGAGCACCAAGTGCATTCACTGATGCCCATATTCTTTATTTGTAGAAAGAGAAGTTAAGCCCTTACACAATGTCAATTAATATTCATTTTAGGCATAGCTTTGATGACCATATTTATTTATTACAAACCAAAGTGAAAATGAAGAATGTTAAACTAGTAATGCTGAAATCTCAATAAAAAGAAAGAGGTTAAAAAAAAAAAAAAAGCTCCATAATCGTAGTGAAAGAAAAAAGGAAGAAAGGAAAACAGAAAAGAAGGAAGGGAGAGAAGGAGAGAAAGAAAGGTTTTCAAGATAATTGTTCCATGTGAATTTGTTTCTTTCAAAGTGTTTACTGTTTGATTCAAAAGATCAAATTGTAAGGTCTTGCCTATTTTATTCATTGTTTTATACCCAGAAACCATCACGTTATTGAATCACAGTCAATATTTAGGTAATACCTTTTGAATAAATTAAAAATGTATCAATTTTACAAACCTTTTAGGAATGTATTAACAGAAGCCCATGCCAATTTCCATGTTACAGCAAAGCAACCATCCTGCCTTCTTGTTCCACCACAAGGTCTGTGACCTAGAGCTCAGTGCAGAATACTTTCTTATGTAGTGTGTCTCCACTGTAATCTTACACTGTCTAGACTGGTTCAAAAGGAAAAAAAGGAAAACATTAAGAATAATTATTTTAATTTATATCCAGCAAGGATATAAAATAAAGGAGGAAATTATGGTCTATGGGATGAAAAACTAACAAATTTTTTGCCTCAGGAAATTGATGTGAAAGACACCGTCTCTAGTGGAAGCCAGAGTGATTGTTTATAAAGAATGTTCGCGGACAGACATAGATCAAAGCACTGGGGAGCTCTTTGATATACTATTGCTGTTTGTCTTTAATAGTCTCTAATGTGTTACAAACAATTTTTTATTTTACTTCCTAAGTAATGTTAGTCTAGCAGAGTAATGAAAGTATGGAAAACCTTTAGCTTCCTCCTTTCAGTTGTCAGGTTTATTTCCTGTCCCATCTAAACAGCCTGAGATTAATCCTGACCATCCCCCATGAGGTAAATGAACGCAGATCTAACAATAAGTGTCATTGTCCCCAGAGCGTAGGTTTGGAAACTGCAAAGGAGAAAGGTTAAATGAGTTTTATCAAGCAGGCATAAACAGGATTGTGTTGGATTATAAGGGCAGAAAAACTGAGACAAAGGAAATTCAGAAAAGCTAAGAAGGAGGGTGAGGATAAGCCCTGTGTATACACTGACACTTATCTATACAATTAACGATACTACAAAGGGAGACATTTGACCTTTACTGTCCAATAAGGTAGCCACAAGCCTCATATAGCTACTTAAATTGAAATTAATTCAATTAAGCAAAATTAAAAATTAAGTTCCTCAGTCACACTAGTTACATGGCTAGTGTTCCATGTTCAAAAAAAATTCTAAATTAGTTTTAATCCAAGAAGTCAACTTCAAACTTAATGCTACTTAATAAATTTACTCTGTTTTAGGACACTTAATGAAATAAAGGAATCTGTGTGTAAAGTGAATTCAGTTCTTATCTCAGATGAACACACTGTCATCAGTTTTGCTTTGGGTACATTTTTATATTAGTTGACATTGTTATTATCATTATTACTGTTACTATTATTTGTGAAGGAATATTCAGATGTTTATTTTTCATGCCGTTCCCTCTTTTCCCTGGAGGTTGACATGTTCAGTTTGACAACATCTGGATTGGTGATTCTTGGTTCTGAAAAGACTTGTTTATATTGAATTTGTCTAAAGAGTGTTGGAAGGAAAGTAAGAAAAAAAACTTAGGAGTAGTCTTTAGTGATTCTGCCATAGAATAAATGAAAAGTTTCAGCCGTTGGGGTTCTTTGTAAAATACCAGGGAGTTTCTTGGAATAAATTCAAGTCCTAAGATGTCTTCAAATCTATTCTCTTCCAGAACTCGCACTACAGAGACTTACCTACCTTGGATAGAGAGGGAACTCCAACAATATCTGTTAGCCTCACTGAATTCTGACTAATCATTTTATTCACTCAATAGACATTTACCACTTTGCAAAAGCCACCTCTGAAAAATCTCATTCAACATTGACTCTACTTTGTCGCTTCTTGGAGTATCTGCAGAACTGAGTTTGAGTTGGATGTAATGATGTAGGGGACACAGGTTATAAAACAGACAGATCCTGGTTTTAATTCATTCCCTGTCATTTATCCGTAGAATGGTAGAGGAGATTTGCCTTTCCAGACCCCAGCATCCTTGTGCATGAAAGCATTTAGCACACCATGCGGCACATGTTGAGTGCATACTGACTGTGTGGGTTGGGGACTAGGTTAGTGCTATAGAAATGCATCTGCTCTGTCTTTGTCATATTGTCTGATATACCTGATTAAACTGCTTGAATTTGCAAGTAGTTATTTATGTGCACCTTGGCTGGTTTAAAAAGATTTTTATAAAAGTACTACTTAGAGCTCACAGTACCTTTTCAGTGTATATATTTAGGGCTATTTAAATGCTTTTAAGTAGAGAAGACAGACCTTTAATATACCACCAATGAAGCATTCAATCAGATATTGAATGTGATAACCCTAAATGTCGATATTGATTCATTCATTTATGATAAATTTATTAAGCACCTACTACACGCAAAGGACAGTCAGACAGGACAGTTCTTGGCTTGATGGAGCTAGCAATTTTTTTTTTTTTTTTTTTTGCATAGGAGACTGAAATTGGACAGTTGAGTATACAATTAATGCTTTGATTACAAATGTGAAAAGTACTGAAAATTGAAAGTGATGAGGTACTAAATTCACAGACCTAGTGAAATATAACCTCACTCTGAGACACAGAGAATGGTTGTTTGAGTGAGTGGCATATAATTTGAGAAGATAAGGTTGAGCCAGATGTAAAGTATACAGAGGTGGTATTGAAAGTTTTGGTACAGTGATGTGGGTGACAAGTGGGATCTGTAAAACATTCCAAACTGGGGGAAAAGAGGGTGGAAGGGCCTTGGGGTGCAAAGGAGCTTGCTATATTTAAGGATATAAGGAAGGCTACCATCTTAAGTTAGGGCGCAGAGTTAGGGCTTTTGAAGTAAGCCAGGCCTAGCTGTAGAGTCTGACAGGTGATGTGTATTTTAGGTTCTATCTTGACAGCAAAGGGAAGCTACTAAATTATTATTCTAATGGGAGAGTTATAATCTACATGTATTTCTAAAATATCACTTTAAATGAGTTTTGGAAAATAGATTGAAGAATGACAAAAATCAATGCAGAAAGAAAAATAGCCTAATTATAACAGCATGATCAACAAGAATATTGGCATTTATACTTGTCTCTAGTATCTGTCATTTAAATCTCGCAATGGCCCAGTGATATTCTATTATTATCCCATGTTGAAGAAATAAGCTTAAAATGTAAAATACCTTGCCTAAATTCTCTTGGATATGGAAACGTCTATGTATCAGAGTCCAGATTTAATTTCCGACAAATTATCCCAGGGTAAAAAAGAACAACAACAACAAAAAAAGTAAACAAAGTCAAAATTGACTACTGGCCAGAACACTGTTGGATAACACTAAAATTTGAGAAAAATAAACAACTATAAGAAGACAATGTATGATTTTTAAATTGGTAGAAATCAGATTCATTTATTTGTGACTGTGCTTACAAATAGTATTACCCTATGGAAAAATTGTATATACATATATATATTTGTGTGTGTGTGTGTGTGTATATATATATATATATATATATATATATATATATATATATATACACATACATACACATACACACACACATGCACATGCACATGTATACATAGTGCATATGCATGTGTGTGTGTGTATGTGTCTGTAATCACCACGCAATTAAGTTAACTGTTAACCTCTTTCCATTGAAATCCATGCTGTTTTCCAACAGGCTTGATTTTTATACACACGATCATTTCATTAAAAAAACATTTATTTTTAAATCTCCTTATACATCTTACAAAATACAGAACTTTGCTCTCCCCAATAATAACTTTGTTTCAGTAGGCCATTTTAGCTGAATGAGTAAGAATGTAGACTAAAGTTAGACACTTTCAGCTGACTTCCAGTCCTGTGGTCTTGCAAAAACTATCTTCTTCATGCCTATTTCGTCACTGGTACAAGGAAGATATCAATATCACTTTCCTTATTTAGTGCCTAATGGATGTAAAATGCTTTAGAACATGCCTAGGGTGTGGAAAGGACTCTCTAAATGTTGAATAGTCAATGCTGGCTGGTGAAGAAAAAAGCCACCCTCATATGTTTGTCACCAAAGCTTCCAGCCTACACTCATGAGCGTCTCTTCCCTATGTTCCTTTCTTTCCCTGGAGGAGGGTTCCCTTCTCCTGTCAAGTGCCAGGTGTGAACTTGATCCTCTGACTCCTACCCCTCTCTTGTTCTCAAAGGCCCCTCTTCTTTAGAAGTCTTCTGTTTCCTAAAATTCTTTCACTCTCCTAGTCTTCCTTTCAGTAGCATATCAGTGTGCTTGTTGTCTTCCATCTTAGAACAAGCCAGACATACTCTTGACATTCTCTAGTTATTGGCTTGTTTCTTTGTTGCCCAATACAAGCATATTTCTAAAAAGGACTATAAATATTCTCCATGTACTTGAATCTGTGCCACAGACGGTGCCACTCTGATCAGGCTTCTTCAGCCATCTCTTACCAAAACATACCCTTGTCTTTTTCCATTTTGCCAAATTCAGGGGTTACCTACAATCCTTCCACATTCTGGAGATCACCAAATATGGATCTAGGACTTAACCTATTGTCTGGTGTCCAGAGTTCCTTAAAAGATGCCTCATTGACATCTCTACTTAGATGTCTCAGACTTACCAACCTTGCACTTTGGAGAACTGCCGATCTCCCTCCGTAATCCACCTCCATTGTTCACCCCACCACGCCATTTTCCAAGCAAGATCCCATTCATCATTCTTGATTCTACTTCCCTCACCATGGCTCGCCTCCTTCTACCACCTCTGCATTTTTTTTTATTTTTTGGGGGGAGGTAATTAGGTTTATTTATTCATTTATTTATTTTTAATGGAAGTACACCTCTGCATCTTTAAGGAAGTTTCCTTTCCCCTCTGCTCCTAAAGCACAAACCCGTTCTGATCACTGCTTCTCCTGCCTTCACCTGGACCGGCAGAGTCTGTTGTGTGGCCTGATGACATGGTCTTCCAATTCAGAGCCCCCCTTCTCCCAGAGCCCTCTCGAAACATTCCCATCAAAGGGGCAGGAGTGATCTCAAAATACACAGCTGGGTATGTCAGTCTTTGTAGCTTGTGTGACATTGATTTACTGCACATAAGCTTCGTGTGTGACTTTTCAATATTTTTTACGCAACACTTGGTACATCTGTACAATATTTTATGAGTAAATGAATGAGTGATTTCAGTTATTTCACAGTCACTTTTAGGAGTAAGATTATGGTTGATGATCCCAGAATTCTAGACAGAAACCCCAGCTCTTCCACCTAGGAGTGGATTCAACTCTCTGCGTTGTAGTTCCCTCACCCCTAAAGTAATCACAGCAGCGATGGCATAGGATTGATAAAAGGATAAGTGTGCTAATAGACACCAATCCATTAGAATCATGTTTGTTATGTATGATGTTGATGACAATGACAATGAAGATGATATGACCAACAAATTTATCTGGATGTGAGGTTTTTATCCATGTTGTTTTTTAAAAAAGACAGCATTAATTACTTACCGGGGGCGCCTCTAGATCTCTAGAAATAAAAGGCGTTAATAAAAACTAAAATTTCAATTTTAAAAGAATATTTCCTTTTTCATAAATTGCTGTAGTGTGTTTATTTGTTTCTTGCTTGTAGCATCAAATAATTTCCAAATCGTATGACCATGTGGTTTATTAACAACCAGATAAGCAGACAGTGCAGGAAGCTTTTGACGACTCACTGTGTGACACAGAGTGGCAGATTAGAGCACCTGGCAAGATATTTTCAAAACAGAAACAAACATTTTCTTTGATTATCCATTTCTCCCAATAATTCCTCTGCACTGAACTCCTGTTCACCACTGAATAGGAGCACATTGTGATATTAACCATCAGAAAAAGTGACTTACTCACATCACGTTTCACAGTAAGTGAAATAAATGAAGAAGTTAGTGTCTGACTATGAAAGCTTGCATTTTTTGAAAAATGAACAAAAAATTTAGCCAAGAAATCAAAAGAATGGTCCTTTTCCTTTTTTATTGAGATAACATCTTGTGTCTTTCTAAATTTTCTCTCTTTTTTGCTGGATGCAATTATACTAGGATAATTATACTGACATTGAGAGACAAATGTCAGCTTCTCTACTTTTTTTCCCTGTGTCTGACAGCCAAAATAATTTGGATTCAATTCAATAGAAGCTACATTTCCCTTTTTGGCCATTAAAACCTACATTAGGGTTTAAAAGACCTTCAGTAACCACCCTAGCCTTCATCCAAGGAAAAAAATCAATTTTCCAGGATTTCTATAGCTCTTTTTTGGTTTCCATAGCAGTCAAGGGCAAGCTGAGAAGAAGGAGAAAAAAAAAGAAAAAGATTTATATCCAACTCTAGTGAAAGCTGAGTCCCAAGATAAAAGAAAAAGCCAAGTATAATGAGAAAAAGGGAAAGCAAGAGAAAGCAAATTCCTGTAGGTCTGTACTGAATATGACCTTTGTTCTGAAAATTCAAAGGGTAATAAATTATATGAGAACATAGGACATCATTTGTGTCATTGAATCTCTACCTATTGCTTGACTAGGGAGCTAAGGAACAATACACAGATGGAGGGCAATGAATTTATGAAATTATGTGCCGGCTCCCAGGATAGGGCTTGAAATGTGCACTTGCTGTTGGCAGTGGATCTGGGGCTTTGTTGCCCTAATGCCAGTGCTGCCTGCTCAGACTCTGCTTTTTGTGCCAAAGTCAGATGCTCAGATTTGAAAGCTAAAATTTATCAAGTTTTAGTGCTGCCTCTCCAAGCCAAATGATAATGGCATAAAAAAGGTACGTATTTTAAAAACTTCAATTTAAAAGTAGAACTGCCACATTAACATAAATTCATTCTCCTCCAAAAATTCAGATATGAAACATTCCCCTGTCTATGAGCTCATTTAAAAGTGGTTAGAGAGCTTTTTCTCTGTCTACTTCTGTTTTTCATTGGGTACTATGGCAGTATGCCGATTTCCTCTGGCTTCCAGATTTAGAAAAATATTTATTTTCTCTGTCCTGGACACTGATCATATCCCTTGATCTTAAGAACTGCTTTAACGTGAATAATAATTCAGAGAAATTAAGGTGGCCATATTTAATGGAATAGTCTGTAGCCAGTTTTTAAAACTATGGTTCCATTGTAAGCCACAAGCTCATATTCCATTTCATCCTGAGGATACAAAGTTATGTTTCATTTTATGATACTGACGCTCCTACACATCCTCTTCTGAATACATTGTGCACATAATATAAAAAACTCTAGAAACTTCCAATATTCTCCATAATAGGAAATGCTTATTAAGTGCTCACACGTTATAGTCCTGAAGTCCTAAACCCTGTGTCAGCAGTTCTCATTCTCTGTTGCACCACAGACTCATCGAAGGAATCATATAAAAAGTACCTTTGCCCTGGCCTTACCCCTGACCAATTAAATCAGAATCTCTGAAAGTAGGACTTAGACATTGATGCTTTTTAAAGCTCTCCAGTTGATTCTAATGTACAGTTAGACTTGGGAACACTCTTCTACATAAAGGGATATTCTGTCTTGGTGGAAGCAAAACAAGGGTGCATTGACGAATGTAACCAAGTAAAGACTAATCCTAGATCAGCGATCCTAAAAATAAAATAAAATAAAATAAAATAAAATGAAATAAAATACATTACTTTTCTGGTAACTTGTTAATTTTTAGCAAGACCAAAATTAAGGATACTATATTTAAAAAAAAAATCACCAGATTTGTTTGTTTCAAATTTACTTTGCATTTCCTTTATGCATATTTTTTTTCATAGTAAGATTAACATATAAGGTATTTAAGAGGATAGGAGTTACTTGTATGTGGGAAAGGAATGTGTGAATGTGAACATTGTCTTATAAACTATACACAGTGAATTTACTACTATAAAACAGAATATAAAATACCTTTCCTGCCCATTGTGCAAACAAGAACCAATGGGAAACAGCACACACTGGATGTCTACTAGAGAAACATTAATGGGGAAATTTAGATCATCAGCATGTGTGTGGGTCCCCTGTCCATTCTAGGACAACACTCAGAGACCTGACACAGTCATTTCAGACTCTGAAAGGGTGGCCTGCTCTTGAGCTGTAGGACTGTGAGCTGCATGATTAGGGGAGTTTAGACCTCCTTCTGGTGTGAGCAGGGCTATGACACAGAGCAACACAACACGGTAGAAGCTTGGCTCTAACTCTACCCTGGTGGCCTGGTATTAGCAGCTGGGCGTAACACCAGCCCTTCCTGGGGTATGATTAAACACCCGGGACCAGTCCTCATGGGGGCAGTTATGTGAACTGGCACGTTAGTGGCAGTGTTTGCTCTGTGTGTATGTATGAATAGCATACACTATTCATGGTGGGGAGAAGCTGGAGCTACTCCTCTGATGTTATTGGGCCTAGAATCCTTGAGATTTGGCCAGTTGATTGTGTTAAACCCAGGGCCATTGCCAGTTTTGCTCAGGACTGTACTAAGACGGGCCAAATCGTTTCCTGGGAGGCTAACCAGGAAGAGCTCCATCTTGAACAAGCAAGCGCTTATCACCGCTCAGTCTACGTCTCGCATTCAAAGGACAGCACGGTACCCCTAATGTCAGCATCCCGTCCCGTGTAGCTTGTGAGGGCTATCAGGTTAATCATCAGCTTCCCAATTGACTCTACAAACTTATTATAAATGGCTGAGTATCGCCCTGAGGATGCAGACCACACATTCCTCAGGCTGATAGAGCAGGTTAATTTTTAAAAAAAAACCTATGGGCATGCATTGTCTGTTCTAGGAAGCATAACACAGGTGGCCTTCTTGGTGAATCAGTACCTACAGCCATGTTCCTAGTGTCCTGCAGTCTCCAGGGGTTCCAAATCATTACAGAGAAAGAAAGCCATCCTGCACAGCTTTCTCAGCCCCATGCACCAGCCCAGTGCCCCCATATAACAGACATTGAATTAAAAACGCATGGACTCAATAAAATAATGTTAGCTAATATTTATTGGGCACTTAATATGAGTCAGGAGCCATTCTCAGTATTTTCATTTAATGGTTCCGTATTCTTCACAACAACTTTGCTTTTTTTTTTTTTTTTTTTTTTTTTTAGAGAAAAGTCTGGAGGTTTTCTCAACAGCAGTCAAATAACAGTTGTTCATAGTAAGTCAGGTCCCCACAAATCTCAGTTTTCCAGGCAGGAGATGACAGGTTGGAGGTTATCATTATTATCTCATTTTTAGAGAAGATTGAGGCTTTAAGAGGTAAAGCCACGACCCAAAGATTGTGAGGCAAGTAAGTGTCAGAGCTTGATTTCAAATTATGCACCATGGATCTCGACTCTCCATGGAGGCTTGTCAAGGCAAGAGTGAAGTACATTTTTGGATCATGAATTGTCAAGGAGCCTCAGTGACAGTGAGAAGACGAGTTAGGATGTAATTGCAATGGTTAAGGTGACTTAACAGGATATGTCATTGGAACAGGAAACAAGTGGACAAATTCAAGAATTATTTAGGGAGTTTGAATCAGTAAGACTTGGTGATTGAGTGTTTTGTAGCAGGTAAGCAAGAAAGATGTATCCATCACTGTTCTCAGTTTCCTGTCAGGTGAAAGGAGATAGGGCTCACTGGCAATAAAGGAGGTGTGTGTCTGGAAGGTCATGAATTTAGTTTTGGTTGTGATAAATTCGAGAGAACTATGATGTTTCAATTAGAGTCATCAGGCAGGTGTTTGTGTATTTACATTTCCTCTGATCATCACGATCAAAGAAGACACTTTGGCTGGAGTTTTGAATTGAGTATTGCAGTGAAGCTATAGAAGGCTAATAAATTATATAAAAAAAAAGGGGAAATAAAGAAAAAGTGTTCAGAGACCATCTGTGTGACTTGTCATTTAGAACCCAGCCCACAGAAGAGCAGCCCACACTTTGGGTTGAGAAGAATGGTCTAGAGAAGAAGCAAAATTATGCCTAGGGTTAGGGGATCTCAAGTGTAAATGAGATGGAAGAAAGGAAAAATATATTTTCAGTCATAGAAATTAAAAAGGAAATGAAACCACATAAAACTTGACAGTTGCCAAAATTGTGATTAAGGCATCAAGATAGCATTCAGAGGCACCTGTGTGATTTCTAGTCTGGATGTGATAAAACAACAATACTGAAGTACTTGTGAATTTTGTAAGCTGGGGAAGGGAGTTGATTTTGACCTAATTTCTAGGAATTATCTTTTTTTTCCTGAGTAGTAGATCTTAACAGTAAACCATATTGTAAGCTGATGTGCTGTCATCCAAGTGTTGTCGTTCCATTTATAGAGCTCCGGCAGAGTAGCTTTAGCATAATTCTTAAGGGCCCTAGGATGTTTGGAATGGTGAATGAGCATTGGCTTCAATGTAAAGTCACCAGCTGCATTAGCTCTTAACAAGAGTCAGCCTGTTCTTAGAAGTTTTGAGGCCAGGCATTGACTTCCCATTAGCTTTCAAATTCCTACATGGTATCTTCTCCCAGTAGAAGGAGGTTTTGTCTACATAAAAACCTGTTGTTTGGTGCAGCTGTGTTCATTAGTGATCTGAACTAGATCCTCAGGATAACTTGCTGCCGGTTTTCCACATCAGCACTTGCTGCTTCACCTTGAACTTTTGGGTTATAGAAATGGCTTCTTTCTTTAAACCTCATGAACCAGACTCTGCTAGCTTCAGACTTTTCTTTTGCAGTTTCCTAACCTCTCTCAGTCTTCATAGAATTGAAGAGAGTTTGGGCCTTGCTCTGGATTAGGCTTTGGCTGAAGGGAATGTTGTGGCTGGTTTGATCTTTTACCCTGGCTACTGAAACATTCTCCATATCAGCAATAAGTCTGTTTCACTAATTTATCATTTGTGTGTTCCCTAGAGGAGCATTGTTAACTTCCTTTAAGAATTTTTCCTTTGCATTCACGGCTTGGCTGTTTGGTATAAGAGGCCTATCTTTGGTCCTGGTTTGGCTTTCTGCATGCCTTCCTCACTAAGCTTAACTATTTCTAGCTTTTGATTTAAAGTGAAAAATGTGTGACTCTCCCTCTCATTTGAATATTTACAATCCATTGTAGGGTCATTAATTGATCTAATTTCAGTATTACTGTGTTTTAAGGAATAGGGAGGCCAGTCAGGGAGAGACCAGTCAAGGGAGGAGTCAGAACACAGAAGATCTGTGGATTAAATTTGTCATCTTGCATGGGTGCCCCAAAACAATGATAAAAGTAACATCAAAGTTCACTGCTCACAGATCACTGTAACAAAGCAGAACAAAATGAAAATGTTTGAAATATTGCAAGAATTACCAAAATGTGACACAGAGACACAAAGTGAGCAGATGTTGTTGGAAAAATGGCACCGAGACTTGATTGACACAGGGTTGCCCCAGACCTTCAATTTGTAAAAATTGCAATGTCTGTGGAGAACAACAAAGTGAAGCACGATAAAATGAAGTAATACTGTGCTAAATAAATAAATAAATAAATAGATAAAGGAAATATCTCCTGACTTCAGTGGGATCACTTTTTTATCTCAGGATGAAAGAACAAGAGAATGAAATCTTGAAAGTCATTGGGAAACCTGGGACCTGCCCTCAATACTGTTAAATATGAGTTGTTTCACTTTTGTAAAGTTACTGTTTTTTGAATCTTACTGTCTTTATCTGCAGAATGGAAATTGCCATGCCCCACTTAGGGTGTTCTTAGAGATTATTTTTCAAGTGTCTGGCATGGTAGCTGGTGCAAAGTAGTAACTCAGTCCTGTTCACTATCATGTTACAAGTGATGGCCACACAAAGGGTAATGTGGGGTAATGTAACCAGTGCTTCAGAAACTGAGAAAGGGAAGCATTTATTTCTGAGTAGGATAAAGAAGGATCTGTCTTGAATTAGTCAGAATTTGGCTGGCAGACAAAGGAAGGGGCTGCTTTTTAGGCAGAGACAGCTGTCTGCACTACTGTACACAGAAGTGGGAATGTCTGGGAAGCCGGGGGACCATGGGAGAGGGCAAGGGCTGATACTAGGAAAGGAATCTTCAGATCTATAGTTTCTCCTCAGATCTATAGTTCTAATTTCTTACCAGGCATTGCTATTGACTTTCCCCAGACACTTCAAACACAAAATGCCTGGAAAGAAACTTACTATCTTTTCTCCAAGTACATACTTCCCTTTCTTTATTCATTGCCAGTGATGTATATCCATCCTCCTAACCCAAGGTGGAAAAAATGGAGTTGTCGTCAATGTAAATGAAACAAGTAAAATTTGCTATCTGAGTGCTGGAGAGGGTGTGGAGAAAAGGGAACCCTCCTACACTGTTGGTGGGAATGAGTTTGGTGCAGGCATAATGGAAAACAGTATGGAGATTCCTTAAAAAAAATAAAAACAGACTTACCATATGATCCAGCAATCTCATTCCTGTGCACATATCTGAAGGAAACTCTAATTCAAAAAGATACAGGAACCCCCAATGTTCATAGCAGCACTATTTACAATAGCCAAAACATGGAAGCAACCTAATTGCCCATTGACAGATGATTGGATAAAAAAGTTGTGGTGTATATGTACAATGGAATTCTACTCATCCATGAAAAAGAATAAAATAATGCCATTTGCAGCAACATGGATGGACCTGAAGAATGTCATTCTAAGTGAAGTAAGCCAGAAAGAGAAAGAAAATTACCATATGGTATCATTAATATGTGGAATCTAAATAAACGACACAAACGAACTGTTTTACAAAACAGAAACAGACTCACAGACATAAAAAACAAACTTATGGTTGCCAGGGGAGAAAGGAGGAATAGATGGATAAATTGGGAGTTCAAGATTTGCAGATACTAACTCCTATATATAAAATAGATGAACAACAAGGTTCTACTACTGTGTAGCATGGGAAACTATATTAAATACCTTGTAATGGCCTATAATGAAGAAGAATATGAAAAGGAATATGTATGTATTACAGAATCACTATATATAGTGAGTGATTGGGGAACCTGAGTAGGTGTGAGAGAGAGGATGTTAATTTTGTATTTACATATCTAGTTCAGATGCTTCTCTGACACTGCATCCAGAGTACATTTGATTAGTCTTCCTTCTAATTATGTCTCACCTAAAAGCTCATTTTCATTGTCCCCAAAACCATTTAAGATTAGAAATTGTGCTGCCGTGTTCTCTGTATCCTGTGTTTGCCTATGCTTTCCTTTTGCTGTAGGTGAAGTGAATGTTAAGAGTTATGCATATAGTTCTCAAAAGGAAGTTGTGTCTATAGGCCAAACAAGAACATTCAAGCTGATATAAATGTTTATGATTTCTGTCTATCTTAATTATGCTCTTTGATATTTATTTGAACACTTATCTTTGGGAAAGAATACATAGGTGTATTTCCCTCACTTACTAGATTATCAAATATGCATGCTTGGCTTTGGCATGAATTTAATTAGTGACATATTTCCCTCAGACTTTTGGTTTACCGTCATTTAAAATAGTCTTTGAGCTACATTTGTACTAAATGTTTTGCTGGTGTGTTTTGTTATTCTGGTTTATTCATTCTGGCAGTACTCATTGAGCATAGGCTACATACCATATTTTAATATTTTCTCATTTAAACTAGTTTGATCACAATGTACATAACCCCAAATAATGCACTTTAAAATAAATTGAAAAGGCTTGATTAGATGCAAGAAAGCTGTTTACTGATAAGCTTATTGAACTAGAAAATATAAATTCAGTATTAAAAGCCAAAATACACCAGTTCATGTCTTTATTTCCAGTACATTTGCTTTTTCATCTAACCAGGTTTGTGAGATTAATATAAAATCAAGGTGACTTTGTTATCTGTTCTCAGTACATGGAAGAAAAAATATTTCCAAATTAAACCACATTCTTACCAAAGTAGACACCCTCGACATATTTATGGTTCTCATGGTTCCAATAAGAATATAAATGAACTCTATTGACAATTAGTTTAATATCTTATCAAACAATTATGGCAATTCAGGTTTCCCCTGCTATCTCAAAGTAGAGTGTTTCTATGAAATCAAGCTGAAATAGTGTAAAACAAAGGAATTTTCAATCCTCGCCTTTTTGCAAAATAAAAAAAAGTGAAAATCCTCTTCAAATTTCTTTGTTTCAGAAACAGACACTCATGTAGGTCTTTTTTTTTGTAAAAGTGAAGTGGCATAAAGTGAACTTTTGAAAAGCAGGGATTACCTGTAATCTAGTTGAGGGTATTAAGTTTGACTAAATCATACTTAATGCAAGATCCACTGCTTACATCTTCTTGTGATTTAAAATGACTTCGTTCTTTTAAGTTACTTTTTAGTAATTAACATGCATATTGGTTTTTCATTCCTGAGTTTGATGACATACAGATTAATGTTTTGTGTATTATACTAGCACAAAATGCTTTTGGAGTGGGTCCTTCAATTTCATACTGAAGTCCTTCTTGGGCGGTATAGCTCAGTGGTAGAGCATTTGACTGAAATGTCATACTAAAGTCCTTCTATTTAATTGATAACACCAATGACTTTAGACATACTTGTTTTATGAAAGAGTGAGTGAATGAATGAATGAACAATTTGTGATTAAGTTAGACTGATGAAGAGAATTGCAGAACTAAATATTTAGGTAATTACTCTCTTCCATTGGTACTGACTTTTAGTTGTTCTGTAAATACATTTTCTGTCCATAAGGAAACTTCTAAATTTCTTAGAATTTGAGTGCACAAACATATTAAAATGAATTTATTTATAGTTAATCTATTATGATTTTAAATCATTCTATCTTAGAATGTGTATCTTAGATTTACAATTCTTATGGGTGGGAGGGCAAATGATATCTTTGCAGTCCTTGTTGTGTATTTCCTAATTAAAAAAAAAATCCTACACAGGTGTATATAGAAGCTTTAGGTATGTAAAGTGTAAAATAGTAACAGTGACAATTTTATCACTTTCAAAACAATCACCTTTAAAAATGGCAGGATTTCCTGACAGATAGAAATATGATGTTAGCATATTTAATCTGCTAATTGTGTCATCCTGAACACATGCCCAACTGTTGTGATGAAGGATAAAACCAGGCTTTATGCTATTGCTTGGATTCAGTATAAAGGATATTCCACCCAGAGCAGGAGGCATTGTATGCACTGTCTTATTTAAAAATCTTGCCATTTGGCACCTAAGCCCTGCGGCAGAATTCCAACCAAATTGTAAGTAGGAATGACGCCAACCTAACAGATGAGCAGAAAGCGCCAAGGCCGAGAGTCCACGTTCACATATCAAATATGTTTACTCAGGGCAGGATTCCCAGGTATAAGTCTCCAAACATGTTCAGGAAAACTATGCCAACATGAAGAGGTTGCCCTGCCTTTAATTCCCCCTAGAACAAGGATTAACCTTGAATTTTTAGTTTTAGAGATGCAATTTAGCCACGAAGCTCTGCTGTCTTTCTAAGCTGGAGAAAGAATAGGTGGTTTTGGATTTCTGCATTTAATTGCTCAATCCTTACTCTATTGTTTATCTAGTCATTTATTATAATTACAATCATTTAAATATCATGAATTCAAAATTTTGTGTTGATTGCATTTATGCTAAACTATTCATACTAAACTACTGTTTATTAATGATGTAGCAGTACAATATTATAGAACTGACTTTTTTAAAACAATGATTACTGATTTCCTTAATATTCCCACAACATTCACTCCAAGCTGTAAGTAAGGTTATGAATAATTACCTACATTCGACCTTTATAAGACTGAAAATTAGTATTTTACTGGGTCATTTTATCCACAGATGACTATTCATGAAAATGTGTTACAGGAATACATTGCATATACTTTGTTGAGAAACTCAATATTATGGTTCTTAAAAATAATTGAGTTATTTTTAAAAACATTTAAGTAGGAAATGTTTTAGAAAAAACTGTTGAACAATGATTGTGCTTGCTAAAATGGACTAATATATATTCCTCATTGAAGTTTAGTGAATGTATAATAACATGCTGAGGCTGAGTCTGATTCATAAAAGTTGTTAATACACTTAGGCACTGAGGTTCTCTTCACATAATTTAGCAGATGACAGGACAAGGAATTTCAAAAAATACTAAGTCTTTGAAGGCCACAGTTTACAAAGAAAATAAGCACTAAGAGGAAGGTAGTTCTTTTAGCTGTTTCCAGTGTGAGAACAACATGAAATCTCAAAAGGCAAAAATGCTATCACAGTAGAGCTTCCAAATGTTTTAGATTCCACATGAAAGCCAAATTCTAATCTCTAGATTGTTTTATAGATTGCCTCAACATATGATGCAATTCTTATGAAAACCTTTGTGACCTTATTAAATAAGCAAAGTGTGAAAATTATATGACTATTAGACAGCATAGATGCACGCATATAAACATGGCTAACAAATCACTCCAAATACATCAGGCTTTTGAATGCAAATGTTTTGTGTATATTTGCACATGTGTTCATATTAAAGTGAGATCGCACTGAATGTTTAGTACTGAAATCTGATATTTGAATCTTTTTTGCTAAAAATATATTGGTACCAACTCCTAATTTTAAAAAAAATGCACCTATTACATCAGTTTCAGATTAAGAGTATATTTCAGGACATTTAGGTTGTTTGTAATTTTGCACCTTAAAAAGCAATACTATGTAGCATGTTTAATACACAGCCTAGAGAACATGTATGAATATTTTCTCTCGTTCTGACCTTGTAGATAGTATTCCCTGACTTAATGTTACACATTTTTCTAAGCATTTTGAATTACCCTCAAGAAAGTTAATGCCAGTAAAACCTCACACCAACAATGCATGAGAATGAGTTCCCCTACAAAATAAAAAACATTTGCTGTAATTAGAAAATTTTATCCTTCACCATCTGATAAGAAATAGTGTCATTCAAAATATTTTTCTGTAATTATAGAAGACTTCGAATTATTTGGCCTAGATTTTATTGGCCAATTTTATATTATGTGATTTCCCTATTTAAGGTAAGATCCAATGGTAGAAAGTTTATTTTGTTTTGTTCAAATTCTATCTCCAGTAACTAGAACAATTTCTATAACATAGGAAGCACTGATCTTCAATGATTTTGTTTAACATTTTTTTGAAGCATCATTTCTGTTCTTTGTACATTTTTCTATTGGAATATTGGTGTGTGTGTTGATTTGTACTATGTGTGTGTATGTGTTTTTAACTGTGAATTTATTAGTCCCTTGCCAAAAAAATGAAAGTATTTTTACCCATTACCTGAGATGTGTTTGTAGCATCTTACCTGCCTCCTTTCCTCCTCTTTCTCTCTAATTTTTATTTATAAATATATACTGCTAAATAGCTCAGTCTGTTTCCTTCTGCCTTAGGAGTCATGCTTAAACATCTATAATTTGTAAAAGATATATGTTTAGATCTACCTGGAATTTTTTTCTAAAAATGTGTTAGATAAATAGTAACTTTTTCTCTTAATATCTAAACTGTTATCCTACACTATTTGTGAATTAGCTCCTTTTTCCTGAAATTGAGTTAGATATTTATTGCCTATATTACATATCTAGGAATGTTTCACCCTATTTCTCTAGCTTTTGATCTAGTCTACTGATATGACCATTTTTCCCCAGTACCATGGTTTTCACTTAATTGATAATGTGTTCTAATAGCTGATAAAGCAAAGTCCCCCTTATTCTCGATTTCATCTACATGCTGTCTAAATTATTAAAAATTTTAATAAATATTCATTATAAATGAATTGCTCAACTTAATCTTCATTAAATATGTTTTGAGTCATCTCAGTCATTTTTTATTCCATTTGTATTTGAGACTTATTTTAGGGGTAATGTTTTTAATTCTCTATTTAAAAAAGAATTTTTGATGTTTTAGTTAGAAGATGAATGTGTTGATATTCCTATTTTAAATCAATATAGGACATATTTTGCAAGTAAATTATATTTGGTATTTAGGGTAGGACATTACCTCCCTATCTGCTGTGATAGTCAACCTGTAGCATTACTTAAATGTTGCTATTTGGACTATGAAAGATTTGAAATGCTAAGTGGCTGCCATTTTTCTCATGCTTCCATCAGTTGTTTATGTGTTTACTACCCTATAATTAAAGATACATCAATGGATGGAATATTACTCAGCCATAGAAAAGAATGAAATATTGCCATTTGCTGCAATATGGACAGACCTAGAAATTATCATACTGAGTGAAGTAAGCCAGACAGAGAAAGACAAATACCATATGATGTCACTTATATGTGGTATCTAAAATAATGATACAAATGAACTTGTTTACAAAACAGGAATAGACAAATAGACTCACAGACATAGAAAACAAACTTATGGTTACCAGGGTGGAAAGAGGGTGGGATGGGATAATTTGGGAGTTTGGGGTTAACAGATATACACTACTATATATGAAATAGATAAACAACAAGGATCTACTATATAGCACAGAGAACTCTAGTCAGTATCTTGTAATAACCTAAAATGGAAAAGATTCTGTAAAATTTTATATATATATAAAATAAAGATACATTGGCCACTAGTTGTATGTAAAACTGAGGCTTGCTGCATATCCACATAATGTAGGTAGAACTCCAGATGCATAAACCTTTAGCTACATATATCTAAAAATAGTTTTCCCTTATCTTAAGATGGTGTTTTCCAATCAAGAAAATTCATTGTGAGGTAGACTTTTTTCCCATACAGCTAAAGTAATGCTAATCACAGTTAATGAGCAATATACAGTTTCCAAAGCCTGTTATATCAGTGGCAGACTAGGAGTTCTTACAAAAGAACTAAATTTCAAGCCAAGCAAGTGTAAGATCTGTATGGTCAAATCAGACCTTTTAAGCGAGGGTATTGTGATTGAAAGAGAAAATAACCTCTCATTCATGTTCAAGCTATGCTGAATTCATCTGTGAAATGCTGCCTTCAGATGAGTGTAATGTTTCAAAGAAGGTACATCAGGTTTGGAAAAGCCAAGAGAACAAACATGAAACGATCAAGGGCAGGTAGTTGTTTTCATAGAGGATGCCACTGGCGTCCGGGTGTGTGGTGGAGAGAGCCACACTATCCCCCCCCCCCCCATTTTTGACACAAACAATAGTTTCTCAATCTTATGTGAAGTGACACATTAACACAACCCCAAAACCAGTCACTTGCATTAGTCTAAATTGTCTAAGATGTAAGTATCAATAGGTTAGGAAATTAGATGTGCATTTATTCAGGGAAGCGGGAACGGAAGTGGAGAAGTCTGGGATAGCCTTTGGATGATGATGGAGGTTAAAGAAAAGAGAGGAAGGAAATGCAGAGGGGCTTTAAGAAAATTCTAGTAAGTGTATCAGGCAGTCCTGAGCCAATGTCCCTCCTCAGAGGAGTGTTTCCCAGGAATGACCCATCTTAGTCAATGAGCACCTGCCACATTCAGTCACTGCCTAGAAGCAGCTATGAGAACCATACCTTCCACGCAGATGGGTTCTGGGTCTCATAGGGCAGAAACTGAGGCCGCCAGTCACATCTGTAGGAGATCAGATAGGTGTATTGTCATGTCAGCCAAATCACGTGACATCCCACATCCCCGTTGTTTATCCTCCAGTCTGGGTGCCACCACCAACTCTCTCCTATACAGACTTTCTGATTCTTTACTGAAGGGTAGACTAAGAAGCTCGTGGGTCAAGTGAGAAAATGTCTAAATGATGTTATATGACTGAAGTGTACCCACAGTGGGAATAATGTAATATATAGTTTGGATGAACTTAACTACATGTGTTTAAAAATATCCCAAGTAAGTAGAATGCCCTCAATTTAAATCAGTGAAGGTGAAATTTCAAAGTAAAAGCTCTGTATGTAATTAGATAACAAAGTGCCTTTAACCTTCTTTATGTTGTATTTTTAAAATGCTTCTTTTTAATGTATTATTTATAATGTTTTGTTCTTTATCAAGGATTTAAAACTCTCTCCAAAACCCTTCTGGAAACTGTTTCAAAGTAGATGAGCTGCTTTAACTTCTGATAAAAATAGTGTAGTTACACTTTCTTTTAAATAAGAAATTAACTTTATAGCCAATGGAAGCAAGGAGCTAAACACACTGTGTCTAAAAAAAAAAAGACCGAAATTTTAGAAAAGCAAATTGACCAAAATATTTTTAAGAACTAGAGAGTGCTAATCACGGTGGGCAGGGGGCTGGATAAGCGGTATGCATGGGGAAGCCTGTCTGGTTTCGTTCCCATCTTCAGCCCTGTCAGAGAAGGGAGGAAAGGATGCAGGCGCTCCTGGGGCCCAGCTGATCCGGAGCGCCCGAAAAGACAAATTACAGCTTTCAAGAGCCGGGAAATAGTCGCGGAAATGAATCACCCTGGCTAAGGTAGTAATGGCTGATTGCTGAGCGATAAGCAGTTCCAGAAAGACTTTGTTGCCAAGAGCATGAAGGTTGAGGACAAAACATTAGGAAGAATTTCTGACTAACAGCCTGATTTCCAGGTGAGTCAGAAGAGAACATTCTAATAAAAGGCTGTCTGTATGATCGGGGTGAATTAGGAAGATAAGTTAAATGGGATGTAAAATTCATGTGCTGCATATATATTGTTATGTCCTTACTGAACTTGTTCCTGGGGGTATTATAACCTCTTTTTATATAATTTGGAGTTTACTTGATTTATTAATGCATTTTAATTAAAGCACAAGAGATGGTGTATAACACCCTATTAAACCTAAAATATAATAAGGTTACAGATCTGTCTTACTGAAAAGCAATCTCAGAAGATTCTCATTCTTCTGACAAGCACCTGTCTGCAAACTGGAATCTTGAACATACTAGAGTACTTAGAGGGGAGCTGCCAAAAGGAAGAGAGGAAAATCAAACCTAAATTGTTGAATGGAGAAGCAATATAGAGAAGCTTATAACTTATTCATACGCGAAGGACAGAAGAATGTGTTCTCATGGAGACTCAAAAGGCCAAGATAAATCATGTACCTGTTGTATATGACCTTCTTTCAATAATTAGGAAAAAATGAATTAAAAAGAAAAACTCTCATTACTATTTGTAGTATATTTAGGAAAAAAAAAGCATAAAGGCTCACATAAACAGACTCCTTCCCATTAGCATTCATAACTAGAGATTATTTTGTTTAGTGTTATCCAATTTTATAAATTCCAGCTTATTCTAAGAAGACATTTAGAAATAAAAATGTCTGAATAATAAAAAATTATAAATTGTAGAAATATCATCAATATAAAGAACATTAGATTCATATTTGTATATATAAAATTCTAATATTAGGATAATTATGTGTGTTTAACCACTGGCAGGACTGATTCATACAGATGTTTATTGTGTATTTTTGGTAACATAATGCAATAGGATACTGTGGAAGGGGCATGGATGTTATATCCATGTGGAGATAAAACCTTTAGTTAACCATATGTTCCATCTGGATCCTCTCAAAATTCTGTTTCTCTGAATAAGCTTCTACTTGCTCATCTATGCTGTGGGGTAAATGATGCCATTATTGTGAAAATTGGGGAACATTTTTCATGACAGTTTTTGACAATATCAGCACGCGGCTTAAGTATCCAGCAATTGCTCCCTCCACGTTGCTGAATAAGATCAAGGGCTACTTTATCAGCTTATTTTATAGCCGCCCTCTAGTTAACTTAAGCTGCTGGGCTTTATCTTTACGAAAGAAGTGAGGAGCTCTCATTACCAACTTGGCATCTTGAGGGAAGTTTGCTTCAGTGGGTTCCATACTTTCCAGGGCTGCATACAAATTGCAATAGCGTTGCAAAATAACACCAAAAAATAAAGACGTTATCTCACTCCTAGCCATCTAGAAGGAGCCTAAGCAGACGGCAGGCCACAGACATTGGATCCTAGATTTTCACAGTGGACTTTCACATCATGACCATTAGATGCTAACATTACTAAATTGTATCTTTCATTTACCAAGTTGAATTTTCATATATCAGCTGGTCAAAAAATATTTTGAGCTATTGCATAGTGATATCATCCAGCCAACAGAGAACTCATAAAGTTTATAATATTGAAAAAATAAAAAAGATAGGAAGAAATAATTAGGTGTGCTGAAAAAGCCACAAAGTTAGCCTCAGTCAGATGGTCTCTGCTTCCATCTCATCAAGCATTTCAAGCAGAAATAATATTTCCAAAAAGCCAGATGTTGTATCAGTTCTACAGCTTTAAGAACTCAGAAAAATTTATAGATGAAGCATCTGTCTTTGTAATATCACCTTGATGCTCAAATAAACAGAAGGCTGCTGTTGGTGTTGCTGATACTGAAAATAAAATATTTACTAGGAAAGCATTTCATAAGCTTTTATTAGTTCATTCAGCAAATACTTATGGGATTTGTTCTCTGTACTGTGCACAGTCTAAGCTTCTGATATTTTAGTGAACATAATGGACAGGTCTCTGCCCTCATGTAGCTGATATTGGAGTAGCGGGAGCCAGAAAATAAACAGCACAAATACAACATATACACACACAGTAATTTAAGGAATTTGCATAGTATGTTAGAAGGGGATAAATATCAGAAATAAGGAGGTAGTTAGGGTAAAGTCTTCTTGAGAGTTGCAATTTTAAATAGAATAGTCAGGGAAAGACTCATTGAGTTGATATTTGAGCAAAGATTTAATGGAAATGAACTTGAAAAACTTTTTTTCCTCCGAAATGAAAAGATTTAGAAGTCCTTTGAGATAGTATAAGTTTCCTTTTAGTACCTTGATCCTCTTTTATAATAAAGAAGCTTTCTTTGCAAAGAAAAAGCCCCTCTAATCCAAATAATATTCTGAACGGCTCAGATATGTATTTCAGTTTTAAACACTGTTCATTCTTCCTCTTCTTCTCCTTTTCCTTTTTTTCCAAATTCTAAGTACCTCCTCTCTCCTGCTCTTCTGTCCGAGTTCTGAAATGTCTGCCCCCAGAGGGTCCATGAATAATCATAAAGCTTCTTAAAGTGATCTCCTTGTATAGCTAGACCGATGGGAGTTATGAAATTTGCAGTGTCGGCTCATCAATGCACAGGGAAAGCCCATGACACGAAGGGCTGTACAAGACAGTTCATCCATGATTGGTTTCACATATATTAGCAACCTAGGGATGATATTTTGACAAAATATAGGTACATTAATACAATGATATTATACCTTCATAAATACTTTTATGAAGTGATATTACAGGTAATGATTCTGCTGGCCTTGATGATCAGAAAATTGAGTGCCTTTTATATAGGGAAATTGAATTTTTTTGTTTCTATAATTGCCTAGCAACAATATTGTTTGAAATAATCTCTGGGGCTTTGATTTCTCTGGATGAAATTCAAAAAATCATAACAAAATGTATGTATCAAAAATCACTGATTCTTATTTTGTTTCATTTTTTTGGTTTGTTTTTTTGTTGTGTATACCAAAGGGAAAAGTTGACCGCTGCCTTTAATGTGTAGCTAGTAAGAGGTACTATGATGAGATGAACGTCTCAACTTAAAAACAAATTTTCTAATGTAAGAATAACTTTAGAAGAGATCACGTGAGAAGACCCCTACATGGATCTTTGTCTTACCCTTTGAAAACCACTCATCTAAATATAAAATACATAAGAGCTCAAGTTTTCTTTAGAGCCAGACTTGACTGTTTCTTCTTCTGGACCGGGGAAGCCATGTTGGAAGGATACGTCAGCCTGACTCGCTTGGCGTTGGCCAACTGTGGCACTTGCTTCAAAACCATGAAAACCAGTGCACATGGTGCTACATGTAAAAATGTAAAATCTTAATTTTACATACCACAATTTCAAGCCTTATTATATTGTCTCTAGCTCATTGCTTCTTAAAGGATCAGAAATGGAGTTGGAAAAACATGCCCCACTATTTGTTCTGTGTTAATAGTCATCCAGTATAACTTCTTTCTAGCTTTAAGCAGGTGCATTCTGACAGATCTTTTGAAAATTGGACATCTGCGATGGAGTGTTACATATGAAAGAGTAACATCCATTACATTTTTAGATAAACAGCTAAGTCATTATATCTTGTAATCTTTGTGTATTCTTGATGCTTGATATACTGATATTACATCTCTTTCATGTCTTTTCTTACTATGAATACTCAGCCCAAGAACGTCTCTTCAATAATCTACTGTTTTATCTTTTATCTCTGCATTTGAACTCCAATGCCTGCTGGATCAAACACTTTCTTTCATTACTAAGATGAAAAGATTTTCCATTTATTATTCTCATTTAAAACAAAATAAACCAGTATATTCTAAAGATTAGAGGCAAAAAGGCAGAGATCCCAGAGTATTCAGTGAGTTCTACGTATTTATCAGGGATGTATATTGCATATGAACTTGAATCACATTACAGTAAAATTTAACCTTTTGTCTTGAGAAAGGCAGGGTAGTATGTATTTAAAAAAAAACAAAACTATCTCCAAAGTAGTGTAGGTTTTTAAAATTTCAGTGATAAAATAGGAGTGAAGAAATTCAAAATGACCTTTAGATTTTTTTTTGTTGTTGTTCCTTCTGACACCACCAAACCCTTCTATCCTTTTATTTCTGGCACAGTGTATGACATCATAGCATAGTCTATGAATACAAAAAGATCAACATTTAAGTGCTCTTCCTTTTTGACAATTATATGATAACTAATTTCAATAAGTAATATTTTCCTATAAAATGTTACTCCAAAACAGCCTCCAACATTAGTAGAGAGCAAATATCTTCTGAAAAATAATTGTACACATTTAGAGAAAAAATATATATGCTTTCTGGACTTTTATCAGAAGTAAGAGCTTCAGGGTGTGTGTAAGAGATGAGTTTTTGTTTTTTCTTTGTCGGTTTGTTTTCTGAGCATGAAAGACCACGAAGAATGGCTGTCATTCTCTCTGCTTCCAGAGAAGAGGGGTCCTATAAACCAAAGTGAGATTTAACGTTCCCTGAAAAAGTCCTTGAGTCTGGAGGCTAACCGTGTCTCATCCCTTCTGTCTCTTCCCTTAATGATTCCATCCGCTTTACATTGCCTTATTTTTCCTTATAAATTCTTACTTTTTTAAAGCTGTTGTCTCAGTATGGTACAAATTACTTCATTGCTTTTACTACTGCCTGATCACCTGTCAGATTCTTTCTTGGGCTCTTTTCACAGTCAAGTATTTTCCTGTCTTTGTCCCAGCGACACGTGAGCTCCCCTCACCACATATACAGCCAAGCAGCCTCACTCCTAAGACTAAAGTAAACTGAGAAGGAAAAGAAGAATGTCTTGCCCTGCTGCCTGGAGGCATTGAGACTTCACTGATCTTTCCTTAATCGGTTTGATGACTTTATTCGGATATCTTCCTGTCAACTTACTTTCGGCATCAGTATTTTCTCTTACATTGTAATTGTCTACAAGGCACAGATTTTCCTGCCCGTTTGTCTTTGAACATTGCGATTAAGCAATTAATAGATGTGTTTTCTTGTTAATGAGCTTGTTGTTGCTTGCAGTGCAGTCTCATTTCGCATCCAGACATCCTTGAGAGGGAGGTAAGATGGTGGAATGGGATTGTATAATTGGCTCACAGTCACACATTTATTAGTACATATCGACTAGATGGCAGGGGGGCCCTTTCTTATTTCATTTGACAGTAATAAGTTTCTGAAAAACTGTTTCATTTAACAGCAGTACGTTCGTGTAGGGGCTTTGTGGGATTTGAGTTGTGACCCCCTCTGTGATGTGATTGGTAATGCATAATTTTATTCACTATGCTCACCATTATTTTATTGTTATATCTGATTTTTTCTTTCTAAAAAGCCCCCCAATACAGATCTTATAGGCAGTGAGCCTCAGCTTTCTCATTTCTGAGATGGGGATTTGTTAAAAGTAAATGTAAGCACTTTTTAAAGTATTCTCTCATAAGGTAAAGTAATATGTGAATGAAAACTGCTGTCAGTATCTTTTCTTGAGAGCCTGCCTTCATGTTTTTCTTACATGTTTTTTCAGTTGCTTGGTTACACGCTTTAATTCTCATTTGTTTGCTGAACAAATATTTGCTGATATTCTACTATGTTTCAGAGGCTGTTTCAGGGGCTGGGAATATAGCAATGAACAACACAGATAGAATTCCTGTCCATGTTAGCGTCAAAACTCAGAAAAATAATTAAAGAAATAAATTGAAGCATGCCAATATTAGATAATGATGAGAGAAATAAAGAAATGTACAGTGGCCATGAGGCTTAGGGAGCAATGAGGCAGTGGAAGTTTTCAATTTTTAATATGAAGATCGGAAAAGTCCTCACTGGGAAAATGGCCTTAAAGAAAAAGTCTGAAATAAGGGTGATACCTATGTGAATATCTGGGGGCAAATTATACCTGGCAAATAAAACAGCAAATGCAAGTGTCCTGAGGCAGTAGGGTACTTGTCATATCTGAAGAACAATAGAAGGCAGGGGTATAATGTAGCTAGAGAGAAATAAGGAAAGGGTAGTGGGGAATAAAGCTGGAGGTATTAAGCAGGGAGTGTCATGTAAGGGCTTTATGGCATTTGTACTGTGACCCTCTCTGTGATGTGACAGGAAGCCATGGAGGGTCTGAGTGAGGTTCACTCTGCCTATTGTAAGATCATGAAACCAAAAGGGGAGCAGAGAGGAATCAAGAAGACCAGTTGGGAAGCTGTCACCCATTGGCCAGGTGAGAAGGAGTGATGGTGTTGACCAAATGGCAGTTCGTATGTCAGTGAAAAAAACAAATCCTCGATGTGTTTTTAGGTTAGAGATGACAGTATATACTGCCAGGTTTAATGCTGGTGAGAGAAAAAGAGAGGAGCCTCGAATATCTATCAGGCTTTAGGTCTGAAAAGATGGCAGAATGGAGTTACCTTTTATTGAGATGTAGGGGGCACTGTTTGTCTGTGTGTGGACAGGTGTGATGATGGCTGTGCATGTGTGTATCAGGGAGAATTAGTAGGGTTTCTTTTATTGATAAGTTTAATATAATTATTAGATCAAGATTTATAATCCAGACTTCCTTCACCCTGTTAAACACCTTCTTGTCCATTTCTTTTGAATCTATGTGTGTCCCCTCTCTGGATCCCATGTCTCCTTCCTATTCTCACTGACTGGCATTAATCGTCAATCCTTCTTGCCTGAGTTATTAAAACAGCCTCTGAATCCTGTCTCTGCTACTCATCACTCCTCTATCTTGTGCCTCTCGGGCACTGAAATCAGATTAGTACTTTCAAAACGCAGTAGAGATTATGTCACTATCCATTCCAAAGATGGATAAAAGACTCCCCTTCCTTTCTCCCACTCATTTCCTATACTGGTATCCAAGATATTCCAAAATCTGACTCCAAACTTTAATCTTTTAAATGCATTTGACATTGTTGCTCATCAATAATTAGAATTCTATCAATTGAATTGTTCCCTGTGACAGGAATAACCAACTTCCTCCTCAACCTTCAGCTCATACTCACTTGACCAAACCGCCTTTCATCAAGAACAATCCTAATTCTCTCTCCTTAAAGGCACACTCAACTCCTACCACCAGTAGGGAGTAATCAATCTCTATTCAAACTCCGATTTTTAACTTTTTTATACTATTTATGTCCATGAGTTTTACATTCTAGATTTCCTTATAAAGTGATTCCTCTGGAAATGATCGTGCTTAGCTAGAAAAGATAATCCAGGTAGAGATGGACCTTTCTGTGGTCCAGGTGTATAAATTGCTGCACAACAGTCTAGCAGATGCCAGTTTTTAAGACCAATGCAATCCTACCAGTGCAGTTGATGCTGGTTAAATTGTTAAAATGCATTTTTTTTTAAAAATCTCACTTGCTTCATTTGAATTGGATAATGAAATTGTTTATAATATCAACAAGACAAAGGTTACCTTTAAAAATGGAAAAGACATAGTATTTTGGTCCCATACACTTATACGGGTACCCATACAACAGTATTCTTATGACTGTGTGTCTTGAGCTAAATTCTGTACCCTTTATGTAGTGGTAGAGCCGATTTGGGTGGTGGCTTATTTTTCTTAGCTAATTGGCCCCATGGTCAAAGGGAAGCAAAGACTTAAGTTTTTGCCAGGAATGACCTTTCACTACAAGAGTTATTTTAAATATCTATTCTTATCACTAAAGACTGAGTCTAAAAAGAGCAAAAAATCAATAAACCCATTTAGAGACAGTGAAAAGACAAAGTAGATGATATAGTGGGAGCAGTGAAAGGCAGAGGAAGATGGAAAGAGATTGTGTTAATTTGGAGAGTAAAAAAAATATATATCAAAATTCTTGCCATTTCCAGTGTTATTAGGACCAAATGTGGAGAAATAGATAACCTTTAAATAAGAGTCCAAGTCAAATATTCTAACTTAAAAATAATATAGTTTCTGGGAATAACTGAGGTCAAATTTATTGGATTAAAATCAAATAATCCAATTTAGAAATAAACTCAGATAATAAGGATGCCACTTAAAGGGCTTATCTGAACAAAAGCAAACTTTATCCATGGCAAACTAGAACTTGTGAGCAAGCCGAAGGGCTTGCAGATGACCTGTGACTCCTGCTCTTAAGACGCTGGTGTAGGTAAGTGTTTGATCTGCAGCATGACTGCAAACTTTCTAGGGCTGGACACTCTGCAAGCTTCTCTTCCTGCAGAGAGACCTGTCCCGTTTTTATTTTTGTAGGGCAAGTTTGAGTGTTCTTGAGAGAAGCAAGACAAAAACAATATGTCTTTGGGCACCAAAGAGCCTGTACCAGGATATCAAATCTTTAAACGTGTTACTGAGAAAATCTGATATGTAGGACCTTCAGATGAGGGGCAGTTGGACTCAGCCCCAGCTCCTCCAGCAGGAGGGAGGGAGAGCTCCCAAACTCATCTATCACATTGTCAGAGAAAGTGCTTCTGGAGCCATGTGTGGCCAGTCCTGCTTGTCTATCTACTCAGCACCTCTGATGAAATGTCAGAGTCAGAGTCGGGGCTTTTCATAATCACCAGTCTGCACGGAGAAAGAGAAAACCAAAGGTGTTGTGGATTGTTGACTCTATGTTAGGCCTCTCAAAAAACAAAACAACAAAAAAATCAATTTTGCACCTTTATAGGCCCAAAGAGGTGAAAGGCTTGACAAAGGTCACTCGGCGACCATATCATTGTCAGAACCTTGACAAGAAGTGAAATCTCTTTTTGTTTTTTCTATACAATCTTGAATGAAATCTTGGGAAAAAAAGAGTGAGAGAGAATGAAAGAGGAAGGGAGGGAGAGAGGGAAGAGGAGGTAAAAAGAAAATAATACAAGGAACTCAGCGTAGATCCTATTTTAATCCACATAAGAAGGTAAACCGGAGGATTATTCAAATTCTGGAAATCCAGATCTTCATTCTGGCTGTGACCGAATCTCACAGAGTTGACCAATGTTAAAGAAAAACACTTTTTGTCCTTTATCTTTTCCATATCTCCACTCAATCTTAGCCTGTAGCCCAAACAGTTTGTAACATCGGCACAGAATTTCCTGACATGCACTTTTTAGAACATAAGCTTTATGATATGCCAGTATTAATAGTACTTTCTTGTGAAACAAACTGTGGAGAAACCTGTAAAAAAATAATATTTCACTGATAAGTTGATTACCCAATTCTACTTCTAAAATATAGCAACAATCCTCGAAATTTTTTCTTTTAGTTATTTAATTGTCCTTCCCAGGATAGGTTACTTCAGCAACAGAGCTCCATTGGAAAAACCTGATAGTTAATGTAAGCAACCATTTAAAACGTCATAATTTTATTTTTATAGAGGTAATAAATTCTGATATAGTACAACAAAAATACATATTTACTTTATGATAAAAGATCTATTTATATGTTGTTCTAAATTCTTATTTGAGAGTTGCTAAGATAAAGCTTTTTTTAGTCATTATTATTTGTACCTTGATTTTAGTAGCAAGTTTTCTATTTATAGGAAATAATATTGCTCTTGGCAGGTATTACTGCACTGAAATACATCAGAATCCACTCTGGCTTCAAAGGCAGATGCTGTCTGAGATATGTATGTGTTAGCTTTATGAAATATCCTTGACTACTTGTCTGAATTCAGGGTTTATTCTCTATCAGCATCTTTTCCTACAGGTTATTTTTCAGAATATTTAAGAGTATTTGTTTTATTCAGGACCACTTGTTCCATTTTATGTTCTGTATATATTTTGGCCACATGTGTAGTTTGATCAAACAGAAACTTTCATAAGTTGAAAGATGCAGATATTGGAACTGCCGAAAATTCAATATGACTTCAAAAGAAATAGATCAATAGTGATCTGTAATTTGCGTGCCTTTGTTCGTCCAGTCTGTACCTGCCACAGAACCCTTTGCATTCAGTGTCTCCCTGACATGCATTAGTCAAGGCTCAGTGCATTTGCAAATCCTCACTGAAGCCCTCAGGAATGTTTTCGAGCTACTAGCTTCTTTCTTATGGGGGGAGTGGTTAGTATAGCCGTTATGTTTGTACAGATAAACGCAATTTTGAGGTTAGAGGAAATCGCTGATATTGTTAGTTCTTGCTAGCTCAAAAATTTGTCTAATATGACCTATCTTTACCAGAAATATGAGCACATCATGCATATTCATAGCTCACTGAATTCTAAGTTAAAAGGTACCTATAGCTACACATCTGCGGATATAATTCATATATATATAACTGAGTGTCCAGTTCACAACCCGCTTGATGTAATGTTGTCAATATGGGTCAAATTACATTAGCTCATCCATTGTTCCAGATACTCATATACAGAGAGAAATAACTAATTTGTTGAAGCAGTTTTTAACAGTAACATACTTTTATGTTCAACTTCAAAACCCAAATAATGAAAATGTGTTTTTACTCTATGAAACTTATTTGTTTGCATCATAAAATGATTTGATTCATTCAGAATTTTTTTTTCTCTAATTATATAGCCCTCATTGCTACCACAGCTAAAGTTTAGTTTGGATTTGGAGAATTGAGTGTGATATACAAGAATAAATGTAAAATCACTGGGATAATCTAATTTAGAAATGACATGTAGGATTCTTTAATATATAAATGATAACTCAAGCCTTCAGAATTAATGATCACCTACACTAGGAATTCTCAAATCTGTTTGCATATTAGTATCATTTGGAGTCCTTTATACAAATATAGATGCCCTATAGAATATATACATGTACTTGGCCTTAAAGGGACCCTATATAAGTATGCCATAAAGACATCCCAAATGATTTGAATGTGTTGATAACATTGAGAACCTGTGACTTAGATGAGATGGCACATGGTAGTTGAAGCTATGACTCTGAGTGAGAACATGTAAGAAGAACATAATTTGGAGGTTAGTGACAAGGGCTTAGGAATGTGCCTGAGCATTTCATTTCAAAGATGGGTGGAGACTAATGCGCAAGCACCGAAGATTAAGAAGAGCTTCTTAGTGAAAGAGGAGGAAATCCCCGAGAATAGCATTCAGGAGCCAAGAGAGAATGGTGTCTCCCATTTTCAGCAGGGCTGGATGCTGCTGGCAACCCCACTAAAAGGAGGACCAACCTAGAATTTATAGGTGGCTTTGCAATAACTGTGTTGTTGGGAGCAGAAACTGGATTGCCAAAGGTGTAAAATGCAAGTGAATAGAAAATGTGGACAAGAGTAGAGAACATCGGTTGTTAAAAAAGGAGGAAGGAGCTGCATAGTTCCATGAGGAAGTGGAGTTGAATCCTAAGAAAGGTGATTTTTTTTTTTAGGATGGAAAAGATAAACATTTTTAAATGTTGAAGTAAGTGATCTAATGGAGCAGAGGTAAAAGAGAGGGAAGGTAAACGCGATAGTGTAAAGATTCCTAAGAAAGCAGAGGGGCTTGTGTTGGTTGTGATGGATAAAGGGAGAGGGGGAGATGTACTTGCTTTGCTCTGATTGTTATTTGCTGCTGTTTTATGATCCATTTATTGAACATCTAAGACATGACAGATTGTGAATCAACTATGAAACAAATAAAAATAAAAATGAGACATTGCCTTATGCCTGTCCTAAAGTGGGATGTAGTATCCTAGAGAAGACAGATACCTGAATAAGTTATTGTGATATAATCTTATAATAGAAACCAAGGGAATGGAAGGATTCAATTCTAGGAGGTGACCAGGATGGCCACCCAGGGGAAGACTCTTAAAGACTGAATTAATGGAGAAAGAAAATAGAATAAGAGCATTCATCAAAGAGAAGAAATATATTACTTATCATTTTTTTTTTTTTAATATCTTGTGACAGCCAACAGGGAACTAGAAACTGTTGATGCCTTGTAAGCATTCAGTTCTCTGGACACGAAGAGGTAGGTGTTATTATTCCCAAATTAAAGATAGAGGAAGCTCGGGCTCAGTAGTTGTGAAAAGATAGAGTTTTCAGAATGAGATGCTGATTCTCATATAAGTATAAAATAATTACAAGCTGAAGATTTATTTCACTTAAAATGTTATAACTGGTTCAAAGGGTATTCAAGGCTTTTTACATACACAGATAAAGAAAGCTGAAATAAATGTTTTCAAAGATGCTAAGTTGTCTTTATTTGTCTGTTTGGCTTTGTATCAGCTAAACTGCCCTTTTTTGGTGGCAGATTGATCATCCACCAGACAGACTTTATGTATGTTTGGACTATGAACATCATGGAGTTATCACCCCCAACCATCACCAGTAGCATCAGATCATTGGAAGACTGTGCTACATAATGACTAGTTTTCTATTGGAAACCTCCAGTAATATTTTTGGTTCATTTAAAAGACTTTCACAAATTTTTTCCCGTATGAATGAATTGCTCAGGCTTCAAAGAAGATTTTAATGTGCCTCCTGAATTTGTAAAATTCAAAAATGCAACTCAGAGTTGAACTGATCCATTCTCTTATACCTTGAGGGGTGACGGGTTTGATTTCTTCATTTAAATTAATATAATTTATTTGGGGAGTAGCTAGTTGACTTTAAACATGACTTTGTTAGTGGTGGAGCGATGGCCCCAGCAAAGCTCATGGGCCTGAACTGGGCTTAGTGTTGTCCCCTTATTAGCATATTGCTCTGATAGATTTAACTGACCTACTTTCCATAAGTTTAGCCATATAAGCTTTTCCATAAAACTTTCTATTATAAATGTTCAAATGAGTTAAGATATTGAGCTCCAGGATTGTGGATATCCTGAAAAGAAACATGAATATTTTATATCTGTGTTATATATTTCCTATATAGTTTCCAGTGTTTGCAAATAATTACAACAAAAAGTGTTTAGAACAGCAGTTACTTACTATAGGACTTAGAGGAAAAAATATAGGAGACATTTTAAATACATAAATGCAAAAGAACTAAGTTTGTCTGTTGCTACGGTAGCTACTAGATTTGGGGGGAAAAAAAAGGATTTCTCTCTGGGTATCATGTATATCAAAAAGCCAAAGGGTGAGAATGTGGTCAGTTAGGTGTGATTTTTTTTTTTCTTTAAACTGAGTTGGAAGAATTATCTTACCATCTGTGTTCTGTACTGAATTTCAAGCACATAAATAAGCAAAACACGACTTGGGATAAAAGCAGCTCATGTACTGTTCAACGCCAAGTTCATTCTTGTGAAACAGAATGGAATCACTTGATTTTAAAAATGTATTATATTGTCTCTTAAAGGCAAATGCTGTACCATTCACATGAATTATAAATGAGGGACCCAAGTTAAGGACTGAAAGGAGAAATCAATCTTGAAATTGCGCTCACAAATAGCATCGTTTCACATAATCTTTATGTCTACAGACCGGGGGCCTGTCTAATATTAGTATATTCATAACAGGCTCTACAGCTAAGCTCTATTCCAGTGAACAAACACAGAATTTAAGATATGTCATCTCAGTGATTGCAGCTAGTCTGAAAATATGTTAATTTCCCCTCATGACTGGCTTGTTTTCAAGTGCCTGATCCTTTCATTCACCACAGTGAATTACCTTTAAGTACGTATTCACATCTGAGCTTGAACACAGCTTGTACGACCAAGATCATCAGTGTCGTATCACATCACTTCAACCAGCTTTTCTTTTTGACCTATTCCATTAGTAACATACTCCTGTTGCACCAAAGCATATTCCATCTAGATTTTATATTAATTAAAAGAAGGGTTTATTTTTATGTTTTGACATGCAGTGTTACAAAAGGAATCAAAGTCACGAGGAAATGTCTTGCAAATTATTTTGATTATTCTATTTACTTTAGGTTGTTAGCATAACACACTTGTTTATGAAACTGTAATTTCAAAGTGTTGCTCTGAAAACCAAAACAGAGCAGTTAGAATTTCTCTGTCAAGCTACTTTTTGTCAATTCATTGTGTTCTTTGAAGAATTTTTTTTTTTTGCCTTGTTCTCTGTTCAGCATCTCTAATTAATAACTTGCAAAAACAAAATCTTGTAATAATTTTACAAGGGAGTCTTGTTTAAAATAGTTGGAATTGGTTGAGCGTTTTTGTGCCAGGCACAGCTTAACACTGTATATAGGCAATTCCATTTAATCCTGGTGATAACACAATGGGGGGGGGGTTGGGTGTTCAGATTAAAAGTAGGCACAGACTATAGACAGAGTGTGGGCCATCTCCAAAGAGGGATGGAGAGAGGGCAGTGGCCCAGTCTTTACAGGCTTGGTGGCTTCATATGCTAATAAGTGGAAGGACCAGTCTAAGTATCCTGGGGAAGGGGCTGGGATTCTCAGGAAGTTGGCCATTTCCCACTCTTTGACCTTTTGCACCTAGCCTTGGGACAGCCATGGTGCCTGTGGGCATGTTACTCACCATGTTAATATATTACAATGGGCATATAATGAAGCTCAGGATCTGCTAGAAGTCAAATCTCCCACCATCTTGAGCCTCAAGGCCTACCGGGGGTTGAATCTTCTACCATTTTGATGTTAATTGCTGTATCATTCCTTGAATGGCTGTGCCCTGCCCCCTCCCTGTCTCATTCTGAGGTTATCAATCTGTGATTTTCTTTGTGGAAAACAGCTTCTGGATTAAAGAATGTATAGGGACTGGTTGGGGGCTATTTTAGCAAAGCAATTGAGCGAGTAAACAAAAAGAAAAACAAGATGTGTCAAAATCAATCAGCAAACAGCAGCAAACAGCCTTGGCATCAGGGAAGCCATTTTGTCAGTGATGTTAGATGTCTACTCTTTCATCTTCCTGCATAAAGTGGCGTTCAGTCGTGGGAACTTTTGTTCATGCTTCTTCCCAGCTAAAGCCTAGAACCACAGAGACTTCCTCATAAATCACCACATTTCTATGCCGAAGTAAAATAAATCTGGAATATATATCAGGTAAATCTTGAAAATAGGTATATGAAAAGAATAGACTTTGGGTAAATTTATGGAAACAGGAATTTTGTTTTTAACCATGTTGAGGAGATGGGAAGAGGATTGTCAACTGTTGTTGCTTAATTATAAGGAAATCATCTTTGGGTCTTTATTAAGCTATGATTAATGATTTAGAGTGCAACCATGTTCTTTCTTTTCTTTACTTCTTCTAGATTCGTAGGAGACCATAGCTATGATTTTCTCAATAACACATCTAAAGAAAAAGATAGAAAGGAAAGAAAAAAGGAAAAGAGAGAAAAAGGAAAGAGAAAGCAGTGAGTGGGAAGGGAAGATAGGAACAACAGTTTACAAGAGGAAGGAAATTTGGAAAGTCAATTTTAATAATCACAGAAACACCACAGGAGACAGAATTGGACTTTTTTCTATAATAATCAAGGCCATTTTGTTAAAGTGGGATGAAATTTCTATCTGAGGATCTGAGGGGAGGTTTCCTTTCTCCCAGAGTTTCTGCTTATTTTTTTTTTTTTCTTTTCACTTGCCCCAAGCTAAAAGGGAGTGTGTAGCTGGAGGCAACTTATTGCTGAGAACAAAGACATCACATCCCAAATGTCGCCTTGTCCCTAGTGTCAGACAGACTAATTCCATGCAGAATCTGAAAGGAAATAGACAATGGCAAGAGATCAAAGGGATTTTGAGCCTGCAGAAGAAGGAAGTTTCAGGAACTGTGTTCCAGGAGGCAGTTGATAATCCCAGGCACAGTTCCCTCCTCCCCTCTTGGAGTTGGAGAAGGCTCCAGGGAAAATCTTGCTTTAACAACAGAATATGATTCTAAGCATAAAGAATTAATGCCCACTTGCCGAGTATGTTGAGCTATAGAAGCTGGAGAATGTGTTTGACATTTCCAGGGCAAAAGAGGAAGCCAAGGAAAGAGGAGGGCAATGGAAAAAGAGAACCTATCAGTCTGGACTAAGAATCAGTGTTTCCATAGGTTGAGAGTAAGCCACAGCTGGCTTCCTATGCATCACCCCAGACAGCTCCAAGATGCTTGTCAGGGGGCAGAGATCTCTTCCATGGCTGTGCAGAGCACCAGCCACCAGTGCCGCCTGCCTGCACAGGGACTGCTGAAGGGAGGCGGGAAAAGAGCCAGCATCACAGGATCAGAGATGAGAGGTGTCTGCAACAGAGACACAGGATACACCCTCTGAAAGGCAGGGTTAGGCATCCCTGCCCCTTTGCTCCCTAGCAAGCATGTTAGACCAGAAATGACTTCAGAGAAGCAGAGGAATCTCAGGGAGAAATCTGTGCATAGCAGGTGGGCTAAAGATGCTTGAAGTTGACTGAATATTTATCTGACTGAAACCATTTTGAAGTGAGAGTGACTAGAATGTCATAAAATAGCAGCATTAAGTTTTCCTCTATCAACCAGAAACGGGACTCTAGAAAGAAAATTAGATTCCGTTAAGGAAACAGAGTTTTAGGTTTCATACTTCAGGTTTCTGACTGTGCAATTTGTCTGTGTTACGTTTATGCACAGTCACTTTTTTTGGGTCAACCCAGAAACGTATGATATAGTACTTTCTATATGAGAGCACAGAAATGACCTTATTTTTTAACTTATACTTCAAGAAAACCAAGGTCTATCTAAGAAAAATGTCCGTAGGTCAAAGAGGACAAAAAAATTTAAAGTCTGCTTGGCTGTTGATCTTATTTTATGATTATTAAATATATCTTTCTTCATCAACACTCACTACCAACAAGCACATTTAGATCTTTATGGAAGAGCAAAACCAACACAAAGATACTGTGGAATACCACCACCAGCAAGGGGGGGGCAACATTAACATGGCACAAGTCGCAATAACGAAGAGGTTCTGTCTCCGCAGAGTCCTGGTATATTTAATACAATTAACTATTGGTAAGTGCCTTTGGAATTAGAATAGAACAATCATACAGACATTTATCAGAAGTCCAGGTCTTTATCAAGGTTAATTAAAATGCGTAACCAAAATGTAGAATAAGTGATGAGAGCATCAAACCAGCAGAGAGCCATCCATATATTGACAGTACTCCCAATCATTAGTCTTTAACTTTTTTTCCCATATAATGTTTTTTTTTTTTTCCCAGCACTATATAAAGTTTCTATGTTACAAAAGTGAATATGCATTTTTGTAGGCCACTTTGAGAAAGTTATGTGTATAGACAAATTTGGGTGGGCATCTGAGAGCTGCTGGGTAGTTACACAGACCTCAGATTGTACCCCTACCTACTCCTCTTTGGTGACCATGTAAGAGTTTATCATTAAGATTAAGGTGTTTTATCTTTAGGCAATTCAAAGTCCCTAAAAATGCAAATACACCTGGAAAAAACCCAATATATTAGCTTTTATTTATTCACAGAGAAATACAAAAATAGATAAAAAATATAGCAAATGTAGATAAGTTCTGGAAGCAAAGTGATAAATACAGGGAAGCTTGGGTAGGAGCCAACGTTCGCACTGAGTCCTGGAGTGTAGATAGTGTCTGTGAAGCGAACGCGAAATTGAAATTTAATCAACAAAGATACAAGGGAAAAACGCAAGTGTGTTGGGAAGAGTTGGACTTTGGTTTTAAATTGATCATCAATCCCCTAAATTCAAATAGTAAAACCTTGGTAAAATATGGAGGCCTTCAAGTTTCAGGTTAAGATATGTGTACTTCTTCTAGGAAAAAAGAAATAATTAAAGCATCTCTAGCAGAGGAATGGCAAGATAAGTACTGTGTACCTTATTAAAGAACAAAGTAAATAAGATAGCTAGAAATCAGAAAAACATAACAGGATTGTGAGGAAGTAATGCAACAGAGCAGGTGAGTTTTCATGAGATAAACAGGTAGAGCGAGGTCTAGAATGTGTGGTGATATTACAAGCAGAGAAGCTTAAAGTCCTGCAGTTTCCCAGGGAGTCCTGGGCTGCGTGTGAATAGGCAGACTTGGAGGAAACAGGCAGAAAGCCTGAGGGTAGACAGGCATTTTAGATACGTTTTACTGCTTTACATTCTTGCTTGGGACCCTTGGGCAATGGTCCTGCTTATTCAGACTTGGATGAAGAAGTGTCAGTGGTTGTGTGGGGAGATTTTAAATAAGTTTTCATTTTAATAGAATAACAAAGGACAAAGAACAAAAAAAATAATAATAAAAATGAAGACCCTACAACTTCTCTTTCTGATATTACACTTGTTTAGGCTTAGTAAGCTTGAATTTTCCATTTCCTCACTTAAAGTTAGATCAGCGTTTCCCAGAGGCCCACTACTATTCCACCAGGTGCTAATGGATGTTACGAAATAAAGGAAATCAAACAAAACAATAACTCCGACAATGATAGCACTTCCGTGGTCGATAAACTTGTGAAAGTTGTGGGTTAAAAACAAAATAGTTTGCACGACTACGAGACTTTCAGAGTCTTTATTAAACTACTTTGCATTTTAAGGTCCAAACAGAGAATACACCATGCAGCATTTGCCAAAATTATTTTAACGTGAGTGTAATTTGGTTTTATTGTTAGGTAGAATGTTGAATAGGGCTAGAAACTCTAGAACATTTTCTGAACGACTATCCTGGAGACTTGCTGTGGTTCCCACCACCCTTACGGGAAGATGTGTACATTTTCGAGCAGCTGTATGATTATCAACTACATAGTTCAGCCACATGATCAATCCAACTAGATATCTTAGTGTAAGTAAAATGTGTTTTCATCCAAGATATCATTTTGAATATGCATGATAGCATATATTAAACTTAATTTGTGAAGTTCATTGTTCATTTTGAATCTATGGATAGTTGTAACAGCACAAGTATGTTTAACACACACCTTTGGAGTATATACTGTTAAATTGTCCCTTTTTAGAAGCCAAAACATAGAAGAATAAAATGTCTTTTTAAGATAGAGAAACAATCAAAATATTTATCCTATAATGTAAAAATACAAATTTTGAGGGGTCTTTATTTTGGAATCTCAATTGTATTTCCAAGTCAAGGAGTAGGAAATCGCATTTAAATAAATGCTTCTTTCCACAGCTGTTAGCAAGGACTTGGGGCTTCATTTAGAATTTATTCTGCTCTGACATTTGCTGAAATTTAAAGATGTTCCTGGACATTTATTGCATGATTGACATGCATCTCAGGAAAGGATGATGAAATTCTAAAAACAAAAACAAAACAATTGAATTGATTTAGGACAGTACAGACCAGAAACAAATGTAAGGTTAACAATTTGTTGTATTATCTACTGTTAATAGAAAATTACTTTGGTTCTCTAAACATTGGTGTAACTCCTTTTTATTAAATAGGTGACTGCATCCTGATATCTCTGTAGGATATTCCTTTTTTTTTTAATAAAAACTCTTTACCATTTGTAAAAGAAAAGGGTTCATAAAAATCTTTAATAGGAGAAAAAAAAAACAAAAAACTCAGTGTGCAAATTATCCAGCAGTGGAAATACAGAAAATCATAAAACTTGTTTAAATGTTCTCTTTAACTGACTGCATTTCATTTGTTCTTTAATTTTTTTTTTTTGCATTTCATTTTTATTATATATTTGTGCTTTGCACAGTCAATGCCTTTCTCTTTCTCTCTCTGTCTGCTATCATATTTCTTTTCTATCATCTCCTTTCTCTTCTCTCCTCTCTTCTCCAAGGTCAAAGTTTCCTGGTTAAATGGAAGGCTCTAATTAGTGCCTTATCTCATTACAAAGCCAAGGAATTTCCAATTAATTCAAATATAATAAACTTGACAGCTTCTATTCAGAGGAGGAACTGCTTCAAATTATCACCACATTTTTCATTAAAGTAATTATGTATTAAATATCATAAAATTTGTTTTTTAAGGAGATAACACTTGGCAGCATTGACAAGATACGAATACTGTGATATTGCCATATAGATTTACAACTACAGTGTCATAATCACTTAGCTGTAGTGTGATAAGAGAACTTAAATAGCTATTTAAAGCTGTTTCTTACCATCATTATTTTTTACCTTTTTTAGTCACTTCCCACCTCAATGAGGTCATTTGAAGAAATTTATAAGTTTCCAGTCAAATAAAAATTGAATACTAGAAGTTAAAGAAAGAAGCAATTTTCAAAAGAAAAACAAAAGGGGCCCTCAATATATTAAAACTGTATTAATCTAGAAAATGTCTAACTCAACGACTTAATTTCATTGAAAACAAAACTGAATCACTAGAGAGTTTGCGTGTCTTGCCAGATTCACACTGCCAGTTAGAAGAAAAGTCAAGATTGACACTGTCCCCCGTTCTGAAGTCTATTTTAATTGTGCCGTGTCTGCCATGCTTGTCTACATGCTATTTATTCATTCTGCAAATGTATATTGAGATCCTAATATATGGTGAGCAGTATTCTTAGCTCTGGGAATAGACTTGTATCAAAAACAAACAATAAAACCAAACCCAACAAGTTCTGCACCTAAGGAGATTACATTCTGGTCAGGAGCAGAGGCAAACACTGAACAGACCAAAAAATATGACATTGTTTAGAGTGGGAAGAAGTCATAAGCAAGGAACCACATGAACAAACTAACAAGAGGGAGCTATGACACGGAGTTCCTGGTTACTGAAGTCATTTCTGTGAATTACTGATAGTTGCTTGAGATGGGAATTATGAAAAGATTAGATCTGGGGGATAAAGTTTGCAAGCACAGGGAAGAGCAACTGTGCCATCTGCAAAATGGGGAGGAGCTTGGCATGTCGTTTTGGAGAAATAGAAATTTGTCAAGTGTGATACAGTGAGTTAGTGTCTGACAAGAGGCAGATTGTATGGGACTGGGTAGATAGATCCTCCTCAAAAGTTTGAGTTTTATGTTGTGACTCAGGATAGCATTTCAAGACTCGAAGGTATTAAGCAAAATACTAAGTAAAAATGCAACGGAATAAAATGATGTGGGTTTTTTGTTTTGTTTTTTTTTTTACTTTTAGAAAACTGTTGACTGATGCTTGGAGAATGGAATTGAGGTAGAAAAATTACTGTTGGGTTTAGGAAGACAGTTAAGAGGCTACTGCAAATGATGATAGAAGTTTGAACTGGCAGCAATGGCGAAGGATGACACTGCTTGGAGTTAAGATAGAGCTTGGGCGTGAAGCCAGCAGACACCAGGAGAGGAACAGAAAAAGAGAAATGATGAGCTCCTAGATTTTTAGCTTGAAACACTGGGTACATGGTAGTGTATTTAGTAGAGCTGGGTTTTTTTTAATAGACTGTATTTAATAGAGTATGCAAGTAAAGTAAAAATAAATTTAAAAAATGTAGAGTAAAGCAGAACTCAAGACTTAAGTTCTGTGGTTTTTTGTTTGTTTGTTTCCGAACATATTAAAATAATTGTATATATGCATCCTGAGTTTTTTGTGAAATAAATAAACACTGCTTACATTAACAAACTGGCTATCATTGTAGGTAAAAAATTGTTCAATGGTCCATGTTAGTTTGTGAATGGAACAGACATTATTCATGAAGAATATCACTGTGAAATACTGTTATTTTTTCAACAAATTTCTCAACATTTTTCTGTAGCCTCACCTAGGTATTATTAGATTTTAATAATAATCATGATTATCATGGTTACTGACTGCTGTGTGCTATTGTGTACTTGTCTTTAGAATTCAACTTAAAATATTTAGAAGGATTTGTGTTAATAAAAATATTAGTTCAGAGAAAGGTAATGATGTGATTTTCTAATATTTTTATTTAAAAAGGCTGACATATTATTTCTTAATATTCCTATCTAGCCTAAAAGGTTAAGCTTTGAGGAAATGAGCTTATATATGCTCAGAAAATAATGGGGTTAATATTGGTAGTTCCTACAAAGAAAAATATCACAGAATATTTATCAATAACATAGATGCATGCTATAGACAGATATCCCAAAGAATCCAGTCTTTAATTCACTTTCATTTAAACAAATGTTAAGTTACCAAAATGTTTTGAAGTTTTCTTAATCAGTTGTTCCTCTTTTAAGTTGCCTGCAGGAGGAAAAGAGATAAAGTGGATGAGACAAATGCATATAGAGAAAGCAAAAATTATAGATAAGAGAGAATTCATAGCTATAATTGGAACTTTGTTCTGAAATATATACAGTGTGTCCTGTAGTTTTTAGATAAAGAAACTAAGATACAGAGAAACCCAAGATCACTACATTCTTGGCAGCAAAGATAATACAGAAACCCAGGCTTCTTGAATTTCAAGTTGATGGAGCTGCACAAATTTAATCTTTAAGAGTTTTATATTCAAGACTTGTGGATGCACTTTACTGGCTCTATTTTTAATACATTTTAGTGATATTGGCTATGTGGTTGGGGAAAAACCTAAACTAAGATTTATTAATTTCAGAAAAGAAATGAATGTAAAATTTGCTTGAGGCCAATCAAAATTAAATGAATCCAATGATAGAAAAGTAGGTTCCTGTATAGTTGCGGCATCAGTGTGTAAGGGGAAGTGGGATTAACAGAAGGAGAGATGGCAGAGGAGAAACAGCTTATGTAAAAATAAAGTTCTTTTGTTCAGTAAGGCAGTATGTCTGGGTTAAATGAGCTATACATGTGTTAATAAATTCAATAGAAAACGTTTTCAAACCCAACTAAAACACTTCAGTATCTGATAAATGTATGAATTTTGTGATCTATACTCTACGCACTTAAATTGCACTTTTATAGACAGGCAGGACATTAGTTTATCAATGCAAAATATTATTGTTTACTAAGGATGTACCTACTGCATATATAAGAATCCCTTAAAGCATGGGATAGATTAATTCCTTTCCTCAGTAGATTTTTAAGCACCGGCTGTATATAAGGCGTTACTCTAGAACCGCAGATTACAGTTACCTTGTCTCCAACTGGCAAGATCACAGTTGTACATTGAAGAGATGAAGAATTTATTAAAACCTTGCAAGTTGATAGTTAATGTAACAGAGGGAAAGAGAATACTAACATTGAAGTAAAACATGTCACGTCCACTCAAAACTCAAAGGACAAACTACTTACATGGCTTCACCCACACACAAGGCATGGGAAAGTGCAGTCCTGCTGTTTGTTCAGAGAACAGAAAGCTGGAAATATTTCCTAGGTTTTTGTGAGATAGAGTAAGGCTCCTTGAAAGAAATATGACAGGTGAAGGCATCTTCTAATTTTCAAGGAACAGGGAAATATGAAATATTGAGTTTCATGTCTAATAAATTTAGCAACTCTTCTAAAGCAACCAAGGGGACCAGTCTTGATATTGTTATTAATACAGAAATTGGAGGGTTATAAAGTGACTGGGATGAAAATTTGGTTGTCATTGAGTATCACTTACAGACGAAGCTATAGCGTGGGAATTTATGGGGCCATGAGAATCCAGAGAGACCAGCAGAAGGGCGAGGGCAGCTTGTCAGTAACTGGTGTTGAGGGGACGAGGAAGAGGAATACTCATAACCAGAAGAGAAGGAAGGACAGGCAGAAGAAAACGGGCAGTGCATTCAGGTGTGCTGTAAATTCAGAGCTTCACGCAGAAGTACGTGGTGAACAGTGTCAAGTACTAAAAATGAAGTTGGACAAGAGACAATGTCATTGGAATTGGCAGAGTTATGATAATATTTAGCATGCAGTCTGTACTTTTAAGATATTCACGTGTATTATCTCATTAAAAAATTTTTACGACAGATAAGGCACAATGGATAAGGTTGAACAAAAAACAAGTAAACAAACAAACAAAAATCTCATAACTAGTAAATATCAGAGACAGGATTTGAACCAGGCATTCTGTCTGCAGAATCCTGGTCTACTCTTAATCAGTGATTTATATTCTAGTGTGGGTTGCTAGGCATTTTTTTCCCCAATAAAGCAGAGGAATAAAATCTGGATTACAAACTAGTAATAATGGTAAATGGAGCGTGGAAACAAATACAGTCCGTGTGCTTTAAGAGTTTACAGGTGAAAGGACATAGATTTTGTATGATTGAATGGAGTGTATAGTAACAAAAGGCTGAGGTTTTTCTGACCTGATTTGGTTTTAGACAAGAAGACACCTAAACATGACACATAATTAGCAAAAAAGAAAGGAGAAACTGAGTTAAACTTTGTAGTACATCCACTGTTTATAATGTATCTCATTTGGCATTTCATACACTTCTTTATTCAATTCATTGAAAAGTTGGACACCTTCCTCACTTTGCAGAGTAATTAAGAGATTGTATCAAAATTCACATTCAGATTCCTTTGGCTTCAGAGCACATTTATTTTTTTACTGTATCATGTTAGAGGACAGAGGAAAAAAAGAAAACTAGAGAGAATACATTTATGTGTATAATAGGTATGGAAGAAGTAGATAGAAATATTAGAATTCAATGCAATATAAAAATATTTTCATTTTTTTGAAACTAAAAGGTACCAAGAATATGGGGTGTGTAATATGCTAAAAAGACAATGAGTATATAAGGGATGCAAGCTAACTTAACAGTAGTAATAAAACAAACACTGAACACATATAGCAACACTGTTACTACCTACCTGTGGTTTCTCTATGTGAGAAAACCTCAATATGAGTTGAGTAAAATTCCTGTCAAGAAATAGAGGGACACACTTCTCCTCTGCTTCTCCTCACAGGTCACCTATGTGGTGATAAGATTATTTATTATTTTTTTCCAACAGTTTGGGTAGCAGTATTACTTTCTTCAGTTATTGTCCAATAGGAAAAAACACTTTCCAAAGGATCATATTCACAATTAAATTTGCATGCCAGGTGTGCGTTTTGCTTTTATGTATTTTCCCTTAAGATTGAAAAAAGTCATTATTTTTCGTTGTTGTTGCTAATACCATGACCACCAACTTCATTTTTGGATGCTTTGTAGATTTCCTTTTGATTGACAGCAAACCCTAGGATCTAGGGCGTAGATGTTTCTTGCCTATTTCGACAATTAATATCCTGACTCTAGGCTTGAAGAAGATGGAGAGGCAGAAATGAAGGGAAAGAGAGGCATCTATTTCTCTAAAACGAGATCACACATGCTTTCTTCGGTTTCTTCCCTGTTTCAACATGTGAGCAAGACAATCGATTCCCTTAACAGGTTACATGAGATAGAAAACCATCATCGAACAAGTCAACCTGTCACTTCAACCTGTCTCTTTAGCCTAAGAGGTTTCACTCAGAGCAGTTACTTTGCGTGTGTGTGTGTGTGTGCGCATGCACGTGCTCACGTGTTTAATTTCCTGATGAGTATCTTACTTTCCATGGCATTTCACTTAGCACTTTGGATTAGACCCAACCTGCTATCTGATGTCAATAAATTAAATAAATACCCAATTGTATTGCTCCTATGTCTGAAAGCAATAATCCTATGTGATTTAAGGAGTATATATGATTGCTATGAACATCAAAATTTCATATACAACAGAATGCCAGACTCTAGAGAGTAAGGCATGGAATTGTCTGCATCTGGGTACAGCTATCTGTGGATTCCTGAGCCTGAGCTCCACCCGGTCTCTCGCTCTTCAGGGGAAAGTAATTTAGTACACCCAATTCTTGGCCCTTTAAACTCGGATAAATTGGAAAAGCTGTAACTTTCTTGGCAACTTCTTTGCTGCTTTCTAATGCTTTTTTATTGATGTACTTTCCTTCATCATATGTTAGTTATTCTTGGTGTTTTTATTAAATCCGTGCACCACTTTCCCTTCCTGTTTTCATTTCCACACACAAAAAAACTTTAGAAATAGGACCAAAATTCTCACTTTGACTTTCCAACCACACAAATTTAACAGATTTAAACTCTTGTAAACAGTTTGCTGTGAAATGTAGTTTGAAACTCAGTCCACAAAAACAGCCATCTTCAAAGAGGCAAATAAACAACTCTAGGCATTTATAATGTATATTGCTTTGGGAAAAAAAAGTCTTTTTATCCTAATGTGCAATTTTCATCTAAAAAACTCAATTTAGCTAAAGGCAATGAAAAATAAGTGTCCTTACTTCCAAATTAAGTAAGTCTGACTTTTCATTGATGTTTTTATATATATATATATATGTGTGTGTGTGTGCATGTGTGTGTATGTATATATGTGTGTATATATATATATATATATGAATATTCAAGGTTAATGTAGAGCTGAAACTGATCATTGTGGAAGAACTATCAGACAACATTAGACTATGTGGATTCTGCCATAGTGAAGAGTATTTTGTGAGTATTAGGGAAAGTTTTTGAATAATGATCATGCTATATCCTATCTCTTGGTTTGTTGCTTAATGTGAAAATAAATGAACATCAAGGGAAAGGAAATATGGTTTAGTTTCTTTTTGGCTTCCATTTCCCCATTCTTACCCTCCAATTGGTAGGCGATGCCTATAAATGAAATACAATGCAAGCAGCTCACTTGAATCTCTTAAGGCATTTCTGCTTTGTTACTATTAACACGTGTGAGTTAAGTAATCCCCTTTCCCATGTTGTTCTAATTTTAATTTGTCTGACTAGTTGGGGTTTTGTCTTCTTTGATGTAAGAGACAATCTGCCGAAATCATAGTTCGTGTTGGATCTGTCTCATTGATAAATTATCTGAGACCGAGCTGTTATCAGGCTACTAACAGATCTCCCACACCCACTGAGATGGATTTTCAACCCTAAAGCCCAAGGAAGCATCATTTTAAAACATAAATCCATTCATGTCACAGCCCTACCAAAATCTCGATGGATGTTCCATAACTCTTAGGCTAAAAGACTTCATGTTATACACACTCTCCTTGAAATTGCCCTCCAGCCACACTTGCTTTCTTTTCTTTGATCCTTCTAAGTTCCCATGCACTTCCTGTCTTAAAATTCATTATATTACATAATTTAATGTCATTTTTCAGGGAATTCATCACTGTTCCCAAAGACTAGATTTGGGCTCCCTGTTACATGTTCTTAACACGTCCTGTATGTTTCTTATAACATGTCTGAGTTGTAAATATCTATTCAGCTGGATGATTATTTGAGTAACTCTTTTGCTACAACTAGGCTGTGAGCTTAATAATGATAATGACCTTGTTTTTGGTTCATCCTTTTATTCCCAGTGCCAAGCAAATTACAGACAAACAATAAGGAAACTTCCTTAAGTTAGTGAATCTTGCCTATGTGCACATTATTAAACTTTATGTTCTATATTTCCATGTGGATTTGTGAAGAATGTATCTCTGGGGCCTTGAACTGCTGTAACTTTTCTTTTTCAAAGATATATATTTTCTAAATTGTTGCTCTTACACATTCCTACTATTTTACATGGTCTTTTTAAAAAAGCTAACTGACTCCCAAAGGAATGGAGAATGTCAGATAAGCTTAGACTTTTAGGACAGACCTATCAGATAATGTTATGTTAATGTCGTGACGTGTTAGGGAGAGGAATCACCACGAGGTGTCAGCGGGTGGAGGAGGATGACTATTAGGAGCATGAGTTATAAATATTAAGCAATGAAATGTAAACTAGATAATTCGGCCTGTAGAGTCATAAGTTACATTCACAACGCAATTCAATGTGTCTTTAATAAAGTCTATAATAAGTATATTTTAGACACATGGGAATATGACAACCCCAGAGTTCAGTACTGAAATGGAATTGTTACTGTCACATTGCATGTTCTTTCAAATGACCGTCTCCTCTGCCTTGGCTGGACTTGGACACTGTACAGGAGGGAACATGGTTGATATCACTTTAGATGCCTGGTGCTCTCCTTGTGTGCCTGAGCACAGTTTATCCCCAGTTCTCAGATGAAGCCTCTGAAAAGAGGCCAGGGTCAAAACCAAGTGGTTCCTACTTCTGGAACAAATCATCTATGTGTTTGGTGCCTGAAGCCCTGCCTCATGCCCTAAAACCTTAAATCGACTCGGATCAGCAGTAGAACTGGGAAGTCACTGTGTCATGAAAAATATTTTTCTTAAACTGTCCGCTAAGTGCCGACATAGCACCTCCTAGACTAACAGAGTGTAAATGAAGCGAGCGGATAGTTCCCGATGCCTCCAGACACGGGGGCTGCTTAGAACTTGGAAGACGGGTGGGCTCCGTGCTTCTGTGAACAACGAAGGGAGAGTCCAGGGATCCTCTGTCACTCCTGAACTTGATCTTGCTTATCAGCTTTGCACTCTTTGGATAGAAAATCGAAAGTAAAGAAGTCTGAGTTGTGAATCGTGCTGATCCTCGAACAATTCTCCTGTTGGAGTTTTCAACCATTGTGATTATACCCTATCTAGTTAGGTGCTTTGAAATCTAGACAGTAACACATCAAACGCTGAGCTCCGTGGTCTACATCCACGGGAAATACACACATTAAGCAGAGGAGCTTTAAGTCATTCTTTATCCCTACCGTCAAAAACAAACCTCTGGGGTCCCCTACTTTGTCCTTGTAGGTGTGGCTCTACAAAATCTTCCATGTGAGAACATTTGACGGGCCTGTGGCTTAATTGCCTTCCCAATTAGATATTTCTCAGCACAGACATCATATTTGATTTACTGGAATGATGCTGCTTCCTGACATTTCAAATCGTTCAAGTCACAAACTAATTTAGTGTTGAGTTAAAGTGCATGGTCTCCAACATCTATAGCAATTAGATGAGGCAAATCATATCTGCAGAGTATCAGAAGCCAAGCATGTGGCAAAGGATGGTAGACTAGGAAAACAGAACTGAAAAGATGCCCATATGTCAAAGGTTCCTTGCCTTTGGGATTTTACAAGACAACTAATTTCTAAGGAACATTCTTCTTTTCTTTTTTTTTTTTTTGGTTCATATGTCAATCTAATTTTTTTAATTGAAGTATAGTCAGTTATAAAGTGTCAGTCTCTGGTGTGCAGCATAATGTCCTAGCCATACAGATACATACATATATTCATTTTCATTAAAGGTTATTTACAAGATACTGAATATAGTTCCCTGTGCTATACAGAAGAAATTTGTTTGTTATCTATTTTTATAAATAGCAGTTAATATTTGCAAATCTTGAACTTCCAAATTTATCCCTTCCCATTGCCTTTCCTCCCAGTAACCATAAGATTGTTTGCAAAGTCTGCAAGTCTGTTTCTGTTTTGAAGAGGCATTCATTAGTGTCTGCTTTTGAATTTTTTTAGATTCCACATATGAATGATATTATATGGTATTTTTCTTTCTCTTTCTGGCTTACTTCACTTAAAGTGATGACTTCTAGGTCCAAACATGTTGCTGCAAATGGCATTATTTTATTCTTTTTTATGGCTGAGTAGTATTTCTTTGTATAAATATAGTTGACATAGACTATGATCATCATCTCATAATTCTGAACCCAAGAGCCACAGAATCACAATTACAGATTAGAAGAGAGTTCTTGACATTGAAGCATATTCTATATATTTTCCTTTACTCCTTGTTTCCTATGGACCAGAGAAAACTTAACTAATATTAGCATTTGTCTGGACAGACTTTCAGGAAGCCACAGCTCCAAGAAACTGTCTCTAAAACTTCTTGATTGCACTCAGCCTCATGTAATCAGCAAGAGATTTAACCCATTTCCAAGTACATGTGTATTTTGTAATAATAAATTATACATATATACTACTATACTCACATATTATGCAATCTGTATAGCATAGACCAAAATAGAATAGAATGTTAAAAGGATGAATTGAAATGACTATGAGTTGAAGTCCTAATGTATTTTCCTATTACACCAGTGGAAAATGTGAACATCCCTTGTGCTCAACCCAGTTCGGAAACCTGTCTGTACAATGACTCTGCTTTTACTTTTGTATAGAAATAAGCCTTGTACTCCTCAAAAGATGCTCATAGAAGGTGACACAGTAAAACAGGAAGTCCTTTATCAGACTTTTAAAGCCACATCAACCTATCTCTAATAACCTATTTCTGTGTTTTCAACCTCTGTTCTGGTCAGACCCCTAAAAAAATTCTTCCAGTGCACCTCCTCCAGTTGTCTTTATTAAGGTGAATGATGTGTGCTCAGATTAATCTTGTAGATACTTTAACTTTCATTTGTTCCACTTACGCCATGGGAGCACTAATTCTTTCTGTGGATATATGTCTGAGATGGGAAAAAAAGACATGTTGTTCAAAAATTTCGCTTGTTTAAATTAATTTATTTTAATGAAGAGCAGAGTTGTTGAATGGTAGTACATAAATGTAGGACAGTGACGTAAATTTAAGACTAGTCAGATGTTAGGACCCGATGTAGATTTGGCAAACACCAGTTCAAAAGCACAGCCATCTTGCAGATCGTATGCTCTATCTGTGAGTCCTGGATGCTAGGCTGTTGTGAAAATTCAGATAGTCTGAGGCAGTTTTTACATTCTGCCTGACTGACCCATTTGTCCTTGAGGATGTATACAGCATCTAAGGACTACATTACGCTGCTCTTTCTCTCACTTCTTATAAGCAGTGGTAGCTTGAAATCAGTCCTTGTCCCTTATTCCCTATAAAGTGTGTTAAAAAAAATTGTGTTACTAAAGCCTAGTGTGACAAGAGCTCTTAGCTGGAAAAACGTTTACTGCTCTTGTTAATGTGGGGAGAGCTAGCAGGGAAAGAGGGAAAAGGATTGATGTCAAGATAATTATATATATATGTTTATATATGTATTATATGGACTTATGTATTATATATCCATGCACATAATTTAATCTATGTGGCAATGATACATCTAAATGGATGGTTCAGATCCTTCTGTATGTTCAGTTTTCTATTGGAAACACTTGTGTGAATGAGACTGGGGAGATTTGGAGCTCTGTTGACCACATGAGGGCTTACACTTCCCTAACAGAAAAGATCCCAGGATATTTTTCAACATCATATTGCAGAGTTGTTTTTTTTTTTTTTAATTTCAAACTTCAAATATTAAAAAAAAAATTCTTCATTGTACTGAATGATAAACTGCCAGTCATGAAAATTATTTCACTTGGTAAGTTCACGTGGGATAGTCCTGTCTGGCTAAATCCAAGTTGTAAGATGACACATTTTAATTTACTACTCCTGAATTAAAATCCTTTAACCTATAAGATATTTCATCTAAAATATATATTCCTTCTTGACTGTTTGCAAACCTAAGGACCCCAGGTTATTGTTTAGGAAGAAATGTTCTATAGGAAGAAATCAGTGCAAGCACACTACCTTTGAACGTTTTTATGTTGTATACCTTCTTAAGGAGAAATCTGCTAGAAGTAACCCATGTTTAGTTATTGTTATTGTTGTTGTTTTGCTTGGATGTATACCTTGGGTTGACATTTATGGACCTTGAAGAACTTAGGAGCTCTTGCCCTCCCTTCCAGTTGTTCAGGCCAAATGGTTTGGAATCATCCTGGCTCCCTCCGTTTTGATGCCAAACAACATCCAGTTTGTCCAGAATCTGACAACATCTTGACAGCAGTGTCTTCATCCAGAGTTGAGCCATCATTATCTCTGACTTTAGTACTGCACTGCCCTTCTAATGGACCTCCATGCTTTCTCCATTGCTCCCCTAGAAAGTTCATAGAAGTCATGATGTTTCACTTAAACCTCCCTCAGACCATTTTGGAGCCCTGTTCAAACACAGCCAAAGTTTTCCCATTTCAGAATAAAAGAAAAAAATACCTTACATGTTTCGTGATGTTCTACACCGCCTTCCTCCAACTCTCACCTCTTAGGTTTCTGACTTCATTTCCTACTGCTGTCTACCTCTCTCCCTCTATTCCAGCCACACTACTCATTTTTTTCTGGAAATCCAAGATGCCCTTGGTCATGGTGTTCCCTTCCTGGAAATGACTCCTTTATCCAAATTGCTTTCTTCCTCTGTCCATTCAGTATCCATCATACCTCACTTAGCATCTTCACTGACATTTCCTGTTCCTCTTTTATATATGTATATTCACCCTGTATGTCATCCTTCATAATTTACCTGTCCTGAGATATTTTTATTTGTCTTCCTCACCAGAGTGTAAGATGAGATATCTTGTTCTCTTTTAATTATTGCTGTATCTTTGGAACAGTGCCTGGTATGGAGCTTACACTCAATTAATGTATGTTAACTAAATGACATTATTTATTCAAATTTTTGAATTCCCAGTATTTTCGATCTTAACAGTATTTTGAGAGTCAAGTACATGGGCATACACTTCCCTGCTGTCTTTTAAATTTGAAGTTTAATGCCTTAATGTTATTCTTGATGAGTTCATTATGTGGAATGAGGCAACTTGCTTCACTGAGTAGACAACTTGGCCAAAGGAAGGATTATCAGTCAGTTCTTTTAGAATCTCAATCTTCTAGACTCTCCTAGAATCCTTAATTTTGATAGCAGTCAATATCTTGGATTTTCTTGTATCATTCTTTGTAGTATGATCAGTTACATAAGTGAATATATGTCATTCAGTTATTGGATGGGGTATGACTTAAAAAAACTCTTTTTTTTCTGGATTAAATCTTCTATAGTTTTTTGGGGGGGTTTTTTGTTTTTTGTTTTTTCTTTAACTTAGTTAACTGAGAGATCTTACAGGAGAGAGAGAGAGATTTTTTTCTCTCACTGTATAACTGAATCATGACACTTTTGAACACATCCCTTTATCTGGTAGTTTGAAAACTTCTTAAAGGAGAGTCCTGGCCCTGCCCACAGTACCCCTCACTGCAGAGGTAAGCTGGTTTTCTAGCTGAGAAAGTTCCCTTCTGTTTCATTTTCCTAAGGAAATAAAAGAATTCTACAGCTGGCTAGTTCATATGATTATTGAATAATAGGGAGAAAAGAGAAGGAGAATGATTTCAAACTTACAGAAGCTCAATTGTTTTCCAATGTTTAGTTTAGAGGATAGTCAGAAGGGAACTGTCTTATTTTATACTTCTTCCTGTAAAATTAATCCTGACTTCAACCAGAGCTCCAGAGAGGTGTTTATTTGAATCACACCAGCCATTACCACCTCCTAACTCAAAACCTTCCCAAATATTCCTTGTCTTAGAATTCATTGCTTACACTGAAAGCTGTTGTAAGAAAAAGTGATTGGACACTAATCCTAACCACTGTGACATTGCTTTTGAGAATCTTTACCGTATATTATGCCTTATCCAGTTTATGAAGACTCCTAGGGTAAAGCTTTTCGTGGTCTTGATGTATCACTGGCCTGTTTTTGTACTGTGGACACTATGGCTCATCAAATGGAATCTGTTTCTTTTATTGCAATAAAAATTAAAGTTAAAGTCATGGTCATCCTCCAGGAAAAAGTCTGAAGCCCTCTGTCCTGATTGAGATTATGCTTTGGAGTCAGACTTGCTGAATTTAAAAGCAGCCTCTGCCACTTGACAGCAGCACGACCTTAGCTAATGACTTACTTTCTAGATGCATCGTCAGCTTAGGAAGTGAGCACTTAGAGGAAAGTTGTCATGATTATATGTGGCAATTTGTAGAAATGCTTAAATCCATAATTTATCAAAATAGAACTGGGTGGGTGGGAATCAATGGAGTATATATTTTGTGTAGTCACATTTTGAATTTCTTAAAATAACACTATTTCAGTTTTTATTTTGTTTTTTTCTTCCTTGACATATTTTAAAATGATTTCTTATTTAAAGTGTATTATAGATTGTAAATGTATACTACGTTTTTCTTGTTAAAAGATTGCATTAAATTCTTTCTGGTAAGTTAGATAAATAGACATAATAGAATAGATCCAAATGGATGGATTGATTTTTTTTCTTTCTTTCTCTCTCTTTCTTTCTTTCTTTCTTTCTTTCTTTCTTTCTTTCTTTCTTTCTTCTTTCTTTTCTTCTTTCTTTCTTTTCTTCTTTCATTCTTTCCTTCTTTCTCTGTCTCTATCCATTTTGAGATATATATATATTATACATGTATATGATTAATAATGAATACTTACATAAAACAAACTTGTTTTTATATAGATTTATGAGTTTGTGTTAATAATTTGAAGAGTTTCTTTATTCATTTATCTCATTATCTTTAAGCAAGATGATAAGTGTCTAAATAGCTTAGGGAGATTATTGTTTTCTCAAAACAGGAGAGAATGACTATGTTTTCTGGAATCTTATCCTAGGTTCAACATGCTTAAAATGTATACAAAAGTTTAAGTGAATTTAGGATGCCACAATATCTTATAGAATAATGTATTACAAATATTATAAATTATAAATTAATTTACCTATAATATTTTATACTGAAGTTGATTTAAGGTCATAGATGCAGCTTTGATTTTACAATAATTTAGTAATATTATAATCTATATAAAACATTTAGTGGGAGTACTGTGAATTTAGTGACAATCTATTATAGAAATTTGTCAGCAGATTGATCTACTCCTGTCAAGTATGACTATAAATGTAGAGAATGTAATTTACTGTGACTCTCAAAGAATATATATATCAGAGGTGTCTGGAGATTTTCCAAAATTTACTCTACACTGTAATCCTTATGTAGTTGGTAATCTTCTGAAAAAGTGTTTTAAAATTATTTTCTTTCTTTATTCATTGTCTATTGTGGCTTCCTTCCAACCAAAATCTCTGCTGTTCATTCCCATCATATTTGTATAAGCTGATATTATAACTCCCTCACAGAGTTCTGAAAGTCCATGGTACTAGAATTTGATAGACAAAGTGATACAAAATAAAATTATAAAGCACCTTGCTGTTTCTATTGATGCTATTTTTATTGTTCTAAGATAATTAGGTATAATTGTCTACAATGCCCATACATTTCAGAGTATCCATGTGCCATTTTTCAGTCCTAACAGTGGAGAAATTTGACAACGTGAATTAGTGGATAATCTAAAATATTATCATTTTCTTTTTTTAAATTATATTTTTCTTCTGACAAAAAAATTATCAAGTAAAATTACCCCCCCACACACACAGAGTTCAAAGTTCACTTCAACTATTTCACACGTTGATCATGTATAACAGCTAAACTGAGGTGACAGACTTTGTTAGTACGCTCACTTGGTAGTTCTTATAAATTTTTTTTGTAAAGAAATCTATGTAATTTTCTATCATCTATCTGTCTGTGTATTGAGAGACAGAAGGAATGAATTAAACATATTTAACACTTTCACTATTTTCTTTAATTTTAAAGCCATATTCTTCAAACGGCTGTGGGTCAGCTTACATATACATAAAACAATTTTAAAACAAGGTAAGATTGACAGGCATGGAAAAAAAAGCAGGGCAAATAAAATGAAGTTACATGCAACATAATTTGCATATTACTATTTAAATTAAGCTAAGTGATATAGTATGTATTTTGGGGGGGGGGATCAATAATCCACTTTCCTTGTTACTGAGATAGTTCATCTCACACAAATAAATGTTCACCATTATGCCTAGCTGTAGGGTAAAAAAACTGTCCCTTAGTATCCTGTCTTATCAGCTCTCATTTAAGGGGAAATCAAATCAAAACCTACAAACCACACTGAAAAGCAAATAGTATGTATTTGTGGGACACAGGGCTTGGTTGCTGGACATGATTTCTTTCCTGTCATGGCCAAACAAGATACGTTAATTCACCTTTGATGCTTAATCATGTGCAAGGAAAATGGAAAAATATTTGATAATAACTTTTATGAGCTGTTGGTTGTAAAGTTCCTTCTTTATTAGATAAAACAGCCATTTGGGGAGATAAAAAGATCAAAAGTGGTCTTGAAGTGCTTTCTTAACTGTACACTGTTCAACCAAAAACTCATGTATGTAAAATATGACAGGTGGTAAATAGTAGCCTCTAATGCAATGGATATTTGCTATGACTCAAAATGTGTATTAACTGCCTATGCTATTATTTAACAATTAGTACACATTCATTAAAAAATGTCTATTGAGGGACCATTATATGCCCTTAATTAGGGGAAAATAGACAGAAAAGGTTCAAAAGTGTACAGTATGTAATTATGTAAATTAATGAAATTTAATCTAACTTAAGACAGCATAAATCAACTGAAAATGATTTCTATCCTATTAATTGTTTTCGATTTTGATGTCCTGTGATTTTTCTATATTGAGCTTCAGATTTTATAATATAATATTTGCCTAATATAAAATCCATCAAAAGAAGTGGTTTATATAAGTTAATTATTCCAAAAAGTTTAGTCATGCTCAAAAGCAGTATTTACTACCATTTTCATTCATTTACTTAGATAGCTCAAATATTTTTCTAAAATTGATCAATAAGACAGTTGTCTTTTAAATTTTATTTATTACTCTCTCTTTGAATAATGTATTAATTTTTTTCCCATGGAAACTTAAATTTCAAACACCCCACAGGAAACATAATTACCCTGATTTTTGCTCATTCAATTTATTTCCTATGTTGTACAATTCTTTTCTCTCTTATCTCTGAATATTGTATTATTCTCCTTTCTTCATTCAGCACACATCTCTTCCTTATTAACCCACTGATATGTGTCTTCAGATATTCTTCAGCGACTGCTTTCTTTTTACATCTTTATCTGCACCCTTCCTGCCACCACCTTGCACGGCTCTGGCTTAATCATTTCAGCTGCCCTAGGTTGCACTGCGTCCCCTGAAAGGATATGCTGAAGTCTTAACCCCCAGTACCTGTGAATGTTACCTTATTTGAAAATGGGGGTTTTTACAGATGTAATCTGTTTTAGATGAGGTCATAGAGCATGCCTAATACAATATGGCTGATATCCTTATAAAAAAAAAAGATGAGACACACACAAGAGAAAGATGCTGTGAAGACGGACAGGGAGAATGTCACATGATGATGAAGGCAGAGAATGGAGTGATGCTCCTACAAGACAAGGAATTCCGAGAGCTGCCAGCAGCACCAGGGGCTAAGAGCAAGGCATGGGGTACATTCTTCCCCAGAAGCTTCTGAGAAGCATGATCCTCTGACAGTTTGATTTCAGACTTAGAGGCTCCAGAACTCCGAGACAATAAAATGTCTGTTGTTTTAAGCCATCCAGTTTGTAGCTCTTTGTCATGGCGGCCTTAGGAAACTATTATAACTGCCCTTGGCCACGCCAGCATCTACAACCATGACATACAGCCCTTTCAAAAATAATGGCAAATTAAATTGGAGATAATTCCACCGCCACTTTAATAAAGCAGTCTGGGCACTTGGTGATCATTCTCTCCATCTTTGACTGGAGCCATTTCTCTCCTTTATTTCTCTATTTCAGCAACTTTCTCTCCTCAATTACATTTAGCAGCAACATTGTTTCCCAGTCTCAGGAATTGAAGTGTCAGGTGAGAATTTACTGCCTTTCAGTTTGTCCACATTTATTCTTCTCTCTCATGTTCACAACTAACTTAAATGAAGACAAACACAAAACCTCTAATTTTCTGCCAAAAGCCAATGCCTCTATCCATGTTCTGATATAATTTCTACATCAGTCGGCCTCCTAATTCCAACCTTTGCAGAAGGTTCAATACTGGGCTCAGTATATTTCAGCTGAAGAGGGCATTTGAGGTCTTCAGAGAGTAACTGAATTAAAGAGTTATAAAGATTGGAAATGATGACATGACAAAGAGGAGTTTATGCAAGAAATGACAAGAAAGTGGAAGTCACATCACTGAGGCGAATCCGAGTTAGCAGTAGGACTGGAACAGCCTGGAGGGCCGGAGGAGATGTTCAAAACATAAGAATTTGCCCTGTGGTAAAATAAATAATATACAAGCAGCTTGGGATCAATGGATGGATGCCTTGACAAATTGCTTTGGACTGTTTTGCTTTGGGGACCTACTTGTCATGAAAAATCAAAACTTGATGCTTTGATGATTTGCCTTATATCTTTAATTATTTCCTCTTTCTGGAAATGAAACATTTTTCCTTTCTGCTACCTCCTTTTGACATGAAATAAACCCATTTAAAAATTCCCCCACCTTTAAAAAAATAGACTTTAAAAAGCTATTCCCTCACAAGGAATAAAAACAACACAAAACAAATCCATGTCCTTTGTAATTTCTGCCTTTCTACACAGCCACATGATTTCCTTTTATTCCTCAACTTTTTGAAGTTTTGTTCAGCTTCTGGTCTGCTGAACTGACTTTTTTGCTGATTCTTCAGTGGTCTCTATATTGTCAAATGCAATTCAGTTTTCAGTCCTTTTTTAAACTTCACGTACTCTGTCTATACTTAGTTACCCATCATCACTCTCAAGACCATCCCTCATTCACTTTAATTATCTTCCTTCATTTTCTCCTTCCTCAGTCTGTTTCAGTCTTTTTCTTCCTAGTAGTCAGTTTATCTGAGAGTTCTCATCAGTTCCTATGTGATCAGCTATCACCTACTAATGGCTCTCAAATTAATACCTTTAATCCCTAATTTTTCCTCTGAATTAAAAACTCTGATTCACTATTTCCCAAGCAACCTGAATTTGGCATTCTCCAAACTAAATACGTTTCCTCTCAAGAGTATGCCTTCTGTTAGGGTACAAATTGTATTCGTGGGCTACCTAAATGTCTCTGGAAACCATACTTCCTTCTTTTTTCCTACTCCTTTCATAGTTTAGGACTGTGTTTTCATTCCTCTTGTCGGTTTCAATATCATCTTAATTGGACCCGTTGCATTCAAGTCTTGCCCTCTAATCCATCCTACATTCTGCTCCTGAAACTAGAATCTTAGCACATTGCCACTCTTTTTGAAATTTCTCAGTGGCTCTCATAAGTGACACTGAATCAAGTCCATTTCACAGAATGACGAACAACACAGCGCAGTTCTGATTCCACACCTCCAGTTCCTCTATCACAACTTTTGCATCTGCTTTTTCGTTTTTGCCTATGGAACTACTACTGATAGTTTTCCAAATTAGCCAGACTTCCTCATACTGTCATGACTTTGGATGTGTTATCTCTGCTTGGGCTGCCTGTCCAGTCAAACATTAATCACTAGATTGTCTCTTACAGCTGGCATGCTTGTCAAGATCATGCTCAGTTATCACCTTCTTGGGGTTTATTTTAATCCCTCCAGGTTTGAGGAGGTATCTTGATTTGGGAACCTGTGTTATCACTATTAATTTCTTGAGATAGGCAAAGGCAGAGCTTATGCTACACTCTCTTTTGTGACCCCAGCACTCAGCCCAGGTCCATGTCTAGAGCAGACCTTTGAATATCTGTTGAATAAATGTGGCCATGTCTGCTCTCCCCACCTTGGATCTTCATACACATGTCTGGCTGGAGAGCTACATGCACCCTGCCTGCACTGCATGACTACTGATTCTACTGCATGAAAAGCATGGTTCCTTTGGTGTTAGGCCTGTGTGTTGAGCAGTCATTTTCAAACATTAATGTGTATGAAAGTTCCCTGAAAGACCTTGTTAACATCGTTAACTTGGACTCATCCCCACAGGTTTTGATTCAGTAAATCAAGGTAGGGTTCATGGCATCCTGACATGCTCACAGGTGCTTCTGCTTCAACAGGATAATTCTGAGTACCACTGGGGTAGAATGTAGTTGAGAGAGAAAAAAGAAAAGGTTATTTCCTGTCTTTAGGGAATGGTCAAGGCAGGATGCCTGAAGTCCCTTTGTGTAATTATGTTATCTTTTTTTTTTTATCATCTTTAAAGTTTCAGAATTAGATTTGTCTATTCCAATAGTCTTATGGTTATAGTGGTAATATTAACAACAGAGTTAGGTGATGAGGATATGAAAATAGAAACAGCTATCTAAGTAGTCCTTTCTTCAGACTCCTTTTTGCCCACTCCTTTTAAATGCATTGCCTTTTCCTCGCTGATGTCCCTGCTCATTGTTGTATTTTTATTGAATCTATAGGTTAACGTGTATCTGGTCTGTAGAGTCTTCTTTGATTGAACCACCACTGCTGCTAGCACAATTTTATAAATATATTTTCTTCTAAATCTCATTTGATGTTACTACAAACTAGTGGGCTTAACAAGTTAGGTATTTTGATGCTCATTTCACAAATAAGAATGCTGAGATTCATAGAGACAAAGATGTGGACTGTGGTCCTATGATTAGAAAGTCCCAAAGTTGGTACTAAATTCATAGATTATCACCTAGTTTAGTGGGCATTTAAATTCATAGACATAATAGGTGCTCATGAACTTTTATGTGGATCAAAGTGGCCACAAGACATGCTGAACTGCCAGTGTCACAAATATAGTGACAATACTTGTAGCTGCAAAGAACAGAGCTTTTGGAGCCAGACTTCTCTAACTCAGGTTTAGCTCAAAAATTACTACTTACTGTATATCAGTGAGGGAGTGAGTTAACATCTCATCACGAACTTATGATTTTCATCTCATAATTATCATTTGTAAGATAGAAACAAGGATTGTTGAGAATATTAAATGGGTTAATATACAGATATTGGATTCTGAAATACAGATTTAGTGCAGAAGAGCAATTAGCCAAAAATGAATATTAGGAATAGGAAAGAGATCAATTAATTGCAGACATGATCTGATGCCACTGATCAGATAAAATGTTGAGAAAATTTGACACGACACAGGTATCATGGCAAGATATTCAATGGGATTCTCATTATAATGTGAAAAATAGCGTCACAATTTTAAAAACAAGTCTAGTTAAATATGAGAAAAATTGGGTCATTTCTGAAAAAGTAAAATTAAGTTTAAGAAATGTGGAGAATTATTTTTTTGAAATGAATCTTAATTGTAGTCATTTTAAAACATGAAAATTTTACAAATTTCCATTTTCCTGAAATATGATCCATATTATTTGTTTTTTAAGTACACAGGAATATACCATCTGCATGTACACTGTAGGGGTGTGTGTGTGTGAATGTCTGTGTGTGTCATTTATTGTCACAATAAAGGATTTATTAAAATAAAATTAAACGTTTTCCCTCTTACTACTCTTTATGTTTTCATTTGTTTAGGTTTCCTTTCTCGGTAGCCAAATTATTCTGATATCATGATATACTAATTTATGTGTCATAAAATTAGAGTGGGGTTATGCCACATTTAGCAAGAGAATAACAAAAGGTCTGTTCAGAGGGGAAAAAATGGCTCAGTGCCTATTAATTTGAATCATTAGGTTATGTGTTTTTTTTTTTTTTTCATCTTCAGTTTAGAAGGGAAAGACTTGTTTTCTATAAAGCAGTTTGATTTCAACTCACCCTTCATCACCATATTTTTAACTTGTACATTCACTTTCACAGACGCGCTTCAATTTTTGGAAATGATTTCTGTTAGAGTTAAAGATTTAAGTCATCTGAGAAGATGCAATGCAGTGAAATTCTGCATCTGAGCTGGTAACAGTTCATTCTTTTTATATTGCAAAGTACATTCTTAAAGAAATGGAATTTATGCCATCATTTTCTATGTAGGTTGCATGACATCTGAGCCACAGTGATAGAAGAAAAAAAAAATGATTCCAATATCTGCAGTATATTTTGCTGAATGTTAACAGCAGTTTCAGATGTGTTTCATTTCTGACCTTGTGAAATGCTTTCTTGCTTATGCAACGTTTTATACATCAAATGCACAAACTGCTACCCGGGCTTCAGCTGCTGGCACAAGGATAAATTTCCAAAAACAAATGTTGTTCAGGTCAGTTTCACCATTGTCATTTTTCTTCTATTATTCCATGGCATGAGAAATGCATGATATATTTGATTACATTTTAAATGTGATACAGAGAAGTCATCATGCTGATTTGTTTCATATGAATGATCCTTGTTCTATAGTGTTAAGAATAATTTATTCAAGCTATCAAATCAGCTAATATTTTCAATCAGATTTAGAGAATATTTTTTCTACTATTAACTGCTCATAATAATTCAATATGTGTGTATGCCTGCCTGTGAATATGTGTGTTTAATAGTATGTTATTTGAGTTCAAAATCCAAGTATCTAAACATTGTAAACATCAGCAAAATTCTGAGGCTATGAGTTTTTAATATTTGCATATGTTTAGGATATTTACAGTACTTAAAAATATTTAGGGCTCTAATAAAAGCAGAAAAGTGTTAAGATTATTTTTGAAACATAATAAACAGAAAAGTAATGGAATATTAGAATCAGAGGCACATTTAGAGAGTGAGGCATAGTTTTATCCTTCAGTTCAAATCTGAGTAAGTATTTTTAGATCTTTTCTATATGTCTAAAATTCTTAAGTGTGTGACTCAACAGACTGATCAATTCTGATCTGGCAATGAGAGATTATAGGTAAAGTAAGTTGAACTTATTTTTAAGTATGTTTCAGAGTAAAGTTAGTGAAATTTTCTACAAATTGAAAAAAAAAAATTGTATCTCTAATTGCGTTACTTTGCCTAATGCAGATATCAACCCCTTAGGCACAGAACTGTAGTTCATGCACAATAACTCTTAGGAAAAGTTTTCAAAAAGATACCTGGGTGAAAATATATTCCATATTAGCAATGAAATATCAGGATGACATGTTGCTCATTTAATTTTGAAAGGCTCGTGTTCAACTTAAATGGAGAAGAGAAATCTCAAAGACAACTATTGTCTAGACTGTAGAAGCTATGTAGAATTCATGCAGTTTCCAGCTTTGCGATAGACACTGTGATGAATGTGAGTGGTTTTTATTTTATCCAGTCGGCATCCTCAGTGCACAGACTCTGTAGTGTGTGTTTGGGGAATAGCCAGTCTCCCCTTAACAGTTTCAGTGAGCTGCATCATGAACATGGTCACCAGAGATGAAGGCAGGAAGAAGGAAGTATTGTGTAAGCTGGTGTGCTGAGGGATCCCAAGGCTGTCACCGATGTTCAGATGAAAATACCGGAGATGTGGACAATTATGTTAACACAGGGCACACTAGAAAAGGGTTAAGGCACACTCTGATTTTGAATATTTTTCAACCAACAATCAAGCAAAAGTATAAATTGTTCTCACATGAAATACACTCAAATAGCAAAATTTATTTTTATGTATCAATTTTACCCATTTAAGTCTTTTTGCAATTGAAATATACACTATGGTGACTTAAATTACTAATGCATTGCACTTTTTTTCTCACAATGGGAAGCATTTATTTTCTGTTTAGCATAAATATACAAATAGTTATTGTTATTTAGCTACTATTATAAGTGGCAACTACACAATATGTATAGCTTATTAAAAACTACTACTGCTATGTATAAAAAATGACCCAACTAAATATTGAACTTCTCTGTCCCCGTTAATATCAAGAGTTAAATTTATAAGGTACTTGTTTAACTGACAATAGTGGCAAATTACACAATGATGTTTTAGAGCTATGACCTCAAACACCTTATTTATATTTTTATTACAGGGCTATTAAGATTGCATATAATTCCTTGCTTATACACCTGTTTCTTTCATTAGACTTTGAGCTCCCCCAGTACAAAGATGTTACATAATTAATATCTTTATTTCTAACAGTAAATACAATATGTGGTATGTGACAGGTAATACAAAGTATATGTCAAAAATAGCAAACAGAAATATACAAAGGGAAATAAATATATTGATACAATTTCATATCATATTATTTTAAAACAATACCGTTAAGTATGCTGGTTCACTTGGAGAATTGAATGACAAGATACATTTTCTTCATCTTCATAATGAAGTTTAGTTTTCAGAAAATTCAACTCTAAAGGTAAAGCAAATAAAGTTCTAGGTTATCATTGAGATTGGTTCACATTAATTACAAGGGAGTCTGTAAACTGTATTTTATTTGTGTTGTAATCCAAATAAATGTAAAAAGGGCTCTCTCTTTTTGAGAAGAGATAACTACACTGTAACTAGGCAAAATGCAGAAACACTTTTGCCTTGAAAAAATAACTTCTATGATGAACCGCCTCATAAACATAAAGTAAAATATATCAATATTTATGCTTTTTTTTTTCCCCTTGGTAGAGTTTCTCAAGTAACCCATAAAGATGAGCTGCCATACAGTATTACAAGCCATGCGCTATCCTTGAGAAATAACTTTGTGCTATCCTTGAGAATTAACTCTGCTCCGTTTAGCTATGGAACAGAACAGAGTTCACTGGCCCCAAATGCAACTTGACTTCTAATTCTTACACTGCATTATAAGATTCTATAATAATTAGTCTCTGATAATTGGAGTCATAAAGGTGTTAGTTCAAAATGTTAGTTAAAAAAGAGATCTCCCGGGTGAAATCAGCAGGGTCTCAGAGAAAGTCATTCGTCAATGAGGTCAAGTTGGTTTGTGGTCTAGTACTAAGTGTTATAGATGCTTGACAAAATGTAGTATTTTGTACAGACCATAAATTGATTGGTCTTAGGGGAGTGACTGACATCACTCACAAGAAGAATGTAGCCTAACTTCTTCCAATTTTAGTGGGAAAAGATAACACAAGAGGAACACCATATGCATGTCGATTAATCAGCATGTTTTCTGTCTCTTATAAAATCTATTATGATAAACCCAAATTCTAATCTTAATGATTCTTAATGGAGTCAGAACAAGAAAGTGATTGACTTAATCTCAGTGGACAGTAGCAGAAAGCAGTGCTTGTCTCCTGTAACTGTCAAATAGAAGATACATTCTAAGGTCCCAGCATCGTTTCTCCTCAGGAGTGTTGTGGAAAAACTAACTCCTAAAAACATCTGTAACATTTTCTTGTGTTCAGGCTCCATATGGTTGACTACTTATTAGTAAACCCAGTTTTCTGTAGATAAGCTAGCGTTAGCAGAGTCCTGGTGTCTTCCAAATGTTGTCTCTTGGAACTGTCTTTGAGGAAATGATAATAATACTGGCAAGAAAAAATGATCCATAGTCAAAAGGTTAGGAAGATGATTGTAGGCTGTACAGTCCTCTCAGCGAATCACAATGCAAAAGAGGATACCAAATGTCCAGACCTGCATTTAAAAAGGTATATATGTTTAATGTTGTTTAATGAAGTAGTTCCAAACATTTTTTTTCTACCAGGTAATAACATCCCAAAATATATTTTCTAGAATAGTGTTCTTGTAAGATACTGAAATTCATATTTTGCTTTTGCATTTATTAAAATACTCATATTCTGATCTAGCAAAAGCACACATTTGTTCTTGTTTGTGAATAATAGCTTTACTGAAGCAAAATCAACATACTGAAAACTGCATATGCTTAAAGTTTACAATTTGCTAATTTTTTGATACTTGTACACATCCATGAAACTATTATCCTAATCAAGATAAGGAACATGAAAAAAATGGTTCTAAGCCTCTTTGTAATCAATCCATTCTGACCCAGGCAAACACTGACCATATTTCTGTTACTATGCATTTGATTGACTTCTAAAAATTTTATGTAAATTGAATCCTACAGTAGTTTGTTTGATTGTTTGTTTGTTTTTTTGGTGGAGGAGAGGGTCTAGTTTATTTCATGGAACATAACTCTTCTGTGATTCATCCATGCTGTTTATTTTTATTGCTAAACCACGTTCCATTGTATAGATAGAGAAAACACAATTTGTGTAGTCATTTATCTGTTTAAGAAGATGTGTTTGTTTGATTGTTTTTTCTGGGTTTGGGCTATTGTTTACAAGTCTCCATGTAGACATATGCTTTCATTTCTCCTGGATTAATGCTTAGGAGTGGAGTGTCTTAATCATATTGTAGAAATGTGTTTCCCTTTCTAAGAAACTGTCAAACATTTTTACAAAATATTTTTACTACTTTACTTTCTCAACAGCAGTGTACGAGATTTCCTGTTTCTCCACATCCTCACTCATAACATGCCAGCACATGACTTTCAAATTTTAGTTATTTTGATGTGTGTGGTTATAACTAATCATGATTTTAATTTGCATTTCCTTAAAGATTATTGATGCCACTTATCTTGGCACTTTTTTTTTTTGCCATCTGCATATCTACTATTGAGACATGTCCATTTTGTGGCCATAAATTGAGATTTTTGTTTTCTTATTAATTTATGTACATCTTATATATTTGAGTACATGTCCATTTTCAGGTTTTTGCTGTGCAAATTTTTTTTACAAATCTATAGTTTTTTTTTTTCTATTATCTTATGGTCTTTTAATGAGAGGTCTTTAATTTTGGTGAAGTCTAAGCTACAAATTTGTTCTTTTATAGATTGTTCTGTTAGTTCTGTACCTAAGATACATGCATATGTATATATATCACCCAAGGTCAAAAGTTTTCTGTTATGTTTTCTTCTAGAAATGCTATACTTTTAACTTTTACCTTGAGATTCATAGTTCATTTTGAGTTAATTTTTGTATACTGTGCAAGGTATGGTTCAAAGTTCTACTTTTCATATGTATATTCAATTCTTCCAGCACCAATTGTTGAAAAGACTACATTTTTTTTTTTACACTGAACTGCCTTTGCACCTTTGTTGGAAATCAGTTCTCCTTACATATGTAGGTCTATCTGTGGACTCTGCCCCATTTTGGAGATCTATTTGGCTTTCCTATGTAAATCCCATATTGTTTTGCTTACTGTAGCTTTATAATAACATTTGAAACAGATAGTGTTTATATTCCAAATGTGTTCTTTTCAAAGTTGTTTGCTATTTGTGATCCTTTGCATTTCCATATAAATTTTAGAATCATTCTGTCAATTTCTAAAACAAAATCTATTGGAAATTTGGTTAGTTAAATCTATAGATCAATTTGAGAAAACTGATATCTTACAAATGTTAAACCTTCTTACACATAAACTATGGTATAAGTTTCCATTTAGTTAGAATTTCAGTTTCTCATAGCAATGTTTGTGGCTTTTATTGTAAAAGCCATTCACATCTTCATCATGTTTTCCATAAGTATTTTGCTATAGTCAATGGTATGCTGAATTTTTTTTAATTTAATTTTCAGTTGTTGACAGCCTAATGTATACAAATATGATGCATTTCTGTATATTGATCTTATCTCTTGTAGAGTTGCTTAACTTGCTTACTAGTTTCTGTAGCATTCTATTATTTTTTACACATAGAAAATCATGTTATTTGCAAATAAAAGCAATTCTAGTTCTTCCTTTCTGTTATGGATGCTTTCATTTATTTTATTTGCCTTATTATACTAGCTAGAGCTTATAATGCAATGCTGATTAAAACAACAAAGTGAAGACATCCATGTCTTGCTAGTGATTTTAATGGGAAGTCACTCAGTCTTTTACCATTCTGAGTTACAATATTTATGACTTTTATCCCCATGTACACATGAAGTGTTTCAGATCAGAAACAGGTGTACTAATTTCCTTTGCTTTATAATAAAATACCATAATAAAAGCTTTGCCATAATAAAATACCACAAGCTAGGTGATTTAAAACACTTGTTCTGTATAACTTTGAGGTGAAGCTCTGTTCCGATGTTTGGGTGTCCATCATGGTAGTCACGTATTTACAGACAGCATTGATGATAAAGAACTGATATCCCAAATGGGTAAGCAGCAAATACTAACAATGTATATGTAACAAATATAAAACATGTATTTTGCTTGATTTACACTGTAATTTTTTAAGTTTTAATTTTTTTTCTCAAGGTTTGAGAATTCAGAAATTCCATGTAAAAGAACTAAATGTCACGTCAAACTTGAAATAGCAATAACTGGGGAATAGTGGTTTTCCATTATCTCCCTGCATCCATTAATTGAAAGTAGCAATGACTGGCACACTCAGTCAGCAATCAGGTCTCCGATTTATTGTTTTTCCTATTAATTCATGTTGTTTCTTAAACCAAACATACATCATTTCCCCATATTATCTGCCTCAGCCTTATAAGCGTATGTTTTCTTTACCATAGACTATACTAACCTCTTGTGTTATTTGAACATCAGAACAACTTTATAAATGCAGTATAATAAACTCACAAGAACATAAGGCTCTGATTCTGGAAGATCATGTTGTATTAATCTTTATAAACAACACGCTGTATATAATAGGATCTGATATTTGTTCATTGAGTAGTGGTATCTTCATTTATTCATAAATAAAACATTGAGTGGTGGTAAGTGACATCTTAATAGCTTATAGTAAAAAGCCCTACCTACATAAGTAGAGAGCAGTTGCAAATATAGAAAGAGAGATGCTGAAATACAGCAATAAAGATGCTGATTTACATTCTATTCTGCTAGCTGCTTTTCTAAATAAAATATACTTTTGCACAGTCTTAAATCATTATCTGTATATAGTAAATTGTTTGAATCCAAATAATTAAATATATGCATTAGTTTTTTTCTTAGTATTGGTCCAGGTACATTTGCTTTATTTTCATAGAATTTAGCTATCACATTGAAAAAAAATTGACATCAGGTACTATGGACAGATATGTTTGTGACAGAGCATAATAGTGGCCATTCATAATTTCTTGGAACTCCTTGCAGTTATTACATCAGCAAAGTTATTTTATTTACTTTAATTGTTTTCTTCCTATCCACAAGCGAGTTTTTAAGTGGTATACAGAGTATGTAAGGTAAAGTGATGTAGTGGAAAAAAAAAGAGTGGGCTTTGAAATCAGATAGACATAGTTCTATTTATAAGTATGTTACCTTAATTTGAATTATTCTACGTATTAGCTTCAATTTTATCTTCTCTATAAAGGAAATAATGTATTATTATTATACTATTCTATTTGATTCTATTCTAACCAATAGGACTTTGCTGCTCTAATGATTTTCTCTTTCTTCTCTATTTTCATCCCACTGGTGGACATTGGTTCCTTATGTACAAAATATAAAATATTCTCTGTCATCCAAGAAGACAGAAAGAAAACAATCATGCACAGCATCTAGATACTATGTTAAAAGTCTTCCCTCCAGTCAACACCATCCTATATGAAACAAGCAAACAAAGAAAAAAATTAGTCATCGTCTCAGTCCTTTTAAGCTGCTATATAACAAATACCACAGACTGGGTCGCTCATCAACAGAAATTTAATTTCTCACAGTTCTGGAAGCTGGAAGTCTGAGGTCAGGGTGCAAGCAAGGTTGGGTCATTCTCTTCCAGGTCACAGACTTCTCCTTATATCCTCATATGTCAGAAAGGGTTAAGAATCTCTCTGAAACACTAATCCCATTCAAGAAGACTCTGCCCTCCTGATCTAATCACTTCCCAAAGGCTTCACCTCCTAAAACCGTTACCTGGAGGATTAGACTTTCAATATATAAAATTTAGGGAGACAGAAACATTCAGATCACAGCATTTTGTTCCCCAAATTCATGTCTCCTCAAATGCTAAATACATTTGTTCTAGCCCAATAGCCCCAAAAGTCTTAACTCATTCTAGCATAAACTCAAAAGCCTAAGTCCAAAGTCTCATCTAAATATCATCTAAATCAGATGTGGGTGAGACAATACCTCTAAGGCAAATTGCTTTCCAGCAGTAAAACTGTGAAAGCAAACAAGTTGCATACCTACAAACTGCAGTGGTGAGACAGACACAGGCTAAAACTCCCAAAGCAGAAGGGAGAAATGGGAAAGAAGAAAGGGATAGCCTTAAAGATTGGGGCTGCATACCTGCAGCTCTCACAGGGTAGAATTACACATCGGTTTCTCCACTGGTCTGGAGACGGGGTCAAGGTGGTGACATGACCCTAGCAGGGACTCTCTGCAGTGACCTGGCCCTCGAGTCAGCCCTTTGTCCAGCAGCCCACATGCCTGGGTGGCATGTCTGCAGCCCCCAGTCACTCCGTGTTTAGCAATCTGGGTAGAGGTTGCCATGCCCCCAGGGCTCTCCTGGGAAGTCAGGTCCCCAAGGCATAAGCATATTAGAAGATAAGCTTAACTTTCTGTATATTGTATATAATCTTATCTTTTCTTTTCTTTCTTTCTTTCTTTCTTTCTTTCGTGCTTTTTTCTTTCCTTCTTTCTTTCTATCTTCTTTCTTATCTGTTCTTTCTTTCTTTCTTCCTTCCTTCTTCCTTCCTTCCTTCCTTCCTTCCTTCCTTCCTTCTTCTTTCCTTCCTTCCTCCTTTCTTTCTCTCTCTCTCTCTTCTCTTTCTTTCTCTCTCTCTCTCTCGTCTCTCTTCTTTCTTTCTTTCTTTCTTCTTTCTTTCTTTCTTTCTTTCTTTCTTTCTTTCTTTCTTTTTTTTTTTTTTTTACATTGTTGGCACCCTCTACAGCCATATTTTTTGCCTCTTATAATCTGTCGCATCCTTCCTGCACCTTATTTCCCTGGGCATTCTCAAATAAACTGGTATTTTTAAACTGAATGCTACTTCCGTCAAATAGAAATTAAATATTTGGGGTTAATTACAGAACTCCACATCTGTTCTTAAAGAGATAGTTTTTCTAGAGTGTTTGATTTTTCTTCTCAACAAGGAAAAACATGATTAGCATTCATACAGAAAAAAAAGGGGTTTCTTCTCTTGTCCTTGGAATTTTTTCTCTTGACTTTCAGGACTATAGTTCTATCAATGAAGTATTCTCCTTTCTATGTATTACAAAAAAAAAAAAAAAAAAGTTGCCTTTGTTCAGAAGTACCAGCTCCAATAGGGAACATAGTTAGAAAAAAGGGCATAAACATTAAAAAGTCAATGTAAAATAGATTTTTGTTTCAAAGTTGCCTGTTAAATACCATCTGATGTAAATGACTGATGTTGACTTTGCTTAGGTAAATTCTGGGTAATGATAACATTTGTCTTAGATTGAATTGGGTTTATTTAGATCCTATCTTCCAGTTACACAGGCTTCTCTTTTAACCCTCTCCAAATACATCCTGATATCAATCTTCTTTTCTTTATATCTTTCTTCTTATCGCTAGCACATCATTCTTGGGAGAACTAGACATCCCAATAGATTTATCAACTAGCGAAATGGAGAATTTAAGCTCTGCCTGATGAATATCCCAGCTCCCATCCCTGCAAAGCATACAAATATCCCCCTTCCTGAAAAAGCAGCCTTCATTGTGTGTTACTGTAAAGCCACACATTTTTTAATGCCAAATATTTCGAAATTTAAAAATCTAGGACTTATGCTATTCTGTGTGAATTTTTTTAGAACAAATAATTATCAAATAATGGATTCAATCATTCAGAAAACTTGGATAACCGACAAGCTCTCCCTATTTTAAGAGTTTGTTCTTGTTTGTCTCTTTTTTTGACACAACATATAGTAATTAAAATAAGCATATTACCAATTGCCAGGTTTATGTGATCTGAGGGAGAGTAAGATATTGTTTCTGGAATTAATGTAATAAAGGTGGTGAAAATTTTTATATTATATTGATATGTGCACTATTAAATTAAGTTTTTTTCATGTTTAACTCCTATTTGCATTTCTCTTTAAGGGCAAGCTTTCACAACTAAAAATAATTTGCTGAAGTGATTGAGTAATAATTATATTAGTATTTATAAATTTTACTCCTTGAGTTTTTGGGGGGGATAATTAAATTTATTATTTATTTTTAATGGAAGTACTGGAGATTGACCCCAGGACCTTGTGCAAGCTAAGCATGTGCTCTACCACTGAGCTATAACTCCTCCCTTGTGATAATTGTGAAGCACTTTTTGATTAAGGACTCCTGAAGGATTCAGTATGCAAACTAGCTCATAAGTCACAAATATCAGTATTATTATTGGCAAATTTCATTGAATATTGATGATTTGGTTGTAGCATTTAAGCTCGAGAATTATTATATTTGCAATTAGCATTAGTCTTTTTAATAGTCCAGGCAAACTGTTGCATTATACTAAATGTAAATAATAAGAAGACTTCATAAAGTATTATTTTAATTGATTGCATTTTGAGCATTTTTGCATTGCTATTACTTTTTAAAATAAATATTTAGGTTAAAAAAGAAATATGCTTGAATGATTTACCTCTGAATAGGTAGGATTAATATACAATTGATTCTACACAGTGTCATATGTTTATATATTTATAGTTAGGTAAGGAAAATTAAAAGAACCATGACCTCTTTCTCAGGCAGTAGTTAAACAATGAAAGAACTCACATCTGATGAAAATGATAAAGTCCCTTCTCTAGTATACGACAAGCAGATGAATAGTATTTTGATCACAATAGAAACATGAAAAATATTCAGGAAAAAGTATTAGTTACATTTGTAATAAAATAGAGATTAAATTTCAAATTCACTGGGTAGATTTACAAAATAACAGAGTAAGAGGAAGTAACTGAGGGAATAAGGAGGACTGGTAACTCTTTAAAAAATCATTAATTTGGGAAAATTTTTCTAGACAATAAAAATTTTTAATTATAAAGATCACATCTTTATGTTATATTGTTAATGGATCAAGGAAAAAATACATGACCTGTTTCTGAGGTCATTTTTTTTTCCCCAGTAGTATAGTTTTCATATAGAAGGTTGTGGGGGAGGATATATCTCAGGGATAGAGTGCATGCTTAGCATGACAAGGTCCTGGGTTCAATCCCAAGTATTTCCATTAAAAAAAAAAAAAAAACGTAGAAGGTTCTATTGCCTTTGAATGATCCATGAAAAAATGTGACATAAGAGGAGCCATTTAATGGAGTATACTCATATTGCCTTTCCATATACTTTCTTAGACTCACACAAGAATAGAAAAATGGGATTAAAAAGTGACTTCTGTGAACATTACTAGTGTATTTCTCTGCATAATGGCATACAAGTATTCCCATCATCTTAGCTTTAAAATTCATTATCTCAATTACTTTCTCTCTGCACTGAAAAGTGAGAGTCAGTTTGACCAAAATATTTTGAAATTGTGATAGGTTTTTAAGAACAGGAGGAAACTTCCGTGGGGAACATTGTGAACTGATTTTGTATACTTATGCCATCCTCTTTGAACGATGCAATTTTGAAGTATTATTTTTATTTGGTATTGGATGTAATTTTACATTGATAAATTATAGGAACTCAGTTAAAAAGAAAAAAAAAAAAAAAAAAAGGAAAGCTACTAGCTGTGCTTTTCTTCCAAATAGAAAGTAGAATGAACACACTGTTCTCTGCTAAGGAAGGAACATGCAATTCTGGAGATGAACAGCAGTGGACCACTGCCCTCCATGATGCCTCGTTATCATTACTATGGCATCTTCCACCCATAGCAAGAGAGCTGCTCATGTACCAGTAGGTATTATTCATGCAGAACATACGTATCCGTGATGAAATAGGTCATTCACTCACTTCTTTTTTTTAACTTTAAAATAAAATATTTAATGTCTACAAATGAATACTTTGAAAAAGCATACAGAGTAAAACCCAACGGTAAAATGATAATTTATGTATCCACAGACCAGCTGAGTTTCTACAGCTTCTTCTCTGATCTCATTTCCTTCCCTTCTTCCCTTGCGTAATCAGTAAGCTGAAGTTTGTGTCAGTAATTCCTTTGCTTTCTCTAAAGGTTTGCAAAATTGCCTCTGAAATCCAGTTTTTTTTTTTTTTTTTGCTCTTCAAATTTATGTAAGTAAGTTGATGTATATTTCCTATACTGACGTTTTTCCCCTGACATCATCACAGTTGATGTAAGTAGCTGTAATTCAGTCACTTTTACTGCTCTGTAGTATCACATTGTATGACGCTGCCACATTCTCTTTTTTGTTGTTGTTAATATACTCTGTGTTATGGACACAAGAGTAATTTCCACACATTTCCCTCCTATGCTTTTCCTATCATAGTAGACTTGTATAACGTCTCTCTGGAGTAAATGCTTAGAGTAAATTTTCCAGGAAATACCAGTTCCTCCACAAGGAACAAATAGAGAGTTTCACCTCCATCAGTAATGTATAAGTTGGCCATTATCCACATATTTACTAATGTTTGGTATCACTGTTTTTTGTTTGTATTGAGTGTCAAGTTGAGCTGTCTATTCACCAATGAGGATTATCGTATGTTATGGTTTTATGGAATAGTTATTTCCCTTTTCTATGGCATGCCTATTCAGTAATTTTTGTCATTTTAAAAATCATATTGCTATTTTTAGCGTAAGGATTTAGAGTAGTTTTAAAGTTTTTTTTGTCATCTTATATTTAATGCCTACTGATCCATTATAAGATATTTGTGTTGAAAATATCAACTATGATATGTAGCTTGTGTTCACTTTCTTAACAGAGGATTTTGCTGGGCCAATTTTTAAAATTTAAATTAGAATTTTTTTATTAATTTCTTTACATTTGGGAACTTTTGTGATGTATGTGAAACATTTACCTACTCCCAAAGCATAAAAAACAGCCCTCTAGTTGCTTTTTTTTCTATAAGTTTTTCTCTTAGAGTTCACTATCTGCAGTTGTAGATTTACTTTCTGTTGTGCAATATGGGGATGCTTTTAATTTTTTCCTATATGTTTAGCCCATTATCTAAGCAATATTTATTGAAAAGCTTATCTTGTTTTGCTAATACCACCCCAGTTGTACGTTAGGTACTCACAAATGCTTTTTTTCCCTGGGCTCCTTGTTCTGGTTGACGAGTCTACTTGTCTCTCTTAATGTCAGCAGTGCACTGAAATAACTACAATAGTGTTTATTATATGGAAGAATTTTGTTACTTATTATCATATTCAAGTTCAAAACTGTGTTTTGACTGTGTTTAAATCTTTTCACACCTATGTATTTCAAAACTGGAGAATTCCTAAAATAATTTGGAATTTCATTGAAACTGTTGGGTGAACTCTGGTGAGAAATGAGATCCTTACAGTAACTCAATCTGTTTTTTCAATGATGAGAAGATAGAAAAACTTATATGTAGGGAAATAAATGTAATCCTGTCACTTTCTTTCTTGTAAGTTGAAACTTTCATCATGACTAAGTCCTTTTTTTTAAACTCAACAAATATTTTCTTCTTTTGTCCTAAAACCAACATTTTTGTGGGGTAAATATAGCAATGCACCAATTTATTTTTGGTTATTTTTGCTGTGTTTTTGACCTTCTTCCAGCCTTATGTTTTAGATGAGTTTCTTCTAAACCATTTTCAACTATACTTCATTTAATATGACAACTTTTGTCATTTAGCAGAAGATTTACTTCTACTTATTTTATTATTACATATGCAATATATGATGTTGGATTTAACAACAACAACAAAAAATCCCAGCTAATACTGTGAATTTGGGCATGTTTATAAATTATCATGGGAAATTTTTTTTTCTTTATTTTCCTGCCAATGCCTAGAAGCAGAGGGAGTTGTATATTTTTAATTCAACATTATTCTGAAACTATAGCCCTTTCAGCCCCAGGTTTTGTGGGATGTGTGTAAGTGTGTGTTTGTTGTTGTTGTTTTGTTGTCTGTTGCTTTGCTTCCTTGTTTCTTATTTAGTGTCTACTCAGAAGAAGGCCCTGGGTTTTGTCCTTGGAGACCTGATCCCTTCAAGTTCACGCATATTTATGTGCTGATTCACTGGGATCAGCAAACACCTCCTGAATTTTCACATGACTCACCCTCTAGTCTGACTATTTCATATCTTGGTACCAACTCATGGATACACTTAATATTTTGTTTTAACATATTCTCTCCAGCATTTAAATTGATTTCTATGGGAATCTAGTCTGCCTTATTTCTGGAAAAGGATATCTATTATTTTACATAGTTGTGCATATGTACAGTACATATGGATGATACAGTAACTATTGTACTTTTTGAATTAAAACCATAAAAAGTAATTCCTATTTGTAAGTTTACATTAAAAAATCAAATACTTGAAGAGTACTTGAAAAAAAAGTATTTTTCTTGCAAGTTACTATTCCTAATCATTTGTATTTTATTTAATAATATTTTCATGATAAAAATTGCTGAAAGTATTTGGATTTAAGAAAAACAAATAAATGTCTCTAGATCTCACAAATAAAGTAATTGATTTGCTTACGGTATACTAAGCAGTATTGTTTTGATGAAATCCCTTCTATAATTAGTATTTTCTTGTCCACTTTACTCCAGATTTTTGGTAGTTATTTTGAGTGTTAATTTCAATCTATTGCTTTTCCTCAACCTCCTATTTTAAGATTTTTTTAAATTTAATGAAAAATATAGATTGTTTTTTATCCTGCTATTGAAACTGGTTTTTTTAAAGCCAAAATTGAAGGAACATGTCAAATCACAATCTTGTTCCTAGCACTCAAGTGATGTCAACTTCCAGCAAAGAAGGAAATACATTTTTTTCCATATTGCTAAACATTTACTATATTTCTACTGACTCATGCCTTTCATTTAATTTAATGTGCATGAGGTTACAACCACATTCAGAACTAGGTTCTTTTACTCCTCAATATGTTTTTTATCAAGAGGTCAACATATCTACTTATCTTCGAATACCATGAGGCAGGACTCCTTAGAGTCTTAAAATTGAAGTCCCAAAGATCTTTGGTTCATATGACTTACATAAATCAATATGTACTATTGAGAAATAAATACTGAGGAATTTTTTAAATTAATATTTAAATGAACAGTACGTTTGGCATAGTTTTACTTTTTTTCCCCAAATCTCTTTAGTGTCTGGCTTACCATGCCTGCTTCTACATTCACTCTGTTACGATATGCTGTTTAGCTGAAGTATATGAAAATAAAAATCTGGCCTCACTCAGACCTGTAATTGAGAAAGGGGGCATTTTAATATATTTTTCAGATCATTTTGAGTTTATCTGATACTACACCAAAACTCAACAATTGAATTTTTTTTTTACCTCTGCATGATTTTAAATATTATACATTGGTCATTTGAGAAATATTGGATCACCAAGATATAGTAGATCTTCCAAATATTGACAAATTTCATTTTAAAAAATCAGATTTTCTACATTGCCAATAATCTCATCAGAAAAGTTTTTTAAGAATTGGAAAGCTGTTAAACTCATGGGGAAACTCACAAGTTTTAGAACATTTAAAATTTGACTTGAAATATTGAATCATTGGCATGAAATACTATCAGGGATTTTTACTGAAGCAGCAGGCTCCTTCTGTTCACCTTCAAGGAAATGCCTACAAACAGCAAATTTCAAGTACTCACAGTTTAACTGACATCATGTTAAGTAAAAACAGTATTCCAGGCACAAAAAAAAAAAAAAAAGAGCAGCAACTTTAACTCACTTTGGAGATGACCATCACACTTCAGACCCCAGCAGAAGTGTCACATGGGCATTTCATATTTCTTCACACAGAAAATGAAAATGATATATTCAAGGATATACATTTATTTATATATTTTTCCTCATATAGGAAAAGCTGAACTTTTTTTTCTCTTTCTCTCCCTTTCTTCTTTGCTCTTTTTCCTTCTCTCTCCATTTTTCTGCAAGTGTAGATTGCTGAAGAACATAATGATGCTTAGTACAGGAGGGAGCCACTTCCTTGATGTACTGTTAGAAAACCAGCATTTTCAGTTACCTTTTTGTTTAATCATCAGTAGCACTGACAACAAAATGCAAATAGTAAATGTAACACTGAATTACTATTAAAATAGTTTTGACCTCACACCTCTCTGGATAGGATCTCAGGGGTCTCCAGGGGTCTAGGGATAACACTTCAAGAAGTGCAGCCTTAATGCAATTTCTGTGTCACATTTTCAGCACCCTAGATTTAATGCAAATATATCATACAGAAATAACATAAAATCAGTCATTACTTAGATAGACATTTTAATGAATAGTATTTTACATAACATAATTATCACTCTCTGTTATTATGTCTCTTCCAACATTGTGCAAACACACTGAAGGGGACTCATCTAGTTATTGCTCTGTGAGCCCTTTATGCCAAGGCTACTAAATCATTATCATTTAAGAAAATAATTAGCACATCTCATTAGCTAATGAAGATGATGACCATTAAAATTCTTTCCAATTTACGGTTTCCCCTTTATCACAATTTAACAACAATGTCGTTTCAGGGTAATAACAAAAATTGGCTTACAAATGACCCTTATACTAATGAATGAACAGCACCTTGTTTAGGAGCACAGGATTATTTACTCATTGCACTCCGAATTATATTATGTAGGAGGGTTGTATTGCTGATGCCCTTCCAATGTGATTTTGTCAAAATGTTCTGCTTTGAAATTTACATTAAAAGTACAAAGCCAAACCTCACAGAGTATGACTATTTTTCTTTAGCAATCCTTACTTATGGGGTAGAGACAATTTCTAACATTCAGAATTATAAAGTGAAGGATGAATTATAATGATCAATGCATATAGACTATAAAAGCATTTCACAAGTAAAATACCCTTATTTTAAAATTCAAAATTTTCAATTTGTTCAACTCATTTTGTTTCTCTATTTTTTTCATATTTGTAACATATGAACACATTTAAAAATATCTGAAAAATTTTAAAATGTTCTACTGATCATTATCAACATTCACAAGAGGATAATACAGAAGGGAAACATCTTTTGGGGTTGCTAAAATCAATGCATTTACATTTAACTACATAAATCAAAAAGGTGAATTAAAAATACACTGATTCCTAATATCACTTGGAAAGTAGTTTCATTAGTTTTCTGCTGCTGTGAACAAATTACCACAAACTTAGATTAAAACATCTATTTGCTATTTCATAGTTTCTGTTAATCAGGAATCCAAGCCTGGGTTAGCTGGCTTTCACAAGGCTGAACAATGCATCAAAAGGGACTACGAGTCCATCTGAGGCTCAGGATCTTCTTCTAAGCTCATTCTTGGTTGGCAGAAATTAGCTCCATGCAGTTCTAGAACTGAAAACCCCATCTTCTTGCTGGCTATCAGGCAGATGTCTCTCTCAGCTTCTAAAGGCAGTCCTCAAGTTCTAATCAAACATGCCAACTTACTTCTACAAAACCAGCAGGAGAATCAGCCTGCTATGGAGAATCTTATATAGCATAACATAATCAGGACTGACTGTCCCATCTTATGCTTATTCTTCCCCACATTCAGGTGGAGGTAATTATACCAGGCCAGCACACCAGGGGGCAAGAACCTGCCACTCTCTGCCCTCCAACTATTAAGACCATCTCAAACGCAAATTATACACTGCCCCCCCTCAACCCGACCCAGGGATCCTAAGAGTTTTATTTCGTTACAACATCAGCTCAGAGTCCAAAATCTAAATCAGATCCAGGTGTTCGTGATAGACCTGGATGTCTATTGGGCAGAGCTCCTGGGGTACATTCTTCTCCATTTGAAGACATGGAAAATTAAAGTGACAAGTTATCAGCCACCATACGCCTGACTTAATATGGCAGGAAAGGAACAGAAGTTATAAATATTCTGATTCAGAAAAGAAATGGAAAGTAAACATGAATAACTGGTCCATAATCTTTCTGAAATGTTTTTTCTTCCCCACTTGGGTATTAAAGCCTGGACGAAAGCTTTTGTGACTCCTGGCCTCACTCCTTGGTCTTTTGGTTGAGAAAAACCTGTAGGTACATTCTTAATCTCTTAAAAGGCACTTAATGTGACTAAATCCTCTGACCTTTTGATCTTTCTAAGGTTTTTAACTAAAAGTTGTGTAGTCTTTTTTCTATGCCACATTTTCGGCCTTCATTTATGACTCTTGGTATATGTTGCCATCTAGGTAATCCAGTAACTTTAAAGCCATCCTGTTCTGCTGCCTTTTATTTAGAGATCTCCCCCCTCATTCTATCTCTCTCCTCTTACATTTTATTACAATAGCAGTAATAAACCAGGCAGCTCTTTTGGCATTTAGCTAAAGGTCCATGTCTATCATTTATAAGTATCCCCACAGAACTACAGGGCACAGTTTTCCGAATCTCTGTCACTGTATCACAGAGGTTTCCCCTCGTCTAGTTTTCAGTAACATGTTCCTCATTTCCTTTCGAAACTTCTCTGGCAGGCTCTTCCAAATCCAGATTTCAAACTCAGTCTGTTCAAAGGAATTTAAGGCTTTCCTTCTCATGTTCCTTAAACATTGTCCAGTCTCCACCAACTTCCTGATTTCAAAGATACTCACACATTTTTTTAAAAGTATTTTTGTTGTTGCTGTAGTAGCAGCACCTTCAATTCCAAGTACCAAAACCTGGATGCACTTGCTATGCTGTGTAGCAAATTATTTGAAAGATTCTATGGGTCAGGAGTCTGGGCATGGTTTCACCATATTCTCTGCTCAGGGTTTCACTAGCTAAAATGGTATGACTCTCAGGTTCAAAATACCTGGAGTTCACTTTGATGGACTAATGCCAGCTTTCTCTGAGATTATTGAACCCCGAACCGGCCAGAAGCCATTTCTTGGCTATGCAGGTATTTTAGAACTATATTTCTGCCTAACGGTTATGACATGGGGCATATGTATGGCAATGATAATGATAATCATAAACATTTACATCACAGGAATTGAATATTGCATTGAAACATAATTAGAAGTTACTATGACTATGAATGCCACAGTTAATTTGTTCATAAATTACTTAGTGGATTATTGCAAATTCAGTATAACATTTCATTATTCTTTAGAAGCTAAACAGAGCATCCAAGTTTATGTGAAGTTTTAGCATTACAGGTACTTAACTTTTCACATGATAGATTTTCCCCTTCTACATTTAAATTCAGCTATTGGAATGCTGCTGAAACCAATATGGTATAGGAAGACAGCAAACTAAATGAGTGAATAATTGATGAGGGAACTCTCTCTGTACCTCCTCCATTTAAAAAAATCTGGTTGATTGTATATGTGTTTTGTTGTTATGAAAACCTCTCACCCAGTGGCTCGTCTGATACTATTGCTCTTCCAGTGATGCCGGCTGCGTGAAGCCTTTCTCAACACTTCATGTGCTGTGCTTGGCTTTGATGCTTTATTACTGTTACACTGTGGTCTCCTCCTTGTATATCTTGTCTGTCCAGCTTATATCACAAAGCCTGGTGGGTAGTAAGTTAGCCATTAATATCTGGATGGATACATGAATGAACTAAATGTGTACAGAACTAAGTTGTTTTAATGTTTAGAATTGTAATGTTTTGATAACAGGATCTGAAAAGCCAAAATCTGTGGTAGCATCTGGCCGACTTGACTTCTCCAGTGGACTTCTTGCTTTGATCCTCAGGTTTTTTCTTTTTCCCCTGGAGGTAAATGTGTTTTATTTTATTCTCTGATTCTCTTTTCTGTCTCCTTTTAAAATGGAGTTTCACTGAAAAAAGCGTTGATAACCTGTGTTCTATCTTGGAGTTTTATCCATTTCTATGACTATATTATTATTTTGATTTGGTTTACTTCTACATTTACACCTTTATCTATATCTATCAATGTTCTAGTCCCCTTTAAATGTCTACATGGATATATTTTTATCTTGGAATCTCTCTCTCTCTCTCCCTGTTTCCCCTCTACACACACACACACACACACACACACACACACACACACACACCTTTTAATTTCATGGAATTATCACAGCTTTTCAACTTTCAGGCTCCCTTGTCTAATAAAGTACCCAGTCATAGAGACTCTTAGTTAACAGTGTTCTTATTCATTTTTCCTCCTCATTTCCATTCCTATCACCCCAATTAACACAATTGTTTATTCTTACATCTACAATGGTAGTGATGCATATAATAATGGGTCTTCACACCTCTGTCTGTTCCCTCATTCTTCATATACATACCATGTGCTACCCTTCCATTGCTGTTTATAAATCTCTAATCATTCAATGCATCAAAGTCTTTTCATCCTGAAGTAAAATCTTGGGGCAGAGCCAGACACACAATTTATAAAATTTCCATAGATGATTCTTATATATAATTAGGCACTAAGAAGCTATAAGAAAATTTAATCTAGAAAATAAATGATGAAAATCTATTTTGAAAGAATACTCTTAAATTAGTATCCTAGCCTTAGAATAAAGGTAGACTATTCTGTCAAGTGCTCATGAGTCACTTTGCCAATACAGCCTTGTCTCTCATTGTTCTTTTCTGTGATGTTACGTCCATTTTCCTCTGATGTTTTGGGGGCATTATCCTCCTCCTATAAATATTACATATTTTCAAGCATTAACTATGTAATAGTCATATGTACCTGATCACTATTATGCCATGAATATGTCCCCATTTTCTTAAAATCTTCAGGTATAATTTTATTGGCTATATACAACTATATTTTAATTTTGAATATTTTATATTATTTTAAATGGTCTCTTTATTACAAAACAATCTCTAATGAATCTTTCTATAGGTAAATGCTTGCCTGAATTTAAAATCATTCTTGTGGATATTGCCCAATTGATTGACACCAAATCATAATCTGGAGTTTCACAATTCTATGCATGTTCATAACTCCCCAGATCATGAAGTTTAATATTTTGGCTCCCTTCAAAGTACCCTCTAGGTCAAAGAATCAGACTTTACCAAAACAGAAAAGGAAAGTAACTTGCTGACAGTCACGCAGCTAGTATTTATATAACTTGTTCTTAAGCAAGTGATCTGACTTCAGAACTGATTGCCTTCCCACCATATGTACAGTAAAGCTGCAGAGTGTATGTGCTGTATTGCAGGTTAACTTACCTTTTGAGAAGACTAGGAGATGGAGATTACTGTGCCCAAATCATGAAAGAAATAATTGATACATTGGACTTCATTAAAATTAAAAACTTCTGCTCTGGAAGAGACAATGCCAATAGAATAAGTAGAAAAACCACAGACTGGAGGAAAATATTTGCAAAAGATTCTTATCCTAAATATACAAAGAGCCCTTAAAACTCAACAGTAAGAAAACAAACATTATAATTTAAAAATGGGGCAAAGACCTTAATGGATATATCACTGAAGAGGATATAAAGATAGAAAATAAATATATGAAAAAATGTTCCATACTGTATGTCATCAGGGAAATGTAAAATAAAAAAAAAGATACCACTAAAACCTATTAAAATTGCCAAACTCCAGAGCACTGATAACAGCAAATGATAGTGAGGATGTGGAACAGTAAGAATTCCCATTTACTGCTGGTAGGAATGCAAAACGGTATAGTCACTTTGGAAGTTTGATTACTTTTTACAAAACTAACATACTATACAATTCAAAATCATAGTGCTGGATATTTACCCCCAAAACTGGAAAACTTAACAACCACACAAAAACCTGCACACAGGTATTTATGGCAGTTTTATTCATAATTGCCAAATCTGGATGCAACCAAGCTGTTTCTTCAGTGGATGAGTGGATAAATAAACTGTGCTACATCTAGATAATGGACTATTATTCAGCACTAAACAATGAGCTATCAAACTATGCAAAGACATGAAGAAAACTTACATATATATTACTAAATGATAGAAGCCAATCTGGAAAGGCTATATACTGTGATTTCAACTACATAGCATTCTGAAAAAGGTAAAACTTTGAAAACTACGAAAAGTTCAATGTTTGCCAGGAATTGAGGGGAGAGGGGAATGAATAGTTAGAGCCATTCAAGGGCACTGAAATTACTCTGCATGATACCATAATAATTAATACATGTCATACATTTCTCCAAACCCATAATATGTACAATTCCAAGAGTGAACCATATGTAAACTATGGACTTTAGGTGATTATGATGTGTCAATGTAGATTTATAAATTGTAACAAATATACCACTCTTGTTGGGGATGGGGATAATGAGGGAGGCTATGCAGGTGTGGGGGTAGAGGGTATATTGAAAATCTCTGTACCTTCCTTTCAATTTTGCTGTGAGCCTTAAACTGCTCTAAAACACTAATGTTTTAATAAAATAAAATTATATCAAAGGATTATATTATTAATTGTATTATGCTGCTGTGTCTCTTTTTTGTCATTATTTTTGGACAACCCGGAAAGACTTTAGCTTTTACGAAGATATAATAAGCCTGCAATTTAGAGATTTGAAATCAAGCAGAATACAATATAATATGAATAGCTTTGAAACAGTGACCTATATAGTAAGTGAGAATACATTTTAATGTAACTATGTATATATTTTCTAACATATTCCTTCTCTAGTTAAAAATGTACTTTTTTTTATTATTTTAAGAGCTCAGAAGTGCAAACTAGTACTTGTTGAAATTTTATCTAAAATAATTGCTGCATTTAAAAAGTATTAGGCCCATAGAAATATCTGAAGGAGAAGCAAGATAGTGTGATTTAATAGGAAGTACAATATATATTTCCTAGTAAGGGGACAATATTATAAATCCTTTCCTGGAAATATTTGACTGAATTGTTTTCTTAAATTTGAATGAATGTTTGCAACACAGAAGATGGTGTTATTTATTTATTGGTGACATCTCCTGGTTGACTGAACAATTTTCAGTAAGCTTAATTCTTAGCTAAGAATGATTGTAAAATAATTTTCTTTCGCCAGATTTTAAATAGTTTATATTAGAGGACTGTGTCACAGTTAGAGTCAGTTTTGGCATTAGGGCACACACATGGAAGAGAGTGCCGCGTTTCCTATGGTAGCGATGAAGCAGAGGTGAAATGATCAGCCATATGCTATTGGTCTTATTCTCAATAGCCTATGTTAATTTTTGCAGACAATGTAAGCTAAGCACAAATAAGTCCCTATGTGCTGACATATGAGTTTCCTCCTGGTAGAGTATTCAAATAACCCAATACTTTAAAATTACTCCTTATGAACGTTTGTTGCTCTTCAACTTAAATCAGGCACACAAGTGTTGCAGGGGGACCATGTGTCATGCACTGTTAATGAGTAATTCTAGGCTCTAATAACAGGGCAGCTGAACACTGTATCATCACTAGTTCCTAAACTCAAACTTAGAAATCAGTCACATTGAGTTTTACTTCTTATTTTAGGAAAGGCCATATTGAAAAGGTGAGTGTTCTAAAATATAGCATGAGAGAACATACATGTTGGAAGTCTTGGGAGCCTGAAGTTTCTAAGAAGTGTGTATTCTAAAGGAATCTCAGATGTTTTGCTTTCAACAGGTAGATAGATGATAGACAGACTGTTAACTGAGATCTCCAAACTACTTCCAATCTCTTTCTCTTAATGGTGCTCCCAGGACATCACAGGACATCTTCCCAGGGTTCCTGACTTAATGATGATTCCTTCTCTTTCTTCTGACCTTAAAGGGCTCAGTCTTAACTTTCATTTCTGTTTATACTCCATCCTTAGGTTATCACTTCCAGACTCATGGTACATTACCAAATATTTTTCTTCAGCTCTATTTTTTTTATCCTGGCCGTCAAAGTCATCTATCTTGATGTTTCTCCTTGGATCTTGGATGAATGTCAATAATTCTTAACCTCTTTCTGTCTATTTTTTATAGCACTTCAATTATCTGAAATACAATACATATTAACTTACTTGGCTATGCATTTGTGTCTTCAACCCCTCACCCTCACAAGATGTAAGTACCATGAGGGCAGGGTGTTTTTGTCTCTTTTGTTCACTGCTGTATCTGCAGTATGAACAAGAGTGTTTGGCACATAATAGGTATGCAGTAAATAATTGTTGAATGAACGATCTATCCCTATTAACTTATTTCCAAAGTATTTGAGGCATCTATTTGATGTTTATAAATGTAATTTTATCAGTTTTAGGAAAAAGATCATATCAAATTGCATCACAACCTAATGACTCGTTAAGCTGATTTTAACTAAGAATAAGAAGAATTCTTATGCTGTTTACTTTTAGGTTCTGAAAGACCTTTACTACCCTCTGAGAGCACAATTCACCTGTTATTTTTCTTCTCTTAATATTGTCTTTTCAATGTTAATGCTGAAATACAACTGAAATTATGTTGTGCACATTATAAAATATGAAATGATTTTATTAGTTTACTCAAATATCTATTTGTCACAATTTTAGTACAATATGCCTCGTATTGATTTATAAAACTCCCTTGTTTTATATTCTATGGTTAAACTTCATTCTGTTTCTTGCATTTCTATTCTGATATGTTTTTCAGATTCTACTGATTTCAAGGTCCATTAATTATTGAATTTATAATGCATATTATCAATAATTACTATTATCATAAATATTATTTTACTATTTAAAATCACTACTAATATTTTATATTTTAATATTGACTATGCATTAGTCACAATGTTACAGGCTTCGAATGGATTATAACACTTAAGTTAATACTCATGCCTGTACAGAGAGGGTATTGCATCCATCTTAATCAATTCATGTAATGATGGTTCAGAGAAAATATTTTAATTGTCCAAAGTCACAAAGCTAACAACTGAGAGAGTTGATATTCTAATAGGGGTCTTCGTTTCACAGGTTATGCTCTAAAAAACAAAAATCTGGCAATTCAGAACCCTCAATATTTTGCTTCTTTAGGAATTGTATTTGCTATCCATCCCCTGTTATGTTTTCATGAGTTGGATCCTTGAGTCGTGTGGAGAAATTTGTAATAAACTATTACCATTTATTACTATGCACAGGTTTATATGACATAAATTTTGAAAACGTTTTCATGCATTTTTTTTCCTTTTTTTCCTCTTCAGGACCCAATCACAGAGAAAATACATCACCAAACATTCATAAATTGAATTGCAAGGTAAAATTTTCTATATTAAACATTTTATAGAAATATAGAAATTCTTGTCATATACTTTCTCTTAAAGATCTTTATAGTTCTATGGAGATATTTAGAGGTTTGGCAAAGCAGTTTTCTTCTGTGTTTTAAAATCACTCTTTAAAAAATATAACCTATTCCATTATTTTCTCTAATAAATTTTGAAACTCTTTCTCATGGGCACGCTTTTCAAATGCCACAAAACCAGCAAATAAGCACTGACATTAGACTGTCTTTTATAAGTGTTTCTAATTTTTTTAAATGAAAGCTTGAGACTGACACATGAAGTAGATTACTGTCAGTGAATGTTATATTACCATATTTCAATATTTTAAAAACTGTTTCTAAAATGTAATTTTGTTTGTGTGTGCTTGAATATATATAGAAATCAGATTATATATGTTTTATTAACCATTTAAACTTATTACTAGATGTAGTTCTCTTTACCAGTGACCACTGAATTTATGTTTTATAACATCTTTAAACATCAGAGTCTAGAGATACAGTTGGCTATTAATCATCATTCATCTGTGTCAATCTGTTTGATATGTGACAATGATACTTATAATTGAATAATAAGTAGAAAAGGTATAGACATTGAACATTTAATAAATAGTGGATGAAAATAACAGTACACCCACTACCATTTTGATGAGTGACTAATAAGATCTGATACAAAATTACCTAACGTTCTAAGAATCATCTTCTTGAATACTTGAATTTCTTGTGAAAAGATGAAATATAAGGATATAAGCCATGAAATCAAAAGTACTATTTTTATATATTTTGTTTAAAGTATATTTCACCACACAGTCTGTATAATTGCCTGATTTTTTAAGGTAAGTATGCAAATATCTTATTAAATCCTGCTAATTGTTATCAACAGGAAGGATTGAAAATGCTGGAATTTCAAAACAGTCAATATTTTCAAAGTCAAATTCCATTGTTTTATATAATGTGCCTATTATTATCTTAGAAAAACATCGATAAATGTGGATCTGTTTTGTGATCATATATTAAATGTAAAAACAAACAAACAAAGTTTCAACCATTGTGTTCCATCCAATTCAAACAAAGATACAAGGTAGTACAGTTTTCAAGTGTATTTCAAGGTCTCATCCCCACCAGCTGCATTTGTCCTGAGTCCCCCACTCAGGACATTCCAAACTTGACCATGTTGGAAACCTTAGCAAGGGTGAGTTTTCTTTTTGTTTGAAGACAAATTTTGCAGACAAATTTTGCTTGAAAATGCCTTTTTTGGAAGCAGGAACATACGGAACTAAATAAAAATAGTAAGAAATTGTATCATGAAAGATTTTGTGGCATACATCGCTCAATTATCTTAATAAGTAAATTCCTTTATTATAAACAAGACTTTATCATCATGAGTATATGTGATCGTTGCAGGAAAAATACAACAGGTTTGTGTGTGTGTGTGTGTGTGTGTGTGTGTGTGTTTGTGAAAAAAACTTACATCCATTTTCACGCCGCAGGATGTGAACTAAACATAAATAACTTTGAAGATTGAAATGTTAATATATACTTTATTATTACATTATTTATTATGTTTATATTTTACAGTATCATCCTTAAGATTGTAGGTAATTGTAAACAGAATTATATTTACACTGAATCACTTGCTCTGCATGTGAGACTAAGACGCCTAGCACAGCTTCAGAAAGGGTTATGTTAGAGCGGACAGGACATCACACACTTCATTGTTTTACAAAGTAAAGCTTGATTAGACTTTTAATGTTAGTCCAAGTTTCCGTGGCTCTAGGTCAAATGTAAACAGAAGTCTATGCAATGTAAAGAGGGAGAATATGACACTGTTTACTGAGTGAATTTAAGTGTACTCGTCAGATTCAAAATTAATGCAAATTACTAAAAAAAAAGAAGAAAAGCTGGAAGAAGAGATTTTACACTGTCTGTCAGTTGAAACCTAACCATACATTTATACCAATTTTAAGTTAAATCTCACTTAAATTTTGACTCTTTTAAGTCACTCTTTAACTATAAAACATAACATTTGAGGATATAAATATCAAGACAATAGCAGTATTTAATGAAGTAAGGTGGATTTAAGATCAATATCCTTGAAAAAGGAAATTTTTGCCACTGCATGGTTAGTATGTTTGTAATTTTCCTCTCAATCTACATCTTTTTTTTTTTTTTTAATTTCCAATTTACAGTTAGCAGTGTCCTCCATTAAGGGCTTACATTTCAGAAGAATGTTCATACTCTAGCTCTCTTTTATAGTAAGGCAGGAAACATTTAATCCAAATTTTCACAGAAAGAATTTTCAGAAAGGTACGTGTCCACTGTAAATGCATGATTAAATTATCTTCAGTAGACAAATTAAATTCAATAACAGCAGAATTCAAAATGTACCTGTTGAATGTTGAGCAGAGTAGAACCCCAGACTCCATTCTACATTGTAAAATAATTAATAGTTGTTCCATAATTTAAAAAAAATTATCTCAACCTTGGTAGACAGTCAAGTATACAATTTTATATACTTAATTGAAATTAATGTGAGCACAAAATTTATAGATTTTCACACTCAAATTTTACCTCATACCATTTTCAATGGATTATTATTTTCTTTTGCAATTATGGGGAAATTGCATATTACATAGTTACTTAAGTTATTTAATATTTTCCCATCTCAAAAATGTGAGTATTAATATATTTCTATTCTATAAATGTCTATACATACTATTTTATACAGTTAGAAAAAATAAAATATATCTATTGTACTTACCCAGTAGTAGTTTTAGGAGTTTTGTTTGTTTGTTTCTATATACCTTTCCTAGTCCCCTAAGTATTCCTTATATGATTACATAAAGAAACAAGGTAAATTACATAACTTTCTGACTGACCATATGTAATAGACTATATAGTTCTATTTGCCATCAATATGACTACATCTTGCAAATGACTAATAGTGCAGTTACCCAGCAAGGGACTGGTGTTTATAAACTCATTTACCCCTCAAAGGTATGCTATGATATAAATATAATTATCAATTTAGATTAATTAGCACTATGGATAAAATAGAAATTGGCAATATTTTTATGGGACTATATACAGTTTTTTTTTAAATATCAGCTAAAACAAAAATACAATATGATTCTATTAAGTTCAACATTTGCTCACTGTTTATTCTAAAACAAAGAAGAGTGATACTTACAGGCAAATGATGCCAAGCAATCAGCATGGGTCCTCTACCTGCAAAAGGTCACCTGGGACTGATACTTGTCTGTGCTGGGTTTGAACTGGTAAAAACTCTTGTTTCTAGTTACAGTTGTTGAGATGTATGTGTTCTATCAAAAGAAGTAATTCTGAGAAGGAACATCAGGGACTACCTTGCTAAAGAGAAAAGGGGTCCTCAACATTTTCATTTTCTTGCTGCCACTTGTTTGGATGTTGGAGTCCAGGGCAAGGAGAGTGTGTGCTTATTCCTCATGTTGACTGTTTTTCTCTTGTCATGTAGCCATCACAGATTTATGAGCATCTTCTATCCTTTGGAGGGCAGAATCCAGCTGACAGTTCATAAGGAAGGATATGATTATATGCTTTCAAGTTCCTTTCACATTTGTTGATGAACAGCAACGCCCATGTTGCTTAAAGTCAAACATTTATCCCTTTTCACTTACTCAACAGTGTCATCTGTTTGACACGTCTCACTGAAGAAATAACTTTCAACCAGTCTGCATGAAATCCATCTCTTCAGTATTTCAAATCTCATAAAAATCTTCCACTTCTTAAAAAAATACTTATAAGAAACATTGTTTAATTCAGTGATCACACACTTAAAGTTTACATAAATCAAAGAATATATATTTAGAGTGTGTTGATAAGTAATTATATATTTTTGGACGAGCACAAAGCAAACAAATTAATTAGCTGTTTGAAAAAAGGATGACTTTCTTGAAGTATAATGTCTTCTTTGAGTTAATTGCAATTATTCTCAAACATTATCTTGTTTCTAAATATTCTATCAATTTTCCTTTCAATTAAACTTTCCCTTTTGTTATTATTTATCAGACTCTACCTATTATTAAGTCATAGTGTCTAAATGCTGAGTCTTAAACTACTAGAATTTTGTTTTCCCAAAAAATGTGTCTTTGTCTCACCTTTTACAGAATGACAACTCCTTCTTACCCAGTCTATCCTCATAACAATAGTTAACTAACTGAATTGAGGAGAGTGTCTTTAATTTACTTGCATTTGTATTCTACCTTTCTGCATCCTTGATTGAAACTCCCTGCTCTCTGGGTAAAGCATATTCCTTAGCATAAAATAGATTAGTAAATATTAATTGAATTGAACTGAGGAACAAGACTGGTGAAGAGCTAGTTTAATAGGGAATGGCTCTTAAAATACACAAAGAAATATCAAAGTACAGATGTTTGGTAAGAGGTGAGGGAGGAAGATCTAGACTCTACTTATTAGCATGACCTATCCTGTTAGATTAGCAAATTGTTAGGCTGGATGGTTTTAAAGGCATTCATTGTGAAGAAATGAACTGTGATTGACATGGCCTCAGTGGATGAGAGGATGGGGAGAAAACCAGAAGGATGTCATGGAGCTAAGCTGAGCTCAAGAAAAAGAGCTGAGCTCCCAGATGTGGAGTAACTGGTTAACCTACCATGTGATGTTTCCTTAATAAAAGAAAAAAATTCCCAAATGCTGGATATTTTTACTTTATGAATATGAATTATTGAATGCCCAGTCTAAGCCAGTTACTAAGTGATTGGGATATACAATTTCATTTATTATTTAGAATAACACAAGTGTATTGTCTCCATTTTATTGATGAGGAAGCTAAACTGGATCAACCGCAGGTCCTTCTGGCACCAATCCTTTGCTCTTACCCATCAGGGGTGTGTATAGGTATATTCAGTAAGATAAGTGCCATGGTTGAGGCACTGTGGTATTTAGAATTATTGGTTTCTTTCTATTGGTGGATTCACATTTCATTTCCTGCTTTTCTTTAAGTAAAACACTAGAACTCCTATTTCAGATCCCTTCAAAACATGTGCAAATCTTTGTTTCTTTATGCATTTTTTTTCTTGCCTAGAGTTTGCATACCTTTAATCAAATTCTCAATAGATCTGTGACTATGAAAGGTTTAAGTAAATGAAAAGAACAACAAAGGGATAGAAAAAAAATCATACTGAAATATGGATCATTTGGAAAACACAGCTGCATTTTTAAGTGGTTTCCTAATTACAGTATGCAATAACTGATACACACAAATGGGCACCTGAATAAAGTTTGCAAAATTCGAGAGGGGATTCTTATGAGGCAGATTTGTAAAAACATAGTATGTCCTCTGCACACATCTTCTGACTTAATTGCTATGTGTTTAATTAGATATTTTATAGGATTAACTCAAGGCCAAACTGTGTAGTAAGCAACTATCATTTGGCTTTACAGCCTCCTGTATTTAGCACCACTTTTACGAATCTATGGATATTTTCCATAATTTCATATACTGCTGCTCTGCCTTCCTCAAATGTTGAGGGTCACTCTCTGGCTCACCCTCAGCCACCCCTCTATTCCTTAAAACAACAATTACAACATGTGGATACTACTATGTCCTTTTGTCCTTAAGGTCTTGTCATCTGTGACTCAGAGTGATGGTATTAGCTGTTGATATATTAGTGGTCTATTACTACTTTCTGAAATCTGATTCCGTATTGCGATTAAGACTCAGCGCCAAGGAAGGACTCAAACAAATACTGAGGATTTCTGTTCTACAGCAGCCCATGCAGGTTTTTTCACTGTGCTCTGTATGTGAGGTGTTTTTAATGTGTAGTGTTCAAATAGGGGCCCATGACCCCTCTCGAATCAAGTTATTCAACTTGGTGAGCTTTTATGCATAATTACAAGTCAGACGCTGTGCCAGGGGCTGCAATGTTGGTTTTTTTCTCGCTGAGAGTTCATAATAATCTGATAAGGTAGGTATTAACATCCCCATTTCTTCACAGTAAAACCTATTAAACAACTCCGTCTTGATTAAGCTGGCATTCACACGTAGATTTCCTGATTATACTTGTAGAACTTTTATATCACAGCTGGTCTGTTGGCATCCGTTCTTTTTAATTCCCCATTGTTGTGATTTCAATTTTACCTTGGAAAAAATAAATCGTTTTTTGGTCACATTTGTTTTGAGATTCAAATCCAGGCATATTTATGGGGATATAAAAGTGTTTTAGAACCCCTTTTGATATAACTTCATTTGTTTTAAACTAGAATATACTACAACATAATACCATCTATTTCAACATTATTGTGAAAATGGTGTATCCAGATTGTTTTGTAAGAAGGTAAAATAAAGGTTGGGACCAATTTTAGTGTAGGTGCAGGCTTTATTTATTAGGCCTGGGCTACAAGGACAAGAAAAGCTATTGTGGAGAGCTTTAGCCGTATCTGCTGACAAATGGCCATTTAGTTCTGATTTAGTGCAACTCCTGGGCACTAAGAAATCGCCTGCTGAGATACCAAGCCAAAACATAAGATTTTTAAGTTTTGAGGCTTCCTGTCAAACTGATGCTTTGCATAGCTAGATATTTCTGTTGCTTAAAGCCTGAATAAGTTCAAGGAAAAAAATGTTTAGATTTTTTTTTTTTTTGCCTTGATTGGGGAGATTAACAAGGTTCTTTCTTTATCCCATTGGTTTATGATTTTAAAAGTTGGGTGCAGAGAAAAGGACCTTATACATAACAATATTGTATATGATAATAACATACAAAAAAAATCTTGACCATTCAAAGAAAGTCAATGAATTTTACTAATTTCAGAAGTTTTGAAAATCATAAAGAACTAAGAAGTATAATATTTGCATCTATTTATCATAAATAAACCATATTATTTTCATTTTCACCCAATTCAAACTATGAAATTTTGTCACTCCCTCATGCTTAAATCAATTTCTTGAATCCTTTTAAACATATCAAAAATTGAGGTTTTCTGATCATTGTGGAAGTAGGCAATTTATTTGAATGTTTTTTATTGTTTTTTTCCTCTGTTGAAATGATAAAGCTAGTCCAGTATGGACATATGGGTCCAGGGACACTGAGTGCAAATGACAAGCATGGTGGTCTCCTAGCAGAACTCATGACCACATCAAAGATACTTTTATGAACAGAAAAATACCTGGTGCATGTCTGTGTATAATTGCTTTGACTGACAGTCTGATTCTGAAAACTTCTCTATTACATTTGGTTAGATCATGCAAAATGAAATTTCAAACACAAGATTCAGCACCCTTCAAAGAGGCTATTATTCAGTAGTATGTTGCTTATAAGTTACAGTAAATTATATTTACTTGCTTTTCTCAGTCCCGTGTTGAAACTGTCTTTTTTTTTGAATATTTATATTCTGAGCAAAATACCTAAATACTATTTAATTTTCGATATTCCAATCACTGATCATTCATTTTCAATTGAGTAATATCAACTGAGAGTCCAGAGTTCCAAGCTTTATTGGTAGCTCTTCTTTTTTGACCCTTGTTAGCTGTGTGATCGTTTGTAATTAATGTACCCTTTCTGGGCCTTAGGCTCATTATTTGATAATTGGGAGTATGAATAAATTTGTGGTTCCCAAGAGCCAGTCCTTGAACTGGGGCCTTTCTGATTATAAAGTTTCACTGGTCCAGGTTACAGTGATAAACATAATTACTGAGTTTATTGTAGTGATATATTTATTTCAGAACTCTGATTTATTCAGTTAATTGTTTAATGTTAAATTTTACTTTCTAAAATTAGAAGAATATTTCACTGAAATTCTATTTTTGGACTCAGAATTCTGCTTAGAACAAGAAAAATGTAAAAATATATTTGGAGACAGAGTTATTTCTATTTAAATAGGATGTTAGATAATACAGAATGACTGATTATTTTATTAACTAAAATAATGGTGCCATACTTGTCATTATGTAAGAAAATATCTTTATTTTTCAAAGCTACATGCTAAACTATTTAGAAGAAATTTTTCACATGTAGGATTTGTGATAAAAAAAAGTGTATCAAAATATGTAGATAAAGCATATATGCCAAAATGTTTATAATTATGAAATCAGGATTGTGAATACAATGTGATTGTCCACCAATATTCCTTGGTATAGTTTTAATGCTGAGAAGTGGCCCAAACAGAAACAAGGTTTATTAGATAACTTTGCACTTAGGGATTGCATTGAGACAAAGTTCTAGCATTTGGAGTGTATCCTATGTATATGCTTAACTAAACTTGTCACTTTCATTCTGCAACTTCTTCCTGACTAATCATTCAGATACCAGATTTAGATAACAGGTATTTATTGAGAATTTAAACAATGCATCAAAATAAGCATGATTTATATATTTTTTAAAGACATGTAAGTTTGTCTCTGAGGAATTAGTAATTATTATTTTTGTGGAAGTAGGACTTCATTTTTGCCATCAAGGCACCAGCAAGGCTTCATCCCTAAAATCTCTCAGCCAGTAGTTTAAGCACAGATCACACATGCCCACTATGGTCAGGCACTCCACTTCTAAGACAGAAATAATGCAATGAATAATGCTTATACATAGACTCTGGTGTCAGAGAAATCTGAGATGTGGGGTCAAAGCTCAGTTCTGGCACTTGTTAGATATTAAGATTAAGAAAATTATGCCTAAACATTACCGTCTTTTGTACTACAAAACAACAACAACAACAACAACAACAACAACAACAAAGTTTGTTTGAGTAGTAAGTAATGCAACACCTGGCACATATTACTATCTCATATTTACACTTCTGTTTACATCTCTATTTACATTTTTGGTCATCGTCTACTACTCATAGGTAGAGTGCAAGTGCAACCTTTTTTTTTTTTTTTTTCAAATTTTCCAAAAAAGTATAAATAACATATTCCAAAAATGTTCTAATTTGATTGGTAATTTATTTACATAAAGGGGAAAAAGATAAAAACCTAATGAATCCCAGTCTTACTCTCTGTTTAACTTTGTAAATCATTCTGTAATTCCTCTCTATCAACTTTGTGTTTTTTTCTCAGTCACTAAACTTCTACAGAATAGTTTTCTATTCTTAAGGTAGAATGCAATAGGTCTTTCTTTTGCAAATAAGCAGCACAAAATAGAAGTCAACATTTGAGAATAAAACATTGGCTTACTGAACCTTTAATAAACTACACTTCCTCAGCCTTCACTGGGTAGAGCCTCTAGGATTGGAAGACAGCATGGATTTAACGTAGCTGGACAGATGTTAAGATGGATCCAAGTGGAAACAAGAACGATTAGATACTATTGTTAGTCTTTGCTTTAGAACTTATCACATTTTAAATTGCATCTGAACCTGTAAAATAAATTCAAAGATTGCTACCTACTTAGAAAATCTTTAGGCAATCAAATTAAAATGGAAGAAAGTCATCAAATTTTTCAGATTCACATACAGAGTTAGTAATGTATCAAAGTCTAGTCAATAACCATTTTTAAACACCTATGTGTGAAGAATTTTTCAAAGTAATACAGAAAATAAATTCTTCCATGCACACTATTTTCAACATTAAAGAACTTCCATATACATTGGCTTAATTGATTCTTACCCCAAATTTGAGTCTAAAGCCATGTTAGGAGATACTCCTCTCACTGCCAACTATATACTTTTACATTTTTAGTTAACTGCTCCTTTTTCTTTAACTTTTATGGTAAAATAAAGCACAGAGCATTGTCTTAAAAATCTAACAAGTCAAATCCACGCTTGGATGCATATACTATTATTTTGATTTATCTTTAGTATTAGCAACCATGGTATTGTCATTTTTTCCTTTTTGTATACAATTTTATATTTAAAATACTTAAATGATGTTGCTCTTCTAGTACATATATTTTGCCACTTTAATTAAAGCTAATTCACATCATAAATTCTCCTTCCAGAAAGTCCATATTCTCTGTATTTTTCTTTAATACTTGTTTAACTAATAACATGTTTGCATCATTGTAAAATTTGATATGATTTCAAATAAACGCATATTGTGAAATCATCAGCACAATCAAGGCAGTTGATATTGTCTGGAAAAGTTTCCTCTTTCCATTTAGTACTCCCTTTTTTATAGACCAATCTGCCTTTCCATCTCTTTATCTGGTATCTGGTATTGTAGATTACATTCTACGTTCTAGAAATGTTGTAAATAGAATGATATAATATGTATTATTTTTTTCTAGCTCTTTTCATTAAGCAGAATTATGTTTTGATTTATCCATACTGGATCATGTGCCAACAGTTGAATCCTTTTCATTTCCAAGTAGTATTCCACGAATGAATATACCATGGATTTTTATTTTTTTTAACCACTCATCTGTTGAGAGACATTTCGGTTGTCTCCAGATTTTGTCTATGGCAAATGCGGTGGATATGAACACTCATACAGAGTCTTTGTGTGGAACTATACTTTATTTTCTCTTGGGTGAATGCCAAGGGGTTGAACGGCTGTATCATATGATGAATGTACATTAAACTCTTTTGTAAAGTGATTGTACGCTTTTATATTCCCACCAGCAGTGTATGAGAGTTCAAGTTTCTCCACATTCCTGTCTACCCTTGATATGATCTATCTTTTTCGTTTTAGCAATTTTAATATGGGTGAAGAAGTATCTCATGTGGTTTTATTTTGAATTTCCCTAATGACTAATGTTGTTGAGCATATTTTTAGCTGCTTATTTACTTCCATATATCTTCTTGGTGAAGTGTCTGTTTAAATGTTTTCTCAATTAGCCTGTTCCCTTATCACAGAGTCTGAGATTTGTATATATATTCCTAATGCAAATTATTTGTGAGAAAAATGCTTTGCAAATAATTCATTTTATTACTTGTCTTTTTATTCTCTTATATTTCATGCCGATAGATAAGTAGGTAAATAGGTAGACAAAGGTAGATATCTTACACATCTTTGTGTTATCCAAAGTCACATTTTACTTTATGTTTTATTCTGGAAGACTTAGTGTAGTTCTTCTGTTTAGGTCTATGATTCACTTTGAGTTGAATTTGGTATATGGTGCAATTTATTTTTCTAGCATCATTTGTTGCAAGGACTAGCCTTTTTCTAGTAATTGTCTTGGCCCCTTTTTCAAAAATCAGTTGCCCATTTATGATTGAGCTTGTTTCTAGGATCTCTATGATGTGCCATTGATTTATTTGATTGTTTTTATGCCAATACTACATTATCTTATTTCCTGTAGATTTATAATGTCTTAAAATCAGACAATTAGTTTCTTACTTTGTTCTTCTTTATGATTGACTTGGTTACTCTAGGTTTCTTTCATTTCCATGTGAATTTAAATCTTAGTTTGTCAGTTTCAATGAAAAAGTTTACTGGTATTTCATTTGGAATTATGTTGCATCTATGGATGAATTTGTGGAGGATAGACATTTTGAAAGTACTGCATTTTCTGACTCGAACAGAATATTTCTCTTATTTTATTTAAATCTAGTTGAATTTTCCTCATCTTTGTTTTACAATTTTTTGTTGTGCAGATATTTCATATATTTTGTCAGATTTACCTTAAATGCTTCATATTTTTGTTTTGTCATAAATGACAATAAGTTTGAAATTAATTTTCTGATTCTTTGTTTGATAGTTTACAGATTGATTTTCTTTGATTTGATTTTATAACCTGCAATCTTACCAAACTAAGTATATTAACTTTTTATAGTTTCAATCAGATTTCCTACATAGATGATCATTTCATCTGTGAAGAATACCTTATACTTCTTTCTTTCCATTTTGCTTGCCCTTTATTCTTTATTATTCCTTCATTTCACTTTCAAGAACCTCCTGTACAATAGTGAATTAATCGATGAGAATAGATATCCTTGTGTATTTCCTTTTCTTGGGGAAAAGGAAAACACGTGCCTTTCAGCATTAAACATGATGTTGGTTGTTCATATTTTGTAGATGTCCTTTGTCAGTTTGATGAAGGTTCCTTCTATTTCTAATTTCCAGAGATTTACCATTGGAGATTAATGAGCATTAGATTTTGCCAAAGCCTTGTAAAAAATTAATTGAGATAGATTTTTATGTTATATAAAGTGTGTCATTTCAATTGATTTTCCATGTCAAACTTAAATTCCCAGAATAAACTCCATTGGCCACAATGTATTATTCTTTTGTTTGTTTGATTTGCTAATTTTTTTGGATCTTTTGTACCAATGATGTAATGTCTGTGTCTGTTTTTTTGTTTCAAGATAATTCTGGACTCACAGAATGAAAGGGATTTCAGTCTTTCTTTTTCAATATCATGGAAGAGTTGATGTGAAATTTCTTTGACTTCATTTTCAAATACTTGGAAGAATTTACTAGAGAAACTATCTGGGTCTAGACTTCTTTTAGCACTTTAAAATACTAATTGAATACCTTTAATAGATGTTAGGCTATTAATTTTCCAATTTTGTTTTCTTGAGTGAGCTTTGGTAGTTTGTATCTTTCATGCAATTTGTCCATTTAATCCAGGTTGTCAAATTCACTGGCATAAAATTATTTGTAATATAACTTAATTATCCTTTAAAAAAAGTAATGACGGTAACTCTCTTATTCATGGTTTTGGTCAAGTATGACTTGTCTCTCTTTCTCCATATCAGTATAATTGTATATTTGAAGAAAATCTTTCTTTTGCCTTAACTTTGAAAAAAAAAAAAACTTGCAGGGTATAGAAATCTGAGTTGAGTTTTTTTTTAACCTTCATTAATTTAAAGAAATTGTTCTTCTGTCTTATAATTGAAAAAGTTTCTGACAAGAAATCTGTTGTCATGCTTATCTTTGTCCCTCTGTACCTAATGTGTCTACATTATTTAACTGTTTCTAATATGTTCTCTTTGTCATATGTATCCTGCAGTTTGATCATATAGGTCTACCAGGCTTATCCTGTATATCTCCTCCCTGAACTGCAATGCAGACTGGAAACTCTCCCAAGTTGTACTTGTCTTCATGTTTCTCATACTTGATATACGTTAATAGTCTTCGTCTGTGGTTTCCTGATGTTCACCAAATTTGAAACATTTCTACCTTTTCTTTTTTTTCAAATTTTTAAATCTCTGCTCCGTCTCTTATTCTTTAGGAACAACCATTGCATGTAATACTGTTTAGTTTTACAATGCCTCTTTTTATAAAAGAAAATTATTTTCTTTCTGTGTTTCATTTAGGATAGTTTTTATTCCTGTATTCTAAAGTTTACAAATCTTTTCTTCTGTAAGATCTGTTCTGCCCATAATTCCATCCAATATATTTTAACCTCCCATGTTGAAGTTCTCATCTCTGGACAGGCAATGTGGGTCTTTTTCTAATTTCCATGATTCTACTTTATTTTTCTAACATATGGAACTTTGATTATACTTTATTACATTTATTTTAACATCTTTTCTGATAATTATAATACTTGTAAGAGTTATGAGTCAGTTTATGTATGTTATATTTTCCTGACTATGACATTCCTGGTTTAATCTTTGATTAAATTCCAGGGGTTAGAAATTTTACTTTTTGGGGTGTTTGATATATTTGTTTTCCTATAAAAGTTCTTGAGCTTTTTCTGTAATGCAGTTAAATTACATGGAAACTGCTTATTTCTGTCTTACTTTCAAGATTTTTTATGGGCCAGTAACAGCATTTAGTCTAGTTATTTTTCTACACTCCTGAGACAACATCTTCTAAGTTCAGGTCTCAGGGCCCTTGAATCATAAAGATATCCACTGTGGCTGGAAAGGAGAGGCACTATGCGTGGTCCTGTGTGAATACTGTTAACCTTCACTTCTAATTCTAACTGCTGCTTCTGCCCCTGTGCACTGATAGTTTCCTTACCTGCATGTGCACTTTAATGCTCGGCTAATTTCCCCAGGAGTGTCTGCTGCGGATTTCTGGGATTCTGTTTTTTGTGTAGCTCTCTCCTTGCCAGGACTCTGGTTCATAATCTCTAGCCACCTTGCCAGGACTCTGGTTCATAATCTCTAGCCATGTTGTTCTCTCTGATTCTTTAATTCTGTCTTTTTTTATTCAGGAGGTCTGCTGGGCTTCTCCTGTATTTCCTCTCCTAGAACAATTCCTTGGAAATTCTTTCCAGACAATTTTTTGTGCTTGCCTTGTTTATTTCCAGTATTTTAGGGATTGCTGTTGTTCATTGGTGATGTCTGGTATTTTAAAAGTATTGTTTCACAAGTTATTTCAAGGTGGTAAGAAAATTTAATCCCTATTTCTCCATTTTTCCTGGATTCCAATTTAAGAAAATAAATATTCAAAAATTAATGTTTTTGGAAATTTCAAAATGGTTTTCAATTTATTAGAGGTATAGAGAAAATAATGTCAAAATTTAATAAATATTATAAAATATAGATGTTGGAAGACAGAGTTAATTTCTATTCTGGTTGCTAGTTTAACTAAAAGTCCATTTTATATTGAGTTTATACTGTAACTAGAGATTTATATGTAGAGAACATGATTTCACTCAAGAATTTGATGATTCAGTCATGATCTTGCATCCTAAATTCTTTGATTTTACCCTATGGCTTAGATTTTGCCTATCTTGGGTTCACTATTTTCTCTTACTTTTTTGTTTATTTTTTTCTTCTTCTTTTTTTTTTTTTTTTGTTCTTTAATAATCTTGAATTCAAAGAATAATTTAAAGAAAATTTGTAATTAAACATAGCTGACATGGGAACTCTTAATTAAGAACACTAAGGAAATTACTCAGAATTTATCATTTAGAGACAAAATGATGGATAGTGTGGAAAAAAATTGTTAAGATAAATGGAGAATCAGGTGAATAGGTATAGACTGGAATGAATAGGAGTGCTGGAGAAGATATTAGAGAGAATGTGACAGAAGAAATATTCAAAGAGAAAATGGATGAGGATTTAGCATGGATATCAATGAGTGCTTGGATGGTCCTCCTTGCCTGAGCCTGCATCACCTCATTTAAGCTAGGCTCATTCATGCATATGTGGTCAGCCGATGGGTTAGCTGGGGGCTGGCTGGTATAGAATTGCCTCAGCTAAGACTCATTTCTTCTAGATATTTTCTCTTATTCCCTTGTAGGATGACAGGCTTATTCTCATGATGGATGCATTTGAGACACAGAGAGAGAGAGATAGAGACAGACAGAGATGGACAGTTAGACAGACACTGAAGTGTTAAAAGACTTTTGAAGCCTAGGTCATACCTGGAATGACATCACTTCCACCACATTCCCTGAACCAGAGACTCTACAAGAGATTTAAGAGGTAGAGAAATTGACTCTACATTCTGATAAACACTGCAAAATTTCACTGTGAGTTTAAGGATTCAAAAGGGAGTGAGAAATATATTAACTTTTCTAATCTATCTACCACTAGTCATTTTCAGATTAGAAACAAAAAGAAATTAAAAATTTGATGATACCAAGATTATGTAAGAAAAATCAAGCTTGAAAAGAAAAAAAAAATGAAAACAAATATTCTTAAATATATTTTGTAAAACTATACCAAAAACCAAACAAAAAGTAAATTCTTAAAAGCAATCAGAAAATAAAGGTATTATGTATGATGAATGATAAATTTCTCACCAGAAAAAAGAGAAAACAAGATAATAGATTATTTACAGTGTGAATGGGCAGTATCTGTCAACATAGCATATTCATCTAGCTAACCTACATTTAAAGAGAAATAAATAAAATTTCAAACAAAGACAGAATTTTGCTGTGATATACTTACTAAAAAAATATTGAAAGCTTAAAATAGAACAAAATTAATGCAAGATAAAGGATGATCCATTTAGCAAATTTGTGAATGAGGATGGAAGGTAAAATTTGTATACATAAAAATATATTTCACTAATATATAGTAAATTTATATTATTATATATAAATATATATATATATAAATATATATATATATACACACACACAGACACACAGTCTAACAGAATACAAATACGTACACACAGTTAAGGAAACTAGACAGAACTAAAATATTATGTAATAATGATATGAAGGACTAGTGTCTTTGTCAGTTTGGGTTCTCATAACAAAACACCATGGATTTATTGGCTTAAACAACAGAAACTTATTTTCTTACAGTTCTGGAGGCTAGAAATCCAAGTTCAAGGTGTTAGTGTGGTTGGTTTCTGGTAGAGACTGTCTTCCTGGTTTTTAAATGGTTGCCTCCTTTCTGATTCCTCCCAAAGCAGGAAGAAATAGAGACAGCATGCTCTTGTGTCCCTTCCTGTAAGGCACTAATCTCACTATGAAGGCTCTCCCTTCATGACCTAATCTCACCCTAACCACCTCCCTATGACCCTGTCTTCAAATAGTATCACTTTGGGGGTCAGGGCTTCTCCACATGAATTTTCGGTGAACACAGTTCAGTACACAGCCACTAGTAAGGATGATTCAGGGTAAATGTGCTAAGTTTCTTAGAGACGATAGAGATGTTGATTAGCTTCAGGATTTTTAAAGTCAAGTTGATTACTCTGATTTTGATTTGTTTTATTTGTGCTTGTCATTTACAAAATATATATTTATTTCTGTTGAATAATTAGGTTGTTTATTTGATTACCTGTAAAAATAAGCCCTTCTTAAATGAAAATACAGCACTCTTTATCAAAGTCAAAATTATAAATATAAAAATCTGATATTCCCTAAAGTCTATTTTCCTCAGAGTAAATCCTTTAACTATGTAGCTGAAGACTCCTTTTCAACTATTTCATAAATAAAGTAAAACATTTCAAAATATAGGCTCTAATTTTGCTCTTTTTCTCTTAAAAATATTCTTTATGTTTCTGTAAAATATATCATGTAGATTTTGTATTTGTCTCAATATAGCTTATATAATCAGATTAAAAGCAAGTTACAGTAGACACTTGAACACCACAGGTTTGAACTCCACGGGCCCATGTATATGCAGATTTTTTTCCATAATAACTACAGTGTTACAGTACTACATGATCCACAGTTAGTTGAATCTGTGGATGCAAAACCATGCATTCAGAGGGCCGGAATATAGAGTTATAAGCAGATTTTCCACTGTTTGGAGGGTCAGTGCCCCTAAACCCTACATTGTTCATGAGTCAACTGTACATTCTATTTGGCATATGTTATAAAGGGAAAAAATAGACTCTTGATGGTAAAAACAGCAATGGGTCCAGAATTGTTGAAATTACTCAAAGCATAGGCACCAACAAAATAATTTTGTGTGCTCATTTTATTCTAACAAAAAATAACTTTAATGACATTTTGACTAAACCAAATAACTGTAATTTAAAGTTAATTAGACACTGATTTTGTTGCCTTTTTTTTAATGTACCATAGATACTTTTGTAACATAGTTATGTTTATTTCAAATATGTAGGTTTAACTTAAACTTTATTCAAGAACCCATTGCCTGAGGATTGAAGATCATAAAGTAATGAACTATATAGATCATTTATGACAGTAAGAAAAGTCATCAAATTTAATCCTCAAATTGCCTTCTTCTCCTAGTCCTGGTCTGTGTGCAAAGGGCACCAAAAGTGCCTTCTTTATTAAAGAGAAAAAAAAAAAAATTGAGAGATGAAGACACTTCCATATATTGTAATTTAATCATTTTAGACCTGCTTTGTTTGTTTTGCTGTTTAGTCTTAAGGACAGCAAACTTCTTGTGTTTTTATTTGGTAAAATAAACTTTTAGAAAGGCTTAAATATTTATTGTTATAAATATAACATTATTATTTTACCCTTTACATTCTAGCACCCCTTCATTTTTAAAAACAGAAATCTATTGATGTGGCTTAAAAAATTACTGATGTGACGATAATTTTAATTTTATAACAGTCATAAATAAATTATGATATTGAAAAATGTTTATTGATTTAATTTGAAATAAATAAACTAGAATATTTTTATTTATTCTCAATAAGCATTATCTGGAAATCAAAGCAACTTTTTCTGCTATCATACAGCATTTTAATCTTTGCAGATTATATAATGTCTCTAGGCCTTATTTCAAAATTTGTAATTTGATGGGATTATCAAGTGATTTCTAAGGTGACGTGAACCTACTTTTTTGCCCCTAATGAATTTCAATCATTCAGTTACCACTAGGGGAGACTAATACCCCTAAAGTTCAATTTTGATTTTTTTTCATTATTCAGTTGTGAAGTTCATCATTTGTTATAAACTTTTGATTGTAAGTTTTGTGTATAGGTGAGATTTTGTACATGAAAGAGCTTTCAGCAAGTGACTGCAGTAGCCATGGATGAATACATCTCACTACATGCCTACCAATGTCGAGAACCCACCTTGACCACAAAGCCGGGTCCTTTGTTGGATCCTGTGCTGTGGATCTCTTGCTTAGTGCATTGATCAATCATTTTACATGACTGACAGTGTTTTAACATACTTTTTCCACTTCCTTTTTCCTTTTCTGGATACATCTTTATCTCATTTGTAATATCAAGATAACTTCTCAACAAAGCTCTCAGCTGCTAAGACTAATTATTTTTCTCCTCTATTTAATAAGAGAAACAAGATGAATTTGGAAAACCTTTGCTTTGCTAGATTCCAGGTCAATGTGTATAATTGAAAATAAGATAAACAATTCCCAGAATACTTGGAATGATCAGGAACAAGTAGAACATGGTTAACACATGATCTCACAAATGGAACAATAATAATAGTCCATACATATATACAGTGAAGGCATAAATACAACATATGAGCATACCAACGGAGATCTAGTAATAACAAAGTAAATTACTGGACTTAGTATAATAGTCATGAGCCACCAAAGGAAAACTAGAGCTTATTTTTGTTTGTACTCAATTAGATGGTTTAGACAATCATAAATTACTATATTAGGAACTCCAGCATCTCTAGTCACTGAAGTAGAGATATCAAATCATTTTGGAGTTGGGTGTTAAAAGAATAGGGAGCATTTGATTTTGAGAATATAGTTTAAATTACCAGTATTTGGTAGGTACAGAGTCATCAATTCTATTTCTCTTTTTCATCACCTTAGTGGATGGTGCAGATCCTCATTTCAGATGCCCTGATTCCTAGACTAGTTGATCTGTCAATGTCCCACACTGATCCACAAAGAACTTTCTATGATACACATATGGTTATTAGAAGAGAAGCGAATAGAAAGTATTATTTCTAATGAATGGAACATCATACCACCTGGATCATAAAGAAATTTAGTGCCTAATAAATTTAGAAAAACTCACCAGTTCTATCCCATATTCTTAAAAGTTACTAGAGGTATGACTGATATACTAAAGAAAAAAAAATGCTAATAACTGCAGCATCTGGAAACTAACCAAACTGTGTCCTTATTTGGGGATAAGTACTGCAAATAATATACATTAATGTGCTAGATTCTACAGAAAATAAATAATGGAAGTAACACTATAATCATATTATTAATTTACAATATTTTTCTCAAAACAGAATCTCGGACACTATGTGAGAAAAAAACAAAATTTATACCAACTGGGCCACTTGTCCAGAAACACAGCCACATGAAAATATATAAAACTAAGAGAGAAAAATAAATATTGCCCAAAGTAAAAATGGTTGGAGAGAAAATAAATAAGGGCAATTTTTTTTACTGAATTAAATATGAAAATGCTGTAATTGTAACTGTTGGTAAATAAGTTTTGTGTATTATTGATAGGAAATGAGATATTGTTACTGAAAAGAAAAATAACTATTTTAATGATAAAGAACAACTCCAAAAAAATTAGTGACCAAAAATTAAGTGACCAACACACAGGTTTTTTTAATGGTACTGAAAAGTATCAAAATGAAGCAAACATTATTGACTTCCTGGTGTTGCCTTCTAGCTGAAATAACCCCTGGTCTTAAATGGAAGAGCCTGAGAAGCAGATCTTTTCAATGTTCTAGTCATAATCAGCACATATTTTTAGTTAGGGCTTTGGGGCTTATTCTCAATAGATTGAGAATGTTCAATGAGACAGAACAATAAATTGACTGCATGAAGTTTTCACGAAGTTCACGATGCAATCATAAGAACCTGTTTGTCTTACTATTCTGCAAATAATGTGTGATTCTATATATTCTCATCTTTTTAATCAATAGTGTGATTTTATATGATTATACATAAAATTGGAGCTTCAAGTTCTTGACAACCTTTTTAATATGTCCTAGGTTTATTCTCAACCATTTTCCCATTGACATTCTCATATGGCAGGAAGAAAGGAAGCAAGCAAGCAAGCAAGCAAGCAAGCTGGCAGGCAGGCAAACCTCTATATTCGGGAAAAGAAAGATGCTGATCAACTAATAGATAATTTATCAGTCTAGGCTTGGAACCCTAGGTAAATATGAATTGACCTTATTTAAGCTACCATAAGTACCTGTCTTACATGGGAGATTGTAACGATATACCTAATGAGAAAGACTGGTGTCCATTCCGCTACTGTGAAAAGAGGATTTTGAAAGCAGCCAGAGCCATTAAACTCACATTGGCTACACAGTACTTGTATTTTGAAAACAAAAATTTCTAGCCAAAAGAAATACTCTGAGAGAAGGAGATAGGTGGTGTGACATGGTGAGAGCAGGAGACAGGAATAGCTAAAAGATGAATTCAAGAAATCAACAAGAAATGACTAAAAGGTAGAAGGAAAACCAAGCAAAACATATTTTGATAGTGAAGCCAAAGACATTATTTCCAATAAGAAAATTAGGTCACGAGGAGGATTAGAGTGGGTGAGACCACGATGATTGCTTGTCTAGCCAGTGATTTGAAAATAATTGTTTAAAGCTCTTAGAGGAGGTTAATGAAGAGAGTGTGTTTATGTGTGTATATGGAAAGTGTGGTGACCAGGAGATTGGCTAAGAGTTGATGCATCAGAGAATATTAAAGAGCTGTGGCTCAGGGTGGGAGAAGATATAGAGACATCAAGTTTTAAAGTGCCAGGTTGATAAAGTAGGTAGTAAATTTATATAGATCAGTTTCATTGGGTTCTGAGGGCAGGAGCCAGAGTAGTAAAACAGTAAATGTGGAGTTAGAGTTACATATATAAAAGTGAAATACTCTGAGAATGTAAGATGAGATAGTTGGTGGTGGCTAGAGAGGGTTCAGAGAAAAAAAAAGATTTCTTCTATGTGTTTATTATTATTTTTTTAATATGGAGAGTCTCGGGCTCCAGAGGAACCATCAAACTGTTAGTGATGAGGAAGTTTGAATATTCAGAAGAGAGAGAATGTAAATGATTCTAGAAGATAGTAAATAATGGGCACCAGAGCATCTCAGGAGGAAATGGTGGCATTTACATCTTCTAAAGATGTCTCAAGGGAGAAATAAAATCAACATGATTGTACCACATTGGAAATATTTGTACTACCTCTTCATACTGTGTATTCACAAAACAAAAATCACAAACTTAGTTTTGAGACATCATATATTTTCATATGGCATTATTTATATTGTGTTTTCTTAATTTGGTACATGAATAACTTATCTCTCTGCTAATATTGTATGTTTATGGGGGAATCATTCCAGATTGAATTAATAATTTTGTATTCTCCAAAGCATAACAGTACATTTACATATTAGATGTTTTGTAGGTATTTTCTAGATTAATTTAGTATCAATAATAAACATGCATATTTGCTTGGAAAATTTAACTTTCTTTGCATTGAATATGGAAATTAAATGATTGATTTAAAAAATAAAAATACAGAGATTCACTATATTGGTTTCTTATTGAAAAAACTGCCTTAGGACTAACATCTAACTTAGTCTAAATTATGTAATGTTTCTAGCTTTTCATTTCCATCTATGGAAGTAAAATCTACTAACAAATTTTATAACTGATGAAAAATATAAAATATAGGTAGGGATACATAGTCACAGAAATCATTTTCTAATAATTAAACTTACTAAATATATTTCAGCATGTACTCACTATATTCTGAAAGGAAAAATTATTTAACCAACTCCATTACTATTGTTCTGTAAAACTCATATCTAAAATCTGCCTCCTCTACTGAAATTAGCATAATAACTTAGATATATTCAGTAGCTTGAGCATATTTTAGATTATGGTAGTAAATAATTTTCCCACTTTATAACAACTTATGATTTGTTATAGTTATGAAGCTATAAATAATTATATGTCTGCTATTTATTTCTTCATTTACTAGAGAATCTAATTTAAGCAATAAGGAAAGATCTGATATTTTTAAGTAGTTATTTTAGAAGGTCTATTTTAGAGCTTTTTTTTTCTGTTTTTAAACTGAGAATTTTCTTTAAAATGATTTTTTTGCTGTTGAAAAGTCTTTCACCAACTTTATCAAGGACTAAATGTTCTAATCGCAGTGTATCTATGACATAAGTCATATCAATATAGAAGTGATTCATGGTGAACAAACACTATATTAGTGAAGTTAACATATTGTTCTTTTGCTTTTAATTATAGTAATCACTCAAGATAACTATGCAGCTGAAACTTTGATTGTCAAATATAATTTGGTTCTTATTCATGACTGACAGCTAATTCCAATTGCTGTTTTTCACACTTTCACTTAAAATAGTTCATTTAATTGTGTGAATATATCTAAAAATATTCTTTTAAGGATCAGATCTTTACTTTCCAAAGGCCAGTGTGTTTGTGGGTATGTATTAGTGGATCTCACTTTTTCTTTATTTTTACTTGCCTTTTTAAAGAGAAATTTCAGACACAAATGTTATTTTGCTATTATTTAAATGCAATAAAATAGCATTTGCATAATACTATTTTGTTGTTAGTGTATAGAAATGCAACTGACTTCTGTATGTTAATTTTGTGTCCTGCAACTTTACCAAATTCATTGATGAGCTTTAGTAATTTTCTGGTTGCATCTTTAAGATTTTCTATTTATAGTATCATGTCATCTGCAAATAGTGACAGTTTTACTTCTTTTCCACTTTGGATTTGTTTTATTTCTTTTTCTTCCCTGATTGCTGTGGCTAGGACTTCCAAAATTATGTTGAATAAAAGTGGTGAGAGAGGGTGTCGTTGTCTTGTTTATGACCTCAGCAGAAATGCTTTCAGCTTTTCACCTTTGAGTGTGATGTGAGTTGTGGTTTTGTCATATATGGCCTTTATTTTGTTGAGGTATGTTCTCTCCATGCCCACTTTCTGGAGAGTTTTTTTCTTAAATGGATGGTGAATTTTATCAAAAGCTTTTTCTGCATCTACTGAGATGATCATGTTTTTTGTTCTTCATTTTGCTAATGTGGTGTATGATGTTGATTCATTTGCGGATGTTAAAAAATCCTTGCATACAATGCCTTTATTTTTATCCCATCACTTCCTACAAACGTATTCTGTTCTTTTATTGACTCTCCCTCAAATAGGACCATGGATAGATCTCTTTAGACTTGCATTCATTTTCAATTAGATTATTTCTCTATGACAGTAACAACTTACTTTCAGGTCTGTCCAAGTCCACTCCACTCCACTCCACTCCAGTGTAATACTTTCATTTTACATCTAATTTCCATTTCACAGACACTCTTGCCCTGTTGAGCAAATTTCTTTCAAGGTGGTTTAGGCCATGCCATCTTCTGTAGGCATCCATTTTGCTCGTAGGAATGTCACTCATTCTTTGCACGCCAGATGCATGCTCTCCTATACCACTGCTTCTCTGCCTTTGACATCACAGGTAATTCCAATGAACCCCTATTGCCTTCATAGTTCTCCTAGAGAAGCAAGCACTCAACTCCAAGTTTCTATCTGCTCATCATTCTTTATGGAAAAACCATGACAAACCCTCTCCAACATCTTATGCTCTCAACTATGAGCTTCTATAGTGAACCTATGAGTTTCTCCAGCTCAGCAAATATTCTGTGTGTGTGTGTGTGTGTGTGTGTTTGAGGTAGAGTGTTGTGGTGGGGTTGGCTGTAGTGGGGATATTGACAGGCTATTGCTGATATTATGTAATCTTATCTCTTTCATCTACTGTTTTCCTGACACAGAAAGGACTTTGGTCACCTATGTATCTACTGACTTAACAAGTATTTATTAAGTCTACTGTATTCCAGACATTTTCCCTAGGCATGGGAATACAGCAATGAACAAAACAAAGTCAATATTGCTCTCCATCAGTGGAGACTGTCCTCTAGATGTGAATAACAATGTGTCAGAGGGGTGATAAAAGTTGTAAAGGAAAAATAAGGTAAAAAGGTAGACCGTGAATTATTGGGCATATTGTTATAGTACTTTCAGGGATAATTTCACTGATGAGGTGGCCTTTGAACAATGACCTGAAGAAAGTGATGGAAGGAGCTATTCCAATAGAAAAGTATTTCTTCTGAGCATAGAGAGGATTTCTTTTTACAAAGGCTGTACTTTTCATGTTTAAGTAGCTAGAAGGACATTATGAGGCTGAAGACAGGGAGCAAGGAGGAAAGTAAGAGGGAATACAATCAAAAGGAGTATATATATATATATATATATATATATATATATATATGTTTATATATTAGAGCGAATGTTTGTGACACTACAGAATATTCAAAAACATTGCCATTTTCTCAGTAAATGCTGTGTAATCATTTCAAAACAAACTCTTGCAAATTAGAAAAAAATAATCTGACAATGGAAAAATTTTGGCAAGCTTTTACATCATAATTTGAAGCATTCATCAAGTCTGTAAAAAGAGAAACACTACGTGTTCTTTAATTAAAAATAATGGATTTCATTATGTCAGCAAAGTTTTAACCAAAAGGCATGTGAGTAGAATATATGTAGCAGAAAAATAGTGAATCAGTATTAATAATGGCTTATCAGTGCAAGTTGATTTTATAATAAATAAAAGCTTGAGACAAAAAATGGAAAAATAAATCCAGAATTCTGCTTAGCTAAAATCCAAACATAGTGGTGCACATTCATAAACTATTAACATATTCATGTTATGAGTTTAGTTTAGAAAGTTTAGAATCCAAAAATATAAAAACAACATGGGCATTCAGACATAAGGGTCTCCTCCCCAGCAAGAAAACAAACATTCTGTATATGTTAGCAAATCACAGTTACTTGAACTAGGAATATTATAACCTACTCTACTACAGAATAACCCTAGGGTTTTCTATTATTATGAAAAATGTGAGCCCATTAAATATCTGTGGTTATTTGATGATTAAATACTTGACCTATATTTCTAGAAACAAGAGTGAGGCAACCATCTGCCAAAGTAATTTTATAGGTCCAAAATCAGAACTAGATTTTAGAATCTGAGAGTCAGAAGGGCCTGGTTAAAAGACACCTTGATTTATCTCCTGTGCCAGTGGAGCTTCTGCAATTTCAAAACAGAAGCAGATACAGAAAATGTGCATGGCTTTATAAAGACTTAGTAGAAAAGGAGGAAATCAAATCCTTCTCTGGAATGATGATTTTTATCATTCAAACAAAATTTGGTTAATTCTATAACTTTCTTATCCAGAAATCACAATAGATTTCTAATATTATATAATATATAGCTTTGATTCAATGGCCATCAAAGGAGTTTGATTAAAAGTTTGGTTTTTTTCCAGATGAATTACTTAGAATAAATCTAGGGGAAGTATTAGGATTAGGATTAGGATTAGGATTTATTAGTATTATTTTGGCAAACATGGAGAGCTTCTATGTGATATTTCAGTTACTTTTGTATAGCATATTTTAGTTGTGAGATTAAAAAAAGCAAACACAGGGATAAATGACTATAAGGAAATCAAACTGCTAAAAGAAGTCAGAAAAGTGCATAATTCTAGTTACTCTGGAATCCCTCCATTAAATGAATAAGCATGGAAGTTAAATCATTTGTTTCTCAAATCGTGCTCCTGATTATGCAGTTGGTGAACACACTATTGAAAAAAAGACTGCCACGATTCTTGGAAACCAACATAGGTAAATTAAATCTCAGTTCTAGAAAATGTTGTATTTTGTGCTCTTTCCCTGTTTGTGATCTTGTTTCTTTTCTTTATGTTTGTCCTGCTACTTTATGCTCCAGCTAAATGAGGAAACAGTGATCTACATTTCTAGTGTGTTAAGTCTTATTTCTAGTGACCACATTACTTAGGAGGTTTTGCTAGGAAGCTGCACTTCCTGGATGAAAATTCATGTATAGTTTAGGCAAGTTTGTATGGAACTTTGTGTGTCTGTTTTCTTCTATACAATGAAGATAATTATCATAGCTATAGCACAGAGATGTGAGGATTAAATGAGCTTATATAGACATTGTAATAATATTTGTTATCCAGTAATTTTCTTTCATAAAGTGTAATTACCATTTTTGTTTAAACAAAGAGGTCAGTGATCCTCTCTAGCAAATTCAGTTGCCTTGAGTATATCTTTATCCTTTCTATTGTCCTGTTAGCATCTATATGATCTAGATGTATAGTTTGGATTGCTATTGAATATATCTCCTTACCTTCATGGACCTGTCGGTCTATGATGAGAAGTACTGCCCTGGCTTAGGTCAGAGCTGGTCCCTCTAAAGTCATGTGATCCAGGGCAGGGCTACCTTGCCGAGGCATAAAGGTGGTAATAGTGAAGAGAGCTTCAACTGAGCATTGAGGGGCATTTCAAAAACAAGAACATTGTAAATGAAGTACAACAGAGCAACTGATGTTGCTACGCTTTGTGAAGGATAAATATGTCAACTTGATTTTAGTCTGAGGTCCAAATATGGTAGAAATTGTGGAAAAAATGCTACTAGGTATATTGGGGCAAGACTATTGATGTTTGTTGTTGTTTTGGCTTTTTTTAAAATGAACTGTTATTATTCTGCTATTATTGTTCTCTCTGATGGCAGGAGGGGAAGGTGTCTTTAGGCAAACCCTGGGAGTATTTGTTGGGAGAGACAAAGCTCAAAAAGGAAACTATTTTAAAACGTTATGGACAATCATTTTAAGAACCTACATTTGGATAGTTACATTACTAATGGAAAGAAAGGAAAAAATAGAAATACATTTCTATATATTATCATGAACCAGGAATCATTTTTTGAAATCTATCCTGAGTTCTGAGATTGTGATTATCTACCCTCAGTTCTCTGCTTTTATTTATGTAGACTGATTTAGGCAGTCTCCCATTGGACTTGGAATCAATAGCAATTTTAAAAAGATTTTCTATTTATTTAATGTACAAAATATGTTGTAAAATGCAATTCTAGATCATAAATACACCCCTGTTTAGCATATGTGTTTTCATTATTAACATAGGTATGTATGTTAGAATTGACCCAGGAATCAGATAGTCAGATAGCAATATGTGATACATTTGGCCCTATATATCTGTGGGTTCTGCATCTGCAGATTTAACCAACCATAGATTAAAAATATTTTTTTTTAATTCCAGAAAGTTTCAAAAGCAAAACTTGAATTTGCGTCATGTTAGCAAATATTTACATGGCAATTACCTTGTATTTACAACTATTTACATACTATTTACATTGTATTAAGTATTTTAAGTAACCTAGAGATGATTTAAAGTATACAAAGGATATGTGTAGGTTATATGCAAATACTGTGCCATTTTATATACTGGACTAGTACATCCTCAAATTTTGATGTCTGTGGGAATCCTGGAACCACTCAGACAAGCATACTGAGGGGTGACTGTATGTATATTAAACTAGAAAATTGAGAGCTAATGGGAAATGTTAAAATATAACAGTAACAACAGTAATATTGGAACTACTTTTAGCAAAATCCTCAAAGGACCTGAATATAGGAGAGTAAAATTTTTTAAAGGAAAAGTAGAGATCACTACATTTGAACAAAATGTTTTTTCCTTAGTCTTCACCAACAAAAACATCAGAGGGAAAAAAAAGTTTGACTAGTTTCATGCCAGAGCAACATAAAAAAATGTGGGATTATAATCAAGAATAATCTAAATGAGGAAGATGCAGAAGATATTTAGGAGCGTAGAAAATTACTCAGAGCTGCAGATCAAGTAAAAGAGCATTCATTAATTTAATTAATGAGCTAGAGATTTCTAAGCTGTTTGGGTTCATGACTATATTAATGTTTCAGTAATTTTTTTATAGCAGCCCTAGGCCCAAACCCTAATAGTTCTGTTCAATAAAGAAATAGGTCTAACTATCCTAAGAGTAAGTAGGTTGTTGGATTTCTTATAGATGTCCTTATGTTTCTCCTGAAATTTAAAACAACCTAGGGTGCTCCCCTCTGTGAAGTTACTCAGGAGCGGATGTGCCCCCATCTCTGTGAATTTACTGCGGTATTCCAGAAAACCCCGGCACACAGTTTGCAGGCATAAGCAATCCCTAGAAGCCTGCAGAACTGAATTAATGCAATAGCCTTCTTGTTGCACTTTCTGTCCCCGAGGTCTTTTTTTGCATCCTGCTACTGTCCTCTAGTAGTATTTATCAGGGCTTCCCAAACGCTTCTGGAATCAAGTTCAAATTTTTTCCCATTTTTGTTGAATTGCCTCTAACTTACCTGAATGTATCCCCAGTGCTTATCTTTAAATATCTTCCTGTGAGTCAGGCCATCAATTTTATTCCCTGAAACACTTCGATTATTTTATTCTCGAAACTTTTTCTCTTTCACTATGTGCTTGTCTGTCTGTCCTTCCTAGTCAAATTATAGCAAATCCAATGTCAAGGTCAAGTTCTACCTGATTTGGGTATCTTACTTGCTTAACCCATTCTATTATTTACTCTATAACAGAAAAAAAGTGATTTATTAATGTACTATATTTTATATAGTACATGCATTAATGTACTATATTTTAATATTTTATCCTAAAATACTTGTTTAAAATTATGGTCATACATAGCTATTTTACATTTTGTGAACAAAAGGATATATGTAGGCTTTTGCATGTACAGAGTATTAAATAAACACTGGAAAAAAAAAACCCTCTAAGTATGTATTACTTCATCTGCATACGCGTGTCTGTCCTGAATTCACTACTGTTAAATATTAAATTGTGTTCACACACATAAAAATGATGGCATATTGAAGACTTAACCTCTGAAAATGTGACCTTATTTAAAAATAGGATCCTTGTGGATGTAATCAAAATAAGTTGAGGTCATTAGAGAGGTCTTAATCCCAATCCAAGAAGAGAAAAACGCCATGTAAAGACAGAGGCACACAGGAGAAGATATCCATGTGACAAGGGAACAGGGAGTCTGGGTGATGTATCTACAAACCAAGGAAAAGCAAGGATTGGTGGCAAATGTCAGAAACTAGAAGAGGCAAGGAAGGAGTCTTCAGAGGGAGTATGGCTCTACTGACACCTTAACCTCAGACTTCTAGCCACAGAGCCGTGAGACAATGCATGTCTGTTTTAAACCCCCCAGTTTGTGGTATTTTGTTACAGCAGCCTTGAGAAGCTAGTACAATTAGGATAGAGGTAAACAATGATAAATACACTTCATTTTAAATCACGGAAAAAAAGAGTGCTTTTATAGTTTAGTAAGGCCCTTGTAAATATGCATGCTTTCCTTTTTGATATAAAATACCACAGATGAGTAATAATAATCAACTACATCTGTAAAGCACTTGCTCATTTACAAAGAACTTTCAATTACAGTATTTCTGGAGATATTGAATATTACATGACATGTCACATAGAGCAAGTATTATCGCATCTTTTTGGCATGTGGGCAGAGTCCTGGGGAAATTTTAAAATCCATTCACTGATACTTACATTCAAGCCACATGTTCTTTCTGAAACTCACAGTTAGTAAGCAAAAGAGCCAGCAATTACACCTGATTGCTGATTTGAAGCTTGATGTTCAATCCACTATGCCTCAAAATCTGATGTTTTCAAAGAATAGATTCCCTCTCCTTGATTCTTATCGTTCACTGAAAATAGGACTGAAGGTGATGTGTTTACCTACTTACATTCAAGAAAGGCTGCATGTCTGAGGAAATTCTCTGATTTAATGAAATGTTCTGTGTCATGTTTATAAAAAGAATTTGTTCCTTTAGAACTTAGCAAATAAGTTACCTGGTTCTAGAACTTACAGCGCTGCTTTTCTAATCTTGCATTTAAATATTCCCTGTTTACATTTATACTACATGTAATACATTTTGCTCTCTAAACCATCATGCAGTTGTCTGGATTTAATCGTTGCCAGAATTAAATGTCATGCCAAATTTTCAGGACTTAGCAATAGCAAATAGCAAGATTGGCTAGATGATGCCCCAGGACAAAATCATGATCATTGCCACTGTGAATGGTATTTGTGTAAAGGAACTCTCTGCTTCCTCCAACTATAACTTCATGAGTCCATTAATTTTCATGTCAACGGTGTTTGGGAAGGTTGAGTATTTGTATAACCCTTAAAATTAAACCAATCGAAATTTTTTATCAGTTTCTAATGAGACAGAATTATTTTCCTTGATGTATTTTGATTTATTATCTAGAAAGTTTTATTCATTTACTGCATTTCGCTATTAAAAGGCTATACAATGCAAGAGAAGTAAAGAAGAGGGGAGTAAGCCTTGTGCTTTGCCATTTTCACTTCTGGAGGTTAAGCTCTCCTTTCCCCAGGCCAACACTAAAACGCGCAAAACACGGTGCTACAGAACCCTTCTATGGCTTTATAAAGTTTATGTGGCAAAATTTCAGGCAACTATAAAAGTGCTGCACTTCAGAGGAATTTGTGGAAGAGGCAGCTAAAGCTGTGAATTGAGTAAACACGTAACCAAGCTTCATGAAAGAGTGTGGGCTTCGAAGTACCTACATTTACTTTTTGATCAAGTGCTCAATACATCATCCAATTGACAATGTTCTCATAGAAATATTATCTTCTTTTAAAATTCCTATTTATTGGCATATTGCTGTTAGGCAAAACTCTGATTTCATTTGAAGCTATTTTTCTCCATGCAGAAACAATTGACTTAATTTTACCAGGACTACAGTGATCTTCACTGAGAGACAGAGATGGGTAAAGTCTGAGGACAGAGATCCCAGAGTCAGATTACCTGTATTTAATTTCTGGATTCCCCCACATATTAGCTGTGTGACCTTGGGCAATACCTTTACCTCTCTGTACTTCAGTCTCTCATTTGTTAAACAGGAATAAGAAGAGTTTCTGTCTAATAGTTATCTAGATTATTAAAGAAGCTAATAGATGTAAAGAATTTCAACTATTGTCTGGAGAATTAGTGAGAACTGTAACTATGAGCTATCATGGAAATATATTCTGGAATCCATCAAAATAATGTTGTTGAGCTGATTGTCAGAAAGGAAAATTATAGTGAAAAACAACCAACCAAAACAAATCCTAAAAACAACACCCTGCCTCTCAAGTCTCTCACTTTGTATGCAAACAGATGTACAGTCATCTGTTACTCATTGACTTCGAAGATGAACAGATGTCTATATCTTTTAAGAAGGAAAATAAATTGTCATGCTATCCCATAATGGTCAACACATTCCTAATCATCTGATTTCAACCTGCTTTTGATTTTGTTAAATTATTGGAAGTTTGCAATTTCCTAAATTTTTCAGTTTCAAGAATCTGCAAACCTCCCCTTAAGTGCGTAACAGTGATTCAGTATTTACAAAGGCTCCCTGATAAATTATAAACTAACTTTCAAAGGATGTAGCCTCTATTCGGAACCCCTAGAGTTAAATATATCCTAGTATATTCTATTTACCTGTCAAATTATTAGTTAGACTATTTACATATACATATTTCACCTTCTGTTAGAATTTTAAAATGTATAATATTTTGTCATTCTTAAATTTTTGGAAGAAAAACAAAATCAAAGTTAAGGTATTTATTCATTGACTAAAATCTACTACACTATTTTAATATATTCAACTATAGATATTCCAAGGAGTCTATGTATAGAGTCAAGGAATCTGGCCATCATTCATAATTTTATATAATTATTTTGCTTGCACTGATTCCATTTTATAAACTTCGCTCCCAGGGGTTGTAATGTGCATGTAAGCTTACAAACAATTTTCTCAGATACTTGTAGTTAATAAAATGTTAGACTATACTGTAATCAGTTACTCTCCGATGTAATTCACCATTGAGAAGGAGAAAAATAGAATCCATATTATCTAGGTACAGAGAGCATAGAGATATAATATAAATAAATATGGGTGATATTAAATGCTTTCAAACAGTGAATAATTTTACATGCTTAAAACACTAAAATTCATTTTTTTAAACTAAGAGTAAACAATAAATAACTACAAGGAACTGATTTTTACAGTTTCAGTGGCCGCTATGCTGTTCATGAAATATAGTTCTCAGGCTATAATGATGATCAGATTCACTTAAAACTGGCTACTTCTCAATAAGATGTAGGCATCAGTAGGCTTCTGTCTATTACTTATTAGATTTTTAGCACTACAGTTACAGTGTCGGATCTTTCTACTTTCCTTTATAATATAGGAGTTTAAAAAATCACAGGTATTTGATTTGTTAATCAGACCAACTACAGACTTGGCAAGCAGCCTATTGAAAATAAACAGTTGAAGCTGATCTGACAATTTTAACAAGGATAACAAACCTAGAGGGAAAAAAAAATTAAATCAGGCTTAAAGTTATGGTGATGAAATGCAAATCTGAAATTGCCTTTTAGTCTCAGGAGAACAAATCCAGGTAAGGGTGATGTGGGAAGGTAAAAAGTCCCTCCTGGCAACCCAGATCATCTGTGTCCCTTCTAGCACTAAAGGAAGTGTTAACTGTTGCAGAACATCTGCCTTACATCTTGATGGGCAAGAGGCAAACCTCTCATAGTTTAACTTTGCTTCAGAGTTTATGAATATCATACATAGAGTATAAATGGAAAATCATACCAAATGTAGTAGGTGATCAATTCCATTTGTAGTTCTTGCTCATTCCCTCTTCCTCATCAGCCCACCAACATTCATGACTCTATTATGCTCATATATCAGTTCAGAATCTCTGCCTCTTCAGCCAGCTCTTCCAACAGCGACTTTAGATTTACACATGTAAACATGAATGCTGCGGTGTCCTTTTTTGTACATTTAATTTGCCTATGGCACTCCATGCTTATAGTGTCACTCTGATAAACTTAACCATTGGTTAACCTCACATGACCTATGGTTCAATTCAGAACAGAAAGAACAGTCTGAACAGACATAAACACGAGAGAAATATAACACAAGCACAAAATGGTGTTTTATTGGTGCAAAGGCTTGTAGGTAGTGTGGCTAGAAGTACAAGTGAAAGTGAAGCAGCGTTACTGAATGGAAGGTACTGGATGAAGTAACATTTTGTCTTTTCCCAGGCATCAGTGATTACTCATTTTTGAGCAAGTATTTAACAGAAGTAGATGAACTTTGGATTATACAAACCAATGCAGCATATCACGTTTTTCTCATTTTTATTCATGATTAATTAATAAAATAATCATTAAAAGTCATTAACTCATTCAATGAACACATTTTAGTACTTAAAACATACTGCAAAAGTTCAGACTTACAGAAATGAAACAATACGTGAGCCATTCTTGCTGTAAACACTAGTGAAATACGGGTTGAAAAATGCAAAAGTAATAAGTAGAAAGGTAGATGTATGACATATGGTGCTGTGGAAGCAGAGAGAATCCTGAAACTCATTCTTTTGGTGGAACATTTCTGTTAGATCTCAGAGGATTAGTATATGTGCTTGCCAGAAATAGAAAAGGATTTTAAAGAGAATGCTAGTAACTTTGGAGTATATAGCAGGAAGGAAAGATATCAGATACAGTTGGTGGTGAACGACCTTATATCCCCTGTTAAGATTTTAATTTCTGCTGTAGCTCAGGAGACTTCCATGGTACTTATGGTATTATCAAATATTTTCATTTTCATTTAGCAATATGGAAACAAGTATGAAGTATATTCTTGAAGGATACAACGATAGTGCTGTGGAAATCTCCAGATAGAAGATTTATACAACCTAGAAGGTTGATTTAAAAACAATGAGAACTAATGCAGCTGCTGGGAGATGGGACAGGTTGAAGAGATACCAGCCAGGTACAGTCGATGGGATTTGGTTGATACAGTGAGGAGGGCAGCGGGGATAAAGGTAGATTCTGAGGCAGTGCTGCAGTTAGGGTATTGGTCAGGGTTCAGTCAGGACACCAGAAAACATACTTAATATTTTAAGCCAAGAAACATTAAGAAAGACCATTGGTTACATAGAGGTTGGTAGGCTGTAAAAGTAATGAGCACACTGAGGTACTGCAAGAAATTGCTTTCATCCCCATAGCTGAAAAGTCACGTAATGAGAACCTAGGGTTTCGAGAACAAATCCTGCAGGGCTGTTGTTCATTCTTTTAGGGCAGAACTCAGCCCTGTTTGCACTTGGACTTCTGAGGAAAGCCCTCCCTAGCTGTTGCTTTTCCATCTAAGAGGACTCAACAAATCTAATGCATAGAGCGTTTGAAGAAGCTAGGGGCTGAGTCTACACTTTGTTGTTGTTGCATTGATGCCAACAGAGAATCCGCATGAAGAAGAGTCTTCTCCCTAACTGCTACATTCAACCCATCCCCTCAGGCTTCCATACGGCCAAACACAACAAGAAGTCGGAGGGTAAAGGAGTGTGAGAAATTCAGTCTGCAGAGGCCCAGCCCAGCAACCAAGAACAGTATAGAGAGGGTGGTATATATTTATATAGATTTGAATATAGAGAAAGCACATATAGAACACATGGAGCAGTATATACAGAACTGAGAGACAGCAAATAAATAACTGGCAGAGTTAATAGCTGAGCTTGGCACTTGAGGCAAAAGGAAAGCGCTGAGGTAATGTAAGTTCAGTCTTGGAATGGCTAATTTAATGTGAGAGTATGGCAGAAACTGTGCTTAGAACCAGACAATCTTTGTTTCTTTGTTTTATTTTGCTTATAACCCTCCTTGGGTACTCTTACTAGCTTTCTGCCCTTTTGTCAGTAACTTATCCTCGATGTGCCTCGGTTTTCTCATTTGTCATGCGGAGATAATAATATTGAGTTCCGCAGGAGAGTTAACTGTTGTCGTCATTTGAATGTCTTCCATTATATGGGATTTTAAAAGCCATGAGAATGAACGTCTGTGTAGATGATGTGGATAATGAATAGAAGGACACATCCACCAACATTCAACTTCTGGTGTAAAAAGAAAAGGTATCATTAAATATCAGGAAAATAAGAAGATGATTGCATTAAGGAAAGTAAAGAAGTCTACTTTAAGAAGAGGAGAGTGACCATTACACTCCAAGTGATCAAGAATATTGAAATAATGATCAAAAATAGGTCATGTGACTTGAACATTAGGAAATAATTTTTACGATATTCTTCTAAAGCTATTTAAGTGGCATAGATGGGAATTCTTTGCAACTGGCTGAATAGAAATGCCAACAACAAGATATTAACCAGGAGATTCACCATCCTGAGGAATGAAGAAAGACACCAGTAAAAGGCAAGCAGCTAAAGACATAGGGAAGAAATCAAGTGCAGCAGTGACCCAAAGGAAGTGGAAACAAGGTGACTGAGAACTCATTTCGAGAAATGCACTTCTCCCAGCTGTGAGGACAATCCTTCAAACAGTGGGATGTGTTTAACATAAAAAGGAAAGAAGTTAAAGCACTTTTTTTTTTCCAAAATAAGAAAAGCGGAGAACTAAAATAGCTCCAATAGCCTAGGTTGTAAATTAGTTCTGTACTTGGGTCAGACCCATAAGCAAGGAAATGAGTAAATGGAAATTTCTGAAGAGAACATTGTGATAAGTCAGTGGGAGCTGGATTCACAATGTCACTCCCACTATTTACCATCTGCTTGATTTTAAACAAGCTATTTAAGCTCTGGGCCAGCAAAAAAGGAACAATAATCTCCTTCTCAGAGGAGTGTATGGAGTACTTAGCACAGTTCCTGAAACGTAGTGAGTGGTTCATTTAGAACATTACGATGATGAGGATGATGAGGATGATGATAATGATGATGACAATGAATAAAATGATGATTAAGAAATTGAAAAAACGTCAAGCATGATGCCAATGTGGCTAGGGGAAATGTCGTTCTGGAGTAAGACTGACTGACATGGATAATTGGAAGTGATCGGTAGACTACAGAAATTCTAATAAGTGAATCATTCTCTAACGTTTATTTGACTGGCTGAATTTGAGTCAGCTATTTCAGTCTTCTGAGACACACTGGCTCTCTACAGATTCAAATTGGGGTTTCTTAAATCATTGCCACACTAGAAATTAAGGATACTCTTTGGCCATGTATAGTTACATTATTCGATAAATAGAGGGTTTTTTTTTAATAGAATATTTTATTTTATTGGAAAAATTATCATTACAAAGATATAATAGGGATAACAAAGTACAATACACAAATTCAAGTATCATAAATATTTGTTAGTTACTTCGGTATGTGACATTTCATAGCAATGCATTTTTATTTTAATGGTTCACATATCTGCTTTCTCTATCTGGTTGACAACTTTTAGGACATAAAATTTTTATATTCTAATTCTAGCATATATTTATATATTTAATAAGTTTTGGAATATTGGTTATTTTCATCAAGCATATATTTTCATTTTTAAGAAAAGTCTCTAACATCTGAGGCCATATGTATTTTATTGTAAACATACTGTTCAAAAAACAATGCTAATGGTTGCTATTTTGGTGTTAACCTGAAAAAGTACAATATGCTCAAAGTTCAACTTCTCAGACTCTTGATTACACACATTAACAAACTTATTGCAACAAATTACATAGCATTTTAGGGAACAGCTCAAAATTAAAGAAAAAATATAGTAGTTCTTGCATTACTTTAAAATCACATCGGAGCTGGCATGCATTAGATAATAACAAAAAGGAGCCTTCTTTTCTTTCTTTGTTTCCTTGTTTACTTCAGACAAAGGAAACAGCAGTGATCATGGAATTTATAGCCAAGGTACACCTCTGGCTGGAAGCAGCCTTTCATAACTTACGTGCGTCATTTTGGGAAAATGGTGTCTCAGCACCCTCTGTCTGATCTAATGTTTTTAAGGTTTCTCCATGTCGTAGCATCTGTTAGAATTTCCTTCCTTTTAAAATCTGAATTAGATACCATTTTATGTATTTAGCACCTTTTTTAATCCAACTTTCTATTGATAGACACTTGGGTTACTTCTACCTCATGGACACTGTCAATGATCTTGCTATGAACATGGGTGTACACATATCTCTGAATTCTTGATTTCCCTTTTGAGATACACACCTAGAAGACGAAGTGCTGGATTGTATGGTAATTCTACAAATTACCATGTGGTTTTCCAGTGGCTGCACCGTTTATACTCCCGCCAGCACTGAACAAGTTTTTCAATTTGTCCATATCCTACAAACACTTGTTATTTTCTGGGTTTTGTTTTATTTTGTGTTCCTTTTTTTTTGATATAGCCTTCCTAATGGTCATGACATGATATCTCATTGTAGTTTTGATTGGCATTTCCCTAATACATACTGATATTGAACATATTTTCATGTACTTTTGGCCATTTTTGTATCTTCTTTGGAGAAATATCTATTCAAGTTCTTCCCTCATGTTCCAATTGAGTTGTCTGGTTTTTATCTGGTTGTTGTTATTTTGAATTAAAAAAGTTCTTTATATATTTGAGATATAAATTCTTTGTTAGATATATGATTTGCAAATGCTTTTTTCGATTCTGTGAGTTGCCTTTTTACTCTGTTGATAGTGCACTTTTTTTATTTTGACGTACAAAATATTTTAACTTTTATGAAATGTAACGTTACTTTTGTGTTACTTGTGTTTTGGTGTTACATCCAAGAGATCACTATCAAATGAAGTGTCATAAACATTTCTACTCTATGATTTCTCTTAAGAGTTCTAATACTTATGTTTATGTATTTGATCATTTTTAATTTATTTTTTGAACATGGTATAAGGTAAGGGGCCAACTTTGGCTTTTTTGCATATTAGCTTCCCAACACCATCTGTTAAAACAGATTTTCAATAGATGTATCTTACTTAACTCCTACTTTCTATTTCCATGTTTGTTTTCCCTCCCATTTTCCTTTTTTCTCTTCTTATGACTTCATTCATTTTTTTTCTTCAGCAATATATTTATCACATGCCAACTGAAAGCAAGCACTATTTTAATCTCTAGGTGTAAAATTGACTAAAATAGATCAATTTACTGCTAGCATGGTACTCAGAATCTAGTGAAAGAGGGAGTTTGTGACAGATAACAAATTTGTGTGTGTGTTATACATAAGGTGGTGTAGGCAATTAAAAAAAAACAGGATACATATAAAAGAAGGGTGGGCATTGCTCTGTTTTACATGAAGTGGTTAGAGGCATCTTCTCAGATTAAGTAATATTTGAGCAGAGACCTGAAGGGAGTGAAAAGTGAGCTTTGAAGATATCAACAGAAGGGACCTCAAGAATGAAGGGTCCTCAGACAAAAATATGGCTGTTTGAGGACCAGCAGGGGGCCTGTTGTGGCTGAAGTGAAGTGAGCACCAGGGATAAGGTCAAAGAGCTAGAGGATGCCAAGACACACAGAGTTTGGGAGTCAGAACATGGACTTTGGCTTTTATTCTGAATGACAGGGGAAGACAGTGGAGTGCATTGAAGTGCATTGGGCGGAGGAGTGGCATAAGGTAATTTGTTTTTCAAAGAATCCTTGTGATTGCTACGTTGTGAGTATACTGGGAGAGGGCAAGAGTGGGTGTAGATTGATCATTTAAGATGCAACTGTAATACTAGATGACAAAAATTGTGAAATGTGGTTGAGGATGTTGGCAGCGAAGGTCATAAGAGATGATGTGATTCAGTAAATATTTTGAAGACAGAGTTGACAGAACTTCTTATTGACTTGGATACGGGGTGGGTAATGAAAAGCGGAAGCAAGAGTAAGTTCAAGGTTTTGAGCCTGAAAAATTGATAAGTAGAATTGCTATTTATTGAGAATTGTTGAGTATCTCTTGGGAAATCAAGCTGAGAAAGAAATATAATAAATATAACAGTGATGGAGTAAATTATGAATAGTTCTTATTTTAACTAACCCCATTGGTATAATTCAAATTAATAGAACTTGAATCTGGAAGTGAACTTGCTGTTTCAAGATCTAGTTCTTTGCTCTCAGGCAATGGAAGCATAACCTTAATAAGGCAACTGAGAGCCCAAAGCCTAATTAAGGTGTATCAGGGGAGTAACTCCTGACTCGAGGCCATGACTCCTCCGCTAGAACACACCATGGATTCCTTTTTCTAACGTAAATCACACTGATTTTCTGATATTGTGATTTCTAAAGAGAAATGATTTTTTGATTATAGTCAACAGTGGGAAAGAGACAATGTAAAACATCTTCATTAGAGCAGCTAATTACTAAGGCATAAAAGTCCTCAAGATGTTTGCTGTACATGTAACAGTTCGTTCCTGACAAAATCACTCTGAGGTGTGAATTGCTCAGAGAATTACAGAGAGCCAAACACAGAAACTGACATGCTTTGTATTATCACAGCCACATACTATCTCTGATATGCAGAGGCAGAATGACAATTTTAGCTACCTTAAGCTTAGGTGAGAGAGATTTTTGTTTTTGATTGTTGAAAAGGTATACAAGAATAAAACAAGCCAGAAGAAAAGATTTACAAAGCTGCTTTACATGAGGAATATACAGTGAATAAAGCTTGTATTTGATTTCACCGCATCAGGGAGATTTCTTTAAAACTACTGATGATCTGGATATAAATTAATAATCAAATCATGACAGGTCCTTTCATTCTTTGTTTTACCTTGTGTCTGGGTGCCTATCCATTGCAATGCCTTTATTAAAGCTTCCGTGTATACTTTGGAAAATGTTTATGTGGTTTCTGAAGACTCATGTTACTAGATGAGTGTTCCCTCAAGTTCAAACTATGTTAGAGAGTCAGTAGTTTTGAGAGCATTTCATCCTTGCAGTGCCCTGGGTTTCTGTCATCATCTGTTCCCAGGGAATTAAGAATAACTGTTTCCAAATGTAAATTTTGAGGAAGGTTTGTTAGGCAAAATCAATATTAACCAAAAGAGCCATACGCCTAATGAGGAATGAGTCATCCAGCGTGTAGTTTATTTGTTCATTTCATTCAGCAGATAGTTTCTGAACTGACACTCAGTGCTAAGCACGCATCTCAGCACAAAAGTAACAGTATTGAGGAAGCAGTCTCTGGATTCAAAGGACAACTAGTCCAGGTAAAGAGAAGACTGCGTGCAAATGAATGTCTCTAACAGGCACTAAATATTATATTAAAGTAAAGCAAAGGGCCTGTGAAAACACAAAGAAAGGCTCCCTGTTGTGGAATATGATACGATGTCAAAATCAAAAGCTCTGGTCTTTTCGTTTTTTTTTTCCCATTGTTTCTGTTTTCACTGTTTTGTTTTTGTTTTAACTATTTATTCTCTATTTGGAAAATAATTTTGCCTATTATGCCCAGGACTAGGATGAACTTAGAAGATAAAAGATACATAAAAATATATTATTAATTAAAATGATATTATTACAGTTAAATGACCATTAAAGTCACACTTTCTAAATGAATAAAGCCCTTTATTCTGTCAAATCCACTGTACTTATTTTACAAAATAGTTGTTTCTGACAACATGTTTAAGCATGGGTTCGTACCCATGACTATAAGTTTACTTTGACTTCTAAAAGGAAATTAATAATAATGACAATAACAGTAATAATAATAGTCATAACAGCTAACACACAGAGTCGGCTCTATGCGAGGCACTATTCTTAGCACTTTACATATAGTGATTGTTTGAATTTCCACGACTAATGAAGTTAACGAGGTAGATAGTATTAGTTCCATGATTTTACAGATGAGGAAACTAAGGACTCAGAGAAGTTAAATAACTTGCTCAGGGTCACAGAACCAGTAAAGGAAATAACTAGAATTTACATCAGGCACTTTTGCTCTATAGCCTAAATTTTTCAACACTGTACTATTGTCATCATACTAAGGAAAGTTGTACATTTGTATTTCTTCATCACTACAACTGAAGTTGAAGTAGTCAAAGTATGCCAATCATTCAGGTTACCAAAAGATGTAATGTTTTCTTGGTTTCACGATTAACACTCAAGATGAGAACATTTTTGTATAGGAGGAATGAAGGGTTAGTTTTACTAGTTTATTTTGCTCCATCCTAGATGTAAAGGATGTTCAACGACAGTTTTACAAAGCAGATAACTCATACTCATTGTCCTTGCTCTGGCAAATTGACAAGCCTCATGGCAATTTATGCCTGTCATGTTTAAGGACCCTTATGAGAAAGTAAAATTTGCAGCAGAGAGGGAAAGGGGTAGCCTGAATCCCAGCAAATGTGGATTCAGGTTATGACTCTGCAAATTACTCTGTGGTCTTAGACAAGCCACTTGAGCTCTCTGAGACTCATTTTCTCCAGCTTTGGGATTATGCATTAATGCCTGTCTCACAGCACAGGTTAACTGGAGGATTAACTCAGAAAGACACTAACCGGGTGCATTAACCAGCGTAGGACTGGGTAACTGGTAGTACTGTCTACAGAAAGTGGTTTGATTAGTATTATTTTGATGTTTTTAGTTTGAATCATATGAAATTACCATTTCCATAGGGCAAAAACTGTATTAGTTATATATTAGTATGTCGCAAAAGCACACCAACATTTGTAGCTTGAAGCAAGAGTAATTTATTTCTTATGATTCTGTAGATTTTCAGAGCAATTCTACTCCTCCTGTTATTAGCTGGGAGAGTGTGTATGGTTGCATTCGGCTGAGAAATCAGCTGGGACACATTGCTTCTCCTCCCTGAGACCTCTTACTCTGCACAATGTCTCAGCCCCCCTATATTTGCTCCTCAATATGCCCCTTTCTCCCCAGTAAAATGTCCTAGGATTTCTTATAACCTGGCAGAGGGATACCAAGAGGGGCTCTTTTAAGAGGACAAAACCCCAAAAAGCAAGTGCTTATCAAGTTGCTGTGCATGCACTTGCTGATGCCCATTGACTGAAGCAAATTTTCTAGCCAAGCCCAGAGAAAGTGTCGGAAGGGATAACTGCAAGGTGTTCACTGAGGGGTCACCAATCTAACAGCCTGGCACACTTGAACATTGTTGATTTCATATAGTTTGAGCCATGAACGCTACAGGATCTGTCTCTAGTGCCTATATTTACCTTAGGAGATTTATTCCTTTGTAGAATTTTAAATGTACTAGAAGACAGTCCCTCCTTCATCTTAGATAACTGTCCTCAGTGATCAGTGGTCCATGAGTAGACAAGTAGAAGTGCAGCAAGTCAAGAGGCAGGGAAGTGGTGATGAAGAAGCTCCCGTGCTTCATATAAAAGGACTGTTGATCAGTCACTTGGCTGGAGCAACAGCTGTGTCAGTGCTCTGCCTGTATCCTTAGAGTGAATTTTCCTATGTTTGTGCATATCAGCTGTTGGCCTTCTGCTGACTTTTCCACCCAACCCCTAGCATCTGCATATGTTCTTGAGAGAGCTGCTGCCAGGGTGCCACATCCCTCTAGGTCTTCAGCCTGGGAGAACTGGAGCCCCCACTGCCTGTCTACCCTTGCCTTTAACCAATGAATAAGGTGCGCAGAGGAATAAGTATTCCCCAGCTGAAGAATGTTAAGGTATGACTCACATTTTCTCCAAATGTCCTGTATCAGACTGAGCCAGACTTACTCTTGCTTGACTTCCTTGGTTTCTTCCCTGCCTAATCCCACTTCCTATTTCCCTGGCCAATTTTAGGCCTCTGGCAAGTCTTCCTAATAAATCAACTTTTACATGAGTTATTGTCTCAGGTCTATTTCTGGAGAACAAAATTTAAGACAACTTGTGACTGTAGCATATAATATGGTTAGTTCCTGTTTTTCTACTTGTAAGCTCTAAATACTATGTTTAAATTAAGAACTTTGCAAGTTATTCAATAATGTCAAACTTCTCAGAAAGGTTTGCTGGTTTGTTTTCCTTTCGTTTTAGAAATGCTTCTGGTTTTTGGCATAGTATATTCTCGATGTCATATATTTTGAAGAGGTTATTTACTCTAGTAGTCTGTTTCATCAAATATGTTGAAATGAGATGATAACATTTTTGTTGCCAAATCACCTTTAGAACAAGCAAACTTTCCTGGAAGATTCTTCAGGTTGAACATGTGTTCAGTAAAGGTGGGCTTTTGCTAACACTGTTGCTAATATTATTACTTTTTCATTAATTTTCATGTTGAAACTCCCTTTTCTTTAGAGTGCATGCATTAAATACTTCTTTGTAATGATCTACAAATCACCCTGATTATATATATATATATATATATATATAGAGAGAGAGAGAGAGAGAGAGAGAGAGAGAGAGAGAGAGAGAGAGAGAGGGAGGGAGAGAGAGAGAGAGAGAGAGAGAGAGAGAGGGAGTAGCTATTAGTTTCTCTAAGTTTACATCATCCCTCTTGCCTTTTGGAGCAGAAATCCACTAGGTCTTATTTGTCCTTTCTCTTTTAAGTGACTGTCTATTCCCTCTTGAAAAACATAATGCAGTTCTGTCTACAAACAGAGTCATTCAGTTGTAAGAATACTTCTTGATTTATTGTCAGAAGACCCAGTTTGAAAATTTAGTTCTGCCACTGACTTTTCTCAGTAGTGCCTTGATTTTCTCATCTGTAAAGGATGAAAATGTCTGCTCTCCTCATCCTATAGTTATTTTGTGTGACTCAATTCTATGAGGAAATGCTTTGAAAAGTACAAGAGACAATGCAGAGGAAGGTACTATTATTATTGTCTGCACATCCCCACTGTTCTTATATATTTTCCACTCAATATGTTGCCACCTGGTGTGTGACGAAAGTGGACAATGATTTCTTTAGGAAAAAAAAAAAGAAAGAGAGGGAGAGAAACTCTATTTACACTAATTATTGAAGAAAGGCTTGCTCTCGCACCTGCTTTAGGTATTTCATGATTTTTCTTAAATTAGAACTTAAAAGAAGCTACCTCATTTATCACCAAGTAGCTAAGAGAGGAAAGGAAAATAAAGAAGACTGGTGTATTTGTCAAGGTTTTTCAGAAAAACAGAAACAACAGGATATATATATATATATATATATATATATATATATATATATAGACATATAGGTATATGTATGTATGTGGGTATATGTATAGATATATGAAAAAAAGTTAATTATAAGGGAGTGGCTTATGCAATAAAAGGGGCTAAGTAGTTCCAAGATTTGTAACAGGCAAACTGGAGACCCAAGAAAGGAAGATAGTGTAATTCAAGTCCAAGTCCAAAAGTTAAGAACCTGGAGAGCTAGAAGAGCTGATGATGTAGGTTCTAGTCTGAAAGTCTCCAGGCTTGGGAGCCAAGAAGAGCCAATTTTCCAGACTGACTCCGAAGGGAGGAAAAAACTATCTCTACCTATTCAAATATTAAATATTAATCTCATACAAACACACTCTCACAGACATAATCCCCCCAAATATTGATGAAATATCTGGGCACCCCATGGTCCAGTCAAGTTGAAACATAAATTAACCATCAAAACTGGTAAGGTGAGGCAGACACACTAGCCATAGAAATTCACAGTTGTCTACATGGAATGTTAGGTGCTCAGATCTTCCAGTTAACAATTTATTCTAAATTGGATTTATATAGGAAAGAAATGGATAATAACTCGAAGATGCAAACAAAATTCTCTGGTTCTCCTCTCTGTCCCAGGACCCTGCTACAGGGATACTGAGAGAGTAGGGCTTAGGTCATAGCAGATGTTCAATATACAGTTCTCCTTTGACCTACTAATGTGGGCACTATATATCCGCCAGTGCCGTCCTTTGCAGGAAAATTAAGTGTCAATATTAACAGAATTCTGAAACTGATACTACAAGCCAAAAAAAAAAAAAAATCATAGAGGAGAAAAACCTCATGTTATTGATGCGTCTCACAAGTCCAATATTATCCATTATGTAAGATTTTAAAAAATTTTTCCAGGTATGTTTATTTGTCAAAGTAAGAAATGAGGAGAGATCTCAAATTAAAAAAAAAATTACCAAAATAAGCTTATTTTAAAAGAAATTACTTGAAATGGTTATTATGGTAGCTGGGAAAATGCAATATTTCTGTTGCTTTTTAATATAAATTGATATTTTTCTGGGGCACTGCAAACATTTTGCAAATTAACTTACCAGCACCTCTTAGGCTGAAAAGTTAATTTGTTTCCAAAAAAATAAGACAGGCTAATTTTTAGCCAGCCTAAAAGGGTCCTTATAATTATAGAATTTTTCAAGTCACCATTTTTATCACAGAATTAAAATAACAACATGGAGCAAGAGAATCTATGTCTGTCTTATAAATTTATGTAAAACATAAACTGTATTGGAGTATCTTCCAAGTACTTTAACTCAGTATCTTACCCACTTCCATTAAATTAAAGTTGAAGAATTTGTTCTGAATTGACCAAAAGACTCAAAATGTGCAAATTCACAGTTCTATCGTTACCATATAGGAAAATAAGAAAACTAAATTTGAAAAAAATGATTTGTTCTATGAAAAGGTTACAGAAAATAAACGCCTATTATTTTCATTTTTTTTTAAACTGCATACTCCTTAGAAGCAAGGCTAATCAAGAAGGACATAATTAGCTTGGTCAATGAAAAATAGAAAACAATAGTTGATTTGTATCTTATGCTGCTAAACATTTTTAAATTAAATACAAGAAAAATTCAACCAAGTATCAAAAATGAGTTTGAAAGTTGCTGTTGTTCTTTGGGGTAACATTCCTAATTGGTTAGCAGATAACTCTTCAAAACTCAGTGGTTTAGACTCCTGTTCTATCCCAGCACAGTCCAGTGAGGTAGGCAGGGAGGATAGCTTTCTGAAGTCGTTTGGGAATGTATTTTAAGATGCACGCATGCTGCCTGTGGCTCTTGTGTGCTCATCAGAAGACTGAGGTCAGCCCTGCACTGTCCAGGTGGCTGACCAGGAGGAGAGAGAGAGGGAGATAGTGACAGATCCAGAGACAGAAACAGAGATGTAGACACATCCTCTGTTAAACAGCCCAGGGATAGAAGTGATACACAATTTCTACTCACGTTCCCTTGGTTAGAAATAGTCACAAAACCCTACAAGAATGCCAGGCGGGGATGGGAAATAGAGTTTAGCTGTCACCTTTGGAAAGGGCTGAGAGAGCCTCCAGCCTATCTCTGCAACACTGGTAAGCCAGTTTGAAAGGGATGCGCTTGAAAGGATAACATTAGGATCCACGGACCCTCTGGTCATTGTTAGCCTATGACACAAATCTTAACTGGAAAGAGAGGTAACAATAATCTCAACCAAAATAAGAAACTGATCTTGACATTTAGCTTTATCAGGAATAGCAGGAGGAAGCGGGAGGGTGATGGTTGGGGTCATAGGATCATAACTGCTAGTGTCAGACTAGTGAGTCTGCGGTTACAGCACCTGAGCTTGAATAGGTTACTAATGTTGTTTTCTTCTCCTCCCTTCCTCCTCTTCCTTCTTATTTATAATAGGACTGAAATTTATCCATAGGCAAATAATCCATTCTTACATATCTTGAGCAGACAGTGTCGATTATCTTGGTCATAAATTTATCTTATATGCAAAAATATTTTTCACTGCCTTTCCAGTGTTTCATGGCTTGTAAAAATACAAAGAGCCTAATTTTATTTTACCTGTGATGCTTGTTCATTGCAAAAAATAGTCACCCAAATAGAAGAAAATATTGCAAAAATAAAGTGAAAGTATAAAATGCTTCTCTAATCCCATCACTGAGAGATTATTACCATTTACTATTTTGATAAACACTTATATATATTTCCAACATATGTTTATTGTTAAAATGAAATCCTATTTTACAGTGTTATCTAGACAGATTTTGTTTTCCCTTAGAAATACAGAACTGACATATTTCCAGGTTAAAGAATAGAAATCTATATTTTTGCACTGGTTTCATAGTATTCTATTTTTTCAAGCCTTTAAATAGGCATGCTTGACAGTGTTAATATTGATTCTCACCAAAAAGAGTGAGTCTTATAGCTGTTTAAAATTAATTTATTATCGGGGTTAACTATGTATGCATTTATTTTCTCCATTGGAATTTGAAACACCTATAGAGAGTATTTGTGCTTGCTTTCATCTCTTCTGAAGGACATAAAGCAATATGTTGCATACAGTAGTTGCTCAATAATGCATATTACACTGAACTGACAACATCTGTGTGTTTTACAAAGATTTGATCCAGGGCTGAGAATAGAGGAATACTTGTGTCTAACTTCTGACTATAAGAAGATCATCTACAATTGCTTGCTTAAATGCGCTATTGCATTGTAGTGTATTGAAAAATTATAGTTAAAATATTCTGGGATGATGGCGTTGTCAGTGGTTATTTTGTTAGATCTAGTAGAATTCCACTGATAAAGAGAAAAAGAGCAAGTAGGACAGCAAAATCAAGTAGGACAGTAAGTAGGACAGCACCTACAGCAAAACTAGGTAAAAAATAATTCTCATGAGCCCCAGAATATAAATGGTTTGAGATAAGTACCAATGGCTACAAGACATAATTGCTGTCAAGAGTTATATAAGAGGAAGTGAGAGTCAGCCTGAGAGGCAGAGAACTGAAAATCATCATCGTGGGCTCACTGGAAGACTCGGTGGGCAGTCCTAACACAGCATCTGAAAGTGGTAGTTGTGATGGTTGTGGGATTTGAAGCTTCCAGTTTTCAATGAGAGCAGTGGAACAAAAGGTCAATGGTGATCAAGTAGACCAGATGTCTGGAAGTAGGAACCCTGAAACCAAAGTACTGTCTTGAGGCAAAGCAAGGGACTAGAATCCTAATAAGCTGGGGAGGATAATGAACAAGTAATTAAAGAAGGTTCAGATGAAAGGATAAAGATTTCAGGAAGCTGAATCCTATTGTTTTAAATCATGCTGAAAGCAAAAGAAAGGGGGCGTTACATTAGTGAAACTAGAAAGTGATACTGGTCCATTCCTTTCTCTTTAAACTATACGAAAATTTCATTTCACTTAAAACTGAGTCACTGAAACAGATTGTGGCTTTGTTCTTTAAAAGTTACAGAAGGAAAAAAAAGGATAAGAACGAGATGAACCTCTTACAAATGAAAAAAACATGTTGGACATCCATGCTCACAAAACAAATGAAAAATATAACCTGATATTTCAAAATGAGGGAAAAGAAAGAAAATCATAGAAGTTATGAGCCAACAACATAAATCAAACTATAAAATATCAGGAATGAGGTGATTGGAGAAAAGAAAGATAGGAAAATGGATGTGAATAAAGTCATTTAAGAACTAAAATGAATATTAAAAAAAATGTAATAGTCTTCCCTGAAGGAGAAAACCAAATAAACTACACATCCTAAAACATATAATCCAAGAAAATAAACAAAACAGGACTTGAAATTGCATAATGAAAGAGCACCATGAGTTCCTGGGGAAGTCAAACAAGAATTTCCAAGACTTAGGCATAGTCGAGGGAAATAATTGGACTTTAAAGTAAAAGATAAAAGTCCTTGGGGGCATACCGATTAGAAAATGAAAGTTTGAGAATTGCAGGACAAGCTAAGAGAATATTAGACTAACAAACAAAAGGAACATTTATGCTTCAATTAGAGAAATAATATGAGCATGACTGGATATGTAATATTAGATAAACGAATAATTATATTTTAGCAGTAAGTGTCTGATGACAGTTATGATTGAAAAAGGGGATTCTTGTTATTCAAAAATATATACTGAAATATTCACATATCAATTAATATAATGTCTTCATTTGCCTCAGTCTTACTTGGGTAGGAATGAAGGGTATAGATAAAGGATTTAGATAAAACAAATTTTCACGTGCTGAAAATTATTGAAATTGAGTGATAGGTCCATGGGGGCTCATTACACTCCTTTCTCTTCTTGCACATATTTTGAAATATTCCATATAAAAACTTCTTAAAAATTGATTTTCTTTGCTACTTTAAAGCAAATAGTTTTCCCTTATGTTATAATTTGATTTACCCTTCATAATGTAGTAAATTAATTTCCCCACATCATGGATTACTTTTGCACATTTAATCATGTTGTTAATGGTAAGTCTCAATTTTAGTTCTGTTCTCAGAGGTTTTAACCACCATGACCTTTATTAATCTCCTTAAGCAAATTACTATTGCTTCTAAATTCAAATTATTTAAAATGGATGAAAATATTCTTAAAATAAATCTGTATATATAAACCCATTCCTCTTACTGAAGAAAATGTGTATAATTTTCAAAAACTGATTACACACTTTAAGCATTACAAACCCAGAAATAGTTTATTTTTCTAGGTTACAGTACGGTGATCACAGTTATTCATGACAATTCATCATCTCTGTTCAGACTGCAAGCATTTCTGTCCCTGCTAATCTGATCTACACAGTCTGATCAGTGATATTTTAAAATGCAAATATGACCATGTCATTTTCCTGCTGGAAACCCTTCTATGGATTCCTGTTTTTTCTTTCTATAGAGACAGATGTTTTTAACCTAGATTCTGTATCCCCATCAGACCTCTTCAGCATCCACTTCCCCTCCCTTCAGCTTCAAGCCTTAATTCTGGGTTGTTCTTTGTCCTTTGCATTCAGAATCTTTTGCCTCGACTGCTCCCTCCAGGCCTTCATTTAGCTGATTCATACATATTGATTAGAACATGGATCTGATATCAGTCCTGAGAAAAAGACTTCTGAGATCCGTTTTGTAGTTTCTTTGATGTGTACACTCATAATACGCGGAGATTTTGCTTCAAGCGATTATCGCAGGTTATTATTATGTATGTACTTGCCCAATTACAATTACCTTAAAACAAACTCCATGGGGGTCACAAACAGGGAAGAAATTTTTACACTTCAATAGTTTCCCCCTTTCTAGGACAGTGTTCATTATAGGCACTCGCAGATTTGTTGACTGAATAATTTCTGAATATTCCAGTGTTTGTGTTTAGTATTTCCATCAGATAACAAATGTTTGCTTAAAAAAAAATCACTGATGCTCCTCCTTTATATTTTCTTTTGAAAATTATTGCTTTCATGTTTCTTCCTACCTCCCCCACCCTCAACATTTCTGTTAGGAAACAGTGGCATGTTAAGCAGAACTTACTGAATGATTGAATTCACAAGAAAACCACTGTGGTCTCATACACCATACTTCAAATTCTGTCATTTCAGCTAAATGGATCCGAGGACTCTCTTGAAACAGTCTTAAAGACACTTCACAACTTCAATTCGTACAGTCCACAGCTGATTTTTAAAAAGGAATAATGTAAAAACACAAGATGGAGCAAACAAGAATAGCATAACAATGATAATGGAATAGGAAGAGGGTTAAGGAACATGTAATACTAATGCAGCCTTCTCTGATGCTAGTAACAGATCTTAAACTGCTTCGTGTCTAAGCTCAGAGGAGAGGTTTATACAGTGCTATTGATATAAAAGTTCTCAACATGTCTTAATTGACCTTAATTTGAAAGACCATATTATAAATCTAGTGGTCATGGCGGGTAATAGGCAAATGCTCTTAAACATTCTAGTTCTCCAAAGAAAGGAAAGTCTAACTAAATTAAATAAAAATTTAGGTATAAGTGTTTCTATGTTTTTCTTTTATCAAGCCAGGCCATTTTAATTGTATGCTTGATAATATTTTTCATCAAACTGTTAATGTGCAGTTAAAACATAAATTTATATATTTATATAACTTTGTTAAACACCTAGAAGTTTACTTTAATTTGTCCAAGATATAGTTGATTATAAAGATAAATATATAATCAAAGTTAATTAAAATATAACACTAAAATAATTTACTTTTAAAAATGCTCATTTTTCAATACTAAAATTATCAAGCTATTTGATATAAGCAGCAGAGCTTAAAGAAATACGCTCTTTAGGTCTTCTGGATATAAAAATATCAGCCATTCTGGTTTCATTCATTACATATTTTTTTCTTCTTTAATTAAAAAGTGAATAAATCTGGGATTAGATTATTTTACCAATATATTACTGAGTTTATTATCTAAATGACTTGGATAATATTTAATAACAGAAAGGATTACTTTTAGAATAGGTGAAGTACATGAGGCTAAACAAGCTTTAAGAAGGATGAGGAGCCAAATTAACTCAAAATATTCTGAATAACTTAGAGTGACACTTAAGAAACTTTTCCACATTTGCCATGAAAATAATTTACCCCCAAGGAAAAAATCTGAAAAAAAATTATTATTACTGTTACTTGAAAAACTACTTTCTTGACTTTCAGCCTATTATACTTTATTGAAAAATTTTGATGCACTTTACAGAACATAATTCAGATTAATGCACTCTTCTTGGTTTGAGATTTTTTTGTAGAAATTTTAAAAAATTCTACCAAAAGAAGTTGAAAATTACAATATAATTTTTCATTTTATTTAATAGGTTTGTCATTTCTAAGTAGACTATAATACCCTTATCCTTGAAAGCAAAGCATAAAGAGAAATATACTAGTGTGGCTTCACTATTTTTAGTAACACTACCCTATCTTTATATGGTCTATTGCTTCACACTAGATTATATATTTTGGAACATTTTCTGTAGGAGTTTAATCATGCATGTTGAATTCATGGAATTATATTGGTCTTTCACAAATAGATAATACTATTTACTCAGAGGCATTGTTACATAGATTTGAAAATGTTATATCACTTTCAAAAATAATAGTTATTTTTGCCATTTCACACTAATTTACAGGTATATATTGATTTCCTTACTGATTTATTTTAAGACTTTATTATTGTAATTAGCTATATATTAAAATGTGCAATACTTTGACAGATTGGACCAAATATTGACAGAACCAGCAAAAACAAATTACTGTAATTTTTATATGTGTGCAAAATCATAACTGACTTTTAATTTTGAAATTCACCCTGTTTATTGATCAGCATCTTTAAAAATATTATCATTAATTACCACTGCTGTTATAAATTTGCTTGCTTTGTGAATCAATTTCAGTATTATTATCTTTAAACAGCATGCAGAGAACCCTACCAGTTAGTCAAAGAAAACAGAAAAATAATGTATGAAATAGCCTAGAGACTTTTAAAAATATATGTATGTATATACATATATATATTAAATTTATTTTCTAAATAAACCATAAATTTTAAATAATAACTCTCAATTTTAACCCTAAAATTTATTTATAATTCTAATAATTTGAATGACAAAGATTTGTCACAGTAATTTCCTCTACAGAAATAAAACACCTAACACACTTACTTGCTTGCTTTGTGAAATGAATGACTAGTTGTTTCACAATATTTGGTAACATTTCCCCTACAGCAAATGAGGACTTGTTCATTAGTCATCATTCATTCATCCATTCAAAATATACTTAAATACTCTGGGCTAAGTATTTGCTTTTGGCCCCTCCAGATCCACACTCCATATTTTTAAACTCAGCTTCCTGGCTTATAAAGTTGACCTTTATGGGTTACACTCTTACTCTGCTTTTGTTTGTGTTAAGTGAGTTGATGCCCTGGAGGAGGTACCAGGGAGAGAGTAGAGTGAGGTCGGAGTATTTCTACCCAGGGCCCCATGATGTTGTCTCTTGTAAATGCATCCCTTAACTGATGTATCCAACTCCACTCAAAAGTGACTTTCTTATACAGCTTTCTCAACTGTTCCCTTGGGTCTAAGAGTTCTGGCAACTCCTTTATTGCATGGCCACATGACTCTTTGTAAATATGCCTTTGTAAATACACTCTGCCTAAATGATACCAATTTTGATTATCTCATCTGTGGCCTGCTGTGCCCAGATTAACACCATTGTCTATTTACCTGATATGGTTCTTGGTAATGTCAAGATAATTCTCTTTATTTACTCTGTGTATTTATTATTTATTTATTAATCATTTACTCATTTATTTGTTTTTAATCTTAGATGCAACAGAGAATTCTCAATTTTTTTCTTGCATATTAAGTAAAATTAGCTCTAAAGGTCTCAACTTCTACCCTCCCCCCACATCAGTCATACCAAGCATTCAAAATCCCAGTCCATAAAAGCAAAACCAAAAGAAGCTCCTTGTGAATTTAAAATGTGAGAAAATATGTTGTGACAACATTCTCCTTTTCGTGTGAGGACACAGCATGTCTTTTGTTTATGCACTCAATAGAGAAATGCATCATGTCTTCCCTCGTTAAACACTGTTCAGATATTTTTAACTGGAAATGTGTGTTCTTGAAATGTATTCATTATAACAATTTTCTAATCATTGTCAGGAAGGAAGACATTTTCCTTGACTGTTCTAAGTTCTTCTGGCTGCTCTAAAAATTAAATTGACGTGAGATAATAACAAGAGAAAAATCAAACAAAAGTTTAATAACATGCACACATAACAGAGTCCCAGGATAACTGAGTAACTCACCAAAAAGGCCAGAGCCCTCACCTTAAATATTATCATTAGCTGAAGACAAAAAGGATGTTGGAGCTTGTCAAACAAAACAAAGAAACAAACAAACAAACAAATAAAACAAAACAAAACAAAAACCCACAAAAGTACAGAAGGCTGCAAATAAGAAAAAGAGTTCACTGAGGGTCTTACAAATTACAATTTGGGAGGCACTGATTTCAGTAACAACTCGAATGTGTTCTGGGGAAAGTAGAAAATGGAGGAGTTTTATAAAAACAATAGACAAAGACATTCCAGAGAAGTTACATAAATTGTTTTACAAAAGTACAATCAGCTCCAGCAGGCATTCAGTTGCTTGTCAGCGGTGGACTAGATTGCTAGACTGCAGTTTCTAGGGAGCAGAGAAAATGAGTTCCAGATGGCCTGTGGATGCATGGGTCAAAAGTTTATATAGTATCCAGGTGTAGACATGTGTAAGTTCTATTTCCCTAGTGGCCTCCTAGCTTTATTTTAGATTCTTTAGACATAAGTGACTCTATTTTGTTGTTCATAGTTTACATTTTCCCCTTTTGATTAATATCTTTCCTTGGTGATCAATTATCTTATGATATTAGCAATCATAAGTCAATATTCTTTTTAAAAAGTTCCTTGGCACCAGGAAGACTTATTCCTGGTATGTCATGTCCCATAGAGGAGGAAAAGAGAGTACAAGTCATGGTCATAAGGGAATTGTCATATTTGAGCATCAAATAGGTTTTCAAAAAGCAGGACTTAAGCATCTTTCCTACCTAAAATAATGACAAATTCAGTCTATCTTTTATTTGTGATATGAATTGTAGGCTGCATCTGGTTGAGTAACACAAGTCTCTGAGCAACCATAAACTTAATATCCTGAGTAGCAAGAAATAAAGAGCGTATCAACTTAGAGAGTACACAGAAAGTCATTAATACCACAAGAATCAATACCAATGTCATAAGCAAAGATTTTAATCACCTTCACCTGAAGAAAAGCAACCTTTTAGTATTTCTCCAAGACCGGGTATTGTGTCATTCATAACATTTATTTTCTTTTCTGTATGACTTAATAAATGGGTGACGTTAGATGATTCATCCTGTTTAAAAAGGAAAACACTCAGTTGATATTATAGCTCAGGTACTCCCTTTAGAGGCTGTAATAGTGTCAAGAGCCATGCGATTTGTAAGACTGCCACTCTCTTTAAAGGTGTTTTAGAATTTAAAAGATTTATAGACTGTTGATGATCATTTAGGGCTTATTGTGTAAAGCTGGTTAAAGTTTCTGTGTGAATAACAACATCTCTATGTCCCAGTGAGAGAACAAAAATGATCATGGAAGACTAACCTGACCTGTCTTGCTCCTAATAAGGGGTAATTTGCAGGAGCAATGTTGAGAGTTGTGCAAATATGTCCTTAAGTTCAAGAAGCTCTTAAGTTGCAATGCCCTATCCACCCTGGAAGGTATCCAAGACAAGAAGTTAGTTCCACACAGCCATCAGATTCGATTTGGGGCTACAAAATAAATACTAGGTTGACTATCTTAATCAATTCCAAACCAATCACTAGTTTTTAAAGTGGATACTTACAGTACAGAACCACATGGCATCCATCCAAAATATTGGATATTATTAGATTAATTCATCCTTGCATGGTCAACTTGTTCCTAACATATAGGGGGCTTTGGTACTAACACATAAGTTGGTGTTAACCATATAAATCCATTCCATAATTGGGCAATGTTACCCACTAAAGGATGAGAGGTGACTTTTCTTTTTTCTAAATTTTAGTCTAGTTCTTTTCTGAGATTGGTTCTTGGTAACATTAAGAGAAAACAAATACCAACATAAAGAGTCATTTAAGGTTCGGTTGATGAGCCATTCATGTTGGTTTCAATTAGTAAAATCTGTGGTTTCTAGAGTTCTGTTAGTATATCTTTCCTCTAAAACTAAATGTCCTAAAGCTAACCAGTTGAATTCTTGTAATGGAGATATTCTCCAAAGTAACCCAGAAGTTATGGACAAGGACAGTTGTCCACAAATCCAAAAGCTGGATTTATTTTTAAAATCAGCATATGATTGTGCACATGGAAGAAAAAAACATTTAAATCAAAAGCATTTATACATGGAAAAAGGCAAATAAAAGGAGTATTACATAAGCCTGGTCTCAAATCTTAGAAAAGCTATCCACAACAGATTTGGTTTGCTTCATTATCCTGGCTTTTGTCTGGTTAATTTTAGTTTCAGGTCTCTAGACAGTTATGGAGTTCAGGTAGGAGATGCTACCTTCTTTAAATGAGAAACTCAAATCCATGACTCAATTAGCTTAATATTAATGGTGCAAAAATTAGTTAACAATACCTGATAAGGTCCCTTCTGACAAGGTTGAAAGGCATCTTTGTGCAAGTGTTGTTTCCAATAGACATAGTCTCTAGGTTGGAGATCAAGATGCTGTATGTCTTTGTTTTCCACGAGCCCACTGTGGAAAGATTGCTCTAAGACCGTGAGTTAACTTTTAGGTCCTGGTAGTATCTCCCAGTAGGTTAAGATGTTTCCTTTTAACAGAACAGGATTCATACATGTTTTTGTCTAGTCTCATGGATCTACCAGTAATGATTTGAATGGTGATAACTTGCTTTTTCCAGAGGTGGTGGATCTCAGGTTAAGTAAACTAGGAGCAATGCTTTTAGGTCAAGACAATTTAAATGACTCAACATATTTAGTAAACTGAATTTTTATAATTCCATTAGTGTATTCCACCAATCTTGACAACTAAGAATGGTAGGTCCTATGGAAGTGTTATAAAATAGGCCACATTTTACAAGCATATTGGATCACTTATCCAGTAAAATGGGAAACTCTGTCACCGTGGATGGAGTTCAGAGGGTATTTTTTAAGTGACAATAACTTTTTCCAATGAGACATTACTTGCTGCTGTGGTCATGGCTCTGTGAGAAGGAAAAGCTTTCACTCAGTGAAAGAACATACAGATCATTACCAATACATATTTATAACCCTGAGATGATGGTGATTGATTGGATAAGATTTGTTTGCCATACCTCAAAAGGTCCTAAGGGTAAAGGAAAATGATCCATGAAAGTATGGATAGGCTTTCTTGGGTTCTGTTTGGGACAAAATGACAACTTTGATATACTTTGTGAGCCATTTTAGGAAATGGTTTCCAATAATATTGTTTTACCCTGAATCATTTAATCAGTATTCCAGTGAGTCATGTTATATATATACTCTAGGATAAATTTTTGTAAACAGTCAGGGAGGACAGGTCTACCATTTGATCCTAATCAAATATTTCTTTAAAGCCATCCATTCATTTTTTTACCCCCTTTTAAAAAAAAATTCTCCAAAATAAGAGTTGTGCTTCTAATATTTTAGTAATTCAGATTTTGAATTCATGGGTAGTTAAGGCCCTTCTAGTATAATTTTAGGCTTTCAGAGAACTGCTGACTTAGAAGCAGTGTCAAATGGTTTCCTTTGCTTTCTTCTCCATATGAGTCTGCTGTTGAGTATCCGTAAGTTTTAATTACTGCTGAAGATTTAGGCAGTTGAATGGCATCTGAGTCATAGCACATAAGAACTGCTTTTGATTTTCTGACTGGAGGAGGTTAAAAAAAACTTTGTTTCCAAAGAATGACAAAATCATGTATAACACCAAACGTGTACCTACTCAGTCAGTACAATATACATGTATATATTAGAGGTTTTATCTTTTACTAAGAGGCAGGCTGTAGTTAATGCAAAGAGTTTTGTCCGTTGAGCAGACGTAGTTTCTGGCATGGTGTTAGCTTCAATGACTTGTTAAAGATCTGTAGCATTGCCAGCTCAGTAGTAGCTGGACTCATCTTTCAAATAGGATCCATCAGTGAACCAGATCAGCTCAGTGTTTTCAAAAGCCATGTCTTGCAAATCAGTTGGAGAGATGAGGAGTTAGTCAGTCAATACCAAGCAGTCATGAAGGACTTTAGCGAAGGGAGGAGGATAGCCAGAATCAGGGTGTGGCACCAGCAGATAGTAATGTTAGAAGAAGACAGGAAGAGAATTTCAGAGATTAGTCTGCTGGCAGAAAGTTACTGAACATGATGAGAATGAAGCAAGGATTCCATGGAATGAGGCACACAAAAGGTCAGCAAAGACCCCATTCCAATTTATTCTACTTGCTGTCATTAATCGGCAGTGGATGCAGTGATTCTCATGCAAGGAGGATGACCTTTGGCTACTGAGTCTATTTGTTGGCCTTAATATCCTATAGGTCCATGATGGTCCCCATGGCACTGAGTAAGTCTGCTGAGGGCATTTCCTTCTTTTTTATGGGCAAAAAGGAAAAAAAATGTGAAGTTTATAATTAGGATGACCTAAGGCAGGTGAGTCATGAAGGCTGTCTTTAATAAGGGTAAATGCTTCTTAAGTTTCTGTCCAAATAAGAGGTTTACTCTGATCATCCTTAAGAAGAGAGTATGAGAGCAGGGCTAGGATAGAAAAATGTGGGATCCAATTTCCACAATACCCTGCCTGTCCTAAAAAGCCTCTGAGTTGTCTTTTTAATATATTCTTCAATTATGAATTTAAGTCCTTGAACAGCCTCTGCATTCAGTAGGTATTGGGGGAAGGTTGGCAGAGTCCTTCTTTTATCCACCTAAATTTTTATGAGTGGTAGAGAGTGAATCACAACTGATATCAGTAGCATTCTTAGGCCAAAGTTAATCAGGGATTGTATGTAAAAGAGGGTTAGAATCAGCCACAGAGATTGAGACAACCGGAATGGCAATAGACGAGTCTCCTGGAGAATTGTGAGGATCAAGGCATCCTCCAAGGTGTAAAATATTTCCCCCTTTTTGGATAAGAAAACATGGATTTTATGAGCCTCTAGGAAATCATTATCCAATAGGTGGATTGGAACAGAAGAAACTAGAAGGAATGGATGAATCTCATAAATAAGTCCTTATTTAAAAGAAACTAGAAAAGACTTAAAAACATTCATAGATTGGTTAAATACTCCCACCATTTTTATGGTTCTGGCACTTTGGGGAAGGGAACAGAGAGGCTGGTGGGGTTAAGAATTGACAAAGTGCTCCTGTAACTAACAGGGCCTTAGTAACTTTATTACCAACAGTTAAGTCAGTTTCTACAAAATAATTACTTAGGACTATGGGAAAAATTCTCTTTTTATCCTCAGAGCAGGGCTATTGTTAAGATCAACCAGGTTGGAACTTGTGAGAATGGCAGTTATTTTAAGGCTGTTGATATTCCAGTGGTGGTTTAATTTTAAAACAGTCCTTTTTCCAGTAGCTGAGCTTTTTACTATAATTGCAAGCCCCTTTGGTTTGTCATTTATCTTGGGTACTGCGTAGGTTTGATTTAGCAGAAAGTTGTTGTAGTGCATTATTTGGTCTTGAATCTGATCGTTTAAAGCTTGTTCAGCTTTCTTTTTGTGTATTTCTGAAAAACTCAGGAGAGCTATTTAGCATAGTTCACAAAAATCATGAGGTTGACTGGTAGCCCAATTAAGTTGTCATTTTCTAACAAGTTGTCTAAGTTCTTTTCATAAACTTTAAACAAGGATGAAATTTAAAAGTGTTGAGATTCAGCATTAATTTTATCTATGCCAAAATATTGCTTAATGAGTTCCTCAAATTTACTGTAATAATCAAAGATAGATTCATCAATTTTTTTTTATGTATTTTGGATTTTTTTCCAGACAATAATGGGATGAAAAGTCTCAGGAATTTTACTTATTTAGAAACTTCACACATGGCAGTGTGCCCCTTAAAGGCAAAATATTTTATTGATACATTCCAATCTGCTAATATCCATTTGTAGCAAAACCTTTGCTGACTAACCTGTGGATAAGCTGGTAAAGATCAGAAAATTCTGGATCATAAGTCTGAACTGCAAGAAGAAATTCTTGTGGAAAATCAATGGGGTCTTCCTTGTGAGGTGGAAAGTGGTTAGTAATTGCACTGAGTTCATCTTATTTCAGGGATGTAAGAAAAAAGTTGGTGGCTCTGATTAGTGGTTTTGGCTAGCTGGACTTTTAAAAGGGACTAAGAAGGCAGGAGAGTCTAGAGGGGCTTTGGAATCATCTGTGTAGAAGTTATAAAAAGGAAATTTGGCTAGAGAAAGGTAGAGGTGGGTAGGAAAACAGGCAGGCAACAGAAGGGCTAAGAGGAGCAGGGCAGGTGTGGCAACAGCAGGAATAAAAGGTAGAGACAAATGAACATTAGGAGAATATTTAGTAATTTTCAAGTTTAGTCAGTCTCTGAGACAATTCAGAATTAGGCTTAGATAATTTGGAGTTAATATCCTGGAGGGAAGCAATTTTGGAATTGCTAACTCGTTTTGAGGGCACCAAATGCCAACTGAAATAAGCTTACCATTTCGGCTGCTTTGTATTACATTTTTTTTTTCTAAATGACTGTGCACATAAAACTAATTTAGGAATTTCAAAGGACCCCAAGTTAGGCAATTGAATTCTAAATCATAGTGGATTATCGTCGTCTAAGGAGACAAATACTTAGACAAGGAGGGCCCATAGTTTTTATTTATAAAGCCAACTGGGGTTCCAAGGAAACTCCTCTGCAACCTTACCCTTCAATAGTGAACTTCCCATTATTTAAAGAATAATTGCTCCCCAGAAGAAATTGAGAAACAAAGTCCCAAGTACAGAAGCCAGCTGCACAGGACACCAAAATAAACTAAAACTTCTACCAAGGTCTGAGGATTGGGTGTAAAACAACCCACCACCAACATCCAGGACCACAGAGGAGAGAAGCGCATACAATGGACTCTTGTAGGTACCTTACTCAAATCCGTGGGGTGCCAGAGGAAGGAACAGCTTACTCGGTATCCCACTTCTGACACCATATAATGGCAATGTTATTAAAAAAAAAAAAAAAAAAAAAAAAAACAAAAAAAACTCCAAAACCAAAACCAAACAACCAACCAAACAAAAAAAACCCAGGAGACTGCAAAAAGTAAAAATGTGTTTATTTGGGTACTTAGGCATTTCAGTTTGGAAAGTATTGAATTAAATAACAACTCAGATGTGCTCTGAGGAAAGTAGAAAATGACAGGGGTTTATAAAGACAACAAAAAATTACAGAGAAGTTACATAAGTTGTTTTACAGAACTACTATTGATTCCTGCAAGCATTCAGTTACTCACTGGCAGCAGATTTGTTGCTAAACTATGGTTTCTAGCAAGTAAAGAAAATGAGTTCTAGGTGGCCTGTGAATGCCTGGGTCAAAATTTTATATTGCTTTCAGGTATAGACATTTTAAGGCCCACTTTTCTGATGGCCTCCTGGCTTCATTTTAGATCCTTTTGATATAAGTGACTCCATTTTGTTGCTCATAGTCTACAGGGTCATGGTTTAAGACTTCAAAAGGGAGGAAGATACTTCAAATATTTCATAAATAGATGTTTGTTGGGCCTTGCAGAGACAATGGGACAGAGAGGACTTTGATCTCTAGGCTCAGCAGAGTTTTCCCCACCACACTTGGCCCATATTCTTTGCAGATATCTCTGGTGACAGCTCTACTCTAGGAAGAAGCCTTTTATCAAAATTATTTAGACAACTAAGGTGGGGGGTAAGAAGAAAGATTACTTGAGTCTTCTGTTTCTTAAAATCATCAGTCTAAATTAATCCTCATGCCCAAGAGACACATTTGGGGATGGCAAATTTTGCTCCCCTACATAATCAAATAATATGAATCATCAATGGAGATTGTTAAAAAAAGACTTTTGTGTTTATATGTGTAGTCCCTAATTACAACAAACACACAAAAAAAAATCATTCTTCAAGAATAGTTAAAGAAACTGTGGTTCCATTTCATTGTTCTTTTAACATTATTATTATATGATATTTTAAAGGCAATTAGAGAATACTTTTTAGATTAAGAAAGATTAAAATCATTTTAAATGATTTAAATATTAGATGACAAACTATTTCAAACTTTGGATGTAAAAATCCACATAATTTTGTAATTTTCTAAAATATTCTTTAAGTTTTAAGATAATATATTGATTCTAATTCTTTTATTTCTTTCAGTTTTATTGAGATAATTGATACACAGCACAATATAAGTTTAAGGTGTACAAGAATGTTATCTGATTTACAGACATTATGAAATGATTGCCACAATAAGTGTAATGAACATTCATCATTTCATATAGATCCAAAATAAAGAAAAAGGAAAAATTCCTTGTGATGAGAACTCTTCCGATCTACTCTCTTTCATATATAACATACTACAGTGTTAATTATATTAGCAACACCTTTTCCTTCATCCCATCCCCCACCTCTGTAGCAACAATTCTGACCTTTTTTTCTATGAGTTTGTTTGTTTGTTTATTTTTTGAAGAATAATTGGTCTACAATACTGTGTTAATTTGTGATGCACCAACACGGTGATTCAATAATTCTATACATTACAGAATAATCACCACACTTCTGATTCTTGAAATAGACTTTAACAGTGCATGATACTGTCATTTTGTCATAACCTATGAGTTTAACTATAATATTTTATAAAATTTGGATTATAATTGAGGAATAGCAATAAATGATAGCAATATTACATAAAATTACTATACTATGATTCTAGGTAGGGTTTTTACTACATAATATTAAGTATGTTACATGTTTGGGGTGTTTTTGTAATTGTTTTTCTCCTTGCCCTAATTTGAACAAATTTCAAGAATTTGGGGTTTTAAGTTTGATTTTAAGTCCATTTACAATATACGAGATGTTATTTTTTAGAAATGATTGTGCCATTTAATTAAAGTTTTGTCTGAAAATAGTAGGTATCTTAAATGATATTCATCTTCCCCAAAGAAATTCTTACTTGGGCTTATCTTGCTGTTAATCATGCCTTTAGTATTCAAGTATTCCTTATAAGCTTTCTCCCTCTTTCTGAATTGTCAAAGATGCAAATCAGTAACCAATCGCTCGCTCTCATTCTTTCATGCACACACACACACACGCACACACACACACACACACACACACACACACACACGTGTGCACACGCAAACTAATCCATTCAAATGTAAGCAGGAAACATATTCTAGAGATTTCAGAGAGATGAGTAAAATCATAGGCAAGGAGAATGAGAATGAGTAACTAAAATCAAACATACTAACAGATAAATATTTTATAAGAGCTAGTTGAGCAATTAAAATCAAGAGAGTTTATTTTTAAGGAGTATATCTTCTTTCATGAAATAAATATTTACTGCAAACACTGAAATAGTCAACTGAATATTTTTTCACTTACCCTTAAAACATTCAAGCTCTTAGTAAACATTCAAGAAGTCGTTTGCTAAGTCATTATTATTAATAAAGTCTATTTGAATTTTAGTAAATTCACCCATGTCGGAGACTATCCTTTAGTCAATTCTCTATCATCAGAGTGGAGTACATTCTCAAGCATGTAGTACATACTTAGTTAAATGTCTGTAATTACATTAAATATACACATATATACAGCAAAGCAAAAGCATGCATTCTAAAATTAGGAAATTCATTTACAAAGTCACATTTACACCAAACAAATAATGGGGACTCTTTCTTTCAAATATTCTAATGTGCTTCCCATTTTCACTGACCTTGATTTTTCCTAAGACGATTTCTCCCTAGTCAATCCACTTATCTAGTATGGATTTAAATTACATGTCAAAAACTTCTATTTGTCAAATTACTTTTGGTTCAAAGAGTGTACAGTCAGTTAAATTGTAAACAAATGCATTATTGTATTCCATTTTACTTTATCCACTCACTAGGGAAGAAATCAGGAGGAAGAAAGGCAGCTACAATGGCAAGACTAGAACAAATAAAGCTTGTGTTGTGTTTATAAAGACAACAACAAAATGAGACAGTACATGAAGGACAAGGTTCTTATCTTTTAGTTCAATTTAGAAGAAGACAAGTTTATATGGATAAAAGTTAAATGATTTAGGCTTACTTATTTTTGTGATAATTACATTTAGTGTTATTGAAGAGCCATATCTAAACAGAAAAATTCTTCTGTGGTAACTCTACACTCTTTCAAGAATGATTCTGCTCCAAGGCTAATTTCCTCAAATCTAACTAGTTTATTTTATCTGCCAGAATGCAGAACTGGTACCAGAAGATGAAAAAACTATTTAGTAACCATTTAAGAAACACTAGATATGTTAGAAAGAGAGTTTGGAAATTAGCTCCCTTTCAAATAAGAAAAATATATGTTCTACACTGCAGAGAATTATTGATATTTTCTTCCAATTAGAATGTTTCTGTAAGAACATGGTTTTTGAAAAGTAGCCAAGACACTGCAATTCAGCCAGGATTTAAATCCTGCCTCCACCACTCAACATCTGTGTAAACATTGATAAATTCATTAACATTTTGGACCTTGGCATGGAGAAAATAATTATTACATTGTTGGGCTGTCAATTAATATGTTTGAAAATATTAGATGTTTTCAATAAAGGATAACTTCTATCATCATCAATACTAAGTATTGTGCACAAAATAAGACTTTTATAAACAATACAAATGAATTAACCAATATATGCCTCACATTTTTATAACTGTCTATATTGCACACATATTAATAACAATTCCATATTTAAAGGGCGATTTTCTCAAAAATCAGCATTTTTTCTATATAAAATATGCATTTTGAATTTATCACATAGGGCATTGTCTGCTTGCCTATTACAGAAATATATTTGGCTGAGAAAATTTTAGTCATAGTTTTCAATATATTTTTCTGCTTTATAAATTTATCCTTCATGTTCACCTCATGCTCGTCATTCAATATTAACTCCCTCTACTGGAGTGATTGCTGACCATTCTCTCTACAAAAACACATTTGCTGTTGAGAGGTCAAGCAAGATGGAATTCTGGAGATGTCCACTGGGTTGGCAAAAGCTGGTCTATGGTGCTCTCTACATAAAGAGATAGAGAGGAGAACAAAAGTAGCATTGAAGTTGCTTAAAATATTCATGGACAGATATCTTGGATTTCTATAGAAAAAATAATCTATTTTCAATGTGACGAAAGGGAACAAAGCAGTGAATGGAAGCAGTTCTAGATTAAAAGAGATGTAAAAGACACAATACATAGACATGTGAACGTTGATTCTGATTCAAATAAGCTATAAAAAGACATTTTTTGATATAATGGGGAAATTTGAAAATGAAAACAATATTAGATGATGAAAAGTAGTTAATTTGAATATTTTTAGTCATGGTAAGGGTGTTGCAGTGGTGCAGGGAAATCTCCATATCTTCACAAGATGCTTATAAAAATATATGTGGTAAAATGATATAAAAGCAGGAATTTTCTTTAAAAAAATCTGTGAATAGATGAAGCAAGATTAGAAAATCTTTATAATAATTGAATCTAAGTAAAGGATCTACAGGAAATTATTCTTTCTTCTTTTCCATATGTTGAATATTTTCCAATTAAAATTAATTTGGAAACATTTTCAATAGGAATAATCCTGTCCTCTATCTCCAGCATAAGGCTGGATTATATACCATGACTATCCTACTGCGGCAAAATGCTTGAAACACTGTATTAAGTGAAAAAGAGAAAACCAACTTTGGATCGCATCAATGAGCTGGCAAGAAAACAAGAAATTCTGAGACCAAAAACTAATTTAAAGCAAGAAAGAAGAGAGGTAAATGGCATTTTATTGGAACCAGCTTCTTGCCCTGAAGACATTATAAAACAAAACCTGACTAAATTGTGCTTTTTTTTTTTTTTTTTAACATATCAGAGACTGGCTCAAAGTAGTTAAGCCTTTTAGTAGAACTTCTGAATACACCTGTGAATTCAAATGACTATAACTTCAGTGTAAGAATGCACTAAATATAAGGCCACTTTCTCTCACCCCATTCTCAGTGAGGAAAACGTGTCTGTGTCAAAATGAAGAACTGGAAAGAAAAAAAACTTCCCTGAGAATTAACAATGATAAGCTAGTTTTAATAGTACTTCACTCTGAATTCAGCTGATCTGGTTGGTTTAAAGAAAAAAATCTAAAGTAAATACAAATCACTCTGCAGGGACTCTGCATGCACAAAAGATTTCCCACTATGACTAAAGTTGCTTGGAAAATGAGCTCACAGTTAAAAATCACAAAACACACAAGGAAATAAGACAAATGAGAAGAGTGTAGAAATAACAGATCATTGAATCAGACTGAAAAAAAGGCTTAAAATTGAATTTTAAAAACTGAATATACATTAAGAATTTCTGCTTTTTATAATGAACAGGAAAGGATAGTGAAAACACAAACAAATTGCAATTAAGTATTACAGGATAAAAAAAAAGACAGAAATGAACTTATTTACAAAACAGAGACTCAGACAAAGAAAACAAACTTATGGGTATGCGGTAGGGGAAGGGGGTGGGAAGGGATGAATTGGGAGTTCAGGGTTTGTAGATACTAATTACTATATATAAAATAGATAATGACAAGGTCCTACTGTAGAGCACAGGGAGCTATATTCAATATCTTGTAGTGACCTCTAATGAGAAAGAATATGAAAAGGAATGTCTATCCTGAATTACTTTGCTGTACACCAGAAACTAACACACCATTATATATCAACTATACTTCAATTAAAGTAATTCATTAATTAATTTTAAAAAGTATTACAGGAGACTGACATTGCTTGCCCCAAAGAACGAGGCTTCCCAGCATTCTGTCTTTGTATAGTCATCTCCCACTTTGAATCTGGGCTTGGCAGTTATTCCTGTTTTGGTCACTGAGAAATTAGTAAGCATATACATACACGTAGATAAGTGATAAGCATTTGCATATTGGGGTGTGTTCTCTAGGAATGTTCCCCTTTAGGAATCAGCCTTCATGCTGCAAATTGGCTTAGGAAATATTACTGAATTATGAGAGAAAATAGAGAAAGAGAGCCAGTGGAGTCTAAGAGAGTCTAAGAGAGCACCAGCCAAGCATCTAGCTGACCTCTGCTATGTAGATGACTTCAACTATGGCACACGGAACTGAGCCCAGTCAACACATAGAATCACAAAAATTAATAAATCTATATTCTTTTAAACCATAGAGTTAGGCAAACTTTCTGTAAAGGGCTAGATAGTACACGTTTTAGGCTTTGTGGATTATACACTGTCTCCTAAATACTCAGTTCTGTCTTGTAACACATAAGCAACAGTAGACAACATGTCAACAAATGAACATGGCTGTGTCCTAATAAAACTTGATTAACAGACACAGGAATTTTATTTTCATATAATTTTCACATGTCAGAAAATATGCTTTATGACCATTTAAGAGTACAAACACCTTTTTTGGCTCATTGGTGTACCAAAACAGGTGCTGCACCTAATTTGGACTTCAGGCTGTTGTTTTCTTAACCCCTGTTTTAAGCAACTAAATTTTGCATCAGTTTGTTACATATCCATAGATAACAAGCAAAACTTGTTACTGGAAGTTGAGTGTTGCTATAAAGAACTTTGCTTGTTACATCTCAAGCCTTTAGTCCTTTATTCTAACTTGACTTTTATTTGGACCTTTATTCCATTTCCATCATGCAGGTCATGGATTTACCTTCTCTCCTAAGTTATAATCCAAGGTTAACTAAATATTATTTTTCAAGTGATGGGGACATAACTAACAAGGTTACTTTACTTGGTATTTGCAAGCTGTAATTCCACATTCATGGGGAATTATTTTACAGACCACTACAAAAACCAACGGTTGAAAGTTTTATAATTAGGTCCAAATAACCCCATCATCTTCCTGTTTTCCTAAGACAGCTGTCTGAATCCATGTATTGCTCATGCTGATTCAACTTTCAGTTCTTGGTTAGAATATTTCTTCGTCTAGTCTTTGAGCCACAGACTTAGGATCAGAAGATGCTGTGTCTTGCCCTTGTAGTAGCCAACAAAATGCAACTTCCATTTTCTGACCTTAATAGTTGAACAGATCATTTTTGTGGAAATAACCAATAATTTGTATATAACTGAACAGTAATAAAATATTTCTATTTTTATTTTATTACCTTATTTTAGTGTCTAATACAAGGATTTTATTTCCATTTTAAGATAGCAGTCTGACTTTAAAAGCTATCTTGAATTGATTTGTTGAGACAGACTTTTTCTCTCATTGTCACTCAGATCTTAAACAGCAGAGCTAAAGGTTTTTGTTTGCTGATGTCTCACCTATAGTGACTACATACCTTTGAATCTTTTACTGAAGAGTCTTTATTTTGAAGTTCCATTTATCTGTTAATACAATGGATACAGCTCAAGGATGTATCTCCAGGGCTTTTCTTATAGGTTTCTACTGAGTTTAAATGTGGTTTTTAGTATAAACTATAAAGAAGCATGATTCATTTAACGAAAAGAATTATTTTTTCTCTATTGTTTCTTTAATTAATTGTAATGTAAAGGTTTGGTAACAAGTGAAAGTCAAACTTATCTATGACCTTATTTTTAGATTTACTGTTAAACATAGGTTTAGGGTTATATCAATAAAACATGTGTTTATTCTTTCCATATATTTTTAAAAGTTATGTCCTAAGAATAGCATAGATAACTTTAGCCTGTACCAGTGACTGATTTTGCTTCTCCACAGTGATAAGTGAAATATATATGTACTGTGCAACTGTCAAATTGAAGTAAAATTCTCGATAAGAGGTCTGATTTAAATTGTAATGTAGCTGTCCTATAGATCTGTGGCAGGAAGAAGTGATTGGGATTTATAAACTTTGGCCATAACCAAGATTTAGAAAGTAGAGACAAAGGTAAGTCAGATTTTTCAGATTATAACAAAACAGCCTGCCAAATAAATACGAGGATTTGTGCATAAAGTCCATTAAAATTGTCCCTGCTGCCCAATGTCCTTCAATCACTTTAGGTAGAATTATATTTCTCCATTCCCTTGGATGTCAGAGAAAACACTCCTGAGGGAATTCTTTTGGTTGACAGGGAAGATCATTTCATGATAATCATCCTTGGTTTACGACACAAGAAGAGACAATAAAATTACTGGCAATTACTCTTAACTGATCCTACTTGGGTAAAATCCAGGAAAATACAACATAATTACTTCCACTGGTTTACATTGCTTTTTCCAATCTATAGATTTTCCGATTAGATGAGAACATTGGGTTGGTCAATCTATTTGGTCCAGCTTTTCCCTCCGACTCCTAAATAAGCAGGGATTTTTATCCCAGGTCCTCCTTCCCAGAGGACAACTTTTTTTTTTTTTTTTATTGGTAGGAGATCTATTTATTCTTGATGATCCCTAATTTTCCCTCCCTTAATGGTCCTAAAACATTTTCAGTTCTTTAGTATCCCCTAGTCTCTTGCCACGGTCTTTTTTCTTAAGTCCTTAATGTGTGTCACTAGTCACTTTATTCCTTCTAGGATCACGTTTCAAACCAGCAGTGAGCCAGTGGTGAAGAGAGAAAGGAAAGACATAAAAAACATGCTAATGCCAAGTAACTGTAACACAATCAAAACTTTTACAACTTCAGGATTGATTTCTTCTTATCAGATTCTCCATGAAAGACTGTTCCTGTTAGTTCATCCGCTTTGAACTGCAACATGAAAAGTTGCTCCCCATCTGTTATCTAAGCCTTAGTCAACCCTAGGCCCTAGATGAGGGAATGACTTGCTATGAAATTTTAAGAGTTGGAATAGGAGAAAAAATCAGCCACAATAACTAAATTAATGTAATATATTCTTTTACTGCAATCTTCAGATCATTATTTGGATAATCTGAAATCCCATATTTATATAGGCAAATTAGCATGTAGGATTTTCAAAACAAACATCTGATGGCATTTCTTCCATGATATATCTGACTGGAAAATTTTTCACTTATTTGGTAACTCTGATTTTATTTTTATAGTTGTTACTTTTATAACAAGAACAGCTCCATTTTATTTTTTTCCTGCCCTAACCTCCTTCCTAAAATGTAGACTGACTGTCAAATATCAATAAAAATATTCTTTATCAACATTCCTATACTATCGACTCTAATCCTTTTCCCTTGTACATTACATAATTCTAAAATTTTGCAAAATCTAAGTTAACCATAATTATAAATAGTCACACAATCTTACACAGCATTTAACAGGTATAAATGAAAAGGAGCAAGTTAGCAAAATCCTCTTTAAAGAAATAAACTCCAACATGAACAAAAGAACTTCATAATTATATAAGATGTTTAATTTTATTTAACTGATTTTAACCACATCACATATTCAGCATTAACAAAGCAAATGATCTGAGATACAAAATAGTTACTCTCAACAGAAATAGACATTTAAATGATAACATTATCACTAGATTCTCCATAAGTCATTTATATCCCATTGGATTTTATAATAACAAGGAAATGGTATTTAAATTCTTCAGGGCAAATAGTATTCTCTTTTCCATGTGTTATTATCCAGTGAATCTCAGTATCTAAGTTAGATTTAATAGCATTTTGAGTTTCTATACTCATTTCTCCACATACTCCATCCCAAACTTAAATTTTATTTCTTATTTTTTAAAAGGTGATATTTAAATTAACATATTTTATAATACCTATGATAGAAGATTTTTAAAAAATGTAAAGTAAGCCTAATGGTACTTTAAAAGAAAAAAACATAGGCTTTAAGTAAGAAATAAATCAAAAGTTAATACGTCTATGTCCCCTTAACATACACTTATCTTTAGAAGATAAATGGAATGTAAGTGCTTGGTTCCTTGCATAATTTTTATTGTAGAAACATAACATATTTTGTACAAATATAGAAGAAAATTAATTAGCATTAAAAGTATCATTTTACATATATAGAACTTTACATAGAACAAGTGGAGGCATAGATATAGTTGGACAATCTTAAAAAGCATTCAAATAATATAAATGATAAAGAATAAGTAAGCAAAAGTTTCCTTATAGAAATCAACTCCTATATGGACAAGGACTATTAATGAAGGGTAGCTTTTGAACAAAAATCTGAAGAAAATAAAGTTGCTAGCCAAGTGGATACTTGGGTTAATAAATATTTTAAGCAGTGGAACCAACAAATGCAATGTCTGTGAGTTGTTACAGAATAGCAAGTAGACCACGAAGAGTGGGTGCAGTGAGCCGGGGTAAAGACCAGTGAAACAGGCTGAAGTCAGAGAACTAATGGGGCCACATTCTGGAAGGCTTTGGAAAATACAATAGGGACTATGGCATTCAGCATGAGTGAGAAGGCTAACTAATGTAGCATTTTTAGAAATGTGTGAAATATTTGGCTTAATTTTAACAGGATCATTCTTGAGGACATACTTAGAACATGAAAAGAGTTAAATCAGGGAGACAGTTTCTTAGAGTTTGTTGGATTAATCAAAGAGAAAGGTATAGGAGCTTAGACAGGGTGGTGAAAATAAAGAAGTTAGATGTGATCAGTTACAAATGTATTTTCAAGGTCAAGTCAACAAAATTTTCAGGTGGATTAAATGATACTAAATTTTTTGTTTTATTTCTAAAAGCAGTTGGAAAGGAGGAATGTGATGAGGTATAGTTTCTGGGTAGACAATCAGATTCTTGAATAAGAAGAAAGAATGTTAAATCTTGGTATTTATCCCACAGGTGACTATGATAAAAGTCACCTGTTGGTACTAACATGTTGGCAGACTATTAAAATGGAAAAGGCAAGGAGGCTCTTGGAGGACATAGAGGAAAAATAATTTTCATAGGAAGATAAGGATTTGGCAATCAATATCCATTGATTAATAAAACAAATATTTATGAGCATTTATTAAATACCAGTCATTCTTCTAGGCATGATGAATAGAGCATTCAACCATAGAGAGAAAATAGACTCTCTCTAAGATCAAAAATACTTATGATAATAGTTTTCATTCATGGTAAATGTACTACTAAATGTACTACTGTTACTGGAAGAGGGAAGAGAGGGTGAAATGGTGGTCACAATCTCTGCTCTTGTGCATTTCACGTTGAAAAGGGGTAGGGATGTGTGTATGTGCGTGTGGTTAAAGCATCATATAACATATAATATGGAAACAAGCTGTTATGAACTGAATTGTGCCACCCACCCCCAACACACACACAAAATACATGTTAAATGTCCTAACCTCCTCAGAGACTATATTTGAAGATAGGGCTTTTAGGGTGGTAAATAAGATTAAATAAAGTTATAAGGGTGGGGCCCTATCTGAAAGGATTGGTGTTCTTTTAAGAAGAGGAAGAGATACCAAAAACCCCTCTTTGCACGTGCAGAAAGGAAGGTTTCTGTTAAGACACAGAGAGCAGGTGGTATTTGGCAAGCCAGGAAAAGATATCTCACCAGAAACCAATCCTGCAGACTTCTTGATCATCTGTCTCCAGAACTATGAGAAAATAAAATTATATTATTTAAGTGATCCAGTCTGTGTTATTCTGTTATGGCAGCCCTAGCAGACAACATTTTACATTACACTGTCACTGGGTTTGTTTTTTTTTTTTATTTCTGTGTCATGTTAACAATCAATGTTTAATGCACATAATAGAAAGTAAACTGGTAAATTTAGTGGATATAAAGCTAACACAGGGTCTTTGGTGCTTATACAAATTTTGGAAAGGCTGAAGAACACAGACTTTAGGCTGGACTGTATGAACACTCTGAACAGCACCTAGAATTATTCTGCCAGAGAACTGTTAACTTTTGAACCATTTAGATACCAGAGAGTTAGAAAGCACTGATTGATAATTCGCCAGTCATGGCTGCTGGCTCTAAGATTACTCTCACTTGGCTGTGTATAATCTGGATTTGGGAAGACCCAGACTTCTTGTTAACTTCTGTTAGCTCCAGAACTATGCTGCACCTCTAAGATTCTTACTAGTCATCTGGAGGTCTAGAACACTCTTTCTCTCCTTAACTAAGTTCTGAATTCAGGTTTCATGTAAATTGTTCTGATGGTCAAAAGGTACCAAGAAACTGAGTTGCAAGGAGATCTTCTAAATGCTAGATTCAAGAAGGTGTGACAATGCAGATTCTGGATATCTAGCCCTTGCAGTCCAGGAGGGCACATTTGGAAATTGAAAGAGACTTTGGGTGCTATTCTACCATACCTAACTACTAATTAGGAAAATTAAGTATTAATTATGAAATAAAAAGCACTCCTAATGAATAGATGATTGTCAGAATTTTTTTGTGAGATGACCACAGGCAGGTTGATGTTGGAATAACAGAGAAAGAACCGCAAACAGGTTAGTGATAATGCTCCTAATTTTTATATTAAATGTGCTCATGAGAGAAGCAACAGATAGGTCAGGATGCTGTTCTTTGTGAAGATACATGGAGAATTCATAGCAGTGTTTTGATTTCCTACTATCTAACTTCAAAAGAATGCCTTCTTATTAAAATCTGTTCATATGTTAAAGCCTAAGGGAAGCTGTTGAATTAAATACATCAAAATGAATAAATCACCACCTTGGTACCTTTTCAATTGATCTCCAAGAAGTGTTGTAACTCTTCAGTAACCTTTGTGATATTTTTAAAATAAGTGATATGAGTTAATATGCCCTTTTCTATACATGAAAATAAAACTACTCTGAACTTAATAGAATAATGGGATAAATGTTCAATTTTGCTTTTTGTCTTTTTTCTCTATTCAGTGGATTTTTTTTCAGGGTATTTTACTCTGAACTTTAAACAGCAGGTAGCCTATGGGTGGACCCCAGAGTTCTATAGATTATATGAAACTGTGTGTACTTTTAGTGTAAGATGATTTTCTAGGCAAAGGAAGGACAAATATTTGTTAGATCATATTTTGACATCTGTAACCCCAAAATGCTTAAAAATCACTTTTTATACAAATCTTTCACTTTTCTCTAAACAAAATTAATTAGCCCTTGGGGAGCTAGAACTGTGTATGATTTTGGTCTCACAAATATCATTCTCCAGTCGAGTTAACTGGGGCATCATGGTGATCTCAATCCAGTACTAATCTTTTCAGAAGCATCTTGTATTTATTAAGTGCATTTTTACATTTAATTTAATTTACTTGAGAATTTCCTTAGAGTCAGATTTTTTTTTTTTTAAGAGAAAGACTCAGAATTAGCCCTCAGTGAGGAGATATCTTATCTTCTTTTAACAGGCTTTTTATTTTTTCTGTGAATTGAGATTGGGCAATAGATTGTAAGGATTAACCAGCTGAAAATGTAATACTCACTGTGCAGTCATAAGAGAGAAATTTAATCTTTAAAACTACAAGGAATGTGATCTAGAACTCAATGCAATTTACTTTATTTCTGATATTAGACTCTGTAAACAAATGTGCAGTATAATAAAGATAATGAGTCTAAGGAATGCCCATATTGAGAATAGAATGTCTTAAAGGAATTTATCTGTTTATGGTGTCTTAATTTGTTCTTGAACTAATATAATTTTTCTCACTTAACTCAAAAGGTCCTTAGCATTAAGGTTTGTTTGATTTGAACCTCTAATTTAGTTTTTTAGTTCCATACACTCAGTTATTCATTTCTTGAATAATTTTCAAAGAGTAAATATAATTTCATTACTAGTTTGAATATGTCTTCTAGAGTCAATGGCTGTTAGTAACCTTGTGAATTGCCCACTTATAAAAAAATTTCTAACCACTGATTTTCAACTCATGGGATACCCTATATTTCCAGTGATGATTCTCTGGAGACCATTTCCTTTGTTGGTTTATAGATGTTAATGACTTGAAGTATTAAATATCCATTCATATGTATGTAAATTATTGAAAGTATGAAGAAACTTTCTCAATTCTTTTGACTAGGACCTGTTGACTTTGAAGACAGGATGGGATGAGGTCATCAGAAAACCAAAACCAAAGTGTAAGAAAATAAAATATATGAAATCACATCCTCACCAAAACTAAAAGCATAGCCAACTTACAGTTTAGGGAGGACTCCTGTTTTTAGTCAATAGGACTGTTTCAAAGTATATTACTTAGATAAAGCAGCTGAGCTGCAAAAGCATGCATTTTTATTGTTAGGATTTCACGATTTGAGGTGGCTGTTTCCTTGGAGCTTCATCATGGGTCTCTCCACTGCAGCTCTTACCAATGGTCAATCATTCAATTTTATGTAAATATTGTTAGTATGCATACAACCATGTAGACAAATATAAAACATACAGAATTATTATAAGGAAAAAACAAAGGTGGTTACCCTAGTAGCTACCACCTAGAAACCAAGAAATAAAACTATGACAGCTCCAAAACTTGTTCTATGTGCCCAATCACAGTAAGAACCCATCCCCTCTCTCCAAGTGGAAACACTTCCTTGACTGCAATCACCTCTTTATGTTTCTTCATGTCCATCCCAATTTGTTAAAAGTTAAAAGGTATCTCTAATTGAAAAAAAAAAAAGCTCCAGAGTTGTTTATATCTCTGATCTTAGAAATCTTATTCTTATGATAATCCAAAATGAACTTTTACCTTGCTAAGATTTGCTCTTTTTTCCTGAAGATACACTGTTAGGCTATTCTTTTTCCCAGAACACAGAGTTTCCAGTAATTGTGTTGGTATAATGTTCTAATCATTTTCTTCTGTGGGTTAAATTTGTAATTTCTTTTACTTTGTTCTTCTCAAACTAAAGTCCCCAAACCATTGTCATGAAAATCACCACAGAATTGGTTAGACATATATATTCTTAGACCTTGTTCCAAATCCACTGAATTAAAAACTCCAAGGTAGGGTACTGTCATCTTCCTTTCATTGCCAGCTTCCCATGTAATGACATACTCACATCTTTTAAATCACCATGGGTGGGCAACTCTGAACTGTAATAAAGACAGCAGGGAATGAACATGAAATCAATTTAGGAATTTAACTTATCTCCTTTTAATCTTAATTTTCTTTTTCCTAGTGGTCTTCTCTTCTTCCTTTCTCCATTCCTCAATTTTTACAATAACGACAAAGTTTTTCAGATGACAAAGAAATTACTAAGAAAATGTGGATGGCTTAGACTATACTACTATGGTCAAGGTTTGCAGAATAGACTTCTTGAAATAGAAAAGATAATCCTGCCAATTTCCCCAGTTCATTCATGTCTATCCATCAAAAATGTTTCCTTCTCACTAAGTACTCAAAAAGGGAAATGAAGGCTAGCTTGTAGGATTCTGTGCAGACTGAGATGGAAACTAAACTCTTAGGCAACTTTTGCTCTGTTTTTCATTCTCATTTCTAGAGATTATTTTGCTTGGAATAGATGTGACTAACAACTGATGCAGTATCACTGATACCACCTGTCACATAATAGGATGTGCATCCCCATATGATATCTCTCTTTTGAGATGGTCACGTGAAGAGAAAACCATAAAACTAATAGAGTAATAGTGACAAATAAGCTGAGTATAGGGAGTGTTTCAGAAAAGGAGAACTTCAGTTTCAAATGCAGGTGAAAGATCAAGTAACATAAGATATACAAATCCACTGGCTTTTTTCCCCTTTTTTAAATGAAGTATAGTTAGTTTACAATGTTTTATCAGTTTCTGGTGTACAGCATCATGTTTCAGTCATACATACACATACACACATTCCTCTTACATATTCTTTTTCATTATAGGTTACTACAAGATATTGAATAAGTTCCCTGTTCTATACAGAAGAAACTTGTTGTTTGTCTATTTTATATATAATAGTATCTGCAAATCTCACGCTCCCAATTTATCCCTTTGCACCCCCTTTTGCCCCTGGTAACCATAAGTTTGTTTTCTGTGTAAGTCAGTTTCTGTTTTGTTAGTAAGTTCATTGTCTTTTTCTTTTTTTCCTTTTTTAGATTCCACATATGAGTGATATCATATGGTATTTTTCTTGCTCTTTCTGGCTTACTTCACTTAGAATGACATTCTCCAGGTCCATCCATGTTGCTGCAAATGGCATTGTTTTATTTTTTATGGCTGAGTAGTATCCCATTGTATACATATACCATAGCTTCTTTATCCAGTCATCTGTCGATGGACATTTAGGTTGCTTCCATGTCTTGGCTATTGTAAATAGGGCTGCTAGGAACACTGGGGTGGATGTATCTTTTCAAATTAGAGTTCGCTCTGAATATATGCCCAGGAATGGGATTGCTGGAACATATGATAAGTCTGTTTTTAGTTTTTTGAGGAATCTCCATACTGTTTTCCATTATGGCTGCACCAAACTACATTCCCACCAACAGTGTAGGAGGGTTCCCTTTTTCTCCACAACCTCTCCAGCATTTATTATTTGTGGACTTTTGAATGATGGCCATTCTGACTGGAATGAGGTGATACCTCATTGTAGTTTTGATTTGCATTTCACTAATAATTAGAGAGCATTTTTGAGCATTTTTTTCATGTGCCTATTGGCCATTTGTATGCCTTCACTGGTCTTCTTAGACTTAGGTCTTCTGCCCATTTTTGGATTGGGTTGTTTGTTTTTTTGTTATTAAGTTGTATGAGCTGTTTATATATTCTGGAAATTAAGCCCTTGTCAGTCTCGTAATTTGCAAATATTTTCTCCCAATTTGTAGGCTGTCATTTTGTTTTGTTTTTGGTTTCCTTTGCTGTGCAAAAGCTTATCAGTTTAATCAAGTCCCATTTGTTTATTTTTGTTTTTATTTATATTATCTGGTAGGCAGATGACATTATACTATATACAGAAAACCCTAAAGGCTCTACACAAAAACTACTAGAGCTTATAAAACAATTTGACAAGGTAGCAGGATACAAGATTAATATACAGAAGTTAGTTGCATTTCTTTACACTAACAATAAAATATCAGAAAAGAAAAATAAAGAAACAATCCCTTATAAAATTCATCCAAAAAAATAAAATACTGAAGAATAAACCTGACCAAGGAGGTGAAAGACTTATATGCAGATAATTACAGAAAATTGACTAAGGAAATTAAAGATTATTTAAAGAAATGGAAAGAGATTCCATGCTCTTGGATTGGAAGAATTAATATTGTTAAAATGGCCATAGTACCCCAAGCAATCTAGAGACTTACGGGGATCTCCATCAAATTACCCAGGGCATTTTCCATTGGCTTTTTTAACATGGGCAATACAGATTCCTCCATCCAGAGCTTATTCACATATTGATGGGGGCAGTAACCACCTTGGGAAGGATTCATGAGTGAGCAGGAGATGAGGGCATTTTGAGAAATTTCAGTGGAGTTATATTTTTAAAATTTTGTCCCTGAAGGTGAACAGACATGATATTATTGCTAGATATAGACAGATAAGGTGACAATTCTTGGTTGTTTTTGTTGTCATGCTCATTGTACTTACACTGAGAAGAGTTTAATCATGTTCAGATTTTGATGAACAGTATTATGTAGCATATGATCCTTTGAAGGCCTAAGAAGGGAATAACTGGTTGTGTAAGGGTCTTTATAGAATTGGAACGTGGGGAAATTACATTTTCTTTATTGAAGCTGGAAGAAGCTAAGAGAGAATGAATAAAAATTAAGATGTGTATTTTGTTTAAAAACAGCAAATTAAAATAAAAGAGCATCCCCAACTGGCGTTTTCTATTTTCTCTGTTAAGTGGGAGGTGAGAGGGTTTGCTTAAAGTGAGAGAATAGTTATAGGAAGGATATGGATATTGAGGAGATTGGAAAAGTGCTGAAATTGTTAGGACAATGGCTGGGATCTTCAGACTTTATTTGGAACAGAGTTGAAATTAGTAAATTTATATTAACACTAATCTGTCCTGTTGCTTGATTATTTTATGGCAGCTTTAAATAGAGAAAGGGACTAAGTGGATTATTATAGATTTAGAGTTTGGATATATTGAATAAACCACAAAATGATGAGAAACAATAAAATACTAAGAAAGAAAATTTATGCATAAGATTATCACTGTTATTATTATTTGCCAACAATAAATGTCAAGAGGATTTAGACAAACAGGCTGGAAAAACACTAGAATGTGAGCAAAATGTGAAATAATTGATTAGTGGTTTTGTAGGATAGCTATTTCTACTCCATGAACAATTTGATGAAGTGAAGTATAAGATTACTTAAACTGAAACAGTGAAAAAAAATCCATCTCATGGTGTTGGTTGGTGCCACCATGACAATATCAACAATTTTTTGTAGGGAGCAAAATTGAAAGCAAGAAGCAAAGTTTCTAGAAAATGAGCATATGGGAAAAAAGTGGACAGGAAAAATAATAAAGTCAAGTGTGAGATTCTCCAAAAACCATGGCTGGTTTTTCACTTACTATTTTTTCCCTCAATTTTTGCTTCGTTGCTTTCACTTTATTCTTTGTTCATTTATTGCTTTACATGTATTAACAGAACTGTAGAATGGTAATTGTCTTAAGGCAACACTGAATGATGAGGATAAAGACTTACCTCTTGATTCTGTAGTACAGAAGTTGTGAGACTTTAAAGAGGGTCTCAAAGAGAAACAGTGTCTTCAGAGATAAGTCAGAATTCAGTTGAAGCAAAGAAATAAAGGGACCCCTCTGAGCATGTGGTCATCTACCAGTATCTCCCAGTGTAAATTTATTGAAGAGAATTAACTCCCCAAACAGCGACTAGATTTACTTGATATCTTTGCAATAAAAGATTGCATTGAGACGAAGTTCTAGCATATGGAATGTGAATGAAAGTCATGTTTCTCCTTCCAGGCCCAGCCCATAACATCTGCTGTGCTTACTTCTCCGTGCTATTTTCACATTCTGGCCATCTGGCTGGAGTGGAGATGCCACCTAGAAAGACCTTGAAATCCCTAGACTGAGCCTAACAGTGTTTCTCAGACTGGGTTCTTGAATTACTGCAGGAAATGGACCGATTTGTTTACACAATACTGTCATACGGGCAACAAATATACATGAATTGTGTAAGAGCCATTATAAGATCCAGAGTTAGTTTTGCTATCACTGCTAACTTTAGCAAGTGATACACAGAGTTCAGTTGTGTATTTACTTGTTTTTTTATTAGATTGGTTGGCTGGCTGGTTGATTTTAATAAAGAATTGAATCCAGATGACAAAGCAGAATGGTTTGGGTTTAAAGACAGAAGAGGAGGACCAGGTTAGAAAAAGAACGTATATTATCACTGAAGTAATTAGCTTCTGTCAAGGCTACTTTGCCTGAGTGCTAGCCTTATACTTTTTGTGTTTACTGACCAAAATGGAGATAGAGCAATAAGTAAATTCAGAACTCAATTTCTTCAAGTTTAGTGGATGGAAGACATGGTATTTATGACTTCAGTTTGTATGATCTGAGCATATGCAACCTGCTAAATACAAGGACTCAATCCCAGCTTTTTTACCCAGGGGGTGCAGCTTGTCCCAGCAACTGTAAGTCATCACATGTTTTAAAGTGAATTGTTTATAATTTGAAAATCAAAATATTTTTACTTCTTTTTGTACAATAAGGATGTTATTTTTAATAAAATTTAGACCCAATCAAATTTGTTTAAGACTGAGAAAGTAGAAAGGACAAAGCAAAAAAAAGTATTAAAAAATACTTAAGGGTATGCACACGCCCACGCACTCACCACTCTTCACCCCCATGTGTATATATATATATGTATATATACACCACTCAAATATACTCTGACTATGTGGCTGCTTTAGCCTGAATTATTTTAATTCCTAAAGCTGTATGTTGGTCTAGGAGCCATAAACTTCCTTTGTAAATCCTATATAGGTGGTTAAGAGATTCACTTTGAAAAGTAGGAGCTTTTGCCTCCTATTTGTTTTGCCTATTTGTTCCAGTAACAACAGCAAAAATAAATGCAGATTCTTCATTTTATTATTCATTTAATGTTATATCAATTTATTGGAAAATCCTTCTGGACTTTCTTCCAAATGGAGACAGAAACTCCTAAGGGTAAATGACAATCAAATACTTTCTACTCTAGGACTAAACACAGGAAAAAGTCTGTATAAAGGAAAGGGAGATGAGAATAAAAACAACAAAAAACAAACACTTTCAAATACATGTTTTTTAAATTTACATATTGTTAAAGTTTATTAAAATTTTAAATGTAAAATAAATGTATATATTGCTGTTATAGCTGGAATATTTCCAGCTTTAATCTCTTGTGATACAGATTGAGAAGAAAACAACTTACAGAGATTAAAGGGCCTACAATTTTTTAATTCTCATTCCATGTTTTCTCTTTTTTAATGAATCAATTTAAATTTATCTTAAACAGTGCAATCTAATGATAATTCTGGCTGAGCCAGAGGGTATAAAATGCAATCAACTTTTTTCTGCTTAATAAGTGTTGCAATGCCTTGGTGTAAACATTGCTTATATTTGTTTGTATACTTATGTTGAAATCCCAAGTAGAAAAGAAGCAATCTTTATTATACCAAATCTCTAAATATTATTCCTTTGAATCAACATTATGAAATATACAACTTATGCAAATTAAACCCAAATAATAAGAATCTGTAAATATAATGTAATCATTTGTCTCCAAAAATTGAAAATGATACAGAGGAATTTTCCCTTTATTAGTTTCCAGAATTATGTATTTTTTTAAACTGAAGATACTTCAAACTTTGTTACGAACCCCAAAATGAGTGTCTTAGTAGTAAACTGTACAAGACTCTCTGAATGCTTTCAGAAACAAATACATAGGAGAATCAATAAATCAAAATGTGCATTTTATTTTTCAGTCTTTCTTCAAAGAACTCAAGATCAGTGGTAAAAGATTCCTAAGTAATAGTAAATAATGTCTCAGAAAGAGAAATGAGTCTATTTCAAAATTATAGAAATGACTGCTCTTGAGTATACTGTTTTCAAAAGGGGCATTTTAACTTGTTTGAAATAAATTATTAAATATTGTACTGCTAGTTAATACATATTTAATTAACTGAAGTTTAAGTTACTTACCTTTTTATTTCTGCCATTTACTGAAACTTTTTATATATAGCATTTAAGTTTTAGCCTTACTAAGTGTGGTAAATAAAACCATTTTTATTTGCCTGTCATAAAAATATACATTTCTGTGACAGGCAACAGTCACTAAGAACTTATGATATTTCAAACACTAAAATGCTAGAGAGAGAGAAAGGAGTAGGTTTGAAGAAGACTCTTTTCATGGACTTATCTTCCAGTGATGTACATAAAAACAAAAAAGTGAATAAAGAAATAACTAATGTAATACGACACAATGTAATAAAACCCAGGTAGATGAGTAAATGCAGTGGCTGAATTGGGAAGATGGGGCTATTATTTTAAGGAGGAAGTCAGGATAAGCTCTTCCTTGTCAAAATGCAAGCAAATTCTACATGAAGATGAGGAGAGGAGCCAGCCATATGAAGATCCGAGGGAGGACTGTTTCAGGAGGATGGATTAGTGGACTGAATGCCCTAAAATGAGAATAAGGTTGGCCTGAGTGAGGAAATGCCAGAAGACAAGCAAGTTATTTTAGATGTGATTAACATTTAAATCAGCAGACTTTGAATAAAGCAGATTACTCTCCAGAATGTGGGCAAAACTTACCCAATCAGTTGAAGGCCTTAAGAGAAAAGACTGAAAGAAGAGGAGGAAAGGAAAAAGGAGTTCTGCTTCCAGAATGCTTTCAGACTCAAGACTGTGACATGAACTCCTACTAGACTTTCTAGACTGTTGGCCTGCCATGTTGATAACAAACTTGCTACCCTCACAATTGCATGAGCCAGTTACCTACAGTCACTTCTCTCTGTCTCTCTCTCCTCTCCTTCTCTCTGTCTCTTTCTCAGTCTAAGTTAGAGAGATTGGCTCTCTCTAACTTATTTGGTTCTATTGTTCCTCCTATTGGTTCTGTTTTTCTGGAGAACCCTCATTGATACGTAGGTTATTGGGTTTATATGCATATGGTTAATGGAATGTATATGAGTGAAAGAGGGAAATTAAGAACTCATCTTATGTTTTAGTTCTGAACAACACAGTGAACCCTGATGCCATTAACTCAGATTCAGGAAACACAGAACTGCTGTAAGTAGAGAAGAGTAGATCAAGATGTCTGTTCTGCGCAGATTGAGGTCTGTTAGAAATTCAAATGGAGATGTTAGGTAAGCAATCAGATAGAAAGATCTGGAGTGAAAACAGAAGTCAGGAATGCAGAGAAAGTTCAGAGTTATCACTTTGTAGATACTATTTAAAGCTATGGGTCTAGATGAGATCATCTAGAAAGAGAGTTGATGGAGGACCTAGGACTGGGCCTAGATAAGAAAGAAGGAGAGCACAAAGGACGGTGGGTATAATTGGACAGACTGTAAGAAGTAATATAAGAAGAAGAGTGGCCAAAACAAGAATAGAGAAGGGACCAAGAGATGGGGCAAGAGAAGGTCAGTGATGCCCTTGAGAGGAGAAGTTTCAGAGAAGCAGATCAGGACAAAATCCCAAAGGGAAATAAGCTAATTTAAAAAAAAAAAAAAAAGATTGCTTGAAAATGGAGATGGTGACAAGTCATCATTTGATCATGTTGATATCAGTGGTTAAAAGTACATTAAGAATATTATAAAATTCTGTTGTGCCCCTTACACTAGACTTTATCTTGTGAGTTTTTCATGACTTCTAAAATAAATATATCTAACAGTGGATTATTTCCCTGTAATTTGCTTTTTTCCCCATAAAATTAAGTAAAGAAAATAAACTGGAGAATTATAAGGTCTATTATTTTCCTTCATGATTTATTAATGTAATTTTGTTTTGTTTTCTTTTAGAAAAAGAGGCTAAGGTTGCAGTTTAGTTTTCTTACGGTCTCTATAGATAAGAACTAGCTTAGTGTTTTTTTTCTTTCAAGTATATTTAGTTATACAGAAAGTCAATGGCCAATAGGAATCTTTCCATAATAATGAAGAAAAGCAATACTTCAGACTCATTAAATATGACTGTGACTTTGAATGGCAATAAAGAATAAAATAAAACTAAAGCAATATTCAGATAACCATATGAAATTCTGGGGCAGGGGACTGGAAAGGGGACTTGCAGCTTCTTTAATCCCATTACAATAAAACCAGACACATGTTTTACGGATTAAAATATATCTAATTGAAGTACATTTTAACATTGAAAATGCCACAGGTTTAAGACAGAAACAAATTCTTAAAGAATTTTAACGACTAAAACAAAATGAAATCGCACTGAATCCAATTGATAAGAAAGCCACCTTTACCCTTGTGAACCACATTATGCATAGCATAAAGTCAGTTATGTTTTCACAACAACAACAACAAAAAGGTAATTATGTGAATGATGGAGGTGTTAGCTAACACTATGGTGATAATCATTTTGCAGCATATAAATGTATCAAAAAAACATATTGTATACCTTAAACTACAAAATTTTACATCAATTGTATTTCAATAAAGCTGGAGGAAAAAGTTAGTTATAAATAGTGTTCATAGTCAAATGGGGGGAGGGCAATTTGGGAAAAAGCTCACAACTATCTTTAGTACTGAGAATAAAACACAATAAAACAAAAATAAAAAATGAAACAAAAAAACTCCAGTATCAGTGCTCTTGAGGTATAATGCTCTTCTTTTATATATATATATATATATATATATATATATATATATATATATATATATGTATCAGATTACAAAATTTCTATAAAGATTAAAATTTAGAATAATTTGTATCAATATCATTAACAAATTAGGACATTAGGTGAATATACAGAAGACATTTAATACAATAATGTTAATAATTCACTTTTACATGTAGTTCTGAAACATTCATATTTTTACACATTAAAAATACCTCTTATTAAAGAAATATAATAATAAAAGTTCATTGGGATACTTCATGAATTTATAAGCATATCAAATATATCAAGATAAACTAAAAATAATAATTAAATGATTAAATGAAAGTGTATAAATATCTTTTTTTTAGTTCTTAAAGAAAGTAAGATTATTTTCTTGCTTTTTTTTCCCATATTATACTATATTAGTTTGATTTTAGCAAAGGACCAATAAACTAGATGTTTTAAATGACAGAAATACATCATCTCCCAGTTCCGGAGGGTGGAAGTCCAAGATCAAGGTGTCAGCAGTTTGGTTCCTTCTAAGCGCTGTATGGGAGGATCTGTTCCATGCGTCTCTCATAGCTTCTGGTGTTTTGTTACTAATCTTTGTTGTTCCCTGGCTTGTAGACCATCACCTTGATCTCTGTCTTCATGTTCATATGATGTTGTCTATTTGTGCATATCTGTGCCCAGATTTTCCCCCAATATAAAAATATCAATCATATTGGCTTAGAATTTGCTCCAATGACCTTGCTTTAACTGGATTACCTCTGTACAGAACTTATATTTAAATAAAGCGATATTCTAAGGTTAGGACTTTAACATGTGCATTTTGGGGGGCATAATTCAACCCATAACAATCTGCCTTCTGGCCTCACAAAATTCATATTCTTCTCATTGCAAAATGTTTGTCAGAGCCCAACACCCCCAAGTATCTTAACTCATTCTAGTACCAACTTTAAGTTTAAAATCTCTACTAAGTATTATCTAAATCAAGTATGGGTGAGACTTGAGATATGATTCATCCGGAAGCAAATTTGCTATCCATCTGTGAACCTGCGAAACCAGATAACAAGTTATCTGTTTCCAGAATACAGTGATGGTACAGACATAGGATAGATGTTCTATTCCAAAAGAGAGAAATCAGAAATTGGGGAAAAAAAAAAAAAGGATTGTAGGTCTCCAGCAAGTCTAAAACCTGGCAGGGCAAATTCCATTAGATTTTAAGGTATGAGGATAATCCTTCTTGGTTTGATGATGCTCTGCTTTCTGGGCTGACTAGGGAGGAAGCTCACCCTCTAAGACCGGGGCTGTGAGCTCCCACCCTCCTTCCTGCTTGATGGCCCCATTCCCTATGCCTTGGGTGGCAGTCTGCCCACTAGAACCTGAAATAAAGTGGTTCTGCTCTCTGGATCCATGACTCCAACCTCACAGTATTTTTTCCTTTAATGGCTCTGTCCTCAAGTCATTCTTCCTTCATTTCACCCCATCTCTGTCTCTGCAGTCCAGGCTGGCAGTGTTTCTGCTCTTACAGAATTCTTAAAAATCTTGTTAGCCTCCCATGCAATTCACAGAGATCCAAGACACCCTGCCAGAGGATCTTTCACAGATGATTCCTGAATAATTACATGTTTATTCTGCTGATGATTGAATGGGTCATGCATTACATGCCTCACCTATTTAGCAAAATGTTGTCTTGCTACCTATTTGACTCTTTTTGAAATGCACACTATCTGAATAAAATGAAATCCTTCAAGGCATCAAATGCTGGTTTCTTTTTGCTGAGGAATTCTTATTATTTATTTCTCTCCTCTTACATTTCACTATAAGCAGCAAAGAAACATCACTCTATTCCTTCAGTCTTTCCTTGGAAATCTCAGCTAAATGTCCAAGTTATCCCCACTGGTCTACTTTTCATACAACAAAATACTATTCAAATAAATCCTTTGTCTCTTTGTAATAAGATTCGTATTTTCTCCAGTTTCCAACAACACATTTCTCATTTCCATCTGTGGTCTACCAGAATTGTTTTTAATATCCATTATTTCTAGCAATATTCTGTTCATGATGGTATGTATATTTTCTAAGACAATAGAAACATTTTCAATAGCTCTCCTGTTTTCTTTCTGATTCATCAGAATTATTGTTAACATCCATATTTTTATCAACGGTCTTTTCAAGCCAATCTAGACCTTTTCGAATCACACACCTCAAACCTCTTTCAGCTTCTACTTAACATCCAATTCCAAAGTTACTTCCACATTTTTAAATATTCATTCCAGTTGCATCCCACTGTTGGTATCAAAATCTGTATTGTTTGCTAGGGCTGTCATAACAAATTGCCACAGATTGTGTGGTGTAAACAACAAAAATATATTGTCTCATGGTTCTAGAGGCCAGATGTTCAAGATCAAAGTGAAGTAAAGTTGGTTCCTTTTGAGAGCTGTGAGTAAGTAACTATTCCATGCCTCTCACCTAGCTTCTGGGGGTTTGCTGTAAATCCTTAGCATTGCTTCCTGCTTATGCTGAGACCCCAAATTATTTGCTTTCTCTCATGCTATCTGAATAGAAAGTGACCTGGAAAGCTACTTAATTTTTTATTATGTATATTTATCTATTTTACAGATTTCTTCTTGTCTATTGTGATATGATTCTTCCATATGACATTTCTAATTGCCTATATAACATTGAAATACTTTAGCTTTAAGGTTTGGCTGAGATTAATATTTTTATCAATAAAATTCTTTCTTATAACGTTCCCCTTCAGTGACTTTAATAATATTGCACTATCTTTACCTTTTTTCCAAACTCTACCTCTTACATGCACTGTACATAATTTAGATGTCTCTCTTTTATTTTTATTATTTCCTTTTCCACCATGTCTTGTCCCCATTTAATTTGTACTTAATAAACCCTTCGCTGCAATTGCCTTCTAAACCTCAATCTATATTCTGAACTTCAGGCTCTAATAATTCAAAAGGCTGTCCGTATCCTTGTCACTGGATGGCCTCATATCTATCATTTGTCACAAGCCAAAATTCCACATAAAAATTCTTCCTGCCCTCACTTTTACTATTGATGTCACCTGGCTCAGCCTTAGAGTCATGTAGACTCTCCCATCTATCTTATACCATAACTTATATGCCACCAAAAATAATAGATTCTTCTTATTTATAGTATTTCAAATATCAACCCCATTACTACATCCATGAATAAAATGCTAGTTTCTGTGCCCCTTACTTAGGATATTTTAATATTCTCCCTATTTTTCTTGTGTCCTTTGATGTCACTCCATCTCACTCTCCTAGCAGCATCATCAAGTCAATGTAATCAAATTTCATGCGCTGATATATCAAGGTGTCTATTAGATACCCAGATCTGATGTCCTGTATTCGAGAAACAAATTCTAGTTGGGCAACAGGTATATAAAAATAGGTGTGATACTAATCGTAAGTGCTAAAGTAGAAACATGCATACTTTGATTATGAATACAGACAATTCATAAAATTACTTCTTGGGGATTCAGGGTAAATATATGATGGAGCTTGTAATGGAAGATGAATAGGAGTTCCAATGGTTGATAAACACATTCCAAACACTAGAAAAGTCAAGTGCAAATGAATCGTGGCATCCAAGCACAGATCTTCTTCACTTATGATGGGGTTATGTTCCAATAAGCTCATTGTAACTTGAAAATATTATAAGTCAAAAAAGCATTTAATACACCTAATCTACTGAACATTATAGCTTAGCTTAGCTTTCCTTAAACATTCATAGAACATTTACCTTAGTCTACAGTTGGCAAAAATATCTAACCCAAAGCCTATTTTATAATGAAGTGTTGATGAGCTCATGTAATTTATTGAATAATATACTGCAAGTGAAGAACAGGGTGGTTGTACGTTTACAGGCGGTTATAAGTGTTTACTCTCAGGATGCATCATGAGAGAGTGTAGTCAGGTATCGCTAGCCAGAAAAATATCAAAATTGAACACTCAGAATATGGTTTCTACTGAAGGCCTATCATTTTCACACCATTGTAAGGTCAAAAAATTGTAAGTTAAACCATAATAAGTCAGGGTCCTTCAGTATGTGGAAATTTAGTGAGTGGCAGGTTGTTGTCAATGAGAGAAAGAAAGCAGAGCTGGAATTGGCAAATATCCCAAGTTATCTAAGAGCTTGATGGAAATGTATGTTATAATGCAGGGAATGAGTAGAGTGATGAGGGTTGAAGGTAACAAATTTAATTGAATGTCTTTCAAAAGGGGACTTCTTGTTTCCGCTGTGACATATGAAAAGTTGAAATCTGTCAGTCCCACACTTAATAAGAGAAAGTTTAACAAATTGAAAATGATTAATGTTGGTCAGACTCATCAGAGAACTGAGGTAACAGAGTACTGCTACCCCCATATCCAGAAAGAGGTACAGCCAGAGAGACACAGCTAAGATTTGCTTATTTGAAACAGAAGCTGCTGGAGCTGTAAACTAGTTGGAGGACTTGATTGGTGACCTATAGTTGGCCTTTGAACAACATGAGGGTTAGGGGACGCCTTACCCCGGCTCAGTGGAAAATCCAGGTATAATTTTTTAGTTGGCCCTCCATATCCATGGTTCTCTATCTGCAGCTTCAACCAGGTGTGGAGTGGGTAATACTATAGTATTTACATTGAAAAAAATCTATGCATGAGTGGATGCATGTAGTTCAAACCCATGTTGTTCAAGGGTCAGCTGCTATTTTAATTATTAGAGCCTGAGTCTAGACAAGCACAGGAATGAGAAATATCTTGAGGCTGCAGGTTTAGGAAAACCTACACTTTCATGACCTTTACCCCAAGGAACCTCAACAGGTTTTTATGGTGAAATGAGAAAACAAAACTCTAGTAAGTCTAACTGGGTAGAGGAAAAGTAATCATTGTGAAAGGCACTCTGAGCATTCGCTAGAACAGAGGCATGCTCTCTAGGAATGTAATATTTTACCAGAACGTTAGCCTTGCAGAGCTAAGGGGTGTTCTCTCACGCCAGCCCCATCTGACCTTCATGTCTCTTCCAAGGGGGAAAAATAAACATAGTCAACCAGGGTCCTGATTACAAAGAAATAGATGGAAAATGCTGCAGCCAGTGAAGTGGGTTGGGGACAACAGAATAAAAAGTTAAACCAGTGAAGAAACCCTTGTGAAAGACACAGCCCAGAGACATAGGCCCAGTAAACAACTGAGATTTATTTGGAAGAATATGAAACACTTCATCTTCCATACACCTAACCACCACACCAACGTGGTTCTACAATAATAACCATAGATTATGACTGAAAGATCTCCAAGACACAGACTCTCTCAGAAAGAGTGCAAAGGAAAAGCCAAAGTTAGGAGGAGACAAAAAGCAAGGACTATAAAGAAATTTGAAACTTCTTGCATCTATAGTTAAAAAGCAAACACTCTCACAAAACAATACTCGGTGTGACAAAAGTCAAGAAAAGCACAGTCAGAATAGACAGTCATCAGAAACAGATTCAAAGAGAAAACTGATTTTAGAAGCATCAGGCCACTTATTTAAAAATAACAGTAACTAATATGTTAATGGATCTAATGAAAAAATAGTAGTAAAGATATAGCAACATGTAGATAATAAAAGCAGAGAGATGGAAATTCTAAGAATGAATCAAAAGAAGATGCTAGAAATTAAAAATGCTGTAAGAGAAACAAATACTGCCTAATCAATAGTCCTGACATGGCCAAGAAAACAACAAAGGAGCTTAAAGATACATCAGTAGTAACTTTTCAAACTGAAATGTAAAGAGAAAAAAGAATAGGGGAAAAAGAAGAGAAAAATCCAAGAAATATGAGTCAGAATGAAAAGGTGTAACATAGGTGTAATTGGAAGGGCAGAAGGAGAAGTAAGAGAGAGAAAAAAAAAAAACTTTTGAACTAATAATGGCCTAAAAATTTCCAAAATTAATGGCAGATAGAAAAAGAGGAGTGAAATGTTTAAACTCTTAGAAGAAAAATGAAAACAAAGACCAGGAACCTAAAATTCTATAGCTAATGAAATTATTCTTCAAAAATGAATAAGAAATAAAGACTCAGACAAATATAAACTGAAAAATTAATTGCCAGAAAATGACCTCTGCAGGAAATATTAAAAGTTCTCCAGACAGAAGGAAAATTATATACCTAAAAAGAGAAATTGTTAGAGAAGGAACAAATGACAATAAAAAATACATAGTTTTTCATTCTTAACTTATTTTTTAAAAATAATGGTTCTATTAAAGCAATAATAGTAACTGAGTGATTATAGTGTATAGATGAGTGAGAGGTCTGACAGCAATATCACAGAGATTGGAAGGAGGAATTGAAAATGCTCTGGAATAAGTCAACGGCATGACACTTGAAGATACATAGTGCTGTTTGAGAATGGACTTGGTTAATTAAAAATAGACATTACAAATTATTGAATAACTGATAAATAATTGAAAATAAGCTGTTTCATATGCCGGAGTAGTAAGAATATTACATTTAATAATGTTAAGAAGAAATTATTGCAAATATAGGTATAAGAGTTTGTTCTGGAAAGGTATAAAATATAATTTACACTGAGTTAAGAACAGTTAAGAAAGAAGAAATGGATATAAAAGAAGATAACCAAGGGTCTTCTCTACAAATTTTTTTATGTTCACCCACTGATTATTCTTACTGAATCTCTGGTCATGTGTCTTCCCACTCAATAGTTTTCGATTATTAAATTAAGAACTTGTACATCACAACCTACCTGTGATGGTTAGTTTCACTGGTCAGCGTGGCAAGGCCATGGTGGCCAGATATTTGGTCTAGTTGCCACCATGAAGCTGTGTAAAAAGTATTATATATTCTATGATGCATTATACATATTTAAATTATCTTTCTATCATTAAGCTTTGGATATCTTGCTGATCTTATGGAAGATGGAAATAGAAAGATTCTAACATGATGTCTCTTCAAGCTTCTGCTCATAAGAGACATATTTCAAATCCACTCACATTTCTTTAAACAAAGCAATTTACATGACAAAGCCTATATAATCCTCACCCAGTATCTCTGGTGTGTAATGTTTAATTTCCCTATGAATTTACTTGAATTGTTTTCACATAGAATATTGTTATACTGGTGTCAGTTGTTAGTAATAGAACACAACTTGATATAGAAAGTACAATTTGTGAAATTACTCTGTTTTCTTGCATCATAGAACCCAAGGGCAGAAATTAGGCAGATCCCAGAAAGAACATGGAAAGAATAAATTAAAGTCAATGGGTATATTAGTTTCATGTAGCAGCTGTAAAAAATTACCATAGACAAAGTGACTTAAAATAACAAAAAATTGTTCTCTCATTGTTCTGGGGATAGGAAGTCTGAAAGTGTTATTGTTGTTCTTAAACTGAGATGTTGGCAGAGCCAGGCTCCATCTGGAGGATGGAGGGGAGAATGTGTTCCCTGGCATTCCTTGGCTTGTGGCTACATTGATCCGGTCATCAAGGCCAGCTTCTTCAAGTCTCTTCTTCTCTCTGTATAACCGATCTCCATCTCTGTCCATTTCGTAAGGACACATGTCAGTGCACTTAGGACCTATCTGGGTTACCTGGGATAATCTCTCCATCTCAAGATCCTTAATCACATCTGCAATGATTAACCCCCTCTTTTTCTTTTTTGATGTGAGATACCATTCACAATTTTCAGGGATAAGAATGTGGAGGTATTTTGGAGGGAGGATTTTATTTTTTAGCCTATCAAAAGAGTCAGTCTCTTTTTTTCTTATTTCTGTTTGACCTATGGTTCTCTTTCAGTCTCACCCTGGCTCTCACTGTCTCTTGCTCTAACTCTGTGTATGTGTGGAATAGGGGTGTGTGTGTGTGTGTGTGTGTGTGTGTGTGTATGTGTGTGTGTGTGTGTCTCAACAAACCATTTCTACTTCTTTGTCCACACAGTGGAGCAAAACTGAAAAACAGCTATTTCATTTTCATCTTACATATGCTTCAAGACACATATAGGGACTGTTTCTGAATTCCAAATGCAGATATTCAGAATTTTTAGGATGGAAGACCTTTGTGGTTTTAGCATTTCTCAAGAGCCCACTTTTGGACTGATCAACTACAACCAGGTGATTGTATTCAAACTTGACTGCTAGACCTCTCCCTTACAGAGATTAATTCTGAGAGAAGAGTTGATGGTCATAAGTTGGACAAGCATTCTGAAAAGCGTATACAACATTAGCATTGAATATGGTGGTCCAGAGGAGAATACTACTCTGGTCAATAAATTTAAAAAGCCTTAGCATTTATTGTCTAAGATTTCATAGTTTTCTTAACTTTTAGTCAATACAGTTAATGTAACATGAATCACTAAGAAAACTTAGCAATGCAGTTTCTGATCTATCACTACTCGCAAGCCCACATTTTGCTCTTAAAAGTTAGTAAGGGTGATGTGCTGACAAGCTTTGTTCCTGTAAGTAGAGCGTTTTTGACTCGTGTCAGAGATGGAGAAGTAGATGGACAATGAATTTCCCCTTTTGGTCTTGCAAAAGATATGATTCATCAACATATGATGGTCAATTTATTTATTTATACCAAAGAGATGTGTCAAAACACTGAAGCATTGTGAAAATAAGCTCAGTGGAAGCCCAAATTTGGGTGAAGATGGCATTTTACATACCACAGAGAAACTCTATTTTAAACTTCCACCTTGAATATATCATTTCTGATAGAATTCCTTTGTAGTTCAGAGACATTTTAGCCAGATTTTCTTTAAAAAAAAAAAAAAAAGCACTGTATCTTTGTATGCTGTCTTCAAAGAACTTTTCTTCACTTTATCTTTTATTTGTTATTTTCACAATAGCTTTGTGAGATGAATAGGTGAGTTATTATTATTACAGATGAAGGAAATTGAGGCTCAGAAAGATAAAAAAAAAAATTTACTGGATTAAACAGAGTGGTGCTGAAATGTCTTTCCAGGAATGCCCATTGGGGACAATAGAGTGAGTTGACTGATCTAGAAGCAGCCTATTGGAAACTGTGATCATCCCCAGTAGGCGAGGGCAATCTCTCCTTCCTGAGAACACTGAATATCCATAAACCGATTTTAGGACATGGTGGTGATGTCAGATCCGATCTGGGCCCCAGTCGTTGTGCAAGTGTAGACAGGGAGTGACATAACATGGGGTTGTGGTATGGAGGCTGAGAGCCGGAGTCCTCAGGAACTGGAAAATGAAGGTGATTGACGAGAGTGGTCTTTGTGAAGCGAATTCAGCACACTGCTCAATGAGAAGTCCCTGCCCAGCAGCAGTGAAAGAAAAGTTTTATCTGGTAGATTTTTAAAAATTCTGCTCAAGGCATGTGTGTTCGTGCAGCAAACTTTGCCACTGAAAGAAAGAGCCATATAGAAACTTTAAATGAAAACACTCTGTAAGTAATTACAGAATAAGACAGATGCACCATTTGAGAACCTATTTTTATTTTTGTTCCTCCAAGTGAAATATGAGGCTATAAAAATCAAAATTGTGGAAAAGCCAACCAGAACCCACTCAAACATATATTCTATATATATAACATGAATGCATTATGGTGTATGAAAGTTTTTATTCGAAATCAAACGTAATGTAGAAAATAGAAAATTGCCTAGACAAGTTCAAAAAAAGTGTGGACACGATTTTAAGAGAACAACTATATCGATACACACCCCCCCCAGTTGTATAATTGTGCCAGTTCTTCATTTTTAGTTACATTCACTCAGAGCTTTTCCTGAGCCACAAATTTCCCTCTTCATAGCAAGCCAATTAAAAAAAAAAAAAAAAAAAAAAGCTGGCACACTCTTGTGTTGTAGGGAGGGGTGTATGTGGAACCTTAATTTTCATACTTGCTAACACCAAATTCATACTACCTCCCTTAATAGAATAGGGATAATAGGAGTATGGAATTAACAGATACACACTACCATATATAAAATAGATAAACAACAAGGATTTACTGTATAGCACAGGGAACGATATTCAATATCTTGTAATAACTTATAATGGAAAGAGATCAAAAAAAGAATGTGTATGTAACTGAATCACTTTGCTGTATACCTGAAATGAACACAGCATTGTAAATAGCCTATACTTCAACAAAAAATTAATGGTAACGACAACAAAACATTTACTTGGCAGAAACAGTCTGATGAAATGCTTGCCTTTGTCCTGCAGAAAATGTATCAGTGAACTAGGAAGCTTAAAAAATGTATAGAGAGAGGTGATAGATTACAAACCATCTTCCGTTTGTTAATTCAATCTCTAACCCTCGTTTTTATGTTGAAAACTCCCACAAGCCACATAAATATGATCATTAGGTACCTGGCGTTTATCCCGGGACCATTGCAAGTAGAACTCTCTCTCTAATATTTCAAATCCAGTGATACCTCTTTCTTAAGTCATGTCAGGGAGGAGGTAGTTAGCAACCAAACTCTTCTGCTTGGGATACAATGCCTTGTTTTTCTGTTGATTCAACACATATTTTGGGGGCACTATCAGTAGCAGGCACTCCCCTAGGTCCTTGGGATATATCAGTAAATGGAACTGACATAAATCCCTTCCTCCACAGAAATTACATCCTAGCTCCATTCACCAAAACACAAACTGAGTTCGCACATTTTTGCTACCAGATGAATCGATTTTCATCTTTGTAGGGATCTAACTTAGCAAAGAGTCAAATGTATGGGTACATCTGAGCTCTAAAAGAGGCCATGGATTTAGGGATTTTTCTGTATGTGATCTCTTATAATCCTCAGAGCAACTGTATGTTTCACTGAGGAGACTGGTATTCAAGATGATTTTGCACAGCTTGTATGAGATGAAACTGAGTTAGAGCCCCTGTTTTCGGCCTGAAATCTGATTTCTTCAGATGGAAAGACATGCTGTGGTTGTTTTGAGCACAATGCTTTTCCTTATATTGCAAACGGGCACCTCAAAGATACTGATCTACTTTTCTGTATCAGCTTAAAATACTCTGTCTCACACATTTCCTATCGGGCAAGTAACAAAAATACAAATGCTCCTCTTAGCAAATAAAAAGTCTTCTTCTTTATCATGACTGGATTCTTCTTCATGCCTCCTCAAATATCCTCTTTCACCCCTGGGTCTCTGGAGGTGTCTGCCCAGCAACGCTCTGATTTATCCTCTCAGGAGAGGCTGCATTCTTTATGTTTTGTATTTTCACATAAAATAACAAATATAGATATTTATTTTGGCCTGAGTGTTGTTGATTATGTACACATTTCGGTTCCTCTAATAGTCATCACAATGTGAGATTAAAGGTGACCTTTGATTCATTTTCACTGTTGGCTTCTAAACTCTCGCAGGGAATGTATAGTCCCATCTGCAGTTAGTACACTGAGCTGCATGGACTGGAGCTTAAATGGGAGCTCAAAACATGTCCTCGATGACTCACTCAGTACGAAGTTCTTCCCATCATATGTTAGTCTAGATCCCTAAGAAGCAGATGGCAAGATGGAATTAAACATGCAAGAGATTTTAGGGGGGAAATGCCTGTGAGGGAAAGTGGAAAGCTGGGGATGGGCTGGGGAGAGTCACTCTCTGAGGAACAGGTGGAAATCCCTGTGAAAGAGAGAGGGAAGGAAGATCCTAAATTCTCAGTTTCAGCTAAGTTTTCAAGAGCCAGAGTTTTCCTTAGAAGCAGGCATGCCTCTGTCCCCTTCCTGTTCTCCAGCATTGGCTGGACCATAGGAACTATGTCCTCGAACATCAGTGTGGGGCGGATTTCAGAGTGCAGCAGCTGCGAGTACTGATCAATTAAATTCCTCCCAGTCGAGATCAGGGAGACACATTGTCCAGACTGATGCAGGACCCTTGAAGCATCTTTTTCCACTCTTAACTACATCATATGTTTTCCTTATGTATGTATATTCTTTATATAATACATCCCATGTATGTTCTTTAATGTTACCTGTTTTGTGGCACTACAGTGGGCTGTTGGCCTCACATATTTTATAAAATAAAGTATTTGAATTTCTATAAATACATAAAAATGAATATGAATACAAAATAGAATTTATATATTTGATTGTATAAGCAAAGATATGTTATTTACCTATAGTTAAATTTCAGTGGCTCCTCATTTTTCAATATTAAAGAAGAATATAAAGTACTCTATGATGATTGGAGAGTAGTATATGTAGTAATTTCCACAATTAAATACTTTGTGGTATAGAAATAAATTTTTCAGACATATTGTAGAGAATAAATACCTTCTATTCATGTAGGATTAGAGAATTGTCTTGAGATTCTCACAAAGCATAAATTGGTTTTAAAATGGTCTAACATTTGCATTTGATATGTATTTGTTTTGGAAGTCACTTTTTTTTAATTAAAGTATAGTTGATTTACAATGTTGTGTTTGTTAGTTTCTGGCATATAATAAAGTGATTCATATATACATATATATACGTTAGTTTCTGGCATATAATAAAGTGATTCATATATACGTATATATATACATTTTCATTTTCAGATTATTTTCCATTGCAGGCTTTTACAAAATATTGAATATGGTTCCCTGTGCTATACAGTAGGAACTTTTATTTATCTATTTTATATATAGTAGTGTGTATCTGTTGATCCCAAACTCCTAATTTATCCCTCCGCACACCCTGTTTCCTCTTTGGTAACCATAAGTTTGTTTTCGCTATCTTGATATATACCTTATATATTATGTTATTTGATATCCTCCATAGAATCACCTTAAACAGTGTTAACAATAGTAGGGAATTAATTTAGAGAAACAAGAGGTATTTAAATAACAATTATTAAGCAGATAGCAATTCAATATTAAGCAGCCACATATAGGGAAACCATGGGTATCAAACACATTTCTAGAATCCCAAAATTTTCTTGATTTTAGGGATTAAGTTTCTCTATATTTAGAAGAAGTAGATGAAGTGTCTGTTATCTTTTTTATTGAATACCTGATGATATTCTGAGCAATATGACATTTTGTAGATCATTACTGAGGAATCTCTATTATTCCGTGAACAGAATTCTCATATTCTTCATATTTTTCACAAAGAGCCACAGAGAAACAGCAAGACAAGCTAGGAAAAGTGATTTCTTAAACTTTCAAGGGCACACATCTAATGACTCTGTTTAAACCAGCCAATTGTAGGCATTATATTTGGTAGTGACAAAGCCGCATATTTATGGATATTATTTCCTAAGGCTATAAGCCCAGGAATATGTGGAACAAAATTACTTTGAAAATTCTTATACAACATGGAGAAGGATGCAAAAAATGATTTTACCCTTTCCACTTGCACTTTTTTTCTAATGAAGTTCCCATCTCTACATGCTTCATTGTGGGAGGGGTGAGGGGTAAAAAGGCTTTTTCTAAGCCTTCTGCTGACAGTGAAGTTACAGTGATAACCACGGACCCTATTTTCAGGTTAGATTTAGGATTCATTAAAAGTACAGCCTACACCATGATAGGACTGATCTTAACACAACATTTTTGAACCTTCAGTTTTGTTGTTTTATTTTGAATTTTTAAGCTAATTTCACATGCCAGAACAATCTGCAGCAGCTTACTAACAGGAGAAAAGGAGAAATTCAGCCTTTCTTTTCAGCATGAACTTTTTCAATGATTCTGTTTTCTGTATGATCATCAGAATTTTCCTCCTGTAGCTGGAGACCTGCTGAGATGTGTATTTAAGTGCAGGAGTGCAATATTAGCCTTGTGTAGCAGGAAGAGAAAACTGTAGCTTTTCATGTTTTTGAAGTATTTTCTTCTAGGATGCTGATTGCAAGCTAACGGGTAATAATTTCCATCTGGTTGTGTTTTGCACCTGCTCGACACCCCCATTCTCATCTTTCTCTTTGAGATGGAAAGTTTTTTATTTTTCTTACAAGAGTGGTTAATATCTACTGTATGAATACAAATCATAACAAACATGTGGGTTTGCATAGTTTTCAACAAAAACAAGCTTTAATTAAAAAGCAGCTAAAGTCATGAGGCTCTACTTTTTTAGTTAGAAAACAAGTATGAAAAATTCCTGTGAGTTAATTTTATTTTACTTAATCCTTCCTAAGGCATCAATGACTTGGAAACTCTTGAGAAGGGTTTTGAAATAACTTACAAATTAAATCAAGTTGTAATTAATTTTCTCACAAAGTAAATGCTTTTTGGAAGAAACACCTGGGAGAATGATACAAAATCTCACAAATAAACGATGTTCTCTTCTTGCACGTACAGTGTGCTTTGCACAGATAAAACATTAAAATGTCCCAATTGACCTTATATTTTAGACTAAATTAGGGGTGGAGATGGTGGGAGAGTATTTCTGGATTCCCATTCATGAATGCACAGTGTTCCTGTTCAGACCAAGCTTGCGATGATATACCAACTACTTACTTGTTTGACGGACAGTGACATTCAAGTGTAATTCAATATATTTGTCAAAGTTTGTATGAAAATCCAAAATTGCCATGTGAATGGCAATTTCAGGAGGACAATCAATATAGAGTGTAAGTGATGATCATTGAATACTGAATGGTGAAATCCAAGAAAAAACAGTATCACAGAGGTAGATGAAATACACTCTCTTCAATCAAAATGTCTGTTTGCTTATAATTGGCTAAAGCTGATCTAACCATTTTTCGAGAACAACTTTGGATTCATTAATACCGTTCAGACTACTCTTTTTTATGTGAAATAATCAGGAATAACATAGGGCCTGCCCAAGAAGACCTGAATGTATTGCATTAGTAGGATGACACTTATGCTGTAGCAATGAAAGAAATATAATAAAAATCACTAGCTACTTATCACATGTATACTTCCATGGTCAATAACTGTATTTTTTCATATTATATGAGGTTCTTTCCCTGATTTATCAACAGCATCTAGCTCAGTGTCTGGCATAGTAGTAGTTGTGAAATAAATGTTTAGTTAAAGAATGAATATTTGCTTAAAGCTCATGCTTTGGTTTACTGTAAATTAACCTAGTTTTCTATTAACATATTTTGCCTTAAAAAAGTTAATATATGCTCTTCTGCATCTTACAATTTCTGTCCATTTTCTCTCTGACTTCATCTATTCAATGATTCTTTCAATAGACTGATGATCAGTAGATAGATGATGGATAGAAAGAGAGATAGACATATAGAAAAATAGAGAGAGAGATGGAGTATTTTTCTGGAGCTTTAGTGAAGACCAAACTTAAGTAAGACAGATAAGACTCATAAACAGATATTTAAACTGTGGTTAGAGTTCAAATTGAGTAAATTGATGATAGGGCTATTAATTCAGTTGTTGAGTGGAAGGACACTGCGCAGGGATATCTATCACAGATGTGTTTCAGGTATGCTTAAGAAATGCCCTCATGTATATAAAGGAGATATCTCAGTGTTGAAGGAACCAGTTGAACTGCAAAACCTTGTCTCAAATTTTGTTTCAAAGCAGTGTAGAGACAAAAGTGAAGTGATTTCAGCAAAGGGAAGTTTTTCCTAATAATTAAATTGGTCCAGAAGTATAAGCCAATGCTCCCGATTTTCATGGACTCTGCCAGAGTATTTACAGGATCAGAAATGGGAGGCCACGTGCAGTGATGCTTCAGAACGGAGGTGGATATCTGATCATTTCCAATCTCAAATTGAGACATTGTGATCCCAGTATGTAGAGCATAGGTGTGAGAAATAGTCTCATACAATATTTGAGAGCTCTCTACTGATCATTTATTGATTGATTTGTTCATTGGATAATTATAAATTAATGTTTAGTATGTAAAAGGGGAAAATGATTATTACAACACAAATAATTGTCAGACAGTGCACTCTGGAACCCGGTGTGTGTACTCAGCTCAGGGTGGAACAATATGGAGAGGCTAAGTAGTTCCACCTGGGATGGTATGGTTATATTTGCTTGCAGTATTGAAGAATTGAAGGACTTAGCAGTCTGAGCCACTAGTCACATGGGAAGACAAGAAAGTGCATTTTTCCCTTGAGAAACAAAAGTTTAAAGATAGAAACTTTTTTTTTAGCTTCATATTTTTATTTATATTTTTAAACTATACTTTAATCAATATGATGGTACTACTTGTAAATTTTAGAAGACAATTCTAGAGAGGTACACAGAAGCCTTGAGTAACATACTAAATTGTTTGGATGTTATCTTAAAGTTGACATGGAGTTAGTTTAGATTTCCAAATATTTTTAAAATTTTATTATTAAAACAGGTACATTTAGTAAATATTTCACAGAAGCTACATTAAATAGTGAAATGGTAGTGTTTAAAAATCTACTTCTCTTTATATTTATAAAAAATGCAAGTAAAGCTATTTCAAGAATAGTTAATAGACACCTCTAAGTATTTGACATGAACCCTTCTGTTCATATTATTTAAATTGTCTCTTAAACACAATTGGAGTACCATCACATAATTGCTTTAGTCTCTCAACATTAATTTTTCCAAAAAATATTTTATAATAAAATAATCTTACAAAACTTTCCTATGACTTCATTTCTAATATAGTGTTATACTTTTTCAACTTGCTGACATACCACCCTATAATGATGACATTCATTTTTTCTAATTCTTAATAAGATGATCGTTTCTGGGAATTATTTGCATAAAATAATGAATTAGGATTACAGAGGAATTAGCAACAGTCCTATTAACATACACTCTCAACGCGCGTGCGCGCACACACACACACACGCACATTTCCTGTGGCCTCAAACTTGACATCAGAGGAGAAACATTTATTTTCCTTCACTTCAAATAGTAAATTAAAAACCAAAAGCGCAAGGAAAAAACTGGTGATCATTCTAGTTATTCCTTAAAGAAATCTAAATACCTGTGGCTTAAATATTGTTACCTACTAAACCAAAAATGCTTCAATGTGTTTCATGAAATGCCATAAACGTTTTGTTGGATAAGTATTCTAGATAATAATCACCAGTTAATCAAAAGAAACTAGACATATTTAAAAATTCTTAATTGCATCAGAGCTTGTAATTCTCTTCACTGAATTTCTAAAATCTCTCCCATTTTAATTTGCATTTGCTTCTTCTAAGTCAACATGTTTTGATCTTGTGGTAAATGTTGTTTATAACCTGAAGGTGATTATAAAACTACATCCTACTTATTACTTAATAGATCTTCAATTTAGAATCAGTGCACTCAATTTATCTCCACTAGATCTAAACAAATACTGTATTATAAAGGTCAAATTTGACTGGCACAAGTAAACAAGTAATCTTAATAAAATCTCATTAAGATGAAGCATATTTTCCACCTCCAGCTTTTGATTGAAGTTGCTTTTTAGAAGTAATTGAGGGGAAATTAGTCACATTTCATTTTTCTTGGTATGTCTTGTTTATCACTGCAAATAATTTAAAATGAGGTCAAATCAAAAAAAAAAAAAGAGGTCAAATCAGAGAATGATGTTTTGTGCTTTAATTGGTAAGCCTATTTGGAAGAAGTATGAACTGATGGCTTCAGAGGTAAACATGAGTATAAAAGACTTGTTAGTTATGCTTCAGTATTATGCCTATAAATTTAAGTGTAAGATATATTTGATTAAATGATAAAGTTGAAAAGAAATCAAATCAGATACCCTTCTACTGTACTGTACTAAGAAACCAGTCATTAAGGGAAAAAAAAAGCTTTTCTCCAAGTGACATATGATTTTAGCAAAATCTAGGTATGTTTAAAAGGTTTTATTTTTCAGGTCCAATTTAATAGTGTTTAAAACATATTTCTTTTTCTTATTCTATTTTTATAAACAGTTCCACAGCTACCTTTCCTTCTGGAAAAGTTGCTGATTTCTCTGCCAAAATGGTTTTTCAGATCTGTAGCTGAACAGCTCATTTTCTCCATTAAATTCCCATTTCCAAGTGTGGGCTTGAGTGAAATGCAGGCAGTATTTTATCTTCTCCCATTTGTCAAGTCAAAATGAATGTATCATTTCTTTTTTGTCACTTTTCTGCTGAGTTTCCGGCAACCATTAATTTCATGGAATATTAGAAAATAAGTAATTTAGAAAGATAAAATTAAAGTGGGTTAGTTGTGCTGTTATTAGCAAAATGTAAAGTGTTTTCCCATCTGTTGAGCTATAAAAACTGAACCTCCTTCTTCTAACTTGACCTCCCCTAAGCTGTTGCACTCAGAACAATCCTTCTAAGGGTTAATCCAATTCAGTTCACTCTTCTCTTTAAAAGCCTGAAGGTCACTAAGTGTGAAAGCCCTGAGCCTGGCATACCAGGTCAGTGTGATCCGCTGCCTCAATTTCCTCTCCTTGCATCAGTCTCCCGTTTTTTTCCATTACACCCCGTCTACCCTGAATTCCTCCATGTTCTCATAACCTGCCGACCTCTTGTTGCTACTTCTGTGTGCTTTGACCATACTCTACATGCCTGTGTTGACCGGAAATAAATAGGCCACCAGATATTTCTCCAGCAAAGATGGAGTTATCCAGAATCAGTAGGAAATTGGAATTCAGGGTCTCCCACCGTGGTGAGCCACACGCAAGGCCCTGAAGGCCAGGGAAGGGGAGCACTTTTACGGAGAGGACAAGTCAGTTGGGAGGTCCGCGGTCAACAAAGAGTCATGGTTCTTCACCAGCTGAGTTCTTGCCAGGAAAGAAGAGGAGTCTTCCTTCTTCCCGTGGGGCTCTGCTTTGGTAGCAAAGTAGGGGAGCTCCCCCTCTGGTATCCCAACTCTATGTAATTGAGGTTTCTCTTAATTGGTTTTTCACATCTGCAAGGCTCCCTGCCTCATTCCTTTTAGTTCCCTGACTTCCACCACTAACTCCATCGTCACGCTTTACCAAGTGTCTTACTACTTTATACCCATATCCTCCTGCAACTTACAAGATACTCGTTTCTGCATTTGTTTATTGTTTAGAATTTCTCTAATGGGAAAGAAAATTCCATAAGAGTAGAACTTGGTCTGGTTTGTTCTCTGTCATATCAGAGCACCTAAAGCAGTGGCTGGTGCTGAATAATCATCTTCATTCTTAATGTTGAATTTAAATGATCCCAGAATATTCATTAGAAAGACCCTCTTTAGCAGAAGATTCCTCTGAGTTTATCTTTGTCCAAACCTCTAACTGCACAAGGGTTTTGCAATGATCTTCTTGTGGTTTCTCTTTGTTCTTCGAATTATATTTTGATAGCAGGTTGGGGTGACAGCAGCGGAGGAAGGGTTGTTTAATACCACCCCAGGACTATTATACTGTTGGGCTGGGGGTGCAAATTGGGGTGATATTCTTTATTTCTAAAAATACTCAAGGTTATTTTTTAGAAACAGATTATTTGTCAGAATGGCTGCTACAACTTCTACTCTTCTTGATTCAAATAATGGATTAGTTGACCATCTTGAATATAGCTGGAGCCAAGAGCTCCCCACTTAGAGGATGTACAACACATGGATGCTTCTAAAACAATGTAAAACAACAACAAAATCAAGCAGGAACAAACCAAAATGAGACAATGCAATTCCAAGCAGCCATTAATAATAATTTAGCTCTTAACTAAAGACCTTTCTAGGGGAAAACATCAAGATTATATCATACATATATAACATATGAGAAGAATTTTGGAAAACTCTCTTTAAAAAGTTTCTTTTTACCTAAATTTCTTCTCATTAAACTCGTTCTACATTGACCATCTCCCTGTTTCCTGCATCTCCTGTCTGTATATGTTCTCAGCTTCTCTCTGGACTGGCTGCTCCAACTTCTACTCCCGTCTTAAATATTTCCCTCAGAAATTAATATTGTGATTATTGATGTGTCTTACGTAAGTTCTTATTTCTCTTACTGTTTTGACAGGAAAGCTTCATGAAAGCTTTTGCACTGACCTTATTATTTTCTAGCTAACCCACGAGGCTGCAATTGCTAATGACATTTTTTGAAATGCCTTTTATTGAAATACTTTGATCAGAGCTACAAGAGCTACATTTCTTAAAGCCATTCTCATTACTTTATTGTCATGCCTTGTGTATCACAGCTAAATTCTGAAATCAGACACTTGGCATCAGAATGCAATCATTCTGCCAGGAGAAGTGTGAAATGGTTTGTTGTTTTTGTTTTGAGGTGGGGAGAGAAATGTTGCATGTTTTGAATACAAAGGGCTTTAAATAAAGTTGCAAACTGAAAACACTTTTTTTTTTTTTACAGATCGAAAACAAAAGAGAAAAACTAAGGACTAATATGTTGGCTGAAAATAAGAGGGTACAAGATTGGGGAGTGTGCATATAATTCTTTCAATGACTTGGAATTCAGGAGCATTCTGAAATAAAATCTTTTAAAATATTACTATTTACCAAAATGAAGAATTTGTTAAAATATCATTAGCATATTAGAAACATGTGTATTCACTTTTGCTGTAAGAACAAAAAAACGAGTTCTCCAAGAACAAGAAACAAGTCTCCAATGACTATATTATGTCTTATTTTAAGGCAACACAGCCTGCTTTGCATAAGAATTTTGATTTAAAAAATCAATAGAAAGAATTTAATCACAATGGACTCTCAGTCCTGCGGCAAATTTTCAAATTGTGCTAAAAATAATATTTGCAGTACCTGAACCACAGTTCAGTTTGAAAATTTCCCACAAGTATAATTTTATATCATCAAAATTTCAGCCAACAACAAAGGACATAGGCATGTATGTGTGTGTTGGGAGAGAGAGAATATAAATAATTTGCATGATGAAGAATTTTATTTTTTTTAATATTAACTTTTAAGAGAGTAAAATTTGCCACCCCAAGCTGTCTCTTTGGCATACAGAGCATTTTGAACTGGAAGTAATCGAGGCTCAAAAGACTCAGAAAGACACTTTGATCTTCCCCCTAACTGCCTGGAAAGATTTAGGCAGGGAGCCTGTTCCAGGACTAGAGCTAGCAAAAGAGATACCTGCAAAGAATCTGGGGCATGTGTGATGGGGAGAACTTGGCAGAGCCTAGAGATGAGTCCACTGTGTGTCCCATTGTCCCTGCATGCAGCAAACATTTGTTTCACAAACATCTGTTTATCCATCTCCATGTCATTTATCTCTCTCCCCTTTGAAGTTCTAGACCACTATCCCTTGACATCCTCTTTTGTTTTTTAGCTGAAGAGTGTATTTAAGGTGAGAGCACTGGCTGTCTTGGTGAATTACTTAGTCCTCCTGAGTCTCTTCCATGTATAAATGTTGTTAAACTTCTGTTTGATTTTTCTCCTGTTCATCTCTCTCATGTCAATTTAGTTCTTAGACCATGCAGAAGAACCTAGAAGGGTAGAGGAAAAATTCTTCCTCCCAGACAACTATTACAATATAATTAAATTATACTTACATATTTACTAATTTACTATAGTTATAGCTAGTCAGTAAAGCAGTATTAATTCTTCATACATTTGGCTAATTATATGAGTGTTGATGATATACTACCATGTCAATGAATAGCAACATGCCCTAAGAGAAAATATATTTAGGTCAAAATTATAGCAAATATAACAAGGGGTAAAGGTTAACATCAGTTAAAGTTTCAAGTATAAATTTTCTGTAAACTATTTCCTTCACTAAGGTGATTTCTGTGACACTAAGTTCTATTTGAATTTTTTGCCTGTCAGAGCAAGAACTCAGTTCTTAGTTAATAACTATCCATGCAACCCTAAGTAATTACCTTTTCCTTTAAAGTAAGAAATAACTACGATTCTCTACTAACTATAATCTCTGTTGCTCTGATAATAGAGAGAAACTGATCTTGAATCTTCTAATTATAGTTGACCCTTGAACAACACAGATTTGAACTATGTGTGTCCACTTATACACAGGTTTTTTTCAATGGTAAATACTGCAGTACAACATGACCCACAGTTGGTTGAATCCATGAATGTGGAACCATGGATTGTGGATAAGGAGGACTCATGGATACTGAGGGCCAACTGTAAGTTGTACGCAGATTTTCGACTGCAGGGAAGGTTGTGGCCCCTAACCACACGTTATTCAAGGGTTAACTGTATTTATAATGGCTGCATTTTTTAGCAAGGGGCACTAGTGAATTCAGGCTTAGATATTACATTATTTCCATATACCTGGTAATTATCTGATTGTTTCGCCATATGTAAACATACAGCTTCTAGAAAAGTGGCTAACATGCAGCAAACGCTTTATTAGTTAGTTAGCTGCAGAGAGATAAATCTCCATATCTCCATGGTTTAATCTATTTGAAATATATTCCTTTCTCACCTTGGAGGGTGATGTATATAAGCCTATCTTCTAGGACAGCTTTCCTTCAAGGGGTGACTCAGGCAAACAGGCGTATTCCATTGAGCAGCTTCCCCATCTTGGACTTCTTTGCCATCAACGTTTGGATAGATACAGAATGTGCAGAATGATTCTAAGGGTCAGGATTAGAAGAATTTTATATCACTCCTGTCCATATTGATTTCGTCGTAATAGTGACATAGGCCCACCCAAACTGCAAAAGTGGCTTGCAGATTGCAATTTCCCTATGCTCTTAAAGAAGAGAAACTGCTGGTGAACGTCTATCTAATTCTGTCCAAAAAAAGAAAAGAAAAATGTTGTTGAATGAATCTCCTTTACTGAGCCTGTTTCCAAACAAAATGTCTATACATTAGCTACGAGTTCTTCTGAACTTTTGATTCAAGGCAGAAAGCACAAGTGTTCCTGGAATCAAGGAAGAGAAAAAAAAAATCTTATGTACAAAAGTAAGAAATTAGCTGTACTTTGCTGGTTTCTTTTCTCAAGAAAGGAAAACTGTATATATGGTTTAATAAAATAGAGGGAATTAGAGAAGAAAACTGTCACTATTGTTTCAACCACAATTAATGTAAATATCATTATTGCTTGAAACCATTTTGCTAGTATTTAAGCACTTGAAAATAATGACCAAAAGAGATTAAAAAAAATTAATGACATAACCCAATTGTTAGCTGCTAATTAATAAAAATAGGAATCTTTTATTCTTAATTTGAGACATCAAAGTACTGGAAAAAAATTAAAAGGCAAATCTGCATGCAATTTAGGCTTTTATTCTAAGGAAGATAACTTTTGTAAACATCTTTCTGCTTTGCTGTGAATAAATAGATTTCATAAGGAAAAATACAAATGCATTTTCAATGTTGCAGATTCTCGATTATTTTTCATTATTCCACCACTTTCTTGCATGTGAAATTAATATAAATATTAGCTAAAGATGTTGGTCTCATATTTCATATTCATAAAACACATTTCTAAAGGTCATTGAAGTAATCCTTGAAAAGACATTTAGTATTTTCAAGTGTAACTAAAATGGTATAATTACTAAAATGTAGGCCAAATGGTTAAAAGCACCCATGGCTATCATTTGGTAGATTTTGTTAAGTGGAAACTCTAGCACATATGTCTATAGTTAATCCAAGGTTAACAAGAACAAAAGTAAGCAAGCATTAATTTTGTACATCATATAATTTGGTAGATAAGTATTCACATATGGGTTCCATGTAGGAGAAATTCTCACATTTCTAAGCTTCGGTGCTGGAAAATACATTATTTGTTTCCCCAAAGATATGTCCATGGCAACCTCACCAGGAGAAAGTCTAAAGATTGAGAGGTAACATATATGCTTGCCGTGATCTCTCCCTCTCTCTCTCTCACTTAATGATGATCCCAACCTAATTATCTACATTATATAATAATACTAAAAGATATAGGGGAGGAAAAACTAATTTTTCCTCTACTGTTCTGGGTTGTTGTCTGAGATCCTCCCTGTAAGAAAAAGACATTAACATAAGAAGAACCAACAGAAGATTAATAACACGTGTAACTCCTGTATACATGGGAGAGACCCAGAAAAAATAATTTGCTAAAATAGCCTTATCCTTTACTTTAAATACCACCTCCAGCTAAAGGCGAGAAAAGATCTTAGGGCAGGGATAGGGGCAGGGTAGGTGATGGAGGAAGCTATAGGAGGTTATCAGGTAAAGCACAGTAAAGGGGGGTACAGTTTTTATGTGGATTTAAGACAGTTACTTTCTTTATTGATAAGAATTTTTAGGGTTTAGTCATCCTTCTTTTCCTGGTTCTGGAAGGGAAAAACCTTGCAAAGGAAGATTTCCCTCATAAATAAATGTAAATATCTCCTACAAAGTGTAGCTTCTATTCGGTATTGAGAGCTTCCCTGTGTCTGCTATTTCTCAAAAATAATCAGCCTAAGATAATCCATATGCCAAAGAAGCATATTTTTGAGGTGACAAATTCTGCTCTCCTTCAGAAACAAAACAAAAGGTTTCTTCACCTTCTAATACAAGCCTCTAGTTTCAAGTGACTTTATCAGTTTTGCATTTCTAAGTGTCTAAAAAAAACCCAAAAGTCTTTCTTTTTTCATTCTAAAAAAATTCTTTATTATTCAGAAAGCCCTTTGAAGTGGGAAAGGAGCAAAAGCAGGAGGTGAATAATTAAGTCCTTAAGAAAACAATCTTTTTGTTTTTACAAAAACAAAACAAAACAAAACAAAACAAAACAGCACTAAGATAACTGCCTCCTCAATTATCATACTAAGAAATAAGAAAAGAAACTCAAAAAGCCTTTCCAGCCTAGCCTTCAAAAGCGGTATACAGGCTTAGTGGGACCTGGCTTGAGAGGGTCTGGATGAAAGGCACGTGTTGAGTAGGTATTTGCCAAGCCAGGCAGCCAGTTCAGCACAGGCAGTGTTCTACTGTTTTAGGCTGTATAGTGTCGACATTTAGGTCTACTGTTTAAATGTAAAGCCTTTATCAATTTACATCTTTTTTATACTCAAGTCTTGGCTATTCTTCCCAATGTGCCTGCTGGAGCTGAGATGCAAATAAAAGGGGGTCTTTTCTATATAATGACTATGTCTCTCCCCCAGGGCATTTCTCAATAGCAATTCTTTCTAGTCAAGAGATGTTTACTGTAACCTGCACTCCTAAACTCTTTCTTTGTTGTTGTGTTGTTTTTGGAACTAGTTCCAGTTACTATGCTCATTCTAAACATAAAGAGCCAGATTGCCCTACGCCTGGGTCATTATTCAGTTCAACAGTATATATTGGACACATAGTGTATAGAAGCCCCATACAGGGCATCAGGGCTACAGGCCTGAGCACAGCAAACCTCCTTTTCCCCTTCATGAAAGTAATAGTCTATGGAGGCAGATGGAAGATTTGATGAGTCATAACAGCTAACACTTGCTCACAACTTACTAAGTGCTAGATACTTTTCTAAGTAATCAGCACGGTTTATTGTAATTTACAGTTGTCTCTCAGTATCAGTGTAACCAAACTCAGGGTTTCCTCTCAAGCCCATACTTGAGAGGAAAGTGTTGGTCGAAAGAAAGTTGCTTTAATCAGAAAGCTGGCAATCTGGGGAGAAGGCAAACTCATGCCCCAAGATCAACTCCAAAGATTCTGCTCAGCATGGACTTTTTAGAGAGAAAAGGAGGGAAGAATCTCAGTGAATCATCAAGGAAGGAGGTCAAGCTCTGTGTCATTTTCCATTGTATGCAGGCTGGCTGACTCCTCGCGGTCTTAAGACATTATCTCGCCCATGTGGTCTGCCTGCAAGATTGCTGAGAGGCGTTCTGGGGGTAGAGAATTAGTCATTCTTTAATTCTTCATTCCTATTTCTTTCAGTCTAGGGAATGAACTAATAAGTTAAGCAAGGTATTGTGTGCATTTAGTAGAGCGTGAGTCAGGAGTTAGGTTAAATGTTACCTAGTGATTTCATTTTTATAATTAAGGTTTAAGGGGAAGAGAAATAGACAAACAGAAATGAGGCAAAATAACTGCTTGCAAATCCTCACTTGCCAGATATCGTTCCATTTCTGTGGGATTGGGGGGTGAGGGTTTATCTTCTGTAACTTCTTTATGCTGATATTGGGCATCATATTCTCAGAGTGGAAGATGTTGTCATGGGTCTGTAGCATTTCTTTGCTGACAACTTCAGTTGCCCGCTTACAAATATGGGCAGAGTAAGCTACAATTATTTTGATCTCCATAAAGATATAGATTATTATGATCAGTAATGTCAATCCCGTTCTCTTGAGGCTTGTTTTTGGCATTGTGCTGTCCATAGCCTCAGTCCTGCTCAAGATGGAGCAGCTTATGTCATGGCTGCAGTCTGGCCATCATGCACTTGGCTTTTTCCCTCTGGTGGCAGTTATAGTACCTGTAAAACAACTGAGGAATATGCATCAGACTGAGTCTGTGACTCTGTTGTCCTAATCATTGACTGCTTGGGCATGCTTTTTTGTGACTCAGGGAGGCCTGGGAGACACCAGGTTTTTTGCAAATAAGAGGCAGGGAACATGGAGGGGCCTTTGTACTTGAAGGGTGAGGTCGGACACAGGGTTCTGCTTGGTTTCTTCAGCAGGAGATTGGTTCTAGGACCAGTCACAGATATCAGAATCTGAGGATGCTCAAGTTTTACAGTTGGCCGTCCTTATCTGGGATTCTGCATTCTTGGATTAAGCCAACCATCGATTGTGTAGTACTGTAATATTTACTGAAAAACATCTAGGTAAAAGTAGACCTGTGCAGCTCAAGCCCATGTTGTTCAAAGGTCAACTGTATTTCTCATTAAATACATTTGAGGAAATTGTCAATTCCCTTTATAATGAGGAAACTGAGGCATAGAGAGTTTGAATAAGTTCCCCGAGGTTTGAAATCTAGTGAGTGGCTTTTAACCCTGCCAGTCTGAGACCACCAACGAAGAAACCACTAGATTATCACCTAAAGATTGTGCTGCATGATAAGGATGATAATTCCAGGAGCACAGAGATTTATAAAAGCCAATAACAGAAGGAAGCAAAGGGAGTTCCCCCAGAGATATGTCCTTGGGAGGCACTGCTGGGAGAATCCAGGCAGGCAGGATCCAGGTGTGGTTCTAGGGGAGATGGAGCCTAAAGTCAAGGAGGCCAGGGATGAGCTCACTTATTTGAGGGAAAGATTTAGGAAAATAATTGGGAAGATTCCAATCAGTATTTTGACAAGGGGGATATTTGGGGCTAAATTGTCCCCCTAAAATTCCTATGTTTAAGTCCTAAGCCATAGTACTTCAGAATGTGTCCGTATTTGGACACAAGGCCTTTAAAGTGGTGATTAAGGTAAAATGAGGTCACCTGGGCAGGCCCTAATCCAGTATGACCTGTGTCCTAATGTGAAGAGGAGGTTAGAACACAGACACACACACAGGAGGGAGTCAGTCATGTACCAGTCCAGGAGAGAGGGCTCAGCAGGAGCCAAACCTGCCAACAGCTTGATCCTGGACTTCCAGCCTCCAGAACATTAAGGAAATACATTTCTGTTGTTTAAACCACCTAGTCTGTGGTATTTTGTTATGACATCCATCAATGTCAGCCTTCTGGGATATAAAACATAGTAGAGAAAGAGAAATACATACATACATATATTATGTATAATATTTATATATATATACTTATTTACTATTTTTCAGACAGTATTAAAGCCCTGCAGACACAGCAAACTGATAAGAATCTGCCCTCAGATACTTTATACCAACGTTCATGACGCATTACTCATAGTACTCACAAGTGAGTGCCATTAAGTGATTGATCAAAAGGAATGGGAGAGGCAGTCTCCCTTTGGATCCAGCTTCTGACCAAAACCTCAGTCCTGCTTTTGCATGAGTCTGAGGCAAGTTCTAATTTGTGGACCTTCTGGTCCTCAGGTCCTCAGCTCAACACATCTTCACTCAACCCACGGGAGACACTGCATTTCCTCTTGTCAACTCCAGTGGGTGACGACAACGTAATCTCTGCGGAAGGCATCCATTCAGCTTGCTGGGAATTCTTAGAAGCTGGGGAAGAAGGTAAGGCTGGGGGAATCACAGAAACGGGGGGCTTTAAGGAGAAACAACACATTAAGTATTTTGTGTTATTGCAACAAGTACATTTCTTATATTAGCTCAAATATGAACACACACACACACACACACACACACACACACACACACACACACACTACAGTTAATACCTGAATGCATTAATACCTGAATGCAATTTCAGCACAGGTTTTAATTTGATTTTGTCAAAAGTTCCGAAATAACAGAATCAAAACCAATGAGTCACTGAAGTAGTAATTAATAATGGTTTATTGTGCACATGACAAAAATACAGTTTGTGACCCAGGAGTACTCAAACTGACACACGGAGTAAAGCTCAGTGATATATTGTTTAAGAGCAGCTTACATAGTGAGAAAGCCTTGACTGTTTATTCTTCACAGTGATTGTTGATAATATTTTGTTAAATGATATGGAATTGGTTAGTGGTTGCCTCATATTAGTTTTGACAAAAAGTTTCACTTATGATTTCCAGAAGCGTAAATAAGAAATGATCCAGGTCAAGTTTGTCTTGTGAAATACATTAAGGTTTTCTTGTATGACTAAGCTGGTTTTGGTTTTGGTCTGCCTAAGGAATTTTTAAGGTTTGTCTTTATTTGGTTTTTCTGTTGTTGTTGGTTTTTTTTTTTTTTTTTTTTACAACTTCTAGCTCTTTCCATTTAAGAAAGTGATGTACAATTTTAGCAACACAAAGCAGAGCTTCAGCTGTTGTGTTGGTACTCAGCTCATCTCCCATCATGTTGGCTCGTGGTCTGTCTTCCACGCATCCTCCTTTGTGTTGTAAACTGGAGCTGGCTCTGCAGCTGAGTCTGTATACCAGTGGCCAAACTGCAGAAGCTTCTCAGTCTTGTTTTCAGTGATTAAAATTCCACACTTACAACAGTCATTACCACCTGTCTTTCCATGGTTTCAGTTAGCAATACTCCCAGTTTGATGCTTTGTGGACCCTAGCAATGGTGGAAAGCCAGCAGGAAGAGTGGAAATACTTGGGTCTCTTATGTCCTCTTCGTTGTCCTGTGGCAGATGCTCGAATGTATCAGTAGATTCATTCCTTTTAAAACATTTTTAATCTGTTGGTGCTCTGAAAGCTTTATAAACTACTACAAAGTTTACTAAATGAGAGTATCTTTTACATCACACAAAATGAGTGTCCGAGTCCTTCCTGAATCATTCTGTCAACAGTTCCTAGTGGTTGTGGCAGCCTGCAATTTTAGTCTTTAATGACACCCATCATATTAATAGGCAGAAAAATCCTCAGATTTATAGAAAATAGTCATAATCATATGATTATAATATATATTTACTCCCCTCAACTAGAATTATAATTATGTAGGTAATTATTTCTAAAAGTATGAAAGTGTGATGTAATAGTCATACTAACAAGTAAATGACAGATCTACATACACAATTTTTTTCACAATACAAATATTAGTGGTGGTTTGGGGGCAGTTCATAAAGCACTTTAGGATATTAAGTACCTTTGAAAGCTGGAGAGTAAATTGCAACTGGGGAAAAAGGATTTAAAAAATGGAGGTGGAATGTACAGAAATTAGGACTAATTTTAGGTGCTATGAAATTATTTTCTGACATAAACATCTAAGCGAAATTTGTCACATGACATGTGAGAAAATAGTGGTTTTTTTCCCCCCAAATTAGTACGTATAATGGTAACAAAGAATAAACTTTCACAGGGAAAATTTTTTTTAAGCTTAAGATATAGAGCTATAAGTAATGGAAGTTAAAATAGAGATATAGCCAGGTGGTCCTAATTGAATTTAGGGTTTTAGTGGCAGAGCTTCAGAGATTTACTGTAATTGGAACTCAATATATGTTTCTCTTTAGTAAAAACTTTGAAGCACTGTCTAGGGAAAGCAATTAGTATACTAAACAAAAGGTTACAAGAGCAGACAAGAGTTTCAAAATTATATTCCAACTGCATAGCCAAGGAGTGTTTTTCATTCTTCACATTTGTATTATGTGTGTATTTATTAAGATTCTTTTATTGGAAAAAGTCTTTATTGATAAATACACCTAAAGAGTTCAGTGTTTCCTCAAGAAATATAAATGATAATCAAAAATTAGAGGGGAAAAATTTATTAGTCAGAAATCTGAGAAAAATTGTGTCTAATAGATAACAAAGTGATTTCTCCATGGTAATAGAAAAATATTGTTAAAGCAAAATTAATAATAACCACAAGTAAATAGGTGTAAAATTTACTTGGATAAAAAATATAAAAATAGGTGATCATTTTTTCCCTGAAAATAACATTTTTTTTTAATTGAAGGATAGTTGATTTACAGTGTTGTGTTAGTTTCTGGTGTACAGCACAGGGAACTGTATTGAATATATTGTAATAACTTATAATGAAAAAAAGAGAAAATAATTTTTAAAGACTGCTTCTTTATCAGGAATTAATAAACCCTTAGTGGACCACTGTCTTTACTTTGGTTCATATCAAAATGACTACGGCACAGGAACAAAACTGGTAAAGCTTTCACTGCCACCTAATTCTGTTTTTGTTAAAATGGCACAGGCATTGAAATTCCTAATGAATGAACTAGAGTGGTGTGTTCTTAGAAGCCAGGATTGTTAATCTCTACAATCACCCAACCTGTGATTATATCCTCTCTTAGAAAGAAAACTGGAAATCAGTGGAAAAATGGCATTTGGATGTAATTGAGATTAAGTTTATTCATAGAGTGTTTTGTTTTCCTTATGTGCTGCCAGACATCTGGATAAAGACTGAAAGATTTAGCAAAATATTAACATCTTTCCAAGTGTCTAAATGTTGATTGCATTTTATGTTTCACTCTAAATATTTGATGAAGCTTAGTATTGTCTACAAAATATAAATTGTCCCCTTATCCTTGAAGTTATTTTCTGTAGCATTCCACAGTTAAGATACTGTCTGATTTGGAAAGAGTGAATATATGATGGAATCTTAGATTTGGAAGACATTGAAATAATATTGTTCCACATTAATATTTGTGGCTAATCATTTTAAGAATTAAAAAGATCATTTTGTAAAATCATATGTGATATTTGTGGCCAACTATAATAAGAACCTCTTTCTTATTCAACAAATGCCCTTTATTTTTGTCTCAATAAAACAGCCCTAGGCATTAAAATCATTAAAATTAAAATAAGAAACTATACAAGTGGCTACCTGTAATTCTCATTACTGTGTAGCACATTCTTTGAAGTTCTACTAATTGGAATAAATAAAATAAAATAAGATAAAAATTTGAAAATAAGAGATAAAAGGATTTATTTTTGTGGATTTCTCATGTGTATCCAATAAAACACTTCTTGGAAATACAGAAATATTTGATGAGTAAACTTTACTAAAAATAAAATTTTATCTCTTCTCACTTTATTTAGAGATAGATAGGTAATATATTTCATTCTGTTTAATGCAGAATAAAATGAAATAGAATTATAGTTAACAAGTTGGCAGAGAACCTACATAAAGAAATTGTATATTGTAATGGGAAGATATAAAACTAGGTCAGAATAAGTAAAAAGTGATTGTGCAATATCAGGAAATATAAAGCTTACTATCATAGAAGTCCTTAAAATTAATTTGTAACTAAATACATTCTTAGTAAAATTACAACAGTGCTTTTTGTCTTTAGATAAAAGTAAAATAATCTTAAATATATGTTGAAGAACTAATGTTTAATTTTAAAGACCACAAAAACTTGGGTAGTAACTCTCAGGAGTATATTATTAGTCATTGGAACATACTACAAATCCAACTTAATCAGTACTATTATGACAAAAAACACACAAGGAAAGCAGTGAAACAAAATAGAACATCCAAAAGTGGATAACACAATTGTCTAGAAGTTAAAAGCCATTTTTTGATTCAGTGAGAAAAGAATATACTGTGCAATGGAACAGGGAAACGGACTTTTGACCTACAAGAGGTTTAAAGACTTACGTTTAAAACAGAAGTGTTGCAAGAAAATGTAGGAGAAACAGTTTATGTGCAATAAAGGGGTAGATAAACCTAGAAAAAGTAAGGCTGAGGAAACAGGATCTCTCAGTAAAATGTAGATGTGTATGTAAATTTTTAAAATGTTTGTAATACCAAATTATTTATTGAAATATAACTGAGTTGGGATATGTGTGTCATACACCAGAATGATAAAGCATTATCTTTTATACTACACAGGAGTTTTTATCATTTTACATTTAAAGTAAATTTTGTAAACAGGACATAGTTAATTTTAATTTTTATCTATTCTGATAAATTTTGTCTTTAAAAGCTATGTGCCATTTACCTATAAGGTAGATCACTGCTATTTGGTTTTACGTGTTTTTTAAATACTATTTTCCCCATTTGTTTTATAGTTTTATGTAACATTCAGTTTTGCCTTTTTTGCAATACATCCCCCCCTTTTTTGAGTATTTTAGCTATTTTTTTCTAGTATTTAAACTAAAAATACCAAAATGCGTAACTGACTTCTTTGTTTTAATGTGAAAGCCAATTTCAAGAAAATGCTGATATCTTAAAACAATTTATTTCTACTTAATATGCACATTCCTTTTAATTCTCTATTTTAAACTCATACATTGTTATAATAGTTTTATACAATTAAAATCCATCTGTATTTTCACATATATTTATGCTTTTTTCCCTCTCAATTTATGTCTATATATCTCTATTTACTTCTGATATACTTTTTTTCTTGGGCCAAAGACATCCCCTTATAGTTTATTCAATGCTGCTGTTCTGAAAAAACTTCTGTATTTTATTTCACAATTAAAAATACTTGTGCTGAGGATAAAAGCATAGTTTGGCAGTTAATTTCTTTCAACTAAAGATGTTTTTAGTCTGTCATTTCAGTTTTTTTTAAATAGTCTATTATTCCCTGAAAGAAATATATGTATATTATATCTATTTTATGAATGTTATATATATATAAAATATAAAATGGGCCTAGATGTGGTTTTCTGAGTACTTACATGTTGCTTAGGGTTTCAACTATATAGCAAGGGCTTGATATCTTTTAACAGTTTGGGGAACTTTGAGCCTTTTGGCTTTTGTTTTTTAAGCTGTACATTTTCAGTTGATCTGATTTCCAGTTTATTAGTCCTCTCGTCATTTCCAATCTGCCATTAAATAATTGATTCAGTTAATTTATGTTACTTCTTTTTTTAGTTCTAGAATTCCCATATAGTTATATAGATTATAATTATCTTGTCAAATATACCCTTTCAAAAATTTTGAACATATTATTCACAGGCGATTAAAATCTATTACTTATAACTTCAGTACCAGATTTATACGTGGGTCTGTTCCTACTGCCTCTTTATTCTCTTGGTCCTGGCAATTTTGAAAAATTATAGATGTCATGAGTAGTACTACTTTTTTCTACTGGAGACTCACTGCTCTCATGTCTAATGGACAGCTAGACTGGAGACACATCATTTTAATCCAATCAGGTACTGAGCTGATTCCAGGCTGAAATTTTATAACACTCAAATTACACCTCAGTGTGCTTTTTTCTGGGCTGTAGACCTGAGTTTCGACCAAGAGCATGAAATATTTCATATTTTTCAGAGCATTATTAATCACCAGGTAGAAGAGCTTTGATGCTATCAAGTACACTTTCTGGAAATAACAATAGGAACATGGGACAAAATGATATCTCTTAATGCTCACCTGCTAACTACTCCAGTGTCATGATGAAGCTATTAACAAGTAATATGGCCAAAAGTAAACTATTTTTTTAATAAATAAAATAACAAAGTATTTCACAGGCAACAAAGTTTTATTAGCCCAAATACTTAGGATCCAACTAAGGATATTTGACCACTGCTCTGCTCTAGGGAGGTTTTATAGTAACAATAAAATTGTCATAACACGCCAGGCAAAGCAATACTTCTTTGGGTAGCTTGTGCCAAAATCTTGACAACTTTAAAGATAAGAACCAGATTAAAATGAGAAACTCTGAGTTTTCATTTTTAACATTTTTTAATGTAAATAGCTGTCATTCCAAATTTTAGTATGAAATGTTCAAAATGCAACAACTGCAAATTAAGGGTATTTATCCAGGGGCATTTGATTTTTTGATGTTGCAAAACACTAGAAGAAATGTTTATATAGGTACTTTTCAATTACTAGCATAAGAACAAAACTGGGAGGAAAAATGTGTGAGATAATTTTCCAAGATTTCCTATTATAATTTCACTAAAGAATTTTGCTGTTTGCCATTTGACTATGTGATCAACATATAGTTTTAAAAAAAAGATAAGAAGAGTCAGGAAAGTCTACAAAAACAATTTGAATGTTCTATTTTATGATGGTACCATGTTGTATCTTACACTAGAATTGAAAAAGAAAAAACAACTATTGTGTTTGTTTTACCTGACTTATTCAGAATTAAATAATTATTCAATATTATTCTTCATTAAATCATTGGTACAGTATTTAAAGATTTTTTTTTGAAAAATAAGCATGATAGATGAGGAACTTTTTTTTCCCCAAAACGTCTTTATACTATTTAGAAACGTGTAGTAATCTTTCTCTCTCCTGTATTCTCTCCTTATCTTACAAGTCTACCAAAAAACATCAATAAAAGCTGGGTTTTTGTCAAGCATTTTTATTCAAAAGCCAGGAGAGGCATTGAATGGTAATCTAAACTTCTCAGTGTCGGATTCAAGACTCCTTTTAGATATTTTGAGAAAGGAATGAAGAGTAAATAGTAAATTATGCAAGACTGGGATTAAGGACAGTGGGCTTGCTTCTAGCCTTGTGATTATGGGCAATTTAACTCACCATCTGAATTTGCTTTGTTCATGTGTAAAATTGGAATAATTCTATTTGTTAGCATGCTTTGGACTACAAGTTTTAGAAAAGCCAACTGAAAAAGACTTTAACAAGGAACTTTATTTACTCACAAAAGAGAGAGTTCAGGGATGCTGCAGGTGCCTGGCCTGAACCCGTCTGTGTTCTTGCCCCATGTTGCTCTTACAGTCCTTCCTGCCTGTTATACCATGTGCTGGCTATGTCCATGCAGACTGGCTTCCCCCATGGATGGAGGTTACCTGCCAGAAACCTCCAAGACCAAAAGCTTTCTTATTCACATCCAGCAGGGTAGAAGTGACCTGTATTCCTGTGGATTTTCTCTTTAAGATTGAGAAAGTATTTTCTGAGAAATCTCTAGCAAAATTGTCCTTGGGCGTTATTGACTAAAATTGGGTCAAATGCCCAGTCTAGAAATAGTTACTAGGAGGGAACAGAATATCAGCACATCAATCATGCCTACCTCTTTGTCAGTTCCAAATAGATGTTAGGGAGTCAAATATTGTGTGTGGTTATGTAATCAGAATTATTTGAAGTGAAATAGCATTTGTAAATTATCACGTAGAGTACTTGCAACAAAATAAGAGCTCCAGTACGTTGGAATGTTGCCAGCAATGGGAATACTAATGGTGGCGGTGTATATTCCGTATCCCTTGAACTATATTTTCCACTGAATCTTTGGGTTGTTGATTGTGAACCTTCTAGTCTCTTTACTATTATTTCCTTGCCCATGTGGTAGAATAATCTAGTTGTGATATCTGTAATGTTGCCAAATGCAGGGTTCACTGAGCTATTGTGCCAGTTCATATAATTATATTTCTCCTTCCTTGTAATTATGTTTAGGACACCTTGACTTGATGAATTTTGGTGAAAGGACCACCATCCCAGTTAGAGGAGTCTCTTCTTCATTCTAAGATATTCAAGACCTTTAATGGCTTTGTTTTCCAGCTTCAGCTTAATTGACCCTCACAACCGTTACTGCTGTTCCTCCTCAGCAAATATGTTCTTTGCTTTAAATCTCAACCCAAAACAGCAACAGGTTCTAATTCTATCTCCCAGTGCCCAGTTAGCACCAATTTTAAATCCTTGCTTGAATAAAGTGTGCCATGGCCTTTTCTTTGTACATCAGTTGTGTTATAATTGTAATCTACTTTTTGGAAATGTATGATGTGTTTTGACAAAGCTATTCAAACTATTTACCAAATCCTGAGAAAGGGGGTGTATCTGTTCCCTAGAACTGCTGTCATAAAATGCCAAATATTAGGTGGTAAAACACAGATGTATAGTCTTACATTTCTGAAGACTGAAAGTCTGAAATCAATTCTGTTAGGGTTGGTGCTTTCTGAGGGTTGTGAGGACGAACCTGTTCCTTAATTTTCTTCTAGCTTCTGGTAGTGTCAGGCATGTCTTAGCTAATAGTTAGTTCTTCCTGTGTCTTCACTTTCTCTTTCCTCTGCATCTTTGTGTCCAAGTTTTCTATTTTTCATTAGGACACTAGTCATACTGAAACTAATTTTAACTTAATTACCACTGTTATAAAAACCCTATTTCCAAATAACATCACATTCTGAGACAGAGGTTAGATTTATATAAATGTATATGTATAAATGTATTTTTTCTTAATAGACTTTGTTTGCTTTAGAGACAACTAAAGTTCACAGCAAAATTGAGCAAAAGGTAGAGATTTCTCATTTATCCCCTGCCCTCACTGTTACATACTGCTTTTTCCACACTCGACATCCCCCTCCAAAGTGATACATTTGTTAAAATTCATAGCACTGTATTGACGCAACATCATTACCCAAAATCCATTCTTCACATTAGGGTTCACTCCTGATGGTGTACATTCTATGGCTTTGGACAAATTTATAATGACATGTGTCTACCATTATAGTGTCATACAGAGTAGTTTCACTGCCCTAGTAATCTCTGTGCTTTGCCTATTTATCCCTCCCTCCGCTTGGAATATGTCTTTTTTTGAGAGACATAATTCAGCTCATGCCAGGAGAAAATCCGCAAATCAAAGGATCAAAAAATTGAACTACTGAAATAATACCTTAGTATATTATATCAAAGCTAAGCTTATGCAACTTGCAAAAACAGATAACAACTTACAGACAACTAGCCTTAAAACTGAGAAAAATAGCATATTAGAAGCCACTGTACATATTTCTCGTCTTAAAATGAAACTTATCCTTGAGAAACCCCCTCCAAAAATATTTTAATACCCATTTCATATTTATTAATATTTCATATAATTTATCAAATATAATTTATTAATTTAAAAACAGAAAAAGTATATCTTTATGTGAAGAATATACATCAGTTTATTTTTTTTTTCCTGTTGAATTCATGACTAGCAAAATACTCTTTTCCACAAGTATTGTAGTATGTGTGTGTGCACATGTGTGTATGTGTGCACAGGGAGTGTAACATGAAATACTGATGTTCCTTGGTCTTGGAAAAACATATTGTACATCAGTTGACCACCAGCTGATTGAATCTGACACCAAGTTTCCACAAATGCTTTTTAAATCATGGTGTCATAATTAGAATAATTAAAGTCTGAATGAAAAGGCATGAGATATATCTTTGTAAACAAAAAAAAAGGCAAAAATGAACATTTAACAGTATTAAGTGGCTTGAAAGCCGCTAACCTTACTTCAAATTACAAATCATAGTAAAACTACCATATATTACCAAATGTAAGTTAAGAAAATCTTTGCCAAGAAATGAAATAGAAAACATGTATCTATCTATTAATTATTTATAATCACTTAGTGAGTATATATTTACCGGACACTTATTTTGCAGCAAACACAGTGCTTGGCACCAGTAATTCAAATAGGAAGCTCCTCTTAAGAAATTAATATTCTAGCATGAGGGAATGGCATATAAAAATACTTCAAATACATGGTAACCAATGCAATATTAGGGAAATGAACATAGTTGAATCCTAGCAAAGAGGAGAGGAAATCGGAGTTATCTGAACTAATTCAGGGTATTAATTATGTATGATATTTTTTATGTTATGTCATGAATGTTTGCATAGCATTTATTTTTATAGACATGGTAACTTTCCTTTATTCTTTTGATTCTTCTTTTATCTTTTCCTCTCTTTCCTCCTCCATTCCTTCTACTCCTCATTTTCTTTACTTTTTATTACAATCTACAGTCATAGAATTTTTAGCTCTGAAAAAAAATATGTATATCTGATACACTGATCACTTTAGTACAAAATACATATGTAATCATCTTAAGAAAGTTTATTCCTTATCACATTTATTCCTTATTGATACTTTAATGATAATCTGAAGTAGGCGAGATTATGGGGGGACCACTGCATTCTTGTTGCCTTTTGAGCAGCCCCTTGGCAACATTTGAATGTACGTTGGTGTCTTAGTCATGCAGCTCAGTCAACTCTATTTGTATAACCTCCAGAGCAATGATGCTAGTGCTCTGTTCTTGAGAGTTATCTTAGTGAAATTCTCTCATTACTACCAAATTATGTTACTTCACTGTTAATCACAGGGTGGTTTGATTACTCAATGAAAAAATACTTTGAATGCACTTTCAACTTGGCTACTTCAAGAAAGTTCAAAGTAACAAAGAGAACGTAATAAGTGGCCTCAAGGCCAAATTTTAGTGATTATCTGTACAAAGAAAGGAACAAAGAGCATGTTGTAGGGGAGAGTTTAAGGGTGTGTATGGTTGTTTCACTTGTCTATGCATGTATGTGTTTTTTACCATTTGTTGGAGGTACACACACACACACATACTTGTATGTTCTCTGCTGCTTGCTGGACAAGAACATTACAAATAGAGAAACATTTTCTAGTCAATTGGTTTCTTCTCTGACTGATGAACTGCTTTCCCATGATAAGTGCTTCATACGTTCACGTTTTGACTACGCAGTAGGCACCACTGCACCATTTCAACACTACTAAATTGTAAAGATGCATGTTAGTCTGGCAGCTCTAATCTTCTTGACTTTTTTTTCCTTCATTACATGTTCCCTCACCTTCCATAGGAAGCTAGAGAAGCTGATTGGGTAGAATGGTAAGTGATGAGGTCAGTCTTTCCGGTCCTTCAAAGGTTGGATACAATACAAAAAAGTGGAAGACAGTTTTGTGCCCCTAATTTAAAAAAGAAGAAAAACTTGCACAAACACGTTAAATACTATATGTTCTCCAAGCACATGCCAACTTTTAATGACAGAATAAAATTTCAACCTAGTGAACATACTGTTTTGGACTATTAAAGCAGTGGACCTCCCATCTAAAAATAAATAACTGAATTTAAAAATACTCAGTGTTATGTAATAGTAAGAGAAAAGCATAGAGGATGTGCTTTAGTTTGGAGGGGTTTTTCTGCATAAAATATCCAAATATTTGAAGCCTAAAAGCTAAAAATCATGACGAGTATGGTGGTAAATTTTAACATTACTGAATAAATCCCACAATTTATAGTATGTTTCTATTTAATAAGAGGTTTTGTAAAGATAATTGTACTTGTTGTACATCAAAAAGTTCTCCATAATCCTAATTTTGTATTTCAGTATTTTTTAAAACTTCCCTCCCTTCCCACCAACAAATAATCACACAAACTGTATTTGGAGGAGAAGGTTTATTTTTTCAACTCATTCTTTCATGTTTGGAGTTGTATCTTTGGCATTTCACAGCCTGTAAATGAAAATCCTTGAGGGACTACTGGCATCCCTGCCCAGGGAGGTGATTTGGAGTGACCTGAAGTTCATTGAAAGGGTATATTTTCCTAAGCTCTGCACTGGCAGTTTGCTGTGTCATCAATCTTGTTCAGCTGAAAAGCATGACAATTTGTCTGGACAACAGTACATGAAGGATAGCAAAAGGTTATTGTTAGGTTAAGAAGTTTTTCTGACAAGTACAACACGCTAAGGTTTACATAAGCATAAAACAAACCTTAAACTCAAGGGTTTTGCAAAGGAGTTTTCTACTTCTGTAGACAGATATTTTGAAGTCTGAGTTTATATTTTCCAAATTTCACTGAACCATAGCAATTACCTCTCATAATCTCCTTTAGAAGTTCTTCTGATATTATTTTAATGAAATAAGGACTACAAGAGAGAGTAAATGTCAACCTCAGTGTCAAGGGTGCAGGAACTTTGTTTCATTATTCTTAGTAGTAAAGACCTAGTAGAACACAAACAAATTGGAATTGGATGTATTTGCCATTCATTACTAACCATTGCGAAGGATGACCCATTTTTTTCATTGATGAAAGGAATAATGTTGAAAGAATGTTGATCCATACATTTTGCTACTTTTAATAATCTACTTATATTGTCCATAAAAGAAAAACTTGTCAATTATCACAAAGTAATTTAATATTGAAAAGGTGATAAAGCCTTAGTACCTTCACTGCACTTTTAACATGTAGATATTTAAAAATATTCTCTTAAAATATGTACGTCTTTCAGAAGGTATGTAGAAGACAGAAATGCAAACGAAAGATTTAAAAAAGATGTATTAGGAAGTCCAATACTAATGCATGTAGTTGAGGAAGACCAAAACTGTGTGCAATGTTCATATACATTTTCTATCTTTAATTAATCATAGTAGTTAGTTATTGCATTGCTTTAACAATTTAGTCCCATTCATTTACTTTGGAGTCTATTAAAAGACACTAGTTTACTTTAATGCCTACTAATGTATTTTATTTTAAAAGAGGTGATTAAAGAAATAGCCAAGTTTGCTATTTCATTATGTATCTTGCATTGCTTTTATATTTTATAACCATCTTAATTCATTGAAGATGAAAACAGACAAAGAAAAAAAAAGCAGTTTAGTGTAGTTTGCTTTTTGTATCCTTTAACTGAAACATCTTAACAAAAACAAGGTCAATAATCTGGAAAATCTAACAAATTCTCAAAGCACACACACAAAAAATGAGAATCTTACTATAAGTTCTAATACACAAGTGCAAATGTATATATTATATAATACAATATATAATGTGTTTGTGCTTTGTGTTCTATCATGTAAAATGTGTGCTAATAGTAAATGTATATATTATACAATATTCTTATATAGCAAAATAACAAAATCATAAAGTATATTCATGTTTTTAATCTGCTAGAAAACAGATTGTTTTGAATACACAAAGAGAGGAAAGGAAGTATGAGATTTTTTTGAAATATTATTTGTGTCTCTGAAAATGGTATATAATAGGTTAAAATTTTAATATAAAATAAAATAGATTGTTCCATTTTGATCTCATCTAAATTGTCATCAACACAGGGAAATTTTGAATTAGAAAGATTATAGACTTTGAGTGCAGAAATAGAAATTCTGACTGTCCCACTTTGAATTTTGTACAGTACTTAGCCTTCTTATTATGTGAAAATAAAAAGATTGAAAGCTGCATTCTAATTTTTTTTTCCCTCATTTTCAATTTTTTGTCCTGACCTTAAACACTTAGGTCCTGTCTCATGGCTGGACTCTGTCATTACAATTGTGCCACTCTCTAAGGTTTAATGTGACTTCCATTCAGTAAGGCCGAAGGACGCAAGGAGTTAATGGGAAATTTATCATATGTGAGCTTTCTTGGCTTGGCCCACAAGATCACAGTCATGTTCAAAGAGACTGGTCGAAGTGAAAAATCAGTGATTACGCACTCTCTGCAGCTATCACGAGTGACTGAATTCTTCAACTTATTTTCCCCAATTCCATTTCCTATCCCAGGAGACAAAAATCTGCATAGGTTCAGGATGCCCTGTATATGTAACTGAAAATCAAGATCACTGTGTTACTTCAGCGATAATGAAAAATAATTACAGACACCAATATGGGTATTTTCTTTTTTCCCTAAAAGTAAATGATTAATACAGTTAATATGTTTTAAAATTATACATTTTCTAAGGAACTTACATGTATAACAAGTATGGATCTGTTATGTTAATACTGCAGTAACCGCAGCCTTCACAGTATTATACAAGTGATACACAAAATAGCAAGAAATCTACAACTTTATAGATGTACAAACATTGCATAAAAACCTGTTTAAACATTCTCATGTGGTGGTGTACATTGCCTATTCTAATTATAGGGTCACTCTATTTCTACTTAATTTTGAAAGCACAGATACAACCATCATGGTTTATCCAAAGAAAAATGAGAGTATGAATCTTTATTGATTCTTATTCTGCAGACCTCTCCTGTCATTTAAAGTTTATTTTAAATGCAAATGTGTTATTTTGTATCTGTTAATTTGGAAGGTTACTTCATTATTTGACTTCCTTATTTCAAGGAGTATTTAGACATTTTATTTAGCTGTTTTGTCCCAGAAGCCCAAAGCAATTATTTGCAAATCTATGCACAAAACATTATTTTCAAGAAGTAGTCAATAGTAGGTCAAAAATCAGTTTAAAAACTCTGTTGTGTATAAGTGCCATCCTGAGCTATAAAAAAAAATAAGTACTCCAAAATCAAAGCAATAGATAGGACGTGTAAAATTGTGAACATATAAGAACTTACATATTGTAGCAAGAGATAATGCATCCAAATGTGTGTGATCCATATTGTCAGCTGTATATCTGTATGTACATGAATAATTGCTGTTGTTATTACTATTATTATATTTCAGTCATTACTTGAAAAGGGGTTCTGATAAGCTTCCAGACAATTATCATAATCTGACTTTCTTAATATAATTAGATCAAACAAAGGCAAACAAAATATCTTAATATAATTAGATGAAACAAAAAAAGATATTTGAGGCAGAGTTTGGGATAGGCCATTTCTGATTTCTGAATTGCCCATAGGCCAGCTCAACCCAACATCAGTGGTCATTCTGAAAAATACATCCTTCAAAAATGTTGTCCCGTCTAAGGTAAAAATAATGGCTTTACATGAGGTGCCACTTCTTCAATATAAGTGGTAAGATTATCCAGGCATCCACGGAATCTCAGAATAAACACCCCTTCAGTAGACATGTAGATGTACCTGAAGGTCATGAGATAAACAAGTTCATTAACACAATGATTTCTTTCTCACATCTTTTAATTTTTTCCCACCCTTTTTATTTCCTCCTTTTTCTTGTTGTCTTTCATTTTCTTCTCCTCCCTTTATTTTTATGTTTGCAACAAATGCTATATATTAGAAGCATAGAAATTCTAATACAAGCATTACTGTGTCTGATATAAGCTAGATTATATTAGTATATATACTGACTTCTCTCTTCTTTTCTGGACATTTCTTAATGTTATATTTCACCAAATAAAATTACATAAATGTCTCATTACTAAGCAGGATTCCACTGGCTTAGCATGACCATAAGCAAATTCCCTTCTTCAGAAAATAAAAATTTTGGTTCAAAACACAGTGACTTTGCAATGGAAATAGTTTGAGTTGTTTCCAAGGGGAAATGATGCAAAATAAAATTTATTTGAGAACTTCTTGGTGTGCATGGTTAAGGTAGGGGATTTCATTCCTACCACTCAATGGAAAAATAGGAGGGGGGCAATGAAAGGAGAGAAAAAATATTTCAGAGAAATAAGTAAGAAATACTAGATAAGGTCACATAATAGGCTTTGCAGTTAGCAAAATTTAAAAATGTTACTTTTACCTAAGAATGCTTCCCTCAAAATTCAGATGACTGTGGGTATAAATTTGATGCTCAGATAGGCTCAAGAAAAGATTGAACTGTCATTTCCAAAGGTAGATATATGAAAATGTGCATTGGAAATGTAAATGCGCTGAAGTGGAATTACACGTATTCAATATTGTCAGAAACCACAGCAGAAGAACCATATAGATCATGAACAGGTAAACACTGGCATTTGGATCTGCTCTTGTCTAAAAATGCTTAATTCAAATAATAATTTTATTAATTGTTTAACTTTTTAGAGCACTCTGAAGATGATGACTAATGATTCTAAATTTTTTTATGTACACTTTTACTAATAGCTTCAACACTGAGAAAAAACACTGAAAAAAATACGCTTCACAGCTAATGACTCTGTTTCTGTCATCCCCATTTTAACAAAAATATAAACATCATTTCCCAATCCATCTGTGAAACAAGCAGTGAGATGATCTCTAATGCTCTTCCAGCCATAACAGTCTACAGATATATGAAAATATGTACAATCCTTTCTGCCAATATTTCATGGAAATATGTATCCCAAGCAAAAATGCTAAATTAATTTTAATAATCACAGATTAACTTGCCAAGTTTACCATGTACTACAAGAAAAGATACTGTTTGAAATTTTAAAAATACTGAGTCCTCTGGACTTGCAGATTTTTCCAAAAAAGTTGTAAACTGTTAATATACCATGGCCCTGCTGCTTTCAGTGTAGAATTTTGTGGGAGATATTTCCATTCAGTGAAAGATCACTGATTTGTATTAAAGCATCATTTCTCAATGATGATACCACTTTCTTTCCTTTTCTGGATGTTTCTAAGACCTCTGTGTCCTTGGGAAGTCCATTTCAGTGGTCACCGCAGTTAAGGGCGAGTCTCAAGGTGTATTTCAAAGATGCGAAGATTTAATATTCCAAGCTATTAAAAGTTTCATGCAGTTACCTCCCACAGTACCCTCAATGTAACTGAAAGTATCAAGGACTTTTAATCCCAAATACACTGTGGAGTAGAATAATCCTCTTTTAATTGGGCAAAAGAAACACAGGAAGAGAAATTCATTTAATGTAGCTAAGGCTTCTTTTTCTTCCAAGTGGTTCCCCGATACCCATGTCTCAACTCAGCATTCAATTATCTTGTAGTATTCCTCTAGGATCTTCTTGTTGCTTCATTGGTCCCCAGATTCATATTAAGATCTAAGATGGGATATAGTACTTGAGGAAAAGGGTGATAGAAGCAGCTGCGGTGAGAACTGTGAGAATTTTAGAACCCAAATTAGGTATCTTGTATTTGTTTTGTTTAAAAATACCAATTTAAATAGTAAGGAGACTCATTAGCCTGCAATTTGCTTTCGAAGGATATTCTTAGCGATGATGTAGACCTCCAAGTTGGGAGATGCCTTCTCTTTAGCTTGTAATAAGGAGAAATACATCTACATTCTGAGAAGGTGAAATTCAGACTTGAGATACTTAGAAATAGGTCACACAAAACATCATGTAATACTTATAAAATGTTATTGTGGATGAGAAAAAAAGATTTCAAAGACATATGTTGCCCATGGGTGGGCAATTTTCAAACTCAGTTTTTAATACTCAGATTTCCTGAATAATTAGTAAAGATTATGGAAATAGGGCAATGGGTTTTATTCTCTTGCACTTTACATATTACTTAAAGGTGTCAGACTCCCTTTTCTAATGTAATATTAATATTAGGAAAGGGTGATACATCGTAGTTTGTAGTGTTTTATGTGTTTGTTAACAAAGGAAAATAGTAACTCAGTCATATAGGTATTGCTTCAGATTTCAATAATTCTAGATTCTAAATAAATAATTCAGGTGGCTTACATTTTCTAGAGCTGCATCAGCATGCCCTAAACAATAGGCTGATTTTTAAAAATGGTGTTGGGAGGAGAGAAGCAGAAGCCATCATTTTGAGGTGATGATGTCAAAATTATCAGAACTGAGTAAGAGATTTTTGTCTTGCTGCCCTTTGTTTAGTTTATGTCCTTTTAACGTATTTCTCTTAACTTGGGGAATTACAAGTGCTCTCAGCCACCCTAAGGAAGGATATAGCATCAAGTTTCTTGGGAGCTTTATCTTTTGCTAAATCTTAACGGGAATTCTGGCATTATTTTAATAGTAACAGAAAAAAAAGAGAGAACACTACTGCATGAACTTTAAAGATATTTTCCATATCTGATTGGTCCATAGCTCCTCATTCTTAAAGGGCCCATTTTACCTGATATATTCGAATGACTGAGATGAGTGATTTGCACTTTAATTTCAAATCTCAGTTTCATTTTGGATGTGTTTACATAGCCTCAGGAAATTATTGCACCTTTATTCTCTAGACAAACCAGGATGAATGAGTCCATTAAACTTGTTCACCTAAGATTTTAGGAAAACAGGGAAAAAAGATCTGTTTAATAGCATTGCATGAGCTGGCGAGTAGGGTTTTTATTAGAAATTAAAGATGTTTTAATTAGACATTAGAATTAACTAGTAAACCAAGAATTGATTAAGGAATTATTTTCTGTTGAGTTATAATTGTTATATGTTTTTATATGCTCTTGCTCGATCTCTTCTAAGGTATTAAATTAGAGAATTTTAAAGAGGATTAACTGGAAGTAAATAAAAGTATATTAAATTATTTTCCAATTGTTCAGTGTTTACATTTATTCTCTGCAAACTACTTGTACTTTTGAATTTATCTCATCGTTGGTGGAACAGGGACTCAGTCACCCAGAACCAAAACTTCAGTGCAGTTGTTTGCTTTTCCCTCTCCTTTGCCTCAAATTAATCAGAGATAGCATCCTATCAACACTATGTCCACATCCTTAGCACTTATTGTTTCAGTTTTAGATTCACTGATATGACTCTGGTCAAAATTCAGAATCAACTTTTATGGTCACCAATCACTATCTACTTCACAATCCAATAGCCCCTTGTTGGTTTTCCTTTAAACTGACTGAACACACATCCTTAAAACAGTCCTTCACTTTGACTACCGGAATGGCACTTCATTTCTTACCTCTCTGCTCCTCAGTTTATTTGCAAACTTCAATTTTCTCATCTACCTTGAAGCTCTGTCCTTAACCATCTTCTCTTCTTGGCCATATTTTCCCTGAGTGATCTGATTTATCCCCTTGATTTGTGTTACCTTCTATACTTGAGGACCTCTGACATCTTTATCCCTCATCTTAATTAACTCCCAGATTTGCAGAACAATATTTGCAAATATATGCTTTGTACATTTCCTCTGTATGTCCCTGACATCAAACCCAGATGACAGTGACACTCATTTACTTCTCCAAAGCTGCCCTAGCTCTAGTATTGTTATTTTGGGGAATGATGTGGAATACTCAAGCTTATTACCAGGAAACCACAAACTTTTATTTTTATTTTTTTGGCCACGATCTTTAGCTAACTTAACCAGGAATAACCTTCTTTTACTTTTTTGTTATGTACCTTCCATTCTAAAAACAGTGCCTTGCTTAAAGTTAGCATTTACATCATTGAAAAGATTTTTTTGAGTAACTGCTATATATCATGCGTATTCTAGACTACTGAAATACATTGAGAAACAAGATAAACTTCTCATTAAAAAAAATTCTAATGAAGGGGCTAAAGGGACAAGATCAACGTATAAACAGACATGTAATTTCAGATAACAGACGCTGGGATGATAATGAAACAAGGCAATAGAACGTGAGTGGGAAAAGATAACTTGGCATAGACTGAGCAAAAGACCTTTCTGAGGAAGTGACACTTCAACCTCAGATATCAGAAGGAGCTCTCCAAACTGAGTCGCAGAAAAAGCGTCTTAAATAGAAGTCATAGCAGGTGCAAAGGTTATGAGGTGGGCCTAGCTTCACATGTTTGGGTAATGGAAATAATACTTTTACTACCTGTTTTTGAATGACAACCAATTTTAAAGTGATTGTTTTATAACCCTTTACAAAACTAAAATTGTAAAACAAAGCTGAGCAATGATATGTGGAAGTTGAATGTTATAGTTCAGGAGCATTTGAGGAGTAAAAGAGTGTTGGTAAGATGTTTTCAGGCTAAGTTAATAAGAGTAGAAATTATTTTAGTGAACTTGGTTTTATTCTTCATTATCATGTTTTAGCACTAAGCAATCAATCAAGTCAATGAACTACTATTTCTAATGAGTTACTAGAATGACAAAAATAATCCATTTGTGACCTACACATTTTAATTAATGATGTGCTCAATCAAAACTTTGCTGATTTGGAATATAATTTTGCAATCAGCAACTTGATCAGCTAGTCAAAGTGATTTCCCCAACATTTGTTTCTTTGGTAGTAGAAATGTTTTAGCATTGTTTAGTTTTTTAATTATAGTATTGTAAACATACACAAAGTTACAAAAAGAATATAGCTAAGAACCAATTATCACTTCTCAGAAGAAGAGATGTTAACAATATTCCAGATATCCTTTGGTTATCTCTTTTGTAAAAAGGAATAATATAAGATCACACTTACTCCTCTGTGCATAGTCACATCATTTTCCTGGTCTTCCTCCTCAGAAGTCATCATTATCCTGAAGTTGTTTTCCTTATTGCTGGGCATGTTTTTATACCTTTACCACATATGTTGTGTCCAAAAACAGTATGTAGTATTGTGGGCTTTGTTTGGTTGTATTTAGTGAAGATGTAATTAATGTATTATTTCCAGGTATACAACATAATGATTCAATATTTGTGTTTGTTGCAAAATAATCACTAAAATAATTCTAGTTACCATCTGTCCCTTAACGATTTTTTAATTTTTCTTTTCTTTTTTCCCTTGTGATGAGGACTTGTAAGATTTACTCTTAGCAACTTCCAAATGTGCAATACAGTATTATTATTTAGCATAGTCACCATGCTGTCATACTCTACATTACATCCCATGACCTATTTGTTTTATAACTGGAAATTTGTACCTTTTGACTACCTTCAGCCATTTTGTTCACCCTCAACCCATTTCCTCTAGCAACCACCAATCTGTTCTCTGCATATATAAGCTTGTTTGGGTTTTGTTTTGATTTTAAGATTCCCCATATAAATGAAAGCATATGGTATTTGTCTTTCTCTGTTTTACTTATTTCACTTGGTGTAATGCCCTCAAAGTCCGTCCATGATGTTGCAAAAGGCAAGACTCCATTCCACGTTATGGCTGAATAGTATTCCACTTAATGTGTGTGTGTGTGTGTGTGTGTAATCTCCCACATCTTCTTTACCCATTCATCTATCAATGGACACTTAGGTTGTTTCCAAATCTTGGCTTTTGTAAATAATGCTACAGTAAACTTGAGGGTATATATATATCTCTTTGAATAAGCATTTTCCTTTTCTTTAGACAAATAACCAGAAGCAGAATTGCTGGATAATATGATAGTTCTATTTTTAATTTTTTGAGAAACCCCCTTACTGTTTTTCAACAACAGTGCACAAGAATTTCCTTTTCTCTACATCCTTACTAAAGCTTGTTATTTCTTGTCTTTTTGATAATTCTAATAAGTGTGAGGTGATACCTCATTGTGGTTTTGATTTGCATTTCCCTAATGGTGAGTGATGATGAGCATCTTTTCATGTGCCTGTTAGTCATCTGTATATTATCTTTGGAAAAATGTGTATTCAGATCCTCTGTCCATTTTTTAATCTGATTTTTTTGCTACCGAGTTGTATGAATTCTTTTTGTATTTTAAATATTTGTGAATCATGTATCTGATAATAGGTTAGTATTTTATTCCATTCCATAGGCTGCCTTTTCATTTGGTTGATGATCTCCTTTGCTGTGCAGAAACTTTTAGTTCATTGTTCTTTTACTTTTTTGTTGTCATTGCTTTTTATTTTAAGTGACAGATCCAAAAATCATTGCCAATACTGATATCAAGGAGCTTACCTTCTTATGTTTTCTTCTAGGAATTTTATGATTTCAGTTCTTACATTCAAGTCTTTAATTCATTTTGATTTATTTTTGGTGTATACTGTTAAGATAGTAGTCAAGTTTCATTCTTCATGTGACTCTCTAGTTTTCCCAACACCATTTATTGAAGAGATTCTACTTTGCTCATCATATATTCTCCACTCCTTTGTTATAAATTAATTGGCCATATATATGGGTTTATTTCTGGGCTCCTTATTTTGTTACATTGACCTGTTACATGTGTCTGTTTTTATGCCAATACCATCCTGTTTTGATTACAATAGCTTTGTATTATAGTTTAAAATCAGGCATTTTGATACCTCCAGCTTTGTTCTTCTTTCTCAAGGTTGCTTTGACTAGTCAAGTTCTTTTATTATTTTATACAAGTTTCAGGATTGTTTTTTCTATTTCTGTGAAAAATGTCACTGGAATTTTGATAGGGATCACCTTAAATCTGTAGATTGCTTTGGGTAGTACGGACATTTTAACAATATTTTTCTAATCCATGAGCACAGGATATTTTTTCATTTATTCATGCCTTTAATTTTTCATTGATGTCTTATAGTTTTCAGTGTGCAGGTCTTTTACCTCCTTGGTTAAACTTATTCCTAGGAATTTATCATTTCTGATGCAATTGTAAGTGGAGTAAAATTGGATTGCTTTCTTAATTTCTCCCTCTGATAGTTTGTTGTTCATGTATAGAAACACAACATACTTGTATTTTCTATTGCTAGACATGTTTTTATATTTTTACCACATACATTGTATCAAAAACTGTATATAGTATTGTTTTTAATGTTGGCTTCTTGGTCTTTGCCTTGTCCTGTGTAGTCTTAAGTGCCTTTCCACTCGAAAAATCTGTACTTTGTTGTATATGACCCATAGCATAGGACTAAATGTTTATAAAAATTTTTCTGTAGAAAATGATGCCCCCAAAAGCTGCATCCCTTTAAGATAAAAAGCTTTGCTGTAGAGGAACACAGTAAAGTAAGAAGCATTAGGAATCTATCACCCTACCTAGACAACAGTTGCCCGGCCAGAAGCTGTACGATGTAAGTATTTTTGGATTCTAGAGTCTATTGAAGATGTGCAACTTCCAAAGGAGGGCTTGAACTGTGAATTTCAACTAATTTAGGGCAATTTCAGTTCTTAGCACACTAGCACCTACCCACCCATCCCCATTTCCCAATCCATGACAGACACCTGTGCACATGTTCCTGGAGCAGCTTGCACACAGCTTGTGGAAGCCAGGGTGGATATAAAGGACCCTATCTTCCAAATATTTGGGATCTGTGCTCTGATAACTTATTGCTGTTTAAGGTCTGAGAGGATGCAGACAAAGAGGCAGGCAGCCAGTGCTGTAGTACTTATCCCCATTTTTGCAAGCTTCTCTCCCTTGGGCTGAATTGACTTCCAGAGGATTTAAAAGATCAATACCTTTCTTTTTCCCCTTCATTTTTCTCTTTTGGAAGCCAAACATTAAAACTTTAAATATTATGAACGGTAAAGAGCCAAACATTAAAAAACAACTGTATATACAGAGGAAATCAGAAAGTCACCATGCATGTCCACGGGTGCAGGCTGAAAGAAGACCTGAGAATTCTACCCAACAACATTACATACATTCTTAAGTGCACCTGGGGCATTTTCCAGGATAGACCATATGTTCGACCACCAATTAAGTCTCAGTAGGTTTGAAAAGATAGATGGCACAGAAATAATCATCTTCAACAACAATGAGCTGAAGTTAGAAAACAATAGTAGGAAAATGGAAAAACCACTTTTAACAACCAATGAATAGAAAAAGAAATCATGAAGAAAATTCTAAAATACTTAGAGATAAATGAAAATGAAAACACAACATATCAAAACTTATTGGACACAGTGAAAGCAGTGTTAAGGGGGACACTTAAAGCTATAAACACATTAGAAAATAAGAAAGATCTTAAATCAAGAAACTAAATTTACAACTTAAGGAACTACAAAAAGAAAAATAAACTAAACCTAAAGCTTGCAAAAGGCATATAATAATAACAATTAGAGCACAGATTGATTACAGAATAAAGAATAGAGAATATCAATGAAATCAAAAGTTGGTTCTTTGTAAAGATCAATAAAATTGACAAACTTTTAGTTACATGGACCGAGACAAAGACTCAAATTACTAAAATCAAAAATGAAACTGGGGGCATTACTACTGATTTTACTGGTTGTAAATTCTAAAGATTTAAAAGCAAGAAGCATGAACAGTTGTATAATGGCAAATTCAAAAACCTAGATGAAATGGACAAAATCTTAGAAACCTAAAACATACTAATACTGAATCATGAAGAAATAGAAAATCTGAATATACCTATAACTAGTAAGGAGATTGAATTATTAATCAAATCTCCTGACAATGAAAATCCCTGGACCTGATGGCTTCACTAGTGAATTCTATCAAATATTTAATGAAGAATTAATACCAACTCTTCAACAGTTCAAAGAATTGAATAGGAGGGAATACTTCTTAATTCATTCTTTGAAGCCAGATTTACCTTGATACCAATGCCAGACAAAAACACTACAAAAAATATACAGACCAATATCCTTAAGACCACTAAGCAAAATAGTAACAATCCTAATTCAGCGACATATTAAATCTCACTTGGTCATAGTGAATAATTATTTTATCCCTGTGATGCAAGGATGATTGAACATATGAAAATCAGTAAAATGCATGACATTAACAGAATGGAGAAAACACACAAACATGATCAAATCAATTGATGCAGAAAAAGCATTTGATAAAAATCCCAAACCCTTTCATGATAAAAAATACTCCTAGAAATAGAAGGAAATGACCCCAGTATAATAAAAGCCATATACAGAAATCCCACAGTAAAATCCCTAATCAATGGTGAAAGACTAAAAGCTTTTCTGCTAAAACCAGAGACGAGGCAAGGAGTCCCATATTTACCACTTCAGTCCAGTGTAGCACTAGAAGTTCTAGCCAAGGCTATTAGGCAAGAAAAAGAAATAAAATACATCCAAATTGAAAAGGCAGACATAAAATTATCTCTATTTGCAAATATGATCTTTTAAATTTCTTTTAACATTTTAGGTTTAGGGTTTGCAATAAGTATAGACACAGTAGTTGTAAAAATACTACCAAGAAGTCCTCTGTGTGCCCATTGTCTCATCCCTCAAATGGATCTCAGAACAACTATGGTATATTTTCAAAGCCAGGAAATCAACATTTTGTGTCTTTTAAATGGGGGAAAAAAACAAAATTTTAGGGTTTCTAGGAAGTTATGAAGTGATCAATACAGAGCAACCAGCTGGTATCTGGTACATAGCTAGTGCTCATCTTCAGTTCTCTTCTTCTTTCCCCTGTTATTTCATTCTTTTGTTTTTCAGTGTTATTTAGTATGACTAAGATGCTTAAAGTATATAATACAATGATTTGATGTATGTATACATTGTGAAATTATTCTCCCCATTGAGTTAATTAACACATCCCATCACTTCACATGTTTACCTTTTTTTAAATTTTTGTGAGAACAATTAAGTTCTACTCTCTTAGCAAATTTCAATTATATAATACATTGTTATCAACTGTAGTCACCATGTTATACATTAGATTCTCAAAATTTACTCATCTTATAGCTGAAAGTTTGCATCCTTTCACCAGTTCTCCCTATTTCCCTCATCCCCCAGCTCCTGGCAGCTTTTTCTACTGTTTCTATGAACTTGACTTTTTTTTTTTAATAGATTCCACATATCCATATATAAGTGGTACCATGCACTATGTGTCTTTCTCTGTCTGGTTTATTTCATTTAGCATAATGTCCTCCTGTCTATGTTGTCTCAAATAACAGGATTTTCCTTCTTTTTAAGACTGAATAGTGTTTATATTATTATTATTTATTAAATATTAAATAATATTTATGTTAGATATTATAAATATAGATTAAACTTATGGGAATATATATATTATAAAATGGGAAGTTATTGTCTAATAGGTATATAAGATAGACCAGATAAACAAAGGAAGAGTGACAAGGCTCCTATTTTGTTAGCATCACCATGCAGCACTATAAATACACCCAAATTTATTTTCTTGAGTTTCAAATTCTGGCAAAAAAAAAAAATCAAAATAAAACATAAAGAAAAAAATGAAAATGAATGACCTCGCCAAAGCAGTGTCTAAATCTGCAGTTCATTTCTTATGTACTTAGAAACACAACACATAAGATACACAAAAGATATACCAATATCTACATGATGGCAAAATATGGAAATATTCATCATTAATGAGCAACCTTTCTTTAATTTATAGTTGGGTTAAAAATCAATTAGCCCTTGGTCATTAGAAGATTTTCATTTAGTTAAAATCAACTACTGGCCTGAGCAGCTATGGTACAGTACACAGTGAGCTTGAATACATAATTAGTTTGATACTGAAAGTAAGTAGATAGTATTAATAACTTAGCAAGTTTGTTTAGGTGAGGGTTATCAGTGATTAACTGAGCCTTACAATAAAGGCTTTAGATAAGTATGCTGTTAATGTTTTATGCAATGTGGATGGAGTTAGAGAATTGTTTTTGACAGTGAGATTTTCCTTTTTTGTTATTGTATTTATCTCTTTTTGAGGTATATTTACACATAGCATTATATTAGTTTCAGAAGTTTAGCATAATGATTCAATATTTGTATATATGGTGAAATGATCGTCACAGTAAATCTAGTTAACATTTGTCACCATATACAGTTAAAAATATTTTTTCTTGTGATGAGGACTTTTGAGTCTCTTAGCAACTTTTAAATATGCAATATAGTATTATTAACGATAGTCATCATGCTGTAACTTCCACCCCCAGTTATTTTATAACTGGAAGTTTGTATCTTTTGACCTCCTTCACCTAATTTGCCCACCACCCAACCCCCCACCTCTGCCCACCACAGTCTGGTCTCTGTATCTATAAGCCTGTTTTTTTTTTTTTTTTCTTTTTAAATTCCACATTTAAGTAAGATCATACAGTATTTGTTTTTATCTGTCTGACTTATCTAAGTTATAACTTGTTATTGCTTTTAATGATGCCTCCAAACCACACCACACAGGTAAATACAGAAAAATCACAGGGGAAGCTCAAAGTGACTGAAAAGCATCTATTATGAATTCATATATTTAGTTATCACATTGCTTTTTTTCCCATAAGGAATTAAAAATGATATTCAAGATTCTGCTGATATGTCACTGTAGCTGGAAACACTTCCAAATTTATTAGTGCAAAATTACACATAAATATAGCACATTTTTTGATGGCCAATATTGTTATAGCCTGTTAAAAAACCAAATTTATTTTGAGAATGTTTATAATTTTACTTCATATTTGACTGTTAATACGCTGATATTTTCTGGCCCCAGTAAAATCAAAAAACTTTTACTGAGCATCTCAAGTATAGCTTTAATTTCCTTGTTTCCCACATCTATTTACTTATTTTTTATTGCTGTTTCTTGTAAGTATAAAAAATATATTATCATGTTTTGGTTGTTGGACATATTGCTGGAAAAAAATGAGATCTGTTAGTTTAAACTTACATTCCATAGAGTAGTGTTGACTGTATCCCCATAGTTATAGGGAATGTCAAGGGGGGAGGGAGACTGGCAGAGAGTCCACAGCCCAAGCCTCTTTGTTAGAATCTGAGAAAGCCTGGAGCCTGAGTCTCTGCATTTTCAAAAATTTCTTCATGTGCTCCAGAATCAAGGCAGCCAGAGAAATGTATACAGACTCAGGACACAAGCAAAATTAAAATTTATACTATTGTTTGGACTTTCAGAATTTATTCTCAGTTGATGCAGGTTTTGTTACAAGATCTGTCCTGGCCAGATTTGTCATATTGCTTTTCCAGCATTAATCATCATAATTTTTGCATATTTTATAAAAATACATAAACCTATTTTGAAAATGCAATCAATAAAAACAATCCCATTGTGAAGTCTCCTCCAGTGAGTTCCATGTAGTTATTTGAATATATTTTGGAAAAATGAGTAAATTCATTCAAATCACTGTAAGAATTGCCTTTATGATATTTCATATCCTTTTTAAAATCTCAAGATATCTTAATATTGTAACTTCTAATATCTTTCATCTTTTTCTTATAAAATTATGAAAATCTAAGCTACTGTTCAAGGCACTTTGCTCATAATCTATTTATTTTAAGAAAATTAAATTTTAAACTACAGTTAAATTATTTATACTATTTTAATTTTTGTGTTGAAATTTTTATACCAAATTAATCGTATCTACTTAACATCAATCCCTGGAATAGACTATACAAATGATATATTCCAAAGTAAAATTTTATTATATATGTTAGTTTTTCATTTTTAATGAGCAGAGATACCCAAGGAAGTTTTTAAACTCAATTTAAAATTAGTAAAAGAAAATTGTAAAATCAAGTAAAAAATTATAAAGGATATATTTCCCTAAAACTCTGACAAAACTTGGAAGTCATAAACCTGTGGAGACTGCATCATAGATGTACCTAAGACAATAAATTATGTAATTTTCTTGGTAATGTTCAGGGTGTCGAAGCAAAGCACTGTGATTTGGGCAGGACCATAGTGCACATACGTGGATTCAATATGGAGGAACAAATTGGTTTTCACAATCTAAGTAGCGCATATTTTAAGGCCCTCAGGGAAACTCTAATCACAAGCACCAGCAAATACACAACTCTTAAAAAAAAAAAAATTACTCTCTATGATAAAGTTCATGTATACTAATTTTACTAGTTTGTAAAACTAGTTATACAAATACAAAACAAAAGTAACTGTATTACATTTGTAAGGCAATCTGTTATGTGTTATGCCTTGTATTTGTAGATTTCATAATTTATAAAGATGTTCTCATAGAAGTTATTCCAAATAGTTCTCGTAATAGCTCAGTGTATTAAGCTGAGCACATACCATGTCTTTATTATATACAGTTCCTGACAAAAACTGAGGATCCTAATTGGCTGTTGTAAGGCCACATGCCCGTAAGCCATCTGCTCTGCAAAAGAACCAAGGTCTTCAGTTAAGTGCTATTTTGCCTACAGGTATCTAAAAAGTGAAGCAATAGAACTGATAACTTAAAAACAAACTCGGACAAATAAATTGTGTCTGTAAACACGCAGGAAATCACAGAGAAATTAAGAAGGAGATAAAGTTTATTTATCATAATAAATGAAACTGGGGTTGTTGACACGTTTTTCCCTTAAGAAAAAAGAGCTTGGCTCCTGAAACAGCCCCCGATTAAGAGCAAGAAACACAGGAATCAAGATAAATAGCAGTGACGAGCCATTTTATTTGCCAATTTTTCTTGATAAAGTCAATTTATCTTTTACTCTTCAGTTTGTCCGTATATGAAATGGGAAAAAATGTCATCAGGCTTTTGTGTTACATTCTAAATCAAATAGCTGACTTTCAACCACAGTGCTTTCAATTTATGAAGTCCAGAGATTATCTGTCACTGCCACCTTTTATGCTGTGTGGTTTCTGCGACTATAGACTGATGGCAAATAATGCTTGTTTTCACAATAACACATTAAAGGCATGTATCAATTGTAAATATATTATCCAAATAATTTTATCTGGTATAAAATATAATGCATTATAATACAACATAGGAAGCATCCCAAAGAAATCACATGCATGTTTAAAACTAGCTTTTAGTTCATTACAAATTTTTCCTTACTATGTATCTGTGCTGGACACTGAGTTTTATGCTAAGTAACGTTACTACCCATGAGAAACACGGCATCTGTTTGTGTAGACAAGTATGCAGGCAACACGTATTCAGTGCTGACCGGGTCAGCTCCATACTAGTTGTGAAATACAGAAGGGGAAAGTACATGGTACATTTAAATCTAAAGATATTTAGGAGGCAGAATATCTATGTCTTGTGGAGAAAGGGAGGTTTAGTATCTTGTTTAGACTGTGGCACCAGCACAGTGTCTGGGACTCAGAATTTACCAAGGCAACTGCATTATTTGAAAGACATCTGAAACAATAACCCAAGTGATTTTTTCAGCTAAATGAAACATTTGGACTAGATGTTAAAATTTGCGGTTATATTGCTCACTAGCAAAATGTGATATTTGTCAATGCCCACTGTGGCTCAATGAAAAGTTTTCCTTTTTTGTGGTTCATATTTGAACTGTGGTTCATATTTGAACTGTGGTTCTTAGCGATTTCTATAATTGTACATAATAATAGTAAGTAAATGGAGATACAGAGAATTCTTACAACTTAAAATTTTGCTTACAGTCACCAACACATAGCTAATTCCTAATATGCAAAGCTCATAAAGTTTATTAATGTTAATAAAACAAAGTATTTGTGAAATCATTTAGAAAGTTGAAAAATAGTATTAAAAGGTAAAGAACTAACTTCTTTTTTTTTTAGTGTATGGTACTGAGAATATTTCCTTCTGATGTAATTGAATAGGCATTTTATGAAAAATTAGTCCATAATATTTATAAGCTGATTCAATGATACTTTAGTAAAGAATTCATAAATGAAAAGTTCTCATAAATGAAAAGTTCTCATAAAAAACCAGTACTTCAAATACCTGTTGGTGAATGGCCCAAAATACTGATAGTTGAAAACTTTGATCAAAGGCACAGTTCTTTTTATTTCTAAAGAAGCATATTAGACCAAATTCAATGTAATTTATACTCCAAATATAAGTTTATAATAAGAATTAAGTGAAGAATCATTTAAAACAATAAATTGGGAGCATTGATCAGTTGTTCATTATCTTCCATAAAATGTACTTAGCTATTATTTTATTGTTTAAAGGGTTTGACCCAAGTATTCTGTCTGATCGCAATGTATTTTAAGGGATTTTGAATGTCTAGATGTGTAAGGTATTTCTTTTTGTAATAGATGTTTTTAAGAAAATAGAAGAGCCATTCCTTTTGACGGTTGTTTCCATGCCAGTTAAGGTTCATTTGGTTAAATGCTCTCTCCATCAACCTAAATACAGGAAAAGTAGAGACATCTTCCAATGTTTTGATTATTATACATAATAAAATACCTACATAACCAACCTTTTGCATTGTCATTGAAGGTTAGTACTGTGCCATCTCATCGACGTCTTATAAGGCAGCAACCACACTGCTGCTGTATTTGTGTGGGAAGTCACTGAGTGAACCCATTCTAAACCTCATTTGGGTTCAGAAGCTGGCACCACCTCTTTCCATCTGTATCACTTAAGGAATTAGTCCCTGTGAGCCTCAGTGTTCTCCAGTATATAATAGGAGACATAATAGTACCTCCATCACTGTGTTTTATGAGGGTTAAATTATGAACACAGATGATGGATTTAGAACAGTGCTTGGCCCGCAATGAGTGCCATCTAAGTGCTGATAATTGCTTTTGTTTCAGGCCTTTTAAAGATCTACATCATGAAATGATCTCATCGTTGTACAATTTTCTGTAGTACACGTCAAACTGTAAAACAAGAGAGTAAAAGATATGCTGGTTTTTAAAGGAAGATTTTGTTTATTAACCAGATAAGTATTTACTAAAGCAAAACTATGTCCAATTTGCCATTTTTATAAGATAAACGTGGGTAAGTCATCTCACCATTTTAATTGCACACTGATACTTTTACTAATATTCTCATTACTTAGCTTCAATAACTTTACTGTGTTTCTAACCAATTTTTAATAATACAGAAGAAAGTAATCTCACCATTCTTACTCATCAAGTATGAAGGCTGGTAATATTTGGCAAATTTATTTCCAAACGTTTTCCCGAGTGTTCATCCAATTGCATATACAAGAAAAGCTATCTTTAAATCTCATTATTCATAAATCTAAAATGAAACATACAGGCAACACCACTATCTGTAGATGGCAGGTTGAGTTGTTGCTTTAATGCTTGGTTTTGTCAATATCTATTTAAAAATATTTTTGTAATTTTAGGTTGGAAGTAGTTACATTGTTCAATTTTAAGATGCTTAATATTTTACTTTAAACAAACTTTATCTTCATATTCTCCATAGTTACTATTTTTCCAGCTTTATTGGGATATAACTGGTATAACATGTATAAGTTTAAGCTGTACAGGGTGTTGATTTGATACACTAATGTATGGCAAAATAATTACCACCATAGTTTTAGCTAACACCTGAATCACATCACATCAGAACCATTTCTTATTTGTAGTGAGAACTTTTAAATCTGTGTTTTCATCAACTTTCAGAGATATAACAGTGTTAATAAGCATAATCACAATGCTGTACGTTAGATCCCCAGAACTTACTCATCATGTGGCTGGAAGTTTGTATTTGATCAACATTTATTTTCCTGCACTGTCCAGCCTCTGGTAACCACCATTCTCGTTTCTGTTTCTCTAAGATCTACTTTAGATTCCACCTAGAAGTGACATCATATAGTATTTTTCTTTTTCTGCCTGACATATTTGATGCAGCATAGTGTCCCCAGGGTCCATGGCTGAATGATATTCCGTTGTGTATACTGGTATACTACATCTTCTTTATCTGTTAATCCATTAATGGAAACTTTGATTGTTTCCATTTCTTGGATATTGTGAATAACCCTGCAATGAAAATGGAAGTGCAGATATTTCTTCCAGATTGTGTTTTCTTTTCCTTTGGACATATATCCAGAAGTAGGATTGCTGAATCATATGGTAGATCTATTTTAAATTTCTCAAACTTCCATACTTTTTTTTTTCATAGCGGATGCACCAATTTACATTCTTACCAATGGAGAAAATGTTCCTTTTTCCCCACATCCTCACCAACGTCTATCTCTAGTCTTTTTTGCTGATACCAACTCACATATGTTAGAATGGCTATTTCATTGTGGTTTTGCTATGTATTACCTTGATGATTATTGACGTTGACTATCTTTTCATGCACATGTTGGCCATTTGTATGTTGTCTTTGGAAAAGTATCTATTTAGATTATTTGCTCTTTAAAATTTTTTTTTTGTTGTTCCTTGTATAGATTCTTTATATATTTTAGATATTAACTCCTTATCAGATATAAGATTTGGAAATAATTTTCCCATTCTGTTTGTTGCCTTTTAATTTTGTTGATAATTTCCTTTTTTGTGCAGAAGCTTTTTAATTTGAGAGGGTTCTGCTTTGTTTTTGCCTTTGTGGCCTTTGCTTCTGGGGTCAAATTTAAAATATACCTGTCAAGACTGATACCAAGGAGCTTACTCCTGTTTTCTTCTAGAGGTTTTACGGTGTCAGGTGTTACATTTAAGTCTATAATCCATTTTCAGTTGAGTTTTGTGTATGGTATAACATAGGGGGTCAGTTTCATTCTTCTGCATGTGGCTGGCCAGTTTTCCCAATACCATTTATTGAAGAGACTATTCTTTCTGCATTGTATATTCTTGGCTCCTTTGTGGTAAACTAATTGACCATATACACCTGGGTTTATTTTGAGGTTCTCTATTCTGCTCCATTTATCTATGTGTTTATCTTTATTCCAATATACTATTTTGATTACTATAGCTTTGTAATAGTGTTTGAAATCAGAAGGATGATGCTTCCAGTTTTGATTTTCTTCCCTAAGATTGCTTTGACTATTCAAGGTCTTTTTTTGTCCCATACAAGTTTTAGGATTTTTTCCCTCTATTTTTGTAAAAACATCCTTGGGATTTAAATTAGGATTGCATCAAATCTGTAAATCACTTTGGGTAGTTTATGCCTTTTAAAAATATTCTTCCAATTTGTGAACATAGAATGTCTTTCTGTTTATTTGTATTTTCTTCAATTTCCTTTAGTAATATTTTGTAGTTTTTAGTGTACAGATCTTTTGCCTCCTTGGTTAAATTTATTTCTAAGTATGATTTTTGATGCTATTGTAAATGTGACTTTTAAATTTCATTTTTGTAGATTGATTTTTTATCCTGCAACTTTACTGAACTTATTTATTAGTTCTAACAGTGTTTTGGTGGGGTTGTTTGTTTTTCTTATATATAATGTCATTGATAAATAGAGATGATTTTTTACTTCTTCCTTTCTGACGTGGATGCTTTCTATTTATTTTTCTTGCCAAATTGCTCTGGCTAGAACTTCTAGTTCTGTGTTAAATAAATGTGTAAGAGTGGACACCCTTGTTCCTGATCTTTAAGGAAAAGATTTCAGCTTCTCATTGTTTAGTATGAGGCTAGCTATGCCATTGTTATATATGGCCTTTATTATATTGAGGTACGTTCCATTTTTACTCAATTTGTTGAAAGTTGTTATCATGAAAGGATACTGAGTTCTGTCAAATGCTTTTTCTGTATTTATGAAGATAATCATTTGATTTGTATTCTTCATTCTTTTAATCTGGTATGTCAAATTGATTTTATAGATGTTGAAACATCCGTGTATCCCTGGAATAAATCCCCCTTGATCGTAATGTATGATCCTTTTAATGTACTGTTTTAATTTGTTTTTGCTGATATTTTGTTGAGGATTTTTGTGCCTATGTTCATCAGACATATTGGCCTGTAATTTTCTTTTCTTATAGTGCCTTTATCTGGTTTTGGTATTAGGGTAATGTTGGCTTTATAAAATGATTTTGGAAGAGTTCCTTCCTCTTTTATCTCTTGGAAGAATTTAAGAAGGATTGATATTAATTCTTCTTTAAATGTTTGTTAGAAATCACCAGTGAAGCCATCTGCCCGTGAGTTTTCCTTTGCTTTTTGATAGCTGATTTTATCTCCTTACTAGTAATAGATGTGTTCAGATTTTCATTTTGTCATTATTTAATCTTGGTAGGTTATATGTTTCTAGGAATTTATCCATTTATTTTAAGTTGTCCAATTTGCTAGTTCATTATTTTTCATAGCAGCCTCTTTTGGTTCTTTGTATTTGTGTGTTATTGGTTGTAAGTTCTCTACATTTGTACTTTTACTTATCTGAGACCACTTTTTTTTTTTTTAACAATTAGCCTAGCTAAAGCTCTATTTTGTCTGTTTTTTTAAGCTCTTGATTTCATTGATCTTTTCTATTGTGTTAGCCTCTATTTTATTTATTTTTCACCCTGATTTTTGTTATTTCTTTATTTTTGCTAACTTTAGCCTTTTTTTTTTTTTCTAGCTCTTTAGGTGTAAAAGTATATTGCTTAAGAGCTTTCATTTTTTATTCTTAATGTAGGTGTTTATCACTATAAACTTCCATCTCAGAACTGCTTTTATAGCATCCCATATATTTTTCTGTATTGTGTTTCCATTTTCGCTTGTCTAAATATATTTCTTGATTCATCTTTTGATTTTTTTTTTGTTGTATAATTTTTCATTGTAGTCTCTTTTGATTCTTTGTATTTGTGTGTTATCAGTTGTAAGTTCTCTTCCTTCATTTATATTTTTACCTATTTGGGACCTCTCTATTTTTCCTGACAGCCTGTTTTTTTTTCAAAAAATCAGTTGTTCAGTGGCATGTTGTTTAATCTCCACATGCTTATGAATTTTCCAGTTTCCTTTTTGTGATTGAGTTCTAGTTTTATAGCACTGTGGTTGGAAAAGATGCTTGATATGATTTCATTCTTTTTAAATTTGGTAAGATTTTGTGACCTAACATATGATCTATCTTGGTGAACGTCCCATGAGTTGTTGAAAATAATGTGTATTCTGCTGTTGTTGGTTGGGATGTTCTGTAAGTATCTATTAAGTCCATCTGGTTGAATGTATGATTTAAGTCCAATATTTTTGTATTGGATTTCTGTCTGGCTGATCTATCCATTATTGAAAGTGAGGCATTGATGTCCCCTAGTATTATTGTATTGTTGTCTATTCCTCTCCTTCAGTTCAGTAAATATCTGCTTTATGTGTTTATGTGCTCTGGTGTTGAGTTCTGTTTAATTTTATCAGAACTTTGATAATATGTTTATTTTACTAAAATTACTTATTTTTATTTCTTTTTAAATAGCTCATTATAGAACTAATTCAATGCTACTTAAGGAATGATATTGATAGAGATATATGGATAAATCTTCCCTGAATGTTCTAATAGTAAATGCTAATCCACAAAATATTCAATTTCATTTAATAAGAAACAATATTCAAACTGATTCAAATATATCTTTAAGGTTTGTTTTGTTTAGAACCATTTTAACATATTTTAATAGCATGCAAATATTTGTATAGCTTTCATCTCTGCAGAATTGAGTACATAGGATAAGATGATGTAAGTTTGAGTATATTACCACAGTATCTTTTTCTTTATATTAAAACGGGTAATTTAAAGTAACATTGTTTTTGTTTTAAAACTAATGCATTTTGCTAAATAATGCATAGTTGCTTACACTGAGTTCATACTTATTTCATGCATATTTCATAATTTTTCAAAATTTTACAGTTAATATGAGGAAGTTTATGGCATAAACTGGTAAACTTTTGTAACTAAGTAGTTATTAGTTAAGGATACCAATTGCATTTTTAATCCATGTTCTTTTAATTGTAATTTTGATTTTCAAGTTGTTGATATGATTCGAAAAACTTTCTAAGTTCCAACTCGGCCAGTTTAATAATAGTTACAACTACAACAGTCTTTTGGGGATATAATAGTGATGATCTTGTAAACCAGAGTTCTCTATGTCATATTTTTCAGTTAATAATGTTGATACATTCATAAAAGCTTGCAAGTGTTTATTTCTCTAGTATCTGTTTTCTGTTGCAATCTATTCTCCATGACCACGTTTTAATTTGATTTCTATGGGATGTTTGGATTTATACTTTGATCCTTTGGTTAGGACAGGAAACTGAAATAGACTATAGAATGTTATTGCAGTGTGGGAAAAAAATCTCTACTTTCCATCTTTTTAATTTCTCAATCTTTTCTTATACATGGCCTTCAAAAATGCTGTATATTTGAAGAAAAAAGTAATCACAAAAAATAGCTAGCCCTTACATAAAACTCTTAATTTTATTTATTTTAATATTTCTTTAGTTTATATTTTTGAAATATGTTATCCTGTAAGCATTATGTTAACAATTATTATGCTATTATAATTATACTAGACATAATTTGAAGAATGACTTCTTCTAATTCAGTATTTACCTCATTTTAACAATATACCAATTTGAGAAAGGGTCTCTTCCCCTTCAGTGATAAGACCATTTCACATCTACACAATGCTGGGAAGGTCTTTTAACAATTGCATATAATATACAATTGAAAAAAAAATGCTTAAAATTCTTGAAAGATTACACATATTTTGTGTAAGTGAATGTGGTTTCAGTACTCAGCATTCTAAACACATACATCAAATCTTTACCATTTAAAAACAGTTAAGGAAAGAATATTCTCTTACCAGAATTGCAGAGATGATTCAGGAAGATAAAGAGATTTAAATTTCATTATCACAAAGAATAGAGTAGTTACTTTGGTTGACCTCTCTGATTCTTTATAGAGACTTAAAATGCCATCCATGGGTAAATGACAGTCATATTATAGAAAATTAATTAAGTATGATATCCATTTTAAAACATAGTAAATTACAGATGCTAAATTTCATGATACGAGTCTTTGTTTAAGGCTTTGTAACCTCAGTGCCTAGAATGACATCTGGCACAGTGCTTAGAAACAAAATATTGTCAATCTGACAAACATACTTGTTAAATGAATTCTTAATGGGTGGATAAATAAGCTTATAAAGAGGATGGGGTGTATCTTGATCCTTATGTGAATTAATAATTTTGGTGCAGTAGGATAAAAAAAATCGGCCTAAATCATAGAAGACAATGTTTACGTGAATTATTCCTAATAGATGATTCAAAATGTACATGGTGGGGAGGGGCCGAGATGATGGAGTAGAAGGATGCTTGTAGCTCACCCTCTCCCACAAATACACCAAATGTACACAGGAAAAAAGATTTAAGATCTTTCCAAAGATTGGGATAAATTCATAATCTTCTTTTGAATTCTTGAGATTTTATGTGGATCAAGTTTCCTTAGAGAAATTGATAAATGACATAGCCATAAGTTATAATTTAATTCATATGCTGAACAAATATTTTTGTTTTTATTGTCTGATGAACACTATGCTGAACACTGAGGGTGCAGCAATTAACAAGACAAGCTGAGTCTTTGTCCTCATGAAGCTGACATTTTTATTTAGTGGTTGTCATTAACATATTGATGACATCTTAGTCCTACACAAGGAAACAAAGAAGCCAACTGTAGCCACTAATTTTTGTTTAAGAATACGGAACCCAACTACTCTCTTTATCTTCTGGCTTTGTCTCAGCATTTCTGGGTAGAGCATATCCTTTACTTTCTTCAAATGAGGACTAAAGAATTCTTGTATGTGCTTAGAATCTGAGATTACATTTAAGACAAAATGAACTGGGACAAAAACAAAACAACAAAAAAATAAAATGAAAACTTTTATTGAGGGCAAATAAAGACTTATTTTTAAGAAACACCTCATCCATTCCTGTATGTGAAAGTGCATACTTGTGACTTTGGAACATAGAAACCTTTTGGACTCTAAATTTAGTCATAAACTGAAACCTTCAATGCACAAGCCCTATTTAACATTGGCAAGGAGCCAGTTCTTTTCATCCACAGACAGCAGCGGCTATTGTTCATAATGATCTCAGAGGCAGGTGCTTATACATTCCTGTCATTAGTATAAAGGACCTTTTATTTCAGGTCAGATGATAAAAATGTAAGTCTAAATGTCAACCCCAACACCAGCAGATTTCTTCAAAAAATAACCCGTAATGTTAACTCTGTAGGGGATGATTCCACACAATTCTCTAAGTTCACTTCCTCCATGTCCTTAAGTCATAGCAACTAAATCTCTGAAGCACCAGTAGCTGAAATAAGGCAGGCTTTCCTGAAAGTCAGTTGTTGGGTTAGTTTATTTACTTATTTTATAAATGCACACTTAGCCTGACTCTCTAAGCATGTGTGCAGAACACAGATACTTAGAGGGACTGAAATATACCATACACTTTCCTGCTGTGGAACATTTCCCAGCAGCATTGTTGCAGAACCGCTCACTTGCCTGTTGACAAAACCATCCTTTGTATACATGCTGTCTACTTGGCTTACACTTACAAGCTGATGCCACACACACAAACACACAAATCCAACTGAAAGAATAGATGTTTTTGGAATTCAGTATTTGAGAATTTAGAACTTATTTTGTGTGGCTGCCAAACGTGAACACGAGGATATTTTACAAGTAAAGAATGTTTTACGCTTGAGTATACCTGCCCATAGCCTTGAATTGATCCCAAAGGAGATTTTATCTTTCTCATTGATAATGTCAGAAATGGATCTTACATTTGTCTAAAATGATTATTCCCTCACACGTTGTATAGAAGTTGGCTATGGAAAATAAAATCATAATTTGTTTGGTTATAGGGAAAAATAAAACAAATAAAAGTAAAGCAGACTGTTTCCTGCATAGATCATCCTTCACAGAATATAGATGATGGTGTTGCCTTCGAGGGCAGGTCTTCTGAAACAGAGGTGTTACTACACATGTTTATTGCCATGACTGCTATACTTGCAGCCTATTTGTAGGGACCTCCTCTTTTCCCAAGCTCTGACCTCAGGCACAGTCTTAGATGGTCCCATTTGGAACACTTGATTTTGTTTCATCTGGCCAGTTGACTGGATTCATCTAAGTATCTGACTCAAAGCAATCAATCCATAGAATGATTAATAAATTGTGAAAAAGGCAGGAATGAACATACATTTTCACAAAGAGTATTAGTGAGAAATTAAGAGACCATCTTGGCATAGTAAATGCTGTTTCTGAGAGTATGCGTACGTCTGCAGTAGATCATGAAGGACCATGGGCAAGCCAAGCTGTATCTGTGTTAGGGGTACAGAAGCTATGAGGCAGCAAGAACTACATGGGAGAGGAGGGATATGAAGAAGAAAAATCAGAAACTAACACAACATTGTAAATCCACTACACTTCAGTAAAGAAAAAAGAAAAAGATCTTCAAGTAGTAGTATAAAGAGATCCTAAGCATTAATATAGACGGTCCTAATGCGGAAGTTCTTCATAAGGAAATGAAGTTTCCTTGGACCCAAATAATCAAGTTTCTGAGACCTGCTTGGCCATACTACTGATCATTATGTTTTGAACACAAAAAGAATTTATGAGATAGAAAAAGAAGGATGTTACTATTTAGTAAATGCTACATCCAAGTCATTCTGTGTTGAACCCTTGAATTCCTTAGACCTTGTGGCAAATTGATTCATTCTTCCTTTCAGCTCACATTTTCAGCACTCCTATGTGATGGCTGTTCATGGAGCATCTACTATATCTCTGATGTTTGGTGGTATAGCATCTTGTCCTTAGGGAGCAGATTTTTAGGGGAGGATGATGCACGATAAACAACAAGCATCTTAGACAAATTATATAGTATATATCTTCATTTCAGTTCTCTGGGGAACAGCTCCTAATATGGAAAATCATCTGTAGAAAGTTTAATTAGTTGCTCCCTTGGGGTCAACAAACATCTGTGGAGGAAGGAAGTAGAATTGGGCAAAGGAGTAGTTGAATTACAGCACAGTCTTAACAAAGGGTCTCATAAGGGCTTTGGTACTGGAATATCTGTTGATCATTGCTCCAACTTGAAACAAGTGCAAAAGCTTTTCTTTCCTCCTTCTATTCATGATCAGCCTCAGAATGTGGGTTGCCTACTGGGAGAAATAATGATCTTGGGAAAGAATATTTTCTAAGGTAGGGAGAATTCCTGGAGAAGAAATTCATCAGAGGGCTATTGACAGCTCAAGCTCCAAGAGATGAGGGAATGAATTCTGCAGGGATGTCTGGATACCAGACCATAGAGTCCACTCCAGTAGTATATTGGAACATGATAAATGCTATACAATAGATTTAGGTAAAGAAAACCAGATTATTGGCAGTTTATTTGGAATTTAAATATGGAGGAGAGAGTAGGTGATCTTTGAGAAAAGAGATGGTATTTCAACTGAATAAATGCAGCAAGGAATTATGAAAAAACAGGTGTGAGGGGGAAGAAACCTGAAAAGGAGGATGAGGCATGGTCAATGAGAAAGACATAATTTTTCCCAATTTAAAAAATTTCAGGAACTTTAAAATAACAGTTTGAAAATAACCCAGTGGATTAAATCCCTTTCTGGCTGGCTATATCATCTTATACTTTTTCCAAACTTTTTTTCTTAGAGACTTAATGGGAGTCTGTGATGGAGATATAGAAACTCTAAATAATCTGCTCTTCTTATGGGTGAGACATCAGGTGTTATTGTTAAACCCTCTCATAAATTATATATACTTTATTTCCACCCCCACAAAAAAATCCCAGTATCCCAGTAGCTTAATCCCAGTATCCCAGCTAGGATTTCCCCTTCAAAATTGTTTTCTTATCCATGAGACCTGCATCCATGGAGTAAGTCAAACCTACAGCTCCTTATAGATGATGGACTGCTTTTTTTTTTTTGTAAATGTTATATTTAAGTAACACATTTAATAAGAGACACTATTGATTTATTGTGAAAGTCATCAGGCAAGAGATATTGAGAACTTTATTTATAACCATCTCAATAGCTTTTCCTAAGATCTGAGTATTAATAATCCCTTTCCTAATCACCTGCAAAATGAATTCCATGAAAGCTCTAGAAATAAAGAAGCAAATATACACTCAGTATATGAGTACAGGCGCCCATGCTGCTATCACTGGTTTATATGCATCTTTTGTCTAACATAAAGGAACTTTATCATATTTGGGACTAGAGGAAGACGCTGGGCTGCACTCAGCTGCATTCTATTGATAACACTACTTATACTATTATCATTTGGAATGGAATCTTCCCAGCATTAATACCTACAGTGTTGGGCTCACAGTAAGACTGAATCATAGAAATGACATCACTTAGCCCGTGATGAACACTTCATGGCTCATTTTGCTCTGCAGTCCTGGGATACCCATTTCCCTAGAGTTCCAGGTAAAACTCTGAAGTCAGTCATGTCTATCTTCACTTTTCAATCCATCAATGAATCATAGACTTTAGTCAACACTCCAAGTGTAAGCCCTTTTAGCTTTCTGTGACTGTCAACCTCTCAGACTTTAACATGACCTCTTAAAAAAGTTTTTAAGTAATTTAATCCATTTCAACCTGGGGAACTAGTATTTATATGTACAACAGACAGACACATTTCTATTGTTAATAGCATCCATGTGATGATAACTGAAAACCCAAAAGTAAGGTCTGATTTGAGGCCATGGTTCATCAGAGAGCCATACAATGATATCCAGAATCTCTCTCCAGCCCATTTAGTTGTGTCTTCCCCTGCACTTGAGTGGAATTTAAAAACATAACTCAAGAAATTTATAATTATCTAGGAAAATCTTTGAAAAAATGCAGTGGTAGAAATATTGTAGAAGAAACATATGAACTGATTCTGCATGTCATCACAACCACAGTGAGGAATATCCCCATACCAGTAGGTTTTTTAACATGATTGTAGAAAAATAGTAAGAATGCTTGGCTATTTCAGATTTGGAATTTCCAGCGTATCACATAGCCATTCTTAAAAGACTAAGTTGATAGGAAAACAGTTTTATTCCCTATTGTATGAGAAAAGGGTTTTTACCTTTCTATAATGAATTGTAGCCATACTCGCCACAATTAACTGTAGAAGACATGGAATGCATTTTGATCATATCTCTCTTTTCTGGGTGATAAGCAAGTGTGGTAAAGTCAAAGTACATTTTTATTACAAAACTCTGTTGCTTTTTTCTGACTCAAGCTTTTTTAAAAAATTATATATACATTATATTACTGTAAATTGCAGGAGAGTGATCTCTAGAGAGCAAAAGGCTTTCTCATGATATCTCTACTGAAAAAAGAAAAATAAAGGCATGGTTTCCAAAGAGCTAAATGCCAGACTATATCCTGACATTCACAGATTAAAAATAAGACTGCCCTGGTTAGAATCAATAATTATTTTGTGTTATTTTGATTACAAAGGGGCTGTTATTATTCTGCTTAACTGACATTTCCTCAGATTCAACTTGAACTGACTGTGGCTAAGCATTAACCTTACTGACCTTAGGAGAAAACATAATAATATGAAGCAGCTTAAATTGTTTTATATCTGAGCAAAAAATTATATTCTCTGTCAGAATTAAGCAATATTTGGAATTATAAAATACTTAGCTCATATAGGTATGTAAGTGTGTGTTTAATGACTCATGTAAAGCACTAAAGATACCCATTTACATTTCAAAAATAAAGTGTGAACTAGAACATTTGAAAACCACAGAGTTCTAGTCCTCTCCTAACAGAGGCTGATTATAGTCTCTGTTGAGAAATCCGGGACATGAATACAGTTAGAGAAATTGCCACTAATAATAGTCTGCCGTGTGTGTGTGTGTGTGTGTGTGCACGTGCGTGTGTGTGTGTGGTATCCGTGTTGCTCTTCAAGTTATAGTGGCCATAGCTGTCACAGCTATGTACCTTCAGCATGATGAGACCAAAGAGAATGGTGCAATAGAATAACCATTCAGCATTAAAAAATTAAGATAATAATTAAAGACAAAATGCCATAGAAGCCCTTATAAGGAAAAATCTCCAAGCCCCAATTTGCCTCGGAACAAAACTTCTAAAAATATGTTCTCTGTTTAGGGGTTGCAGGAGGGTTACCTTCATGTCTACAAATAAGCGGTTGGAGGCCTCTATTTTTTATTGATCAGCTTGACTCATTTTTTATTCACTTCCCGTTTTGACAGGGGAGAAATTGGCTCACTTTTCCTCCATGTCACAGTTTTAATCGGTGTTGCTATTTTTTGTCTTTCCTGTTATATTTTCAACTTTAATATAATTAAATGCGTTTTTCTTTTTCCTAAAAGCATCCCTTCCCTTGATGTCCTGTGATCTCTACATGTCATTTCTCCTGTGTTTCTGTCCAGTTCCGTTCTCTTCCCTGCTTGCTTTTAGTAAACTTGCAAGCCAGAGCTTTCCAATTACAATGTCAAAGTTGATAACATTTTCATTATTTCTTGAATTAAGTTTCAGGCATGGTTTATAGGTGGATAGTTAAAATTCACTGAGATCCATTAGTATGACTATGACATGTGCTCTCCGAAGGAGGTCCTTCTTATGTCAACATGGAATACGGTGTTATTTAGCATTCATCGCTTATTCTAAAATTTGATATATTTTAGCATTTCTCTTGTCTGAATCATTTATTTTTTGCAAAGCTTTTTGGTGGTTCTAAAAGGATATTATTTCCTTCTTGTCTTGTTGAGTGCCTAGGTCAACTGTAATAGTCATTAGCTCTAAGATACTCTACTCCCAACATGCTCTTGGGAATGCTTTTCTCTATGGTATTTCATGACAGCCTTTTAGCTACATTTACACTTTTATTTTACTTTACTAATTTTTTTGCCTCATACTATGCCTCTTACTTAGTAGATATATGTAGCTGATGATTATCAGCTCATATGATATCTACAGTGAAACAATAAATACCATTTTCAGAAATGCTTTGAATACTTCACACTTTATTAGCGAATAAACTATTTGAATTATATTTTCTTTAAAGCAATATGAATACTTTGCTTTAAAAACATGCAAATATTGCAGGGAATACCTTATTTTGAAATTGATTTTACGATTTTGTCCTGTCGCTGTCCATGTCGTATTTAAAACAATCTGTAAAAGAGAAAACTAAATACGCAACTGTAATTTAAAAAAAAAAAGTTTCCAAGAGTATAAGCATGCTACCATTTCTGTAGAGGAAATTGCTAAGCGTTTTATGGCAATAAATCAGAAGATTTATTTAAGTTTCATATGCTAGACAAAAACAGTAAGGACTGGAAATTTGTAACTCTAGTATTCTTAATCAACTACTCAGCTATTAGTAACCCAGGGAAATCTCTAAAAAGAAGAGCCAAATTTAGATCCTAGCTCAGTCATTTAATTACTTCCTGCGAGTTCTTAACCTCTCAGACTCCAAATCTGAAAAATGGGTAATAACACCTCCACTTACAGCTTATGCTGAAATCCAAATGTGATGAGTTGTAAATGGCCTAAGAAAAGGGGGAGATACTTATTAGGAACTCAACATTTATACTGAATAGTACTATTACTTAAAGAGGATAGTGTCTATCTTCTGTCATCGTACCAAACATTTTTTTCAAAACCTAGAGATTTTATGGGGCTACACGCCTGTGATGGGTTTTATGATACACTAAATCATGTGTGAGCACTTCGAGTGCATCAAGAAAGAATTAATTCCTTTGACTGGTTCCTCCTTCAGCAACTACTGTATTGAAAATAAAGTACAATTCTGAATGCTAAAAAGAAAATGGATTTGTACTTTATTGTTTGTTTTTTATCTCATCCAGCTATTTCAGAAATTACTTTAAAAAAAGACTAAGTACAAATTTAATAATACTTCACCTGAGAGTTTCTCAACAAGGACTACAAATCATTAAAAGTATATGGAATTCCTTTTAATAACAGTAGAAACTAAATTATTAAGTAAGTTCTGACTGTACACAGTGTTGAAAAATGTTTTATAAATTATTCATTGAAATCACTTCATACTGAAGGAAACCCTGGAACAAAATCCCACTAAACAGACTAAACCTTCTTAGTTTTGGATAACTAATGCCCTAAACTGCATTTAGTGAGTTTTAAAGCTTAAAAAAAATATGGCACTGCAATTTGTTCAGAGTATCAAAGATTTAAATAGAATATTTAAGAAGCTATTTAAATCCAATTAGAAGTGTATGTGGAAATGGGACTTTTCACATCTGTAAGGTTGACAGTAAATATTTATTTACTTCGTGATGCTGGCTAATACTTTGCTTCCTAATTGCTTCTCTGTATTGAGTCACAGATTCAGAATCAGTTTGAAGAGATGGTGCTTTTCAAACTTTAACAATAGACTATCTGAAAGCAAACGTTTGCTCACTTGAGTGCTACAGTTCTGTTTTAAATTACTTTGGATTTGGGTTAATAAGACTGCAAACCTTTGTTTCTGACATGTATTCCAGTTAACTGTGCAATTGAAAAGCATAATATTTCTCTCACCTCTTTCAAGGATCCCCTATCTCTCAATTATAGCATTTTCTATTTTTGTAGTTCATAATGAAAATAGCGCTAAAGTACTTTAAAGTCCCAAGTAATAATTTCCCATGTATTATTTGGTATTTAGTATTTCTTATGTAAAACACATATTTCTGGGGAATAGTATTCCCTTAAGGATTTGTACAGTTCCATCAGATCATTTTTTACTATAGTATGTATATATATGTATATATGTATATATACCTTCTGCCATTCTTTTGTTTAATTAGTTGAACACCGTCTTAATTGAGTCCAAGCCTACTTCTTTTTTAGTTTGCCTTTCTAGGAAATTATTCTCACTAACATATAACTACTGTTATATCTACCATTTTAAAATCCTTTCGTTCTTTCTGTATCCTGCTCTATTTTTTCTCTTACTCTTTTTTATAGCCGTATTCCTTGAGTTGTTCCTCATTTTTATCTGTACTTTATTTTTTCCTATTCTTTTTCGAACAAACACCAATCAGGCCTTCTTTCCAAGAAATCTAGCAAACTTGCTCTCAAAAAGCACTGTGAAATCCAACAGTCAATTCATCATTATCATCTTTGGCATTTCACAGACTTTGGCATACTTGTTGATGCCTCACCCTTGACTTTTTCTTTTTTGGTTGTTCCCTGGGACATTCTCCTCTCACCTCCCTGGATAATTCTCTCAGTCTCTTTTATATATCCTCCTTAAAATCCAGCTTTATAAATGTTTGGTTTCCAAATACATTTGATATTTATCTCTGACCCAAACACTTCTCCTAACTATGGGCTCATTTGCACCAACAATTTTAGATTTTTCCACTGGGAGGTCAAAATTACTATCTCTAAAACTTAATTATTTTTCACACCCATGTCCAACAGGCATCTCCTTGTGTTCCTCATCTCAGCAAATGCAGTAGATTTTGTAACAATATATATTTAGCACAATACTGAAATATGATGTTAACATTTTTTATAGCAGTGGGTAGAATATAAAAGCCAGAAAATATCAAGTCATCATGAATTTCTGTACTTCTTTCAACCCTCACATTAATTTATTAACAAATTCCATGGACGTTATCTTCAAAATATTTTCAGATTCTGACTGCTTCTTGGCATTGCTACAGCTATCTTCTAAATTCAGGTTACTATAATTTCTACCCTGGACTTTTAAAATAGCATCCTAACCTTTCTACCCTCTGCCTAATGGTCTATTATCCCCACAGTAGCCAGAGTGATTCTTTTTAAAATTTAAATAAAATCATATCCTTTCCTTGTTCAGGATAGTCAGACTCGTTCCCATTGTACACATAATTGAATCTAATGTCCGTAAGTGGCCTACAGTGGCTTAAACCTCCCCTCTGTCTTGTAATCTCTCTGATCAGCATGTCCCCTTCCAGCCTCTCTGGCCTCCTTCAGGGCCTCATGAAGATAATAAGATGGTTTTACCTCAGGGCCTCACATTTTCTCTTCCTTCTAGCTTAATTTTTCTTTCCCATGTGACTGGCTCCTTTACTTTTTACGTGTCTCTGATCAAATATCTTCCTTCTCTTTAGGTGAAGTGATCTGGACACCACCACATAAAAGGCAGCGTCCTCAGCTAACTCACTGTTCACTCATCTTTCCTTTATTTTCTTCATGATATCTACAGAACTGTGTTTCTTTATAGCATATTATTATGATTATATAATGCTTATGTATTATATACATATGTATGTTATATGTATATATATTTATATATTATATATTTGTATTTGTAGAATATATTTTTGTTCATCTTACACTATGATGTCAGCTCTCTAGTATTAGGTCCTTTCTCACTAATTATCTGTTAAATTAATTAAAAAGTAGTGATTTTCATGATTCCCTCTAGAGAGAAATTAGAGAAAGGGAGAATTGAGTTGCATACAGCATATACGTTACATGAAAAGTGTGTTCAATAATTGTAAATGCTGCAAAGTATTTTTAGTTTTGAGGAAGGTTCTTGAACTATATATGGCATTATGTTTAAACATACCTCAAGTTTGGTTTATACAGGAAGTAATTTAATATCCCTTCTCAAAATGTAATTTACTAATAGGAGCTGTTGATATTATTAGGACAGATAAATTAAGAAGTGTCTAATATAAAATAAATCAATCATTTTGATGAGTATAAATACAGTGAAGCCTAGATCTTAAATGATCTGCAGTCATAAATACTTTAAGTTTCCTATTTTTACATGACCTCAACTTCTTCTTAATATAAAGTGGCCATATCTTGGGCAAAAGGACTATTCTTTGACCTACAATACAGTCTTGTCATCATTGCTATCATACATTTGAATTAGAATTCAAAAAACTCATGAAGGCAAATTTGGTCTACCCTGGGAATTACTCACTGTTCCATTTCTCATGTCTGCTCTTTCTGGTGACACCTGTATGTGACACATGGACAGACATGAATGTGGCACTACTTGAAAAGCACTGAAAAGCCCAATAACCACAAATGACTGACCCATCGGTAGCTGGGGATGGCGACTTGCATAGTTAGCCAGACACATTGCGACTCCTTTGAGTTTAAGCAAAGTGTTTTGTTAAAAGTCCTTCTTAAAATGTCCATAAAGTCTTATCACCTTAACACGAATGAACTAGCTGCTAAATAGGACAATGACAGAGCACAGAACAATACTGAGGTCTGATGTTAAAAACACTTACCGTAGGGAGTAGGGTAATTCTGATAGAGAAAATCTGGACAGTCCTCCTCACTAGGATCTTGGGTAACCATCGAACACTTTGAAAGAATGAAAAAAGATGTGAAAAAATTTGCAATGAGTGAATATTAAAATGTCTTTTTTTTTTTTTTAACCAGTGAGATAATGTCTGGAGCATATGACAGAAATAGAGGAGAAACTATTTCGAGTAGGCTAATCCATCAATCTCCACTCATGACCTTGGGAGGGCAGGATGAGGAGAGGGAAGAGGAACGGATGCAGACCTGGAAGGTAGCAAGACAGCACGAAGTGTGGGAGCAGATTAAACAACTTGATTTCTCGCTCCACATTTTAACTGCTCATATGAATCCAGTTAAGGGATTTACCTTTCTCTAAACACAGTACTCTTCTGAAAAACAGGGATCATGACACTTCCCACTCCTAACTGATTGCTATGTGAATGAATGATACAAAACATTAATATCAAGAACATCAGTGTTGGCTAGTATAGAGAAAGGAATTTCAGGAGGATTCAGTGAATTTACTTTCTCATTGTCTCATTATTTCTCAGGTAACCCAAAACCATACTATTTGTTTTACCTATAAAATGAGGATTATTTTATCTGTGTTAAAGTCACTTCCAAGTTAGAAGTGACTTGGCCAAACAAAAATTCCACAGTCAACATTTACTATCAATAAAGATTTAGGCTTTATAAATCAGTTGCATTCACAGATACTATGTCATTGTCTTCAGACCAACCACTTGGGCCAGTGAGCACAAGTATACAGGTGGCATTAAGAGCTTGCACCATGACCTGTGCACTTCTCCCATTCCAGGGAAAGATTTATAACCTTAAACCAAAGATAATTCCTATAATTTGAAATGATTGTTTCTCAGCTTCCTGCTTCTTCCATGACTAGCCAAACTGCCTGCACTGTTTATGATTACGTATAAGTTTGAAGGAACAAAAAAAAATTCTCAATTTTCAGACAAAATCTAACAGGTAAAAATGGCACAGAGTTAGTCAGTCCCAAGGCAGGGTGATACCTCGTGGTGTCCCAGACCAGGTTCCCACTCCCAGCCTGCAACTTTGGCTCATGGGTCTAGGAATTTAGAAGTTATAAGCTTGATTGTGTTCCAGGCATCTCAGAAAGGTGTAGGAAGAGCTACCACACCCTTTCCTTAAGGTTACCTCCCATGTACTGCACATACTATTTACACTGCAAAATCATTGCCCAGGAATTTTCACGTGGCTACATCTAGCTTTAAGAGAATATGGGGAATATAATCTGCATGCCTAGGAGCCATGCATTCAACTAAAAAAAAGTAAGCAATGGCTACAGGGAGACAATAAGCAATCTGGTGATACCTACCATATGGCCTGATTTCTCATAAGAAAATCTAGGCAAATTCATTTTTCTTAATATTATAGAAAGTGCCAGAATCTGGAGAGTTTGGCCAGTTTCTGAACATTTGAGATAAAAAGTAATTCGATCCTATTTCGATTACTTTCTGCGAAACTTATAGGAGAGAGAAAAAAAATGTTACATAGTACTGAGTTACAGGGATAAAGACAGAAATTTCCAGTTTTTCTCCTAATTCAGTCATGACAGTTTTCAAGGCAGCGGTACCATAACATAAGGCTGAGAAGGCATTTTGGAAAGGGTTAACAAATGAATGTAATGCTTAAATGCTTCATTTCTCTTTGGCTACATTAATCTTCTCAATTCTGTTTTTGCATAATTAGCATATGAGAACTAAATACGTGGTGAACAGTGCATAATTAGGCCAGTCACACTTCGAATGTCTACAGGAGGTGAAAAAGATATCCGTAACTATCTGTGTCTATTACAATTATTCACAGGGTGTATCTTAATAAAGAATGTTCTCAAATCAACCTATGTTATTCCAATAGTTATTTCAGTCGTCCTATAGATTTCAAAAGCCCCTAAGGGCATAAATCATATCTTGACCACCTGTGTGGCCACTGTAACATCTGGTATACTGATTTACATCTAACAGGCACATAATGTGTTACTCTGTTTTTGTTTTTGTTTTTGTTTTAAAGCGACGAGACAGAATCCTGGGCTACAAAAAGCATCTCTTTAATATACAAATGACTGTGAAAGTATGCAGTCAAAAACATGTATTAATATTTATAAACTAATCCTGATTATGTGTGGGGAATGAGAGTCTGTATGCCACTTCCCTCACTTGGTAACTGACATTTCTCCAAATCTGGCATCAGTCTGGGCACATACGTTTTCACACGTGGAGAATAAGCATGGAGTAATTTCAGGGAACTGCCGTAAATAGTAAGTTTTAGGGACTTGAATAAATGGCATAGATATCAAAGGTAAATCATTTTGATTTACAATATATTTTTTTAATCAAACTGAACTGGAGAAGGAGACTCAGTTCTCTTTCGGTTTTATCTCCTCATTTAAAACTGTACTGTGTAGATTCCTGTTACCAGGTCTCAGAATTTAGGAGATTACCGTTCAGAGACCTCAACTGATTCATAGGCAAATTGACTTTTGAAGGCTGGCCTGGGAACACAACCACCCATTATTATATTATCACTATGGAGACATTAATTTCTGAGTTCTGCACGATCCACTTATGAACGCCATGCTATAATATATAAACAGGGCACCAGGGACATTTGTACAGCTAATGCCCTACACAGCCACCCCTTTTCCACTGGGTGAAGAATGTGGAAATGTAGTGTCTGTTCCCTCCCCAAGCTCTGTGTCTTACTGTGGGACTGAGTTAACAGGAGGAAGAAGAGCTAGTGTGCAATTCCTTTAAATAGATTTTCTTTTTTGCAATTTGTATAAAGGCAAATAAATGAGAGTTAAGATATAACAGAGACCCAAGGAATAGGGAAAAGGTAATTGATAAAGAAAATCTCAGCTCTCAAAAGGAAGGGCGGGTACGGACTACTGTGGTCTTAAATCAGTGGTCCTCTACCAGGGAGGATTTTGGTCCCTCCCAACCCCCCACCCCAGGGACTTTTCACAATGTCTGTGGCCATTAACTGATTGTCATGACTGAGGGGCTGTTACTGGAATTTAGTGACTAAAGGCCAGGAGTGATGCTAAACATCCCAGAATGCACAGATGCAGCATCCAACGTCAAGTAATTACTCAATTCTAAATGTTAATAGTGCTGAGGTTGAGAAGCAGACCCTAAATGAACACACACCCTATTTAAAAAGAGAATAAAATGTTAGGAAGAAATGAAGGTTTCCTGAAAAGAGATTGGCACAAAATCACATTTTGTCTGATGTATTATTTTTCCTGACAATAAATATTTTATTATTGCAGCCACTGTTTCATGCTATTCAATGTGATGCCATGTAATGCGTTTTTATGTAAAATTTTAAAATATCTTCTGGTTCCAAAATTTTCCTTCAAAAATAAGTTTTATCTGATTTGAAGTCTGCCATTTTTCCAAGAATGCTGCACAAATAAGAAATCTAAATCTAGGAGAATTTCCCCTTGATATCTTGTTTCATTCATTATTTATATAGAACTGTTTTTGAAAACTCTTCACTGAACTTCTCAAGTTGGAAATATGAAAGTCACAGATGGAGCTGTCCGAAGATTTTCAGTCTCAGTTATACAGACACAATAAATGTTAAAAACGTGAGGGAATAATTTTAATTATTTCAGTTTGATTCCAAATTTCATTTATCCTTAGTAAGGGGATATTCCTCGTCCTGAATCAAGGAGCAAGGAAGGAAATCCTAACTGGAGGGAGCATCATCTTGCTTTGGATCAGGGAAGTGTGAGGAGGGCGCATGTGCCTTGAACTCTGGCTGACCCGGCTCACGACTTCACTCATCCATACCTGCAGCTGATACCTCGTAAATGTGCACTCCGTTATTTCTAAATTATCTGTGTTTGTATTTCCAATAAAGTGTAGTATATGTCTTGCTGTTTAAATAGCAAAGGTAGGTGGCATTACAGTTTTATAATCCTCAGTTCTAAATAATACAAATGATCTCTTCCTCAGCATTATCTTGCTTACTTGGGTATGTTCCACAGACTTATTATTCTGCCTCTTTTCATCTGCAAAATGCTGTTTCAAGTGCTGGCATGTAACTGCTGACTCATCAGAAAGGATATGACAGCATTATGCCAGCAGTTAAGAAAGATTTGCTGTTTAAAACAAAATAATGAGTTCCTCCAAATTTTTTACAGTGCATTTAGACAGTACAAAAGTGCCGCTGGCGCTGTCTAACCATCACTCTCACGCTCTCATCTTCCACCTTTCCATATGAACGTTATCCACATTATTTCATCACATAAGCTGAGTGGCTTTAATACCTTTTTTTTTTCTCAGAGAGGTGAAAGAGAACCACATCATAAAGAATTTAATCATTTCAAAAAGCAAGTTACATTATTGAGGCATTTAATGAGAGGAAAGAAGTGTAGATGAGATGTTAGCAATCTGTGAGACACACCTAATAACATTCAAAATCAAGTCTCCTAAACCCTAGGTCTGATTTGTCAATTAAATTTTCATACTTGGGTTTCATAAAGATGAAAAGCATGACAATACAACAGTAAGAACTAAGCTACACTGACTCGAAGCTCATTATGTCCTAATGAGCTACCATGTAATGCTAACTCAATAATATAATGTTGTATCATTGCGCTATGACACTAGGAGGCAGGCAAGACATCTTTAGAAACATTGAAATGTTGATACACTATTTACAGTTTAGAAGAAAATCATTGGAAAACCCAAAATTTAGAATTCAGTTACTAGGGTTCTAATACCAACTTCCCCACTGAGAAGCTTGGGATCATGCACACACTGGTGTAACTTCTCCATTCCTGACTTTCCTTTTTTTTTTTTTTTTAATAAAGTTTCCTTTATTATAAGTTAAATTAAATAATGAATATATAACACTAGCTTATAGTGTTTTGCTGATAGCAGATGCTGAATAGACAGTGAAGAATCTGTGAGTAATGTTGAACAGAGACAGACAGGAGGTAATTAAGTGACTTAAATTACTTCATAGTTCGAAGGTCCTGTTTTCCAGGGGCTACTGAACACTCTCTGGTCTCACAAGAGGGCAGAATAGCAACTGCTGAACCTGATTTTGGCAAGGAAATGACCACCCATGAAGCCACACATTTCACAATGACTATTTCCTGGGATTCCCTTTCAGTAATTCTTACATTTAAGAAGCATTTCCTGTAAATGAGCAATGAACAACCTTTCCTAAATGTTTTTGTTCATTGGAGCTAGAAATGGAACCTTTACTTCAGGGTCCCTTTTATATTTTGGAAGACCACATTCATGCCCATTTTGAAGCTTTTCTCTACATATTTTGAAATTAAACATCTCTAATTCCTTCTTTGTGACAAATTCTAAAACACTGCATGCCTGCTTGGTCTCTGATTCAGCTCTTTTCAAACACAATACACTTTTCAGGGCACAGTTTTTCAGTTGTTTTATTAAAAGCCCAAGGTCAGTGCCTTTGTTTCCCTCCGCCTGGGGCTCTTCAGTGCTTTCAGCCTGTGTCTGCTTAGTTCTTGCTTTCATTTGAGTTTGTTATGTTTTGTTTTTGTTTTTCTGAGCCACACCTCCCTTTTGATGCATATTAAGCTTAATGCCTAGAGACGTGTTTAAACAAATCATTTGTGTGCATATTTGGGAATCATCCCAAAATAACGGGATGCCCCTTGCGGGGTCTTACCTAGTCATTTAAGTGCTTTGTTTAAGGTATTTCCAACGACTAAGGAGTTTTGGTTCCTCCTCCTCCTTTTCTTCCTTTTTTCCTCATTTCTTCTTTCTAAACTATAATTTTAAAATTTATTGAGGGTATGTTATCTGTCATGGTGAATAGTTTCTCTACATTATTTTATTTAGTCCTTAACAACCAATAGACGAAGGTAGTTCCAATTTTCCATTGTGCAAACAAAGAGGCCGATATACAGAAAGGTTGCCGCTCTTCCCAGCCCCCGGGCTGCTTGACTCTAAGCACACTCGTATTTCACCAGGTAGAAAGCTGCAGGCCGGCAACTTCTGGGCACAGCCTTTGTCAACAGTTGTGCACTGAGCTTACTGCACTTTTTTAGCCTACATTTTCCTATGATATTCGTAATGATTTTATGAATGACTTTGTCAAATGCCTTAGGGACTTTCTAATACACTGTCTTGAGGGTCATATGACTAAATTCTCTTCATCTCTCAAACCTCAACAAAAAATAACTGCAACCATGACAAAGAGAGAGAAAAAAATACTCAACCAACCACAGAATTTTGTCCTGTTGTAAAGTAAAACAGGAGCAAGAGCAAAGACAATAAATAGTTATTAGGCTGAATTTGGGCGTTAGACAGATCTGAGCTTGGTGCCTGGACCTACCACCATCAGTAGGTTTTAATATTTCTGTCTCACTTGCTTAAAAAAATTCATGGATACTTGTTGAACCCCATATCAGTCAGGGTTCTCTAGAGAAAAAGAGCCAACTGGATGTGTATGTATACACACACGTGTCTGTGGATGTGTGTCTGTGTGTGTGTGCATATGTGCATATGTGCATATGCATATTGTGTACTACTTACATGCAAAGAGGTTCATTATAAGACATTGGCTCATATGCTTATGGAGACAGAGAAGTCCAGACCCAGGAGAGCTGACGGGCTGGTTGCAGTCCAAGTCTGAAGGCAGGAGAAGACCCATATCCCAGCTCAAGGACAATCAGGCAGAACGTCCACGCAGATACATCCGGAAATAATATTCAAGTCAATTTCAGGGCATCCTGGCCCAGTCAAATTGAAACACACAAATTAACCATCACGAACCATGACTCCAGAACAATCTGGAAGATCCAATGCTTTTAAATAGACAAGAACAGGAAAGAGAATCCAGTGCATTTTACAAGTTGTTGATATAGGAGTAATATCCCCCATTCATTCTATAGCTTGGAAAGCACTTGAAGGTAAATGAGTCCTTGGCCCTCATGCTTTCATCTCATGGTAGAAAATCTGAAACTCCATCAGTTTCTTATTTTCACATACAGTCACAATTCTTCCCCCCTACACACTCCATATTCCCATCCACATATGTTTCTAGCACACTTCAGAAATGCTACCACGCAGCTGCTTCTGTAGCCATCTGTTTCATTGTAAGTCCTTCTTTTCAATTTTATGTAATTTCTGAGAATTGTGTTCTTCTTGTATGAGGTTCTTCTTCTTTTATGTTGTGTCACTCTAGGATCAGAGTATTTTTCAATAAATATACATAAAATTTTATGCTGCATTTATGTTTATATTTTCATGAGAATGAGAGCTAATCACCACAAAAAGCTTAGAATTGCATCACCAATAATAGACGTTCATTCGTGGAAAGTCAAGTCTACAACCCGAGGACAACCTACATGATTACATTTTAATTGTATAAGCATTATTAGCATTGATGGAATGGATTAGTCTTTATGTGAACTAAAATACTCATATACGTGGCAAAATATACATCTTTTGATTTCTAGTGGATACAGTCATATTGCAAAGAAAAGGTTTTATTCTGACTTTTGATATTTAGTTCCACCATTCTAAAAATAAGGCATTTAACTTCTCAAATTGGATGGTAAAAAAAGACACAACAGCCCACTAGGTATAAACAAGTCTAGAATTGAGGTGTTGAAGTCATTTCATTCTGAAGAGTGAAACGTTGAGACTATGGCTTTCAGACAGTCTGCTTTCTTCCTGGTGAGCCATTCATTCCATCTCACTTGATTCTCCTAAGTCTGTTTTGCTGCAGTCTGGTCATTTTAGTACAGCTAGACACAGCAGTTATGTCCCAGTCTGTTTGATCAGAAACACACTGGCCGTCAGATGTTTCATTGTTCTCTGAGAGCTGTGGTCCAAGGTACAAAGACATTTTAGATGACAAAGTTTTAGAGGTTACCTGGCTTAACTTCATCACTTTGTAGAACAGGAAACACTTTAAAAAAAAAAGAGACAGATGCAGAGTCTTGTCACTAAGGGAAGTATCATTAATCGCTTCCTCTTTCTGAACCTGTTGCTGAACATGTATTGCATGTAAAATGAAGGCTGCTTTGGAACTGAGGAGAAGTGACAGGTTTGTTCTCCAAGGTCTTGTGCAAGGAAAATATCATGGGAAAATGTTATTTGTGTTGCCTTTTCCTTCCAGCCTCTCAACCTTGGTGTCCTTTCTAGAGATCTAACATTATTTAGTAGATCTCAGCATAGTGAGAGTACAAAATTAAGAGACAATCAAAGGATGATTTAGGAAACCCTGGCTCTTTTACAGATTTACCACTAATGTGTTTTATGACCCCTGGGGAAGTTAATTTACTTCTCTTATGAGGTAAAGGTGTTGTATCATTTTTACAAAATCTTTTGCGACATAGGAATCTCTTAAGATTCTGGTGAAATGAGAGAAACCACTTCTCAGAGAAGGAACATGATCCAATTCTTGTATATCAAAGTCAATTGTCAGATTTAAGAGCATGATGCTCTCAAAGGGCATGCTTAGCCTCTGACAGCAGGTGAATACCCTGTTGCTGCAAACTGTATAGCTCTGAACAATCCAGGTCACTCAAATGCCTAATCTAGGGCCCAGCACATTCAATAAAAGGCAGTAAGGCAGCAAAGTGTAAGACTGGAGTCATCCACGCCCTGGTTCAAACATTGGAACCTTGTAGATAATCAACTTTCCAAACCTTGATTCCTTATGTAGTATTTCCACCTGCCTGGGCTGGTGTGGAGGTAAGAAATTACACATGTGCACAAATAAAACACTCAGCATAAACACAAGATTTATTAACTGGGAGATTAGGACGTGGATATTTTGGGGAGATCATTATTCTGCGTACCACACTAACTATTCCTTTGATCTCAGCTCGTTAGAATTCCCCATCCTCTCCTTAAGGCTAGTTTTATCCCTACCTTTTGTGTAAAGTCTGTCTAGTCCATTCCTGCTGAAAAGTTAGTAGAACCTATTTTCTGGGTCATTTATTAGATTCTTCTTCCCCCTGAACTTTGTTTGTATGTGTGTATTTAGACCCCTTTTGATTTATTAGGTACTGCTTTCACACTTCCTTTCCTCAAGGATCCAGAAGTGAGAATTCTCTTTTTTTTTTAAAAAAAAAAAAAGGAGGGAAAGGGCTCATATTCCCAGTTTAGCCCTTAGGAAAATGGCTTCCATTGTGTGGATTGATAGGCTGGCCTGGCCCTGTCTTTCTTTCCGGCTCTCAGTATCCGCCACCCACACTCCCACATGTCATCTTTCCTTATCACAGGTGTTGAACACTATTTGCTTTGCAATAGATGAGCCATGCCTGTCCCATTTTTCGGTGGAAAGTGAACTCATTCCATCTTTTCTATATTCTCTAAAAATATACCTCCACAACTCATCTTTAAGTGTCAATTGCTTCTATGCAAAGATACTTGGGAATTGTGGAATCTGAAATATTTTCTGCCTTAAATAATTATCCTAATCTTATTTCTCTATCAATATCAAGTAGAGGTTAAAGATTCTCAAAACTTGCTGTTCTCGGTTTTTGTCATTGTTTTGTTTTGTTTTGTTTTTGAAAAACACAAGAGTAGTTTATGCATGAGTGTCTTGGATTCCCTCCACAGTGTCACTACTTGACTTTCCAATTACAGCAGATAGAAACAAGAGCAGAGGGATCAGCAGGGGTGAAACTGAGGTCTCACTTTATGAGACAGTTAAGTGAGGTAGTTAGCCAACTCCCTAGTGCTCTCGGAAATTGCACAAGGTCACTGGGGAATTCTTACCTCTTTGTTACTTGCCACTTTAGATTTGCCAATCTGTATATCTGATACTATACCTAGAAGTCTGTGATGATACAGCCCCTGCTAAACCTTGTTAATGCACAAGCATTTTAAACCATTAATTTTCCAAATCCTTCTTTTCTTCCTGTTATAGGTTAAGTACTCCTGGGTCTGTTTGGTCCTTAATATCATAGAAATTCAGCTTTAGCAAACTTTCTTTTAGAGATAAAATTAAGTCCAACATAAACCAGAATGAATAAAAATCAGAACAGCTTAGAGAATTCCAGGGCTATTTCATATATAATTCTCCTCTGAACAAACTTGGGCAGTTCACACATGGGTAGCAATAATGAAATAGTTGAGGTCACTTCAGGACTGTTGAATTTTCACAGTAAAGGAAATGTACATAGGCACTCTGTATTAAGGAGACAGACGAGTCCAGTGTCAATTGTGAAAACTTCTATTCCAATGGTTCTTCCCATTGCTAGCAAAATTCCTCCTGACAGAGCAAACATGATTATATTAGGTCAGCCACAACATTTCACAATGTTTGCACGTCCTCCTTAACACTCTACTTTCCATGTGTCTATGGAGGTGTAGTTGGTCAATAAAAGCTATATTGGTTCAGATCCTCCAGAACAATTTATAGAGTCCATCTCTTAATTCCTAATATTATGCAACTTTCATTGGGATGTGAATAATTATCTCCATCTCTTCTATTGGCCCATAGCATGTCAGTATGCCTTGTAGCCTTAACTGATATTCATTAAGAACATATTTATACAATGTAACTTAACTTTTGTTTTCCTTTTAATATAACATGGCCAATCATTCCAGCCTACCTTGTATTTATTATGGAAATACTTGATCTTGGTTGGTGATCCAAAAAAAATAAAATAAAATATAGCAATCAGATGTGAATATCTTATGATCATGTCACTGTTTTGACAGACCTTGTAACATTCCTGTCCACATCTTCTCATGAAGATACTCTTAGGATAAACACTGTATGTGGAAGTTAGACTCTTTGTTCTACAAGCATGGCACTTCTTGAGATGTCCCCTCAGAATTCCTTTCAAAGAGTGGGATTAGCTGACAGACTGCAGCTATTACAAACTAAAGGGTCTGCCTCATCTTTTGAGCTGCAGTCTTACTCTTCTCGGGCAGCCCTCAGCCAATGATGGTGTGAAGTCATGATAAACAGCCCTAGATATTTCTACCCAACACAGGACTTCTTTAATGGCCAATCTTTGCCTGGAGCTCCCTGTTGGGCTGGAAAGAATTTTGACCCAAGGATTCATCTATTAGGGTAAGGGCTTATAAAGTCGGGGAATAAATGGAGTTCTTAAATAAAAAGAAGAAAAAAATGTTTTTAATAGAAGTATATGCTTATGTATTTATAGAGCCACACAAACTCTTCAAAAAAAATCTACCACAGTGAAAACAATAGAAAATATCAGTTTTTTGTTTGTTTTAGCTTCATTCTAACATTAAGTTAAAAAACAAAACAAATGTGCACTTTTTTCATTTTGGTTTTTATTTTATTTTTTAAATTATGCTTCTTTTGTCCAGTGATTAAAAACTCACATAAAGATAGAAGTAGAATATATATTCTTTATCTCCATTTGGAATTTTCAAAGAGTTTCAAAACTGATACATTTTATAAATGACTCACACTAGTGATTTATCTTTTAAATGACATTATTATAAAGAATCATTTTTGACAATCTGTAGAATTTGAGAAGCTCTATGACTCATTCTCAGAAGTGTGATTTTAAGATTTCCGTCCCTTTGTTGCACTTGGTGGTGTGTAATACCTAGGACCTGTGAAGATGATGAATTTCACTCCTGTGATCTGGTTATATTATGAGGCATAGGTGACCTTATGATAGGGAGGTAATCCAGGTGAACTTGGCCCAATTACATAAGCCCTTTAAAAGTAAAGAGATTTCTCCAGCTGGGAATAGAAGAGAAAGTCAAGGATTTGAAGCAAAAGAAGGATATCAAAGTGCCATTACTGTCTTGAAGATGGAGAAGGCCACATAGCAAAAAATGTAGGCAGCTTCTAGAAGTAGAGAGCGGCCCTCTGCTGACCACCATCAAGGGAAAAGAGACCTCGATTCCATAATTACACAGAACTAAATTCTGACAACAACCAGAGTGAACTTGGGAGCAGATTTTTTTTCCCCAGAGTATCCAGATGTGAACTTAGACAATCAGACACCTTCATGTCAGCTTTGTGATGCTTTGAGCAGAGAACTCGGTCACACCATGAATTTGCTTCTCACCTGCAGAACCGTGGTGTTTTCTGGCCATAAGTGTGTGGTAACTTGTCACCTAGCAATAGAAAGTAATACAGTTATGTTCTTTCATGTTTTGGAAATAATACAATTAGAAAACATTCTTCTTGAACTTTCTAGATAATCAACTTTAAAAATCATATTCTGTTTCATAAAAAAACTAATTTTGAAAATTAGCCATTCATCATTTTCCAATAAATAATTAGCACTGATAATCTCAAAACCACAGTCTTGTTTTAAGTAAGCATCAAAGCAGAACTTCAATAATGTTGCTGTAATCTTTGAAGTTGGAAATATAACTTAAATGAAAAACAAGACCTGTAGATACAGGGACTTTTCTGGCAGGATGGCCAAGCATTTTACATGGTCCAAAGAGATGGTTACAAAGGAAGGAGATCTGTGGAGTTATAAAAATGCATAGTCATCCAGTTCATAGTAAGGCATAGTTTTATAGCATTTCCTGACCCTGCTGCTTTAAGGGTAGGCTCTCCTGTAGGCATTTACCTGCCCCCACAACATTCTCTTTGGGCTCTGCAACAATCATCGCCCATAAAGGGTACTAATACGCACTGATACAACCACAGCTTCCCCCTTAGACAACTTACTCTATTAGTGATAGGTCCAGTGTTTAGAAGTTATTGATGAGAGGTTTGGAATTTCAGTATGTAATCTAGAAACCACATAAATTAGTGCAGTATGTGAATAAAACAAATGCACTATCTGCACGTCCAAAAGATGATTTTTTTTTGGAAAGAATATCACAGGAAAATAGGAGCTTCTTCACCTAAGTTTAAACAGATATACGTATTCCATTATCAAAAGGCCAAAAGGATCCCTTGTTTAGCAGCTGTAAGGAGTCAGAACTCACTCCCAGCGACAGGGAAACTATAGTTTGCTCTTGACTGAACGTTTGCGTGACTGTTCAAATTCTCTAAATGTAAATATGTAGGATCATTTCAAATTACTCAGAAAGTTGTAGGTATACACTTTGCTCAGCCAACAGTAAAACTACCCCTGAATTAAAAATGCATATTCTATTATCTCAAATAAATTAGAAAATAGTAGAAAAGGTGCATGGAATTTCTGTGCTACCTTTCTTAATTTTAATCTTCTATAGTCTATATAATTTTTGGGGGGGGGGGAGCTAAATAACTAGTTTTTTAGTAGAGTTGAAGGAACTACTGTCCAAAAATAAAAGACAAATATATATTACTCTCTTAATTTACTAGTGTTGTATTGGTATTATAGTTTTATGACAATTCAGAAAGTTTTCACCATGATTATTAAACAGTTTACAGATGTGTATATACATATATACACATATATGTTCTACCTGTATACATAAAATTAAGGCATTAAAGAAACAAAACTGTTTACTATAGCATCTCAAAATTCTTCTAGCTAAACTAAGCAGTGTTAATAACTGTAACATTTGAAACATATGTCCATGAATTACACAAATATTTGACAAAAGTTAGTGTACATTTTATGGTAAGACTGCCAATATTAATCCAACCTTCCCCAAAAGAAGAAAGCAAGTTTAACATTCCTCATGCATAGCAACCCCTTCGTAAGCCCGACTGGTCCACTGACTTTCAAGACCACAACATGAAAATTAGAGGCAACATTTCAAGTCATAAAAGTTGAGCCAAATTCCCACATGAGAGGGAAATTGAGTTGTATAATTGAGTCTAGCAGCCAAGGTCAAGTCTCAACTTCACCACTTACCACACCACTTTGCCGGAAATAACTTTCTTCACCTCACAGAGCTTCCATCCCTCCTGTATAAAATGGAGGAAATGGTACCTCCTTCAGTAATGCTTGAAGGTCTGATTAATTGTAATATAGGTTAAGTCATCCAACACTGGATAGGCTGTTTAAAAGTTCTCAGTAAATGCTAAATCCCAGACCCCACGTTTACACTAAACTTTCTTTTTCATCAAATATATTTTAAGCATTGAACTATTTGTCAAAATGGATAAAAATGGCAGATTACATATGTATGTATAACATTGTACTTTGTAGTCAAACGTACTCCTCATGCTGTGTTACATGTTAACCTCCATGAATGTTAGGGAGTTATTTTCATATTTAAACACATGATTTAAGCATATATAAAAAATGAACAGATTTATTCATTTATAAAAGCAACTTGAGATAATTTTCATGAGAAAACATAATTTTGTTGATTCTTAAAGTCCAAATTCTATTGTGTAAAGTTATTTTTTAGCCAGAACTTTCTTTTTATTTTCAATATACAGAATTTACACATTCCCAGTGTTGACCTGGGGTTTACTGCTTGATTTTTACCTTAATATGGCTGTTATAAGGAGAGTTCCAAGCTAGAAAACAAAGACATTTATGTTTTTCTACCTGATGGAAAACTAGAATTACTCTGCATATATATGTGCAGATGTAACCAATGTATATTATTGGATAGTTTTATGTGATATAAATATTTTCTGACTAGTTTCTAGTCTTGCTACTTATATTATTCCTAAACCTTGCAGGAATTCCATGAGAAAGATATTGTCTTTTTTTTTTTTTTCACATTTGAGAAATCTAAAGCTTAGAGACTGTGAGTAATTCATCAATTGTCACAGAGCAACTAATTTGTGAAGTCATGATTTCACCAAAGATCAGAGCTTCTGGGTCACAAATCCTACCCCTCACATATTCCCATACAACAAGCTTCTTCAGCCTGTCCTCCTGTTACAGAAAGGCAATAAGCTCTTATAATATTTTTCTAAATACAAACCAAGGTCAGATTACCAACATGAATCAAAAAATATTAAATTACTTAAGAAGGAATGGTGCACAAATCCACTTAATTTGTGTAAAAGTATAGAATAGAAAAGCCAGCAATATTTTAGAATACTGTATTTTTTTTACTACCTTTTATGAAGAAAATGATTCAAAAATAAGATTTGTATTACACTTGATATTTGGTGGATATCTAATAGAACATATTTCCTAGCAGAAGTTATTGCTTTGGAAAAGGGACCAAGTGATAAATGGATAGTCATAGGAGTGCCTAAGGAAAGTTGTGGTATAAAATAACTTGCTGCCTGGCTACCTTAGAAAATGGGCTTAAACATTATAATTTTGAATTGGTACTAACAATGGGTAAGGTATGAACTGATTAAAGGAAAATGAAGTGTAGGACAAGAAAACTGATTAAGAGGAAATTACAGTGGTTAAAAATGACCTGGGCCTTCACCAGACATTATTCTGTTGATAGGAAAAGAAAATCATATTTAAAAAGTACAAACCCCTCAGGTTTGGCCAAAGACCAAAATAAAATGCTGATTTGCCTTTGCTAATTAACCAAATGATTAAACTGTGGTCATTGTCACACCCACTAGTTTGAAAATATATTGTATGTTTATATCAATATTCCCTAAATGGAAACATGACAAATTAAGTATAAAAAGAGAATGGAGAAGTTGGAAATCTTTTCACATGTTAATTATCTTGGTGTTTTTCTTGGGCTTTCCTATATATCCTAGAAAAATTTGCACACTTTACCTTAATTTATATGAATTTTCTACATTTCTCAATTCTGTTACCTTCAACAAGTGAAAACATAGTCTGTGTCCCTTAGACACATCCAAGTGGGAATGTAGACCACAAACAACTTAAAGTATAATCAAACCTGTACTTTTATTTAGGAAAGAAGGCAGAATTCTTCATGCAGTGAAGAAGGAATGTTTGTCACTGCCTTGGAGCGTGAAAGGAGATTTACAACAGCAAAGCCCTTTTGAGCTGGATTTTGTTAGATAGAAAACTGAGCAGAGATGAGTGGCAGGCTATCTCAGGCAGAGGGAAAAGAATGTACAAAGGCGTGAAACAAAAGGCGTGGCCCGAGAAAGGTGATTAGTTCAGAATCACTGGAGTAGGATAGGGGACAGTATTAGTAAATAAGTCACAGTACTGAAGACCAGCCACGTTGAGTTATGATGTTCATACATCCTCGTTTGGTTACAAAGCACTGGCTCCTTCCAATACCCAAGGCCACTGTCTGAATTTGAATCTGATCCTAGAATAATTGCTTGTGAGTGTTCTACATGGTTTTAGCCCTGCCATTTTTTCATTCTATACCCCATCATACCATCAAAAAAAACTTCACCTTGTCTTCACCTCTTTGTTCAAACTCCTTCAGAGGTTCTCAACCATTTGTAGGACACCATTAAAACCCTTTAGTAGGGCCAATGAGATTCTTCATCTGCTGATTGCCATCCTGTCAACATATAGAACCAAATTTTCTGTCATTCCTAAAAACTTACCTTCTCTAACATTTTCTTTTTCTTACATATTCCAGATTTTCATATCTTTACACAAGTCTATGGATTCTGCTTGTCTTTGTTTCTCTACGCCATGATCACTTGGCAACGAGGCCGATACATTTTTGTGGTTCCAAAACTTGCTGAAATGCCCCTTGCTCTTCAAACAGTTTTCTCACCTTCACTTCCTTAAGCGCACATTACTCCCTTCAGGTCTCACAGGACGTTTTACTCAACACCGTCGTGTCATCCCAGCTTACTTTGCTTAGTACTTATTTTACATAGCATCCTGCCTACGGATTAAACTCTTTGATGGCACGGAGCCATGCTGTATTCCTTACAGGAGGCTAGAAGAAGACTAAGCAGAATTGAACTCTATAGAAAGTTTTTGAGCACATCAATGGCTATGTAAAGAAATATTAATAAGTTTGAATTTTAGCCTTTAGACAATGTTTAATGAAAACATTTCAGCAGAAGTATGGTCATTTCATGATGAGATTAGGTTTTAAAAATAGAATTTTGTTTGCAAATGTGATGGATTTTATAAATTCACTCGTTTAACACTCACTCTCACCAGCACCCCTCCTTGTAACTGTCTTGGTTGGAAAACTAAAAACTGCTTTTCCCAGACTCCATTACAAGAATTCCAGGTGGAATTTGACATTCTCGAATCAGTGCACTAATGAGAGGCTGTGCAGAGTTAAATTGGTTAGGGAGAGAGACAGAGACAGATTTTATTGTCTTAGATCACAGGCAGTATGACTCTGGAGTGATTACTGTCATGATCATGCCAAAGTTGCTCATTTGATAGTGCAGTTCTGTGGTGGGGAATTCTTCACGGAAGCTCAGCACAGTCTGTTGTTTTGGCCCCATTAAAGATTCTATGAGTTGAATGTACAGCTTAATAATGCCCTTTCTTCTTTAACCTGTTAGAATAGATCTCTTTTTCTAAATCTAAGAACTCTGTCTAAGGAACAATATAAACAACTAAATGAGAGTGGTAGGGAAAGGGGCCAGCAGGTCCTGTCACTCACAGTGGAGACATGGTAAGTGCCTTCCCACAGGCATCGCTGAGGGCTGTACATGTTAGACTGTGGGACTTGATTGGAGAGACATCCCTGAAATAGAGATGTAACCAAAATTAATTGAAAGTAGGAAAGGATGCAGAAGAAGATGTCAGATCAGAATGATGTCATCAATACTGAAAGGAATTCCAAGAGGGAGCAGAAATATTCGGGCAAAAGTTACTCTATTAAGTTTAGTACAATTTTAAAGTTTTAAAAAATGAGGAAAAATCTGTAGCAAATATTATAGATAGATTCTGTGGTATAAAATTGAGTTATTTCCACAGAGTTTGAAAATGATCCTTCACCTATCTGATGTAACTTATCCACCACAAATGTTTCTACACGGCAAGCTCTATGAAAGATGTTAGAAGACGGCAATTTTATACTAATGTAGAAATACAGACCATTGGAAAATCTAGGCAATTATGTATGAATGATATTTTTTCCTTTCTAATTTCAAAGTAGCTTTGCGTGGAGTTCCTTTACATTAATAATCTATATAAAATATATGAAGTTTAAATTATCTCTGGTAAAAAGCTTTTGAGTCCTGTGGTTTTTATTCTTCATTTTTATATTTCAATCTTTTTTTTTGGGGGTTTTGCTTAAATTGTTGAAATTCTTTCCAAAATGAACAATTACTTTTAAATTGTAACATCAATTTAAGGGGAATATTCGGAAGGGTTCAGCTAGCTAATTGATCCTTTACATTAAAGGTGTGGATCTGGTTAAATTATGCAGCAAAGAATGTCTTTTTGTAGCTGCCCTATATTCTTAGTGCCAAATCTTGTATATTTATTTGATACCTTGATTTTTTAAAATATTTATATAATCCCCTCAAGAGCAGATGTTAATATCACTCATCTAAATATTGGAGTAGAAACAATCAGTTTTTACTAGATTTTATAGAATCTATGTATTCTATAATGCTTATGTTGGCCGAATAGCTCCCAAGACTTATCCTCTGCTTCCTTATTATTATTTTCATGGAATCATCTTACTAAAACTAGCACATGAAAAATATATAATGTAGCAACAGAGAAACAACAGATCCTTACTAAATATGAACTCAAGGGAGGAGTCAATATTCAGAGTGCTTTGTGGTGTTTAAGTTATAAAGATAGAAGATTTTTAGTGGAACATAGATTACTGGTGAGTAGTAGAGGAAGACATGAATAATAAAAATAGGATAATAGATGCCTTGTGATTACTCCTTTGCAAAACAAAACTGTCCTTTTTGTAATGTGTTGAAAATCAATTGCCTTGTGATATCCCTAAATTGGTTATTTTCTGGGGATAAAATTCCCTTACCCACACTATTTTTATTAGGCAAGTATTTATCAACTGCTGTGTGCACGGCTTGTTCTTACTGGGGAAAAAAAAAAATGTGTATTTCTTCCCAAATGCCTGTGAGTGATCTTTTATGTTGTTCTCCAATAGTCTCATAGAATTAAAGCATTTACAGAGATGATGTGTCATTCTGTGATGCTCTGCATCGTTACATGTCATCAGTAAAATATATGCAAACTCCATTCATTTAGAAGTCATCTCTCTAGGTCAATTCTAAGCAAACATTCCTTAATTTTACTGTCCTGTGCTTCAAATGGCATTACTATTTTTATTTTATTTCTAGATATAATCAGTACAATACTTATTCTTTGTTTAGTGATATTTTCTTGGTGCTGGATACCATGAAAATGCTAAGACATTGCTCACCTCCTCAAGTTCATTACCGATGCCTTATTCTCAGGTGACTCACTTCATTGTCTTGTCTCTAAGGTGCTGAAACTTCGTTTCTGCCTGATCTGAATGTTCTAGTTACTCATTTTCATTCCCTGAAATAAAACTCTGGATTCTTCTCACATTCAGTGTGTTTTTTTTCTTTTTTCTTTTTTTAATTGAAATACACTCAGTTACAATGTGTCAATTTCTTGTGTACAGCACAATGTCCCAATCATGGATATACATACACGTATTCACTTTCATATACTTTTTCATTAAAAGTTATTACAAGATATTGAATATAGTTCCTTGTGCTATAGAGAAGAGACCTTTGTTTTATCTGTTCTTCTATATAGCGGCTAACATTTGCAAGTCTCAGTGTCTTATTAATTGCATCTATAACTTGACAGTATTGCTTTAGGAAACCCATTCTACAAAAAGGAAAAAAATGTCTACCATAAATATCTCATCCTATTTTTTTTTATTTTCTTAAAATTGCTTTATACTCAGATACTAAAAATTTTTTTATAAAACAAAATGTTTTACTTCATTTTATATACATAAATTCTGGATCATACCTACTTGTAAGCAAAGATCAATAAACAAAAACTCTCCAAGTGACAAATGCTTTGCACGTTTATTCTACTCTGGGCAGCAGAATTTTGTTTCAGAAAGTCACGCCATGGAGTCTAAAAGCTCTATGTCTATTTCAGTTGGATATTGAGCGTAACTTCACTTATTATAATCCCTTGTATCTCTACCTATATCATTTTAATATGGGCCCAACCAGAGAATGTTTAAGTGTATAAACTGTGGATCTAGCATGCCTGTGTTGGGCACGTGGGCCCATGTCTATGTGACATTGGCAAGTTACTTAACCTCCTAGTTTCTCAGTTCCAGTCATGATAAGAATAGTACCTTCCTCATCCTGTTATGAAAATCAAATGTTAAATACTCTAAAGTGTTTAGTAATATTCTGACACATAGTAAACACACATAGGCATTACTTGCTAGTCAACTATCTCTCTTGCCCTCTTCCTGCCCAAATCTATCTCTCTTTCTCTTGCCTTCAAATGAATCCTGTGGTCAAGATCTTGTTGACGACTTCGAACTCATACAGTGAATAAAGACCTATGCATTTATTATATATAAAGGATAAGGCATGGAGCCCAGTTCCAGTTCACAAAGTGGAATGATAATCCCTAACAGTGTGCTTAGTAGGAAAGTGTATATCCACTTGGTATCCTTTTCTGCTTCATCTTTCTTACTTGCATTATAAGGCCTTCTGAGAGATGCTCATTTCTTGTTTCAAGATTCAAGAAACTAAGCCTTGATTTTTGCTTATCCACCTTCTCTGAACTGCACACCTTAAGTATGGTGTCTTCACCAATCTGTTCCTACAGAAAGAACTAGTTCTTCCAATATACTGCACCAATTGTGGCCACTTGTGTGACACCCCACTTCCTTCTCTATTCAAAGCAATTTCAAAATAATTCAGCCACTCAAAAGTGTATGTGATATGGAAAGTTTAGTGATGTTTTTATATGTAAGAGACATTTTAATGTTTGTAGTTTGTGGGCTTTATCAATTTTAGTGTTGTGTGGCTTTTTGCTTTCTACTAAGGAAATTTCACTTTTTAATAAATTCATGAGTGGGTTGTTATCCATGAAAATAGCATTTCTTTCCTCAATAGCATAAGGAAGTGAAACAGAAGAGCTAACCAAAAAGAGCAAACTTGACTTTTTTTCTGGAAGTGAAAATGTCCTTATAAATTGAACTTGAAGAGAATTTTTATTTTCTTCCCAATCTGGCAATATAAAGACCTGAATTTATGTAAAAAAAAGAAAATGAAAAAGAAAAAAAAAAAAGGCTTTGCTAAAGCTAATTTTCCTTCCTAAAGCATTTGAGGAGTTTTTTTGTATTTAGTGATTTAACATTTCATAATGGTAAACAGAAATAAAAATGCTGATTTAAAGAAAGGTAATTTTTACAACTCTTCAGCCCCAAATTATGACAAGCACTTATGCAGTATCGTGACTTGCAAAGTTACACTCAGCATAATGTTGCAATTCAAAATCTGGCACAGAAGTAACAATACCAGTAACAGCCCCACGAGCTAAACTTAGCCAGGTTTTGACTAATTTGGTTTAAGTTGAAATTTTATTATATAAAAAGGCTCCTGAAAGTATTGGGAAAGAAACAGCGTACAGGAAAGAGAATTCAGCAATGTTTACAAAATGCCAGAAGTTCTCACTTTATCCATAAATAATTAATGAAGTCCTCAAAAAGATTTACAAAGTTAAATTTAGGTCAGTGAACAGAAGTAAAGATACTGAGCATACTGACTGAAAAATTATTTGATATTTTAAGTGAGACTTCTAATTTTTTTAACAAATCTTCAATTTCTTTCCCCAAGGAATTTTGAGAATGCATTTCTAAAATTATTGACAATATGGGCAGTCTTCTTTTGATAATGCCATTTACCTGGAAAAGGGGCAGTGAGAAATGAAAAAGAGAAAACCAAATAAAGGACATTATTATTAAAATATACATTTACAATACCTATAAATAACCAATTGTTGTTTTCTAGTAGGCAATTCTAACATGACTTGGAAACTACAAACAACTAACCATGGGGCCATGGTCTATAAGAGATCAATTAGCACTCATGAACCATAAGAGTTTATGAATTAAAGTAGGAGACTGCAACCCTTGCCCAGAGATTTACAAAAAAGTCAAAAATAGCACTAACACATTCTTCCTGGGACAAAGGCTAGATACCCTACATTTCACTTAAAATTGGACCATGGGAAGCTATCTCTTTACATGTCTTCTGTTATGACTAACACTCAGAGTGACTGCATGCATGGGTGTTTGTAAAGAATTTGTTTTCAAAAACCTCAGTTGAACAGGTAGAGGTCAATATCTTCCCTATATATTTCGACTACTGTTTGTCCTTCCACATTTCCATCTTCCCGAGACCTTCAATCCCTTGTTTTAATATTTTTCCTTGTCTGTGAAAATCTCATTCATCTGTAATTTTATTCGGTTTTACAGATGCCAACTCCCTTGTCTTTTTACCATGTCAAATGGGCAAAACACCGGCATGTTGATTAGTCAAACGTTCACCATTCTGCTGGTGGAATACAAGCTCATTATCTCCAGTCCATGGTGGAGATACTCAGTAGTCCCTGGCAAACTTTCATGATTTCTTTATTTCATTTTTTCATTATTGATTCGATGCTCTATTCTGTTCTCTATCACAGAATGGTAACTGACATGTGAATCATCTCAAATACATTCAGTAATTGTACAAAAACTATCATTCACATATTAGATACCTCTTGAAAGCAGTATCTTAATTTAACTCTAAATCCTCATTTTTCTTTGCCGCATGTGTAAACATGGTATTAATCTTTCCATCGTCCTAGATCTAGCATCCTGATGGTGGACCAGCTGTGATACTGGCTCACATACATGACTACTGCTCAGAGATGTAGTTGTTACATGCTCTTGACCCATAGTATGTGCCATTTGTACCACATCCCTCTGATAGATGGTATATGCTCAGTCACTCCGCCTTCTTGGAGTATACCAGTTCTGCTTCTCTCTTATTTGTCTAGTTCAGAGCACAGACTAAATATTAGATTACACTTTTATCAGTTTGGGGCTGTGGGAAACTTGACACAAGTAACACAGCCCATGGTCTCATGGCCAAATGTGCACTATCTCCATTTCTGAACCAGGGTTTGTAATCAGCATGAAATGCAAATCTATCATACACAGAGACTGTTAGAATTTCCATCAAAAACCCTGGTTCATTCTACTCCTGTCCCCGCTCTACAAGATTCTGTTCTTATTCCTGATGACACTTTTAATCCAAGATATATTCTTTCCTTTCATCTTATGTCTAACTCTATAGAAGTCCAGATTTCCTCCATCCACATTAAAGGAGTGCATGCATGTCCTGGTCCTTGTGGAAAAATCTCTACGTGAAAAGGGGAGGTCAGAACTCAGACAAATTTTTTTCCTGACCAAATGATCAAAAAAAGTTGAATAGTTTACTATCATCAACTACTTCTTCAGTTGGCAAGTAAACAGATAATACATAACCTGTTTATCTGCGTGCCTCTGCCCGGCTCATTGCCACTATTTCTGAACAGAGCTTACTCAGACTGAGACTCCAACTTTCAGGATTCACACCACTACCTCTACCCTTCTTCCCCATCTATAACGTTTTTAATCTGCTCTAATGTTAGAGAAAAATGACTCAGTAGAAGGACTCTGTAAGAATCTTTCTTACGCTCAGTCTTTGACTTTTCAGCTACATATCCCAGCATTTGTGTCTTTGCTTTCTGATTACACAAGTGTAAATGTAGGTCTACTTGTTGGCTTTGGAAGATTCTGGCTGTCTCATGCCCCCAGGATATGATTATCCCTCATCTACCCTTCAGGTGTTAGCACAGTATATCTTCTCTGGGGAGATTTTTGTGTCCCTCTCAGACTGGATTAGATGCTGCTTCTTGGAAGAGTTCTCATCCTAACTTCATGCCATCCTTGCAATACTTATCACATTGCCAGTATTAAACCTCCACCATCTGTCTCTCTCTCTCTTCTCCAATACACCATGGATGGTATAGGTGCAGAGACTATGAATTTTTTTTTTTTGTATCCTAAAATTACAGGCAGGACTTAGCAGAGAGCCTTCCCTTGTAAACATTTTGAGATGCAATTGAATATTCACAACTGGACTTAACTGACCTCATTGATTTGAAACTGCTGCAGTGCTCAGCTCTCTGGCGTATTTGAGGAACCTCTGCTCTCATTCTCTCAAAGTATCAGAGAAATTTTGTGAATATTGTATCACTGGCATTTTTATACAACCACAGTGCAATACACTCTCTAAAATGGTACATTAAGCAGCAGAGTATCTATTGACTTAAATAAGTAATCTAAAAATATTTTGGATCTCACCATAAACAACTTTCCTTACTGTTAACAGTATTTGGGGAAAGCACATCAAAAACACTTGGCTGCATAAAACAAAGTGACAGTCTAATTTTAGTCTCAAAATACAGTTATAATAAGAGAGTTACAAAGAGAATTTTTGGTTCCCTTAAGGTTTGGTATCTAAAAGTAGCTCGTTAGGTGTGAATTTTAAATACCTATGCTGTACCCTAAGGGTTGTTTGTAGTATCTGTGTTGAAATGTTTAAGCCTAAATTGAGAATGTGGTGAAATAGATGCCTTAACTATTATTGATATGGGTGGTATCTATCAATTCATCATATTAGCCAATCGATGTAAATATACAAGTAAACTGAATCAGATACTAAGACGCCCTAAAAATAATCTTTATCTTCCCTAATGTCCTAGACACAAAAAGAATCAAAGACCTTCTAAATATGTCGGTCATCTAAATAAGTTAAGCCCTATTTTTTGTCTGTAATACAGAACTTACCAGGGTCATAACTATAAGCCCATTCATATAAACTCTACTAAGAACTACAGAGAGAACCCAGTGAAAGAGGAACTCAGTGAGAAAAGAGCCCCGTGAGCTGTGGGCCCAGTGAGAGCATTCCCCACACTGAACCAGGGACCCTAGTGATGTTATTCTGCTGTGGTTGAACTATCTAGCACCCCCTTCCCCTATGTAGATTGCCTTTGCAATAAGAACTGTATTATAACTTCACAAATTACAATTAAGTTCATAGACATATAGATATATATAGCTATATAATGAACATGCTTATGAGTTAAAATCATGTGAAAGTTGACAAATTATTAAAGTTTTCCTTTTTCAGATCCATTTATAAAAATAATGACATCTTATTAGTAGCAAATATTAATAAAATTTTAGTAGCATTACAAAATGTTATAGTTATAAAAATTTTTCAAAAACATTCAAATGCCAGTGAGACATCTACAGTCCTGTAGTTGGAATAAGGATATTAAAAAGCTCTGAATGCTATGAAAGCAATCCCAAATGATTATTATTTGTTAATTATAGAAAACATCCAATTCATAAAGAACCTTTATTGGAACAATATCAATGGCATTGAGAATTAATGGTCCTTTTGAAGAATGAAAAATGAGACAACTAATATTATGTAGACATTTTTTAAGATAGTGGGGTGATCAATTCTTCAGTATTTCTTGTTGCCCCCAAAACATCTCAACACCTTACAAAGCACTTTAAAAAATATAAACAAATACACACAAACATTGGAAAAGGTGCAACTGATGGTATATCATTGATAAAGCTGTTCACGGTTAGTGTTTTTAAATACAGTTAGTTCCAGTGACTTTATTTTAAAACTTTCATTATTTCTGGACTTTTAAAGCCATTCAGGATGAATTCCAATCTTCATTGTATTTGTTTAGGGAAGTCAAACCTTAACTTCTAAGAGTAAAAAGAACCTGAATAATACTGAAAATCTCTTTCCAATCTAGTTTTTTTTCCTAAAAATATGGATGATGCCAGAAACACTGAAATTTCAGGTAATGTCTCAAACACACACTCAGAACTTCACAGGAATGACAATTATATTTCTCTTAAGGTCTTGTGTCACTGACATAGGCAAGAAATATAAAGTGTATTGAATATAGTACACATGTTTTCACACTCTAAGGTATTCCTTACAACTACCAGAAATATTTAGTTGTCATTTTGACATTGTCTTAATTCAATATTTACTCAAATATTTTTATCTACTTTAATAGGCAATGTAAGAGTCCTTATGGACACTCTTATGTGAGAATATGCAAATGAGAAGTTCAGAATTGATTTTAGTCTCCTTGGGAAGCCTCTTGATATGTCCTCCAAGTAAAAGAATGAAGTAAAGTCTCTTTTTATTTTGCCCATTCTTGTGGGATCTAAATCGATGACTACAGAGAAGTTCTGTTACATCACTACAAAGCAGCAAAAAGAATTTGCTTCAGGGAGAGTGCTTTGGTGACAAGCATGAAAATGGTTAGGATAAGAACCCTACAAATGGGACTCTCCTGGTGTCATGCCCACTTTTGATCCCTTCTAGTCCAAATGAAACACTTCACCGTGCTAACTGCGCTTTTGGCCATGCCCCCACTTCTTGGACTAAAATAGCTTTTCCAACTGCTTCTCATAAGAAAATTCTCCTTCCTATGCCAACTTTTCTTTGAAGTTATTTTGGATTCCATTATTTAGAACTAAACACTTCATCCTTGTAACTATACAGCTTCTTTTTTCAGAAGGTGTATCAATGAGACAGATTTCAGTGCTTGTTGAACAATTAAAATATTTAACTCACACTGTCTGAGGCATATTCCAGATTCTTAAACAATAAGTAAATAATGATACTGGGTCTTAAATGTCAAAGTAAGAACCTCCCTCTTCACTCTAAAAATAGTTAAATCAGTCGAAGGATGTTAATGAGGTGATCAATAAGCATCAGGCTTTTATTTAGAAGTAATTCTGATAGAGTGAGCAGAATGGTTTGAACGGGGATAACAGTTTATATGCAGAAGCCAATTAAGAAATTATTTCTGTAATTTAGAGGAAAGATGAAGATAAACTGGGCAAGAAAGGTGTCTGTAGAGATAGAAGGCAATAAATGGAATGGAATGCTATTTGTAAGGCCAAATGATAGTGTATAATGATACACTAAGTGTTGTGGGGGTTGAGATGGAGTAGAAATAAAAAGTTGACCCCTGGATCCTTGAATCAGATCAATAACTATGACCAGATCAGTAATTATACCATTCACTGAAATAGGATAATATAGGGTGAAATTCAGATTTAGGGGAGAAGGAGATCATTATTCTACTTCTGAAATGGTATATTTTTGTTACTGTAGGAACATCCAAGGAGATATTGAAATAGGCAGTTGGATGTACAGTTTGGAACAAAAGCATTGGCTAGGGTTACACATGGGAGTGTCATTGGCATAAAACTATGTGAAGTTTGGTCTCTGACAATACTGCATGTGTTTGAGTACTAAGTAAGGAAAAGAGACAGTCATGAATTCCAACATTTAAACATAGGGAAGGGCACACTGCAAAGGAGTTTGAAAAGGAGCAACTAGAGAGATGGGAGTAAAAACTGAAAATGAACTTTGTCTCAAAACTTAAGGGAAAATGTGTTGTTTGTTTGTATTTTTGCTTAAGACGAGGACTTTTTTTTTTTGACATGATCAGTACTACTGAAAATTTAAATAATAATGATTAAAATGTGTTCATCACAATGAATTGTATACAAAGGTTTATAAGAGATTCATGGGTGGGATAAAGGTAGCAAAAGCCAAATAAGAATAATCTAAAGAAATGGTAGAAAGTTAAAATATGTAAATGTATACACAATTTTCCAACACATGTGGTTAAATGGGGGATACAAACTGTCCCATCATTTACTTATATAAGTACCTGAGAGTTCTGTTGACACATCACCCAAGGAGAAGATAGATAGAACAGCTTTCAGTTCAGCAAAATATAAATGTAACCATGTTAAATGTATTAAATTTTTGAAATAATGTATATTTGAGATTGGGCTACTACCCGCCTCGGAAACAAAGAATAAGGACCAAATACTAGTATTATCCATTCACAAATGGGTTGCCCTGGCCAGGTGTTACCATATTTTGAAGGAAGATGAATTAGGTTATCTAGTTCAATGCCATTCAGTATTTCAATGATATTATTACTTCCTTTGCTCTCCTTCTGTTCTCACAAAGCTACCTTGACATTAAGATCTGACTTTTTCCTTATTCATCGGGGGAGAATACACTCGTGTGAGAACTTGCTGTTTTGTCCTTCTTAAGCAGTCATAGTTCTCTGTAGAGATGAACCCATCACCATTCTGGTTTCATACATCGGTCTTGTGAGCTTGGTTAATGGCAGTTTGGTCCTGAGAAACTGGCTTGTTCTTAGTTGACGACAGAATCTGATTTCTGAGTACACAAACCTAAGAAGAGATTTTGGAGTCCACGTGCTATACTGACGTGTGTAATCCTCCAGGAGAGCTGACGGGAGAAAACCGTTCTATGACATACACCTCTCTACACTAACATTTCTCATTGCATATGAGGTTTTTCTTATTTCCATTTTCACATTTACAAGTCTTCATCTAATTATTATTATAAGTACTTTTTGGCAGATACTATTTATTCTCCATAGCACCTAGTAAATTGCTCTAGACATATTGACTACTGAAAATAAAATAAAATTATACAAACACTTAAAAATTTTATTGATATGAATTTGAGTAGAGCACTCTTTGCTTGGCAGCAAACTTTGTATTTAGTCTGCACTATCCAATCACTTACTGAATTCTCTTGTGCTGGAAATTAAAACCCTGAGGGTCAGGTTTTTATCATAAATATGATATACTTTCAAGATTTTGGACTTTAGTTGATAGATATTAGCTGAAAGTGAAAAAAAGTTCTGTACTGTAGTTGAATGCTTTCGAGGAATTAACATTCATGGGAAGCATGGTTGTTATGTACCCTCAAAGAACAGATTGCCCATAACATGCTCTGTTTGTGATGGGACATTAAAGACCAGCTCTCATAATTTTTCACTCTACATTTGTAGATTCATTTCTGCTGACAAAATACTAGAAATGTAATTAAGTGTTTAGTTTAATTAAAATAGAAGATAAAGCTTGTTCTCAGAAATTCAGTGCAACCCAAAAAATAGCAAACATGAGTAATTATCTCAAATGCATGTACACTTATTTTCCCCATGTATATTTTTTCCTAATACTCAGTTATAATTATACTTGTATATTGCACAGTCCCCAAAGCAAACTGGCATTGTCATCACACACACACAAAAGATGGATATCCAGAAGTCCTATAGAGTTTAGAATATTTATATATGAAACTTAGTCAAGTTTTGCCTATCCACATTGATGGGATGTGGTATGGATTACAAAACTCACAAAAGATATGTCTACACAGGGATCAGCCAATCTTTTTTTTTTCCTTGTAAAGGACCAAATAGTAAATGTTTCCAGCTTTGTGGGCCATATGGTCTCTGTCAAAACTACTCTGTTCTGCTGGAGCATAAAAGCAGCTAAAGACTATAATCAAACGGGCATGACTGTATTCCAATAAATCTTTATTTATGGACATTGAAATTTGGATTTCATATAATCACATTTCACTAAATGTTCCTCCTGGTATTTTTCTTAACCATTAAAAATTTAAAAAATATATATTCTTAGCCCATATACATTACAAAAAATAGACGGAAGGCCTAATTTGTCCCGTAAGTCTTGGTTTATAGACAGATCATCTATACACCCACACCCACACCACTATTTCCACTAAGGTATTTCACTTGAAACTATTTAATAAAAATCTTTTATCTTAGCATCTACTTTTTTTTGTCTTTTTGTCTTTTTGTCTTGCTTGTTCTAATTTATTCACTCTGGTATTTTATTCCATGTACATTTACTTTATTGTTTCTCTACCTTGAGTCATGCTCAAAAATTCCTCCCACATTCAATGATTTTATGGATATTTAGCTATATTTTTCTCATCATTTTAATATGCTCATTTTTATAAAACAATTTATTTATTCAACAAATTTGTCATGCATAGATCAGATCAGTACTGTGTTTTCATGGAAAAATGTCTAAATCAACACCCTAATTTTTAAGTATTTACTCCTAGTGACTGTACTTATTATTTGTCAGATTAGAATCAGGATTTAATTTTTGTTCCAAATGATTTGCAAATTGATCCGATATAGTTAACTGAATAACTCTTCCCTTTTCTAATTTTCAATGGCACTTGCTGTATATTAAATTTTAAATCTTGTATCTATTTCTGAATTGTTTTTTATTGCATTGAATAATTTACTTATGTTTAAAATATTTCAAATTTTAGTTTCAAAATGTACTTGATGTTTCTAGGTCAATTCAATACATCTCTTTTTCAAAATTATCTTCATACATCCAGTGAATCAATCTTGAAATGAAATTGATCTCATCTGCTGAGTTAAAAAAAAATTCTATTAATTTTTGTGTGTGTGTGTGTGGTTGTGTGACATTCTTAAAGTATTTACCTAGGAATTTACTTTTTAAATTTTTATCAAAAAGTGCATCTTTTAAGCCCTTTCAAACAATTTATAATTTTTCTTATAAATGCAGCATGACTTTTTTCTAAGTTAACTTCAAGTTACAAATTTTCATTACAATTTTGAAAAGAAAGTGTTTAATACATATTTTTATGTCTGTATTAGAAAGATGCAGTGCCCATTAAATTATTCATTCATACAACAGATTTACCATGAATATAGCATCTTTTGCATGTAGCTGATCAATTTTTCCAACACCATTTATTGAAGAAGCTGTCTTTTCTTCATTGCATATTCTTGCCTCTTTTGTTGCAGACTAACCAACCATATAAGTGTTGGCTTATTTCTGTGATCTCTATTCTTTTCCATTGATCTATGTGTTTGTTTTTGTGCCAGTGCCATGCTGTTTTAATTACTAGAGCTCTGTAGTATGGTTTGAAATCAGCAAACATAATACCTCCAGCTCTATTCTTCTTCCTCAAGTTGTTTTGGCTGTTCAGGGTCTTTTGTGTTTCTCTGTATATCTTAAAACTATTTGTTCTAGTTCTGTGAAAAATGGCATTAGTATTTTGATAGGGATAACATTGAAACTGTAGATTGCCCTCAGTAACATGGTCATTTTAACAGTATTAATTCTTCTAATCTGTGAGCATGGTGTATCTTTCCATCTGTTTGTGTGGTCTTCAATTTCTTTCATCAGTGTCTTACTATTTTATGATCTTTTACCTCCTTAGTTAGGTTTATTCCAAGGCATTTATTCTATTTTAGTCAATTGTAAATAGGATTGTTTTCTTAATGTCTTTTTTCTGACTTCATTTCAGAATTTATTTCACAATTTCATTTCAGATTTCATTTCAGAATTAAGCAGATGACTTCAGCTTAAAGATTTGTATTTTTCCTGAATCACATGGAAAATTTATTTATTTTATTTACCCTTCAAATTTATTTTTCTTTTGTTTTTGTTTTGTTTTATTTTTTTGAAACTCCTAGACAGTGGAATTTGATATACCACCTGTTTATTTTTATACTGATGTGGTCTATGTCTTTGTAGTCACTTTTTCAGCATGATAAATTTCTCAGGCTTTTTCTTCCAGATGATCAGTTTGTTCTTTAGTATGGCCATTCTATTATCCAGCCCATCTATTTATTTTTTAATGTTTAAGTGTATTTTATCCCAAAGGTTATCTGTTTATTTTCAAGGTTATTACTCGCTCCATCTTAGATTTTATTGTTTATGATTTGATTTTCTCTCAAATGCTTCCTGATTCTCAATAGTCTTTTCATATTTATAAAAAATAAAGTTGAACAGTGTATATAAAACATTAGGTTACTATACAACTAAGTTATTCTTTCCAATCTACCTCTCCCTTTAGAGGGAGGGCTGACTAAAGTAATTATGTAAGTGGAAAAAGATGGATATTTAAGCCTTCCTTTAGTTTTCATGTATGTAAAGAAAACAAGAAGATGAGTCAGGGACATGTCCAACTGCCAAAATAGGAGGATTTGATTCTGATGTAATAGTCCTTCTGTTTTCTTTGTGAAAAACGGCAGATACCTTAGGAGTCTGTTGCTGGAGTCCCGGTGAGAGAGGATGGTGGCTTGGACTAGTGAAGTAGTAAAAAGCTATCCAGTCAGATTCAGAATACTTTGTGGACTTGTTGATGAACTAGAAGATTAAAAGTGTGAAATCAAGTAAACAACAAGGTCCTACTGTATAGCACAGGGAACTATATTCAATATCTTGTAATAACCTATAATGACAAAGAATATATATATATATATAAAACTGACTCACTAATACAACATTGTAAATCAACTATACTTCAGTAAAAAAAGGTGTGAAATCAAGGATAATATATAGCATATTGGATCAAGAGCAAAAGTAAAGTGTTTGACCTTAGATAAGAGTTTACCTATCACTGTGATATGAGGAGAGATTAAGAATGTAATATACTAGATGCAAATAGTTTGCTAGATTTTCTGACAAGAAAATAGTTATTTTTTATTTCTATTTTTTAAATGGAATTGATTGCAGGTCACTCATTGACAGAACAGAAAAAAAAAGATGTAGAATAAAGAGACGAGATGCTTAGAAATGGTCATCTTAGAAAATTTAAAAAAAAAAAGCAGTTTGGAAATACAGTACAATTACTAGGAAAAGCCATTTGTATACTTGAGGTCTGTGTTGTAAATTTAAAGACGGAACAACTTATAAAGTAGTGTGATATTTCTCCAGCAGATTAAAGCTGTAATAGAAAATTCTTACTTCCATCTTCCACCTACAACCCTCCAGTACACTTCCAGGTAGAGACACAAGGCCACATACTGATACTTATATAGATTGTAATTTTCATAAAAGTTTGCAGGTTTACACGACTTTTGTATTCTGTAGGTAACTTTTTCACTTCTTAAACATCAACAAATTGTTTGAATCTTTTCCAATGGCATCAGTACACATTCATCTTTCTTTCCACATCCTAATATATCAAAATCAGTCAAAATTAGGAAGAAGCAACACCGATAATGTCCTAAAATAATTGAGCAAGTTTACCATAATGACTTTCAATGTAAATAGTGATGATTTTGCAGGAAACACTCAACAAGTGAATTGCTTCTTTTTACTTGTGTTCCTTTTCTGGATTTTTCTCTGTTTCACACATTCACTGTTGTGCTCTACAGGTTCTGTGATTGGCAAACCAATCCCCTTTATCTCTGGGCACTGACTTTTGTCCTCTGGAACTCTGAAATAGAGAAAATCTGTATCTTCCCTGAACAGATTGTGGATGGACACAGATCCCTTCTTTAGTCCTGCCTTTCACTTTTTAGACACGTAGGTAATCTCAGTAGCACAAGATGTCAACAAATGAACCATGTTACTATCATCCCACATCATAACCTGTTTTCCTTTTGTAATTTATCTTCTTTGTTACAATCACTTTGAACTCAGTAACATTTAGGAAGATGGTGTGTTTTGTGTGTGTGTGTGTGTATGTTTGTGTGTGTGTGTATATATATATATATAGAGAGAGAGAGAGAGAGACAGAGAGAGACAGAGAGAGACTTTGGTAAAATCATAATAGTAACTGAGAGGTTATGTCTATTTTTATAACTAATTGACTGAGTACATACTGTGATACCATATCCTGTAATAGATGAATCATACAAATTATCTCCTTCAGCGTATGTAATCACAACTTCTTATCCAGAAATGTGCAACTACAACATCAAAAGATAAGCAAACTGAGAGTCAGTCCTTTTCAATGTCAACACACTAAACAAGTGGCAATGCCAGTATATGACCCAAGTTGATCTCTATCTAAAATCTAAGCATTTGTTTTCAAGTCTCCTGGAAAGAACGGATTTTACAGTAAAAAAGTCTATTATGCAATATAATCAGTGAAGTTGTAGGTGAAATTCAGAAATGGTTGATTAAATAGGATCAGTGCTTATTTAATAATAAAAAGAAGTTGTATCATTAGATTCCTCTTATGTGCAGAGTAAAATTCAAAACATAGAATTGTACAGGAAAGATTTAGGAGACTTTAGAAAGGAGAGGTTTGGGCTTGAAGAATGAGATGAGAAAATCATCAATGTCAATAGTGACTAGTTAGTAACGATGGGCAGAACATACGTTTAGGGACAGTATGTGTCAAACTGCCAACTATAAAATGTGAGTATTGGCAGCTTGGGGAACCTTTAGATAGGCAAAGAAGGGCCGTGGCAGTTCCTTTCTGACAATGATGAGGCTTACATATGTGTTATCAGTAGGACTGCAGTATTCTGCTAACAATCTAACAGTACCTAGAGTTTTACGTGTCTACTCTAAGGGCCAAACACTCAGTAAAGCAATGAATTTAAAGCTTGAATTTTCACTGCTCTCCTGAGCCTGTCATATAATTCCTACAGCCTATGGCAACCAAAAGCACAGGGCTTATATGATCCAAGAGCCCTGCAGAAAAATGATTCCAGCATGCCACACACCACTGACTTGCAGTAGAAACAGAAAAGAATAATAACATAAGGTGTCCTGGGATACAGGTAAATGAAACCCCTTCTGATCTAACTAGTCTTCCTAGGATCCTGAATTAACACTGGAAATATGAAATTTATTTTGGACACACATTTCTAGACAATACTTCAGAGATACTGTTCTCTTTTTAGCTTGTTCTGTTCTTTATGGGGTTGATGGCCTCTATAAATTTTTGTTTGAGTTAAAAATAATCAGGCTTTCTGTGATGATTCAAGTTTTCTTTAAAGGTAGCAATATAAATAAACTTTAATATATAGCAGCCGACCTTACTATTGTGCACTCAAACACACATACACCTATGCATACAGAAGATTATAATAGAGTTCATATTTCAATTTATTGCCTTAAATACAATCTCTGACTTTCTTCATTATTAACTATACGTGCATACTACTTGGAAATCCTTTTATAAACAACTCAATAAGCAAGTAAGTGGTAAAGTACAACTGATTTCATATTCTCAAGTGAAGAACAAACTTCTCATGCATTAAAATAAAAGTATAACACTTTATTTGCCAATTTTGCATACTATTGACTATGCCAATCTCTGCTGGGTTTATCTGAGCTATTTTTAATCAGACATTTTTCCATAGTGACCACACTATCATTGAGTTTCCAACTTTTACATTGCCAGCTTTTCTACACATGAGAAAATTTTGTTTACCAATTAGCAATATAAAATTAAATTTACTTCTGCTTTGAAATTTATGACTTCTTTCTTTTGACTAAATTTGCTTTTTTTTTAATTGAAGTATAGTTGATCTAAAAAAAGACACAAATAAACTAATTTTGGGTTTTGTTTGTTCTGGTTCCTTGAGATATAAGATTTGGTTGTTGTTTAAAAAATGATATTTTTTAACCTATCAGTTTAAGATGAGTAGAGTTTTCTAACCATCTTCTCTGACTTCTTCTTTTCTCTCCTCTCTCCCATCCCTTCCTTCCTCTCTCCTTCCCTCTTTCACCACCTAGTATGTCTTCATCAATGATCAGTGAAGAAACTTTTCTCGTGTCCTTTAGGGGCTGTAACAGCTTTGACCATTAGTGTTACTCTCTGCAGATGACTTGCAAAATTATGTCTTCCCCTTGAATCTATTTTTCAACCTGCGGTTTCCTGTTGTCAAGTGACCTTTGTATGATTCCTCATGGTGTCTGGCTAACACCCCAGTCAGTGCACTCCAATCTATTATATTTCCCAACCAGATATTACTATTTTCTTTTTTTTTTTCCTACTAATGATAGTGCTTTTTTTTTTTCAGGACTAAGCTTGAAAGTTGATTCATTCCTAGCTGCATTATATTATGGTTAATTATTTCTCTAAATATCTATATAATACATTTACCTTTCTCTTTTCTATTCTTATACCGAGTTAAAGGTAATCATGATTTATTTCTAGACTAAAGCTATAAATTGACCACAGCTTCATCATCTTGCAATACAGCACTCAGAGTGATAATCGACCATCATTTATTCAATCAATATATTTCAGCTATCTATTAAGTCTTAGAAGATGTAGGCAAGTGTCCCCACCAGACCAAGCTCCTTCCTTATATTGGCCTCCTGTTCTGATCTCTCTGTTTCTACGCTCAAAGTGTAAAGCTCTCACAATGGCACGAAATTTAAGCATTCATGTTAATGAACAATCATCCTATCTGCCTAATTTGCAAAAGTTTAGGCAAGAGATGATGGTAGAATATGGTAGACTATATGAAGAGAAAGAAATTGAGATAGAGCTCGATGGATGATGTGAGTATTATTAATGAAGCAAGATGAGTTGGACCTGACTTACTGGGTTCATGGCAGTGACGGGTGAGGCAGCTTCATAAGTGTGCAGCCTCTACAGCTGCAGAAGCCCCACAACGGAAAGGCTCCATGTTACATTAATGCTTGTCGTGACCACCTTGAAAATCTTCATGGTCTGACGAATCCTCATATTTTCATTTTCACTCTTCATCAAATTGTACTGGTCCTGGGGGTGAGGACAAGAAAAATAATCAAAGCTAATGCTCGAATTTTGTTTGGAAAATTGGTGTGTGTGTGTGTGTGTGTGTGTATGTGTGTGTACACTTTATCGACTCCATCTTCCCACCTTATTTTAAACAAGGTGCTGTTGAAAGTAATTTATCAAATTTTTAATATATGAAAAACACTGCCCATATTTAGCTTATAGAATTTATAGCATTGCTTTGCATTTTAGTGGTGTATTTCTAGTATTTTTAGCTTAAAACCAGAGAATGTGTCTTACCTTTTTTCATATATGTCATTGGAACTTTCTATATGATACTGTATATGTATTTTCTGAATAAATCAATTCATGCACACATGTATGCTTATATATGCATATACATATATACACATATCTGTGTATGTAGAAATGTATGTATGTATACATACATAATGGTTATTTATAAGAATATTTAAAGTATTAAATATACATAAATTTACAAGCACGTGTATGTACAAACACATTTTTTTGGCTAGAGGTGAGAAAGAAATATAAGAACTTACATTGAACTCAATTTTCTAAATGTCTTCTGATCATTAACACAATTTAAGTCTATTATATTCTCAATTAGCAATAACGTGCTAGGGGAGTGGATATGGATGGAAAATTATGAGAAGAAAACAAGGAAACAGTCAATAAAAATTCTAGTAATCACATGAACAGAAATTAAAACAATGAGATCATTTTCAGCCATTGAATAAACACATTGGAAAAGAAATATTCTTGCTCAGAAGGTAGTGAGGAACCAATTAATCTTTTACTCTTCTCTAACGGTATTAGGGAGCAATAACATAATCGTGCATGTTAAGAAATGTTCATTAATTTTACTTAGTAGTTCTGCTTCAAGGAGTCTATTCAAGTAGAATAATCAGAGATCCAGGAAAGGGTTTATAAACAGAAGCATTCGTGGAAGCATTACCTATAATACCCCAAATTGAAGACAACATCAAATTTCAGTAACAGGAAAAAAGATGCAGTGAAGTTTATTACACAGATGCTTTGCAATACAATGCTGGTATTTTATTGAAAATGTCCAATAAGTGATTTTAATTGCATAAAAATCTAATATATTAAAATTTAAAAGACAAGATATATGCATTCGTTTTCAAAGTGTCTCAAAAGATGTCCTTAGAGCAAAGATTAATATGGTAAATTAGTTAACTGAGTTACTTGACTGTACACTTGAAAGTAATACAATATTGTAAATCAACTATACTTTAATTTTTAAAAGAAAGAGCATATACCACTGGTCTGGTCACAAAAGTACATCAGCAAATTAAATACAATTCTGAAAAGATCAGCAGTTTAGTCAACCAGAAGTTCTGATTACTTGAATATTAAATAAGCCTTGTTTTTATAAATCAAGGTTATAGAATGATGTTAAATATTTGTTTCTTTTCTGGCATTGCAGATATTGTATACTGGGTGCAATGTAATATCTCTTTGATAGTTAAGAATCTTAAAATACTTTAGGGTCATCGAAATGTCAATTTCCATTATATAGCACCAGAAAGGTTTTCATATAGATATGAGAGGTTGAAAAGAATGAGTGCTGTCCCAAGGACATTGCATAAAAGCTGTATTTTCTTTTTTAATAAAAAGATTTTATTAAATAATTTATTGATAACTTGTGTTTTTCTGCTACAAAAGTGAGTGCAGAAATCAAATACGATTTATTTAATGGACACTTAGTGAGCACTTAGAACTGAGACTCAACTAATCTTTATTCAAAGCCTTTTATATGCCAAGAACTGTCCTAGACCCTTTAGTGTGTATAAAACCTCTTAAAAGTTGCAAAAGCTCTGTGTAAAATGAGGGTGGTTTCTCAAATTACAAGTCAGGTAGGGTGTTCAGAAAATAAAACATGCTGATTAAGCAACTCTATATTTAATACAAGTGGTATGGTTTAGTCCTAGGTTTCCCACCTCCATCTTTGGTGTGGAGTTATCTTCATTACACCAAGCTGCATTTATACATTTTAACATATTTCATCCTCCTTTGAAGCTTAAGAAATGGGCAATATTATGGATATTTTACTAAAGAAGTAACTAAACACATACAATTACATAGCTTCCCAAATTTGTTTGATTCCAGATTCTGTTTTTAACAACTACGCCATGTTGCCTCTAACTATAACATAATCTGTTAAATGAGATACTGACAGATGTTGAAGTATTTTATGGCTTCAAAAAATGTAGGGACTAGTTGAACCTATTAGAGCAAGGTACTTTACTCGGAAAAAGTGAACTTTGTTCTGACCCCAGAAAGATGGATGAGGTAGGGGGTAAGGTATGAGGGAAGAAATGAGTGGAGGTTATGTCAGGGATGAGTGAGAGAGTTACAGGTATTAGCTTTGTCCATTGAATGAATATATCATGATGCAGCTAACAGAAATATAAATTAACTTAAAAGTACTGGAATTAGCTATAGCTAAGTGTCCTTGACACGCCATATTGCTGGTACATTCTCAATATTTTAGAGTTGACTAAGGTCATCACCACTCCCATTTTGATGCTTTGCTTTTACTAAGGACATCTGTTAACATTAACATTTTTGATAATCATATCACATAATTGATTTACACTAAAATGACTGTCAGTGGAATTAAAAATCTAAGTCTTATTCACAAGTTTTCATTCAAAGACTTGTCCCCACTGCCATATTTTTAATACATTCATACTTTTGGACCCAGCTGTAGTATTTCTTCTTTGTTAGATTTGAGGTAACAACCAAGTTATTCAAGACTTCTTAATTTTTTTCCAGTTCTTTATCCAAATATACTAGTTTTGGTATAAAATTTCTATGGATGACTTCAGTGTTCATAGCACTGATAAAACCATGATCATGTTTGGTGTTAGAACTCTGCCACTTACTACTAGAAACATGCCTCCAAGGAAGCACCTCTTCTTTTCTAAACAAGTGAGAATGGTACCTTAACCAGCTGCTACAGTAAATAATTGCAGTAAAATTTCTCCATGTGGGTTCTAATGAAATCAAGAGAGATAATGATGACATATAGAAATATCATATCAGGTGCATTCCCCCTATTTCCTGTCTAGAGTGTCTGTCATAGAAAGCGATGGGATTATTTTGAAATGACTGTTATGTGAATGTGATACAGACTCAGGTGACCCCACTGTTTTCTTTCCTTACTGGTATGCTCGTCTCTTTAGTAAATCACCTTATAACTTGGCCAGGTGACACATTTAGTTCGATAATTTCTAACCTATAGACTCCCTGTTCAATCATGTCTGAAACTTGGGGGAAATATTACTTATCTCTCATATGCACTATTTTCACCAAATCTTCAAAGCTTATCAACATGATTTCATATATTTTTTAAAAATATTGGCAAGTACATTGTGTGATCTTTGTCCAGAAATTAATCACTTAAAATTCAGGTCCATTAGTTAGCACATTTTTCACTTATCCTGGAACCCAGTGTCCTTATTCTATCATTTATAGTGTAACAAGGATTTATTTTATGGAAATAAAATATTTACTATAGAAATTGAGGAGTTTTAGTTTTCCCTTTATCAATTATTAACACTGCCCCCCTAGATCTATTTGATTTTATTTACTTTTTTAATCTTTTATTTTTGGAGGGGGAGGTAATTAGGTTTATTTCTTTCTTTCTTTTTTATCTGAACGTACAATGCTGTTTTTTTTTTAACATTTTTTTATTGAGTCATAGTCATTTTACAATGTTGTGTCAAATTCCAGTGGAGCACAACTTTTCAGTTATACATGAACATACATATATTCATTGTCACATTTTTTTTTCACTGTGAGCTACCACAAGACCTTGTATATATTTCTCTGTGCTATACAGTATAATCTTGTTTATCTAGTCTACATTTTGAAATCCCAGTCTGTTCCTTCCCACCTCCCGCCCCCTTGGCAACCACAAGTTTGTATTCTGTCTATGAGTCTGTTTCTGTTTTGTATTTATAGTTTTTTTGTTTGTTTGTTTTTTGTTTTTTTTAGATTCCACATATAAGGGATCTCATATGGTACTTTTCTTTCTCTTTCTGGCTTACTTCACTTAGAATGACATTCTCCAGTAACATCCATGTTGTTGCAAATGGCGTTATGTTGTTGGTTTTTATGGCTGAATAGTATTCCATTGTATAAATATACCATCTCTTCTTTATCCTGTCATCTGTTGATGGGCATTTAGGCTGTTTCCATGTCTTGGCTATTGTAAATAGTGCTGTTATGAACATCGGGGTGCAGGTGTCTTTTTGAAGTAGGGTTCCTTCTGGATAGATGCCCAGGAGCGGGATTCCTGGGTCATATGGTAAGTCTATTCTAAGTCTTTTGAAGAATCTCCACACTGTTTTCCACAGTGGCTGCACCAAACTGCATTCCCACCAGAAGGGTAGGAGGGTTCCCTTTACTTTTAATGGCAGTACTGGAGATTGAACCCAGGACCCCGGACATGCTGAACACGCATTCTACCACTGAGCTATGCTCCCCTAGACTCCCCAAAAGTCCATTTTTGAGATAATTTACATGCACTGAAGAAAACTAAAAGTGTATCTATTAATCTAATTATTATGAGTAAGAAAGGCACCACTTTTTACAATTAATTACACATATAATTAACTTCAAATTATTTTCACTCTCTCTCCTTCATTTTCCTGTGTCAATATTTTCCCAGTTCTCTGCAAATCTCAATCTGAAGTGTAGTAACAGGATGATAAACATTAACTTTATTACGTCATCTTTAAGCTTACACTTAGACATAATATTTTTTAATCAATGTAAGTTTTCTCTTTTTTGTTTATTTTTTTGAAGTATAGTTTATTTACAATGTTTTGTTAATTTCAGGTATACAACAAAATGATTCAGAAATATATATATAGATATAGATACAGATATTCCTTTTCAGATTCATTATAGGTTATTACAAGATAATGAATATAGTTCTCTGTGCTATACAGTAGGACCTTGTTATTTATCTATTTTATATACAGTAAGTTGTATCTGTTAATCCCAAACTCTTAATGTGTCCCTCACCCTTCTTTCCCCTTTGGTAACCTTAAGTTTGTTTTCTATGTCTGTGAGTCTATTTCTGTTTTGTAAATAAGTTCATTGGTAGCACTTTTTTAGATTTCACGTATAAGTGATATCACATGATATTTGTCTTTGACTGTAAGTTTTCTTTTATTCTCTTAACAAAAATGCACAATCTGTAGTACTTGTCACCCAAGCACATAAAATAAACAGCTGAATAAATAGCTGCGAAGGAACGTATGTATTGCTACATGTTTCCCAGCTGTTTTTCTTTACATAAAAATCACTTTTAAATTATTGTAATTTCTTTTTTAAATTTTTTTATTGAAGTGTAGTCAGTTTCAGTGTGTAATTTCAATACCCATGTCAATTAAAATTCAATCACCGCATCATGTTTGTGTAGTTAATTGTTCTAAGTGCTGAATTACAGCAAAGGATATTTATATATTTCATTTACATTCCTTCTTTATTGATGTTGGAAAATGTTGCATAGCAGCCTAGGGTAATTTCTAGGGTAAAATTGAGCGTGAGATGACATCTAAAGAGAAAATTTCCTGAGTCTGTCTCTCAGAGAACGATAACAGTTTAGCATTACAAATTTATCTTTCCAGTTTCTGTAGCCTGACCAGCATCAATCTTGTGTTGGATGCTTCTCTGTCACAAGGGAAAATGGTTCTTATAACTCTCCCAAGGTAACACAGGCGGGGACTCAGGATCAGAAATGTCCATGCTTTCAGTTTCAGAGATTAGCTCTGTAATAAATTCTGCTGACTGATACACTGTCCAGTTTTTTGAAGTAATCTTTGACATAAGGAGAAAATAAACACCTGCCTACCACCTGGCTTTGCCCAAGCAGCACTTTCTGCATAGGCTCACTTACTTTCTCCTTTTTAACTGAAAATACAAGAGATCCACTAAGTGGCTGCCAGGCTTGCTTTTCTAGGGCAAGGGAAAGTTGGTGTGGTTCCAGAATATCAAACTTCAGAAGCCGTGTAAATCCATTGTATATTGCATCTTTGAATGACCCTAAGGCACCAGTGGACTGTCCCCTGGTTGTTGAAGAGAGCACATGGTACCACGATGTATATTGGTAAACATACTTTGTCTCTGGGATTCTGAAGCCAGATGTCACCTGTGACTATTAATCTAGGATATTCACCTAGGATATTAATTCATAATTGTTTCTTTTTGTTGGAGGTGGATACCTTTTCCATTAATTAACATAAAATTAACTGTGTGACTTGGAGTACTTCCCGAAGACGATTCTGACTGTTGAGTATTTTTGGGGACCATGGTGATAGTCAAAAGAAAAATGCTTTTATATTTATAGATGATTTAATTGAACTATATAAAATGGGTATCAATAAATGTATTTACTCCAGAAAAAAAAATTGAGTACAGTCTTAATCTGAGTACGGTCTCATAGATATAAATCCTCCCTCAAGGAATGGGTTGTTTTTTTTTTTTTTTTTTCTGAAAATGGATTGTATTGTTTGGTGATGCTGACAAATTCTTCTGCATGCCATCCCCACTCAGGAAAAGGGCTTGTTGACTTCCATTATGACCTTGCACTCAATGTGCTTATTACGGTCCTACCCAGGGAAAACCACCAAGGAAGGCTGGCAAAACACAGTGTCTTCAAGTGTGTCCCTAAGACACTCAGGGCTGGTGTCTCAGCAAAAGCTTCAGTAGTAAACTGACAGACATTTTATTTCATCCAACTAGAGGCAGCCAAATAAAAGAGTTCAGCTTCTCAAGAGAATGTCATCATGTGAAATTTTAAAGTTAAACTACATCACCCCTTACATGCCCAAAGTTCCACTTTTGGTCCCCCTTATTTTTCATAATTATTCTTTTCTTTGTGCTCCCAGGGTTTCATCAACACAGGAAGATTTGAAATGGATTCTTTTCAGTAACCACAAATGAATAAGATTTTATGTCTGGTTACTATGCAAGGGAAATCTCATTTAAATCAGAAACTGCGTGAGAGCTGAATATACAGAACATAATACAACACGGGCTCATTATTCTGATGCTATTGTTTCCCTCCCACTTTTCCCTGAGAGTTTAGATTTTGGAGATTTCCCAATTCTAATTGACTCCTAATATCTTCCTTAGGAGTAGCTATGCACTTAAATGTGTGATTCCTTCACAATTAAAAAATAATCCAAGCTGAGTGCTACTTTCATTGTTTCTGTTGGTTTGTTTCATCATACCCAAACCCCAAACTAAATTAAATCCTTCCACATGTCACATCACTCCAGCTAAATAAAGGTTGTCAAAATAGCTCTGGTTGATTCAGAACATTTCTTCTTAGGTCCATTAAATTCCCTTGAAATACCATTTACCTTATCTTCTCCATTTCTTTGACTTTTCTTGAGGCAGGAGAAAAGAGGGTCATGATAAGGCGTTAACTAACCTTCATTAGACATTCACTATGACTGAGTCACAATGGCACGGATGTTCACTTAATCTTTGCAGAGACCCTCTAAAGTGAAGATTACTGTCTAGATCTTAGATGTTTCCTGAGACTCTGAGAAATCAAACAGCTTAGATAGGTCCTGGTATAGAGGAAAATCTGAGACAGAATTTGAATCAATGTCTTCGGGCCTTTAGAGGGCTGGCTCCCTCTATGACACTACCTCTCTTGAGCTTAAGCATTCTTGTTCCTTTGAATCTCTGAACCTGAGTATTTATAGTATCAGCTAACCAGAGGAAGTAATGCTGCTCTCTTAGTGGCTGCAATGACAGAGGGTCTTGTATAATTCTTAATATATCTGCCAAGTTACCCTTGGAATAGCCATTCAATTTAGATAAACTCCTACACTTGTTTACTACACTGCTTTAAATGGGGATGCTTGATGTTCCTAATGAGTGAGGGTGGGTGACTTTGTGTTGGGAGAAAGGGCTCAAATCACATCACATCACATCAATTGTGAACACAGCCAATCAAGCCTGAAATCCTTGTTATCAAAAGCTATGTACATTACAAATCATTTAAATTTATTCTGGAGTAATAAGAGATTAGAAGTTGTGGAGTGAGTGTGTGTGTGTGTGTGTGTGTGTGTTAAGAGTTTTCCTGGTACAAGCAAAGAAGCTAGGAAAGGCGTTGCAGTTCCGATCCGTTTTCACAAATATAATGCTGACCTCCAAGGGAAAGCTCTACCTCTTATAGACCCTCCACGTCTCGAGTACTTGGGGGTGAGGCATTAGAGGGCATTACTCAAGCTAAATCTCACGGCTACCACCGGACTATGGATCACTGAGGAATGAGCCAGCAGTTGAATGTTTAGCAGGCTGTGACGACTTTGCACGGAAATAGGAAAATTTATTACCAGCCTGCCACATCAGTGCCTGCCCCTGCCTGCTTCTTTCTCTCCTTCCCTCCCGATGTCTACTCCCACTCCATCTGACAGTCAAACCAACCCCTTCTGGTCCCCGGTTTCCCCGCCCCCGAGGAGAACCGAGGGTCTAAACTGTCACGGAGTCCTGGCCGTCATTTTTCAAGAGCCGTGAGACTAAAGACGATGCCGCCGGTCCAGGGTTTTGATACTGTAATCATTTCATTAATGGCACTGCTCTGCGCGTGACCTTGCCCAGGGGGCTAAAGGGTGTCCGTTCTGTGGGCTGCAGAATTTTTGAGGTCCCCAAAGTAGGTAGGACGTCGGAGAGAAAAGGAGAGAGAGGGAAAGGCAGCGGCTGGGAGAGCCGGGGAGGAGAGGAAGGAGGAGAGACGCGGAGAGGAGAGGATCAGGCGGACAGGCTCCGCCAGCCAATCAGAGGCGCGCTCCGGAGCTGCAGAGCCCGAGCCGCGGAGCCCGGGGCTCGCAGGAGCGCGGAGCCCAGTCCGGGGCTCTCCGAGGACCGAGCCGCGGTGCCGTGAGCCCTGCAAAGTCCCCTCTTTGCTTCTCCTAAATTAAGTTCCTTTCCACCAGTTAGGGCAAGTCAGCCAAGGTAAGGCTTCCAGAGACGACACTTTACTATGGAGTGACATTCATATCTTTGTGCAGTGGGGCTGCTTACCCGGTTCTGAGTCAAAACAGTATTTGGCGAAATCTTCCTCCCTGGGTTGGTTTCACAGGATCTGCTGCGAATGGGAAAGTTAGAGCTAATGCTTCGTAAGCCTTATCGCTAGTTTTTTAAATTTCTTAACCAGGAAGGTTGCCATCGAGCCTATGGAATGTGAGTCTGATGATCCAGCGGGGTCTCTGTTTATGTTTATCTGTGGCTGTGCTGTTATCTGCCCTGCCCCTGAAGAAGTTGGAAGGATACTCTGCAAGGCACATTTGAATAGTGATGGCATGAAAATAAGCTGTCATTTATGTCTCTCCGGGAAAGTGAGGGGAAGCCTTGTCAGAATAGAAATAGGGATGTTGAAATTGAAATTTCCATAGTGCTTTTTAATTATTGCCTTTCCAGTATCCTCTAAAATTACGTGGTACCTGGGCACTGAAGCTGCGGCAGGGCAAGACTCATTTTCTCCTTTCATTCTTTTTTTTTTCCCCCATGAAACGCTTCCATAAATGCTTATTAAAGCTTATGAAACTTTTTCTTCTTTTAAAGGGCACTATAAATGATGCATGAAAAGGTATTAAGCAGCCTCCTGCGATCAGCGAAACACTTTAGTATATGCCCTTATGTTTGTTAACTCTGATTCATTTCTTAACTTCCTGAACCTGATTTGTTTGAGTTTGAAAATATTTTGTCTTAATTCTCATGTCTTAAAAACAAGGTAAAATTATGCCTTATGCATGTTTGTGTGTGTGTGTGTGTGTGGTGTTGTGTGTTGTGCCTATAGATGTGGAACGAGGAAAACCTGTCATATGTAACAGGTGAAAAAAATAAAATTTTATTAGCTAGTTATTGAAGTATTTGCTTACATCAATGCCTGCTGTATTTAATGAACTTTCAGATTAATTATGAGTAAATATGCCTTGCTGTTTCTTTGCTGAAAATGAAGAAATGCTAAAACGAAAATCTTAGCTAAAATTATTATGGTCTTTGGTTTGCTCAGGTGATGCATCACTGCTTTGAGCTGAAAGAGACAGATCAGAGAAAGATTTTGTTACGCAGCCAAAAAAAAAAAAAAAAAAAAAAAAAACCCCTATAGGCTCTCACTATGTTTTGGAACCTTTATTTTCCACTCTGGGATCACCCACAGATTTTTCAAAGCAGGGGACTTTCCTTATGCAGTAATTGTTTGCTTCTGTTTCAGTGGACTTGTCTTATCAGAGAAAACATCTAATTCTAAATCAGGAGTTAGAAGTCCAGACTAGATCTTGCTGGTATGTACCTTTTTGGATGTGGGAGGAGGGAGACAGGATGTGATACTAGTAGAGAATCAGTTCTATAGTCTAACATGCTGGTCCAAGAGCCAATCATCATTTGTTTCTTTCAAGCCTCCTGTTATTTGTTAAATTCCAGACTTCCTGATAATAAATTAACCTGAGATGGGTCAACCCATTTCTTCACTTAATAAGGCATTCATGTAGTGGGCCTTGGTGGATAAGTATTTTATAAACTGTAATGCTGATGCTTTTCACAGAGATAGCTATCTTAAAGGGGGAAAACATGAAATGTTACCAATTTGATTTCCTATCCAGACAACAGTGCAAGGTGGAAAATGAGGATTTGTTATTTTAGATACAGTGGAAATGTCCAATTAAAGATAACCCAGTAGCAAGGGGGATATAATAGTAGAAGGAAGGCAAGTGACAGGAAGCTCTAGGTGTAACTCTATCCAGTGAATGTTGAATGTAATTAGCTAGAGTAATTGCAAGCCTGGTCAGTAGCAGCCGGTGCTTGATCAGTCTATACACTAAGCAAATTGTAAACTATTATTCCTTCTGCTGAGCTATTTTGGATGGATATAGTGGAATCATGAGAATGAATGAGTCACTTGGTCCAAGTTTATAAATTCTTTAGATGAAGGGTGCTATATATAGTAAATATAAAATACTCTTTTCATTTGGCTTTTATAAGTGTCATCATTATGCGTTTCGTTGATTTGTGTGGTCCATGAAATACAAACCACGTGTTCACAAGTTTGTGTGTCCCTGTCGTGTATTTGACTTGTTGATGATCAGAAGACTGAAGTATATAAGATATTTATATAGATGGTACCTAATATAATTGTCCTTTATCATCTAAACATGCATGGACCCTACAGTAGATCTTGGATAAAGCATATTGAACTTACTGACTTGGAAAAAATTTACTTATTTCGAATGCATGTATCTGATGCAGTTTAGTGGGGTGGAAAGTGAGAGAAAAAGACTGAGAGATTTAAGATCCTGTGTAAGATGTCTTTTTGGGTTTTTTTAATTATTATTAAGTAGAGGGCTTCAGACTCCTTAATTTGCCTAAGTACATGCCTTCCTTGTAGCTGCATTATACACGTCTATAGGGCTATATTCTGGATTAGTGCTCTTCAACCTTGGAGCTATTGAGCTTTGGGGCTGTATAATTCTGATGGTGGGAGGGCTTTCCTGTGCATTGTGGGATCCTAGCAACATCCCTCTTTTCTATCCACTAGATGCTAGTAGCAGCACCCCCCAAATTGTGACAACCAAAAATATCTCAAGAGGTTGTTAACTTTTCTCTGGGAGGCAAAATTTACACTTCTCTTCCATTGAAACTGTCCATGTACAGTTTTGGGTGATCTACGATGATCCCTCTTTTCTTGCTGGGAATGGATTTCAACTTGTGTTTCACTGCATCCCTAACAGAAAACTGTGGAAGAGCTTACCAGGATTACTTTTTCTGTGAACTGAGCATGCAGGCTGTGTTATCACATGCTCACTTTTGTGGGAACAGGAGGAAATAAAAACTGAGGAAAAGGAAAATACAGATATTGAGTCTGAAGACAAATTTCACTTGAATTTGTTTCTTTCTGATGAACTTTTAATATAAATAATAAATGAAAGACACGGATGTTCTTTACAATTGATTTTAATACGTTATTTGAGTATGAATATATTTTGGGTGCAGGGTGGGGGGTGTTCACTCTAGTTCACTCTAGTAATTCTGTGTGCTAGGAGTATTTTATAATATTCAAAGGTCCAGAAGTAAAATGAAAACATTTTGATTTGAAAAGTGTAGTTCTTAACCGATGGTGATATATAACACAATGGAAAAAAAATACCAAGCATAATGAAGACGTGGCAGAACTTGGATCCTGCCACAAATTACTTGTGTCACATGTCACTTGTGTATAGGCCATTATTCCTCCTCTTCAAAAGGGGATAAGAACGGTCATAAGAACCAAACAATACAAGTTGTTTCAATAGGTTGTAGTTTATAAAGATCTACATCAATGTTAGTAAATTATCGTAGGTTCAATGTCTTTGCTGATTTATTTGTTGAGAATTGACTCAGCATGCTAAATCTTCCAGCTATTCTGGAGTAGTTAAAAATTGACTTGAGAAATGGCAGTATTAGTTCTTAAAATGTTTTTTCATGGATGAACTAGAACATCTTCATTTTGAAATAAATGATTTATATTATGGATAAACCTCAATTTTTTCTCTTCTTTCCATCTTTCCCCATATTGTCCACATATAAAATTTGTTTAAATATACAGAACTGTAAAACATAAGAATGCACCTTGAAATTCAGTCTTCAACAATTACCATTAGTATCAGTTGAGTATATATTTTTAAGTGATGTTTTAAATGAGTAGATTAATATGTCTACATATAAATATGAAATTAATATAGATTAATGTTAAAGATATATAGATATGCATGCAATTATATAGAATATGTTCAAATATAAATATCTAGGTAAAATAAACACAAGTTGCTGTAATACCCAACTAACTTCATAGCCTGTTCTCTTCCACATGATTATGTAGAGGATTCATGAGTTTAACAAGAACACCATTACACACAGAAATGATATTTAAATCTAATTCAATGTTAGGGATACATGTGTTTGCAGATTTCTCTTCTCATTCAGCTAGGGTAATTCCAGATTGGTTGATGTCCCTGCCATACTGAGTGTTATATATTGTAACTACTGCATATTATTACAAAGATGTAGTACTGTTCATTTAAATAATACCCTATTAAACATTTTTAAGGGAAGAGTAAATAGAAGGCCAACATAAATTAATTTAGTATCTCTGTTATTGTTGATAGTGTTTTGACTTTTAAGTGTAGTACATGTTCCAAGAAGCGATTTCCAGGAAAATAAGTGGACATCATGGAAATGTGGGAGCAGGTGTAAGAGGAGCATTTGGTATTGTGTATCCTGATATGCCCAGATGTTGCTTCTGTAACTATAAAAAAAATGTGCTGGTATGTAAACTTCTACACTGCTGGGCTGCATCACTTTGGGAAACTTCTTGGAAATCTGAGGAAAAATGAGCAAAATTTGATCCCTGAAAGAATTTAACTGAAATATTTGCTTTTTCAAGTATTTTACTTATCTGAGCTCCCCAGGACTGTCTTATTCAATATTTTACTCACACTGCATAGAATATGAAAGATGAATTGCCAGTTAAGTGAATTTAGGTTTTGCAGATGCCTCCACAGAAAAGAGGAATTCAACTATCATTTCCATTTCATTTTATGTACAGGTGATCATAAGGACCTTCAAATAGATATTTATTGTCATTATATTTAGGCCTTTATGGTCAATATATGACTTATATGTAACTGTGTACAGTCCCACGTGACTGGCAATTTTACTTGATCCAATTATTTTCAGTCTACCTGATGCCAAAAATATTTAAAATAAAAATATCTATCTAGGTTAAACTCACATTTATCAATGGGATTTAAAAGAAGACAGGATGCCATTTGAACCTATTGAATCATCATATTACAAATAAGTTTTGAAAACAGTGCTGGCAAAGGTGTGATAAAACCCTTATTTATAGTTATTCCTGGTGGAAGTGAAAATTAATACAGCAGTTTTGAAAAACAATTTGCAACCCATTGCCAGAAACTGGAGAAGGCAAATTCTCTTACATACAACTTCTGGGAATAAACCAGTAGGACATAAAGTATCCCAAAATGAAGAAACTTCTCAAGAAGATAAAATTAGTATAAGAATTTGAATCAAACTAAATAATAATTTTTTTTGAAATTGCATGTAATATATTAAACTCGATACAAAATTTTATGTACACTCTGATTTTAAAAAGTATTTCAAGAAAATCAATTACTTGGATAATGTATTGAGACAAAAATGTGTATCCCCTGAATTTTTCTGTACTGTTTATATTATCTACATTTTAAACACATGTAATTAGTACTTTCGAGCTGCAATGTGTGATATAATTTAATTGAGCCTAAAAGAATAAACAAAGAACTATTTTGGTTGTATGCAATTTTTCTGCTTTTTTTCAGAACCCATTTATTGGCCAATTGATACAATTTAACTTAGCCATAATTGAGAAAGCCTTGTGTGAAAAGTAAACCGGTTCCAAAAGACTGTTTGGTAGGATTTTCAGTTCTGATGATTGGAATTCTACTTTTTGGAGATCTGTCATATTTTAAAAACAAAAATAAAGCCAAATTAAATATTTAGATTCTATTTTACTGCATTAAATATTAAATTCATTTGTGGAGATTGCATGCTATTTGAGGAGAGAGACGGGAACAAGGGAGATAATATTTTATATTAGTTGTAGAACTTGATCATTGTTAAGTGGGGGAGAGGAAAGTGGGATGGGGAAGAAAGTTTTGAAGAGATGGGTGGTGGTTTGATATTTTAGCTCTAATGGCTAGTAAGCCCTCACCGAGAAGGTGACTTTGAATAAAGCCTTGAAAGAAGTATGGATATGAACAATGTTGATACTGAAAAACCATATCCTAGGGAGGGTGAAAAGCAAGAGCAAATGCCCTGGGGCAGGAGCCTGCCTGGCCTGTTAGAAGAATAGCAAGGAGGCCAGCATATAACTAGAGTGATGTGACAGAAGTGCAGCCGAGGAGGAGAGACTGTTAAGAGATGATGGGAACCAGGTCATGTGTAGATGCTATAGATTAGTGCAAGAGCTTTGGGTTTTTCGTAGGAGACTTGGGGTGGTGTTAGATATTTTTGAGCAGAGAAATGACATGATCTGATGCCTTTGTTATATTACATGGCAAATGGGGATTAAGAATGAAGATGGAATTAAGGTTACTAATCAGCTGTATCTGAACAAGAAATTCTGGCCACTGTGTTGGAACTAGACTCCAGGGGAGGCAGAACAGAAACGGGGGAGAGGCCCGTTGCAGAGATATTTCAGTAATTCAGAGGCAGGAAGATGGTGACTTGCACCAGAGTGCAAGCAGTTGAGCTTGAGAGAAGAGGTTGGATTCTGTATTTATTGGGAAATTCAAGCTGACAAGACTCGATGTCGTGTGAGATAGAGGGCTGGTGGGGGGCAGTGAAGGTAAAGGCTACGTTTTGTCTGCTGTATGCTGAGCACCTAGAAGGCTGGAGTTGTTTTCTCCTGAGGAGGGAAAGAACTGAGCAGAACACATTTTAACGAGGGAAGGAGGGCAGGCAGGAGATAGGAAGAGCTGAGTTTTGTAAGATTTTGGATTGAAATGTTCAACTGGCACGGAGTCAGTGAGAGACATGGTACAGTGAAGAGCCACGAGAAACAGTTACTGGAGAGTCTTGAAAGCCAGGGAAGATGTATTTCAAGGAAGAGACTGTCTTGAAAAGCATTTAAAATTATTGAAATGTAAACTCTCGAACACATATAGACACATATCTAACATTATCATTTGGACATTTTCATTTTAGGTATAAAAATTCATTTTCTTAATTTAAAAAAAGTTCATCTTTGAAAGATCTTATGCATTCTAGCTGCTTACTTTTTCAAAGTTTTCTGTTTATAGTAATCATTTTACATTTAATGTGAGCCTGACACTAGAAACAACTGGAAAGCTTCTTGATGTCATAAAAGCAAATGTTGACACAAAATTATTGGTTTAATCATCTGGGGATTTTATTCATCAATATGGTTCTTATTATCTAATGTTTTTGTTAGCTTTCCCTAAATTTTCATGTTGATGACTGCTTTTCAGATCTTACACATTTATAACAAATGAAATATATCTCATTTACTGATAACTAACACTTTTGCTTCTTGTCAACCCAAAATTATTCTAAAAATAATCATAATAAAAGAAGAATAGATATGAAAAGTTTCCTGTAGCCAATATTCCAATTAAGGGACTCTGTTTTTACTTTGCCATCCTACCGGTGATTTATGTCCTGCCTTTGAAGTGTGGGAGAAATATATTAAGAACCAAGATATAAATCTACAGTTTCAGCTGCAAGTATAAAGTGACTGTAATGTGGTGAAACTGATCTTTAAGCAAAAATGCAAGATGACTGTATTATTAGATTATATCCATGATGCTGACACCAAGTAAAGCATTCTTTCATACAGCTATCCCAAGACAAGAACACTCACACATGCGGGGACACACACACACACACAAACACACACAAACCTTTATGGCTTGATGATCACGTTCTGTTTCTTAATCTAAACAGACAGTAATCCGTTCAGTTCAATTAACTAGCACTTTATTAACCAAGCTTCACTTAGAATGTCCGTAATCTCAGATAGATTAAGTGATGTTATTTCTGAAACTCAATTTTATGAGAGAAGTTGCAGCAGTACTTTGAACAACTTAAAGAATGTGTAAGTGCTGTGGGTGACTACATTGAGGGCTAATGTGGTGCACAGAATAATGACCCCCAAAGGTGTCCAGGTCTTAATTCCTGGAGCCGGTGGATATGTTGTTACGTTGGCAGAAGAGGATTCGAAGTACAGATAAAATCAAGGTTGCTCATTTTGGCTCCATAAAATAAGGAGATAATCGTGGATTATCAGCATCAGGTAGGCTCAGTGGATTCACAAGGGCGTTTAAAGGTGGAAGAGGTAGGCAGACAGGAGGTCAGAGTGATGACATGTGAGATGGACCCATTGTGATGTTGCTGGACTGGAATATGGAGAAAGAGGACCAAGTGCTTTGGGAAGTGTCTAGAAACTGGAAAATGCAAAGATTCTCCCCTAGAGCCTCTGGAAAGGAACGCTGCCTTGCTGACACCTAATTTTAGCTCCTTTCTGGCTCATTTCAGACTTCTGACCTGACCCTTGTCAGAGTTCTGACCTACACAGAATTGTAGGATAATAACTATGCATTGTTGGAAATCACTTAAGTTTGTGGTACTTTGTTACCATAGCGATAAGAAACTAACACAGTTAGCATGAGGAGGTATATTAAGTTCTGCCTTTTATAAGTGACCAATCAGGCAAACTTTCTGAGAATAAAGATACAGAATATTATTTAATATGTAATATTTATACCATTAAATTGAGATTATTATATTGTTCAACATTAAATTGAAGAAAGAATCATAATATCAAACCTGAAGGATGTTTTCTGAAAGGAATGTAAGCTAAAATTATCCCTCATGAAAGAAAATGTGTCCTACCTAATGTATACCATCTGGTCCCCATTAAGTGCACTGTACTTCTATTTATATGAGTTTACTGGACTTCTGGTTCCTGTGTCCAAATACGGTTTACAAAGTGTTATTTTCTACAGCTCCTTTAGGTAGATTATTCATTTATGTAACAGTAGAAACACTAATGCACAAATAAAGTGAAATACAGAATGTACAGGAAAATAAACAAAACACCCTCTCCTCTCTTTATTTTTCCAGTGTAAGAAATATTTATTCAAGTTTTTTGCAATACCATTTAAAAAAGAAACAAAGTTAATTTTGACAGAGCATTCTATAGCTTCGAGGTTTAAAGATATAACGTGGTCTATTAACAAAGATGGATTTAGAATGAAATACAGAAATCTACGTCATTCCACTGATCTAACTACTTTTTTAAAAAGTGGCTGAGATGTTGCTAACCCTTTTCAAAACTGCTAAATAGGGAGAAAGTTCTTTATCCTCCCAGTTTGAAGAGCTCTTTCTCATGTTTTCAAGCATAACATTTAAAAAATGTTCATAGAAAAATATTAAGCAAGTTTTAAATATACAATAAAGAACAAATTAAAGCAAATCACCTAACAATATCTGGCTAGTTACAACTTTATTTCAGTCTTTAAAATGCCCCGTGGATATTGTTTGCTCACACCTCGTTACAGAAACCCTATTTAATACATGGCTTTAACAATGACAAATATGACTTCTTTTGGCACATGGGCCAGACCAGGACAGAAGGAGAACCCAAGTGAATATTGCACACCAGTCTTGCCTAATCTGAGTAGTTGGTGATGCTGGAGGCACTGGAACAAATTGTCCGTCTGAGCTTCCATATTCTTGATCCCAGTGGCTTGATCTGACCCTGGCTGGGCGCCCAGAGACAAGCTGAACTCTAAGTCATCTGTCTATTGTGTCACATAATTGTGACATTTAATTTTCTTTTCATGTGTTTTGCTTTTCTGATTTATTATATTCATTCTTTTCATTCCTTAAGTGGTAGTTACTCAGGATAACCAGTCAAATGATAAGAAAGATTAATACCCTCCATTTTCCTTTCTTCAATTCCTACTCGGCTGAAATATCCAAAAATATAATTTCTTATTCATCTATACCTTACCCTATACACCTATAAAACACATGTGTTAACATGTATGTAAACATATATGCATATAGATAAATCTATTGTAATATACACGCAGATTTTGTCAACTTTTGGAAAGAATGTTATTTATTTTACTGTGAACCACATTTTTCCTAATATTAGATCATTGCAATCTCTACAGATCAATATATCGCTCTGTTCCTTGTCTTCCTTTGTCTCTTATCTTGTTTCAGCTCTGTTTCTGTCTTTTTTTTCCCTGCCACATTGCATCTCTTTTGTCAATCTTCATTCTTATTCTTCCTAATTTATATTTGCTCTTGTACTAGTTAACTCGGGCGGTCATAACAAAATTTATGAAATGTGTGGCTTAAGCAACAGGGAGAATTTATTTCTCACAGTTCTAGGGGAAATCCAAGATCAAGGCGCTAGTCCATTTAGTTTCCTGAGGAGTGCTTGCTTCTGTCTTCCTGGCTTATCAACAAATCACTTTCTTGCTGTGTTTTAAGGGGAGAGAGAGATGGGGAGGAGAATAGGGGAGGACGGAGGGAGAGGGAGGGAGAGCTCGCTCTCTTGTGTCTCTTCTTACAAGGACATTCTTCCCCTCATAAGGTCCCCACCCTCATGACCTCATTTAAACCTAATTACCTTCCAAGGACCCCAGATCTGAACACCAGGACAGTATGGGTTAAGCCTTCAACGTACGAATTTTGGAGATACACAATTCAGTCCACAGAAGTTCCTTCCTCTGTTTCCCTATTTTCAACTCTATTATTATTACTATTACTATTATTGTTATTATTATATTTCTAAACACCCTACTTCTTTCCTCTGCCATTCTTGATTTTACCAATCATTGTAATCTCCTCAGTCCCCTTCAGTTCTTATATGACTCTTTCTCCAAAGTCACCTTGTGCGACTCCCAAAGAAGGCACCTGAATATTAGAGCCATCTGCTTTTCTAAGAGCTCTCAGTACTATAGGCCAAGTCCACACTCCTTCCCTGAGATGTTTCTGGTGACAGTCGTCACCTGTGTTGGTCATTCTTCAAGGTAGTTTAAAGGTCATGAATATTGCTTGACTACTGTGCCCACTGTGCATTCTAAAAGTGCCAAAACAACAAATTTTAGAATAATACTATCTTCTAGATACTACTAGTACTAAATTAGATATTCTAAATATGTATATATATATATGTGTGTGTATATATAAATATAAAAATACACACATGGAGAGTAGCATATATGTGGAATATAGAATATCTTTTTGCAAGGGATGTGTTATTTTTCTCTCAACTTTTTCCTGTAATTATATAGATTTCCAAAACCTGTGACATTTTTGCATTGTCTGTGATATCTGAAGACTGTTTTTGCTGGATTTATTGAGGGCATTATGTAAAGTGAAATTTCAAATCATTTGTTTCAGATTTTTTAAACAGAATCTGTGGAAGTTGCATTAAGGAAAATCTACTTTGAGCCATTTTAGTACTCACTTGAGTAACAGAAGGAAACACTTGTGAAATGACAAGAATCTATAGCACATGAATATCACTGGTTTGAAATTGTTGAGGCAAGAATCACCCTTTCAGATGAAATGCTCTCACCAACTTCAAAGGCAGCTCCTGTGTGACTCTGGAGATACGTGACTGTTAGGAATCACTTGTTTCTCAGAGAAAGCATCTCACTCCATTTCCAGACCAGTGCTAAGGAGGATTTCATGTGTATGCAAAAGGTATTTTTAACACAGATTTGGTATTAGCATCCTGAAAGTGCTGACTCTTCCCAGTATAAAATTGTGGCTTTCAGAAGGAAGTAAACTAGGGCACTTAGTCAGCATCCTGGAAATGATACCCATTCTTTTACTAAAGGAAATGCCAAATATTTAAAATGGAAGAACAACACATTAACCCAATGAAAAGGCTAGGTTGTTCTAATCAATAAATTCTACAAGAATAATTTATTCTTAACTAATATATGTTTATTTCTCTAATTTATTAACAACGAAAAAGCATTTTTTGTGAAAGTTTGATTTTCTAAGAGACATGAAATGTTTAAAATAACAACTGCTTCAAATCAGATTGTGTTTAATTGTTATTGATCTTTCTGCTTTATCTAAATACGCAGTTCAGAGTCTACCCTTCAAATGTTTATCAGTGTAGACATTTCTCCTGGGAACTCCACAGTTTACTTTTCTGCATATTAACTTTTTCATCTAATACCAGTACTTTTTCTCCAATTTATTGTGTTTCATTAAAAAATTGACAGATAAGAAGATAATTTTATAAAATATAAAAGTAGCACATTTTGGCAAAATGCATTTCATTGGCCAAAAAAATAAATTTGATGTAATTTTTATAGAGTAGAGAGATTTGAAATAATGAAAAATTTCAGAGAAATTATCTAATCTATACTTTGAACTCAGATTTTAGTTAAATTACTGATTTATTTTGATTTATTACATAGTTTATCATTTATGATTTATTTATATGTGTATAGTTAGCCATGTTAACTGGAAGTCTCTTCTGGAGCCTCTGGAGTTTGGGCAGGTATTATTAACTGCATTTTACATGAATAAACTGAAGTCATAGAAGTTCACAGACTTGCCCAACAGAGCGCACTGGGTAGTAGCTGAATCAGTGGAGCCTGCCCTGTGCCCTTCCATCCGTCAGGTCTCTCTGCCAACCAGCCTCCATTCTCCCCTTGACCCTGATCTCAGCTGATGGCCTTACTTAATATCACAGTTATAAGATGTCTAAAATCAGTGAAACTGTTACTATCTCATGTCCTCTCCACCAAGTCTGTACATGAGCTGATATCTCTATTCCAACTCATTTTTTCTGCTCACATTGTATTGAAGGAACATCCCTGCTATGATCCACACCTTGTTCTCAGGGTTTCCTCCCCGGACCCTCCCAACTCCTCCCCTTGATTGACTACATCATAAAATCATTCCTTCCTCATGGATAATTCCCATAAATGTGTGCTCTGGTAACTTTCATCTTTAAAAAAATTTTTTCAGGATCCCACCACCCATTTACTCTGCTCAGATAGATGGTTTCAGTCATCTCAGTAAGGGATACCACTATTTACACAAATCAGAAAACTGAGACATGTTCATTACACTATCTTCATCCATATTCCTCACACCACTACCAAGTTCTCTGTGTTTTCCCACTAAAATATGTTTACTGCTTTCATCTCTGCTGCCACCATGCTAGTTCAAATAACCATGATCTTCTACCATGCTTTCCGCTGACCTGCTTGCATCAGCAAATGCCCTTCTCGACCAGCCAGCAGAAACTTCTTAGAAATATGAACAAGTAGATGCTGTTCTTCTCTTTCAAAACATTTCAGTGAATCTCAATTTTACACATAATAAAAGATTCAGTTCTTGCCATGACCTCTAAAATCCTTTATGATCTCACCCAGCCTCCCTTTCCAACTCTATTTCCACCTGTAGTCACCAACCTAGACTTTCCTGCTTTCCATCCTCAAATATGCCAAGCCTTCCTCAGGGCACTTGAACTTGTTATTCTTTTGGTCTGAAATGTCCTCCCCACATATTTTTCTATCATTACCACTTTATCTTTCATGCTTAATCTCATCCTATTAAAAATGATGCTCTCTTCCCTAAAGTAGCTGTCTGTCTTACCAACCTATTTTCTTAGGCTCTTCAATGATAATGTTTATTAGTTTACTCATTTCTTTTTTTTTTTTCTTACCCCCTACTTCCACCAGAATATTATCTGCTCATTCACCTTTGGATCCCTAGTGTTTAAATATTGCCTGGCACATAGCCCAAATTATATCCCAGGAAATGTAAGACAAACATATTTATAGACCAGAACTGAAGCAAGTCAGGCTTCTAAAAAGTAATGTTTAAAAATTTTAATTGAAGTATAACATGCATAGGTAATATTACACAAGCTATAAGTGTACAGATAAATAACTACCAATAATTGAACATACCCAGGTAACTACCATCTATATAAAATAGAATATTACCTACATTCCAAAAACCTTCTTTGTATATTTTCACAGTCCCATCCTCTTCCTCACATGTATCTTTTTTTCTGATTTCTTACAACATAAATGCATTCTGCTTGTGTTTTTTATGAATAGAATCATACAGTACTACTCCTCTGTGTTCAGCTTCTCAACAGTAATTTTGTAAAAACCATCCATTTTTGAGTGAATCAGTCTTTTATTCATTTTATTGTTGTAGGTTATTCCATTGTATGAATGGATCACAAGTTATCCATTCTACCATTCAAGAGCATTTGGGCTCTTTCCAGTTATTAACTATTATAAATAACACAACTATGAATACTCTGATATTTGATCTCTGGAGAGCAGATGTGTGCCTCATTGCCAGGTACACACTGAGGAGGAAATGCTGTTATAGGATATGCGTACGTCTAGCACTAACAAATACAGCCAAGTACTCTTCCAAAATGGTTGTACTAATTTACACTCCCACATCATTGTATGAGAGTTGTTCTTTTTATTGTTAATCTTACTAGTTTTAGACATCCTAGCAAACATGTAGGAATTTCTCATTGTGTTCTTCCCCAGACTACATTTTTAATATTTAAAACTACAGTAAAAGTAGAAGAATAGTATAACTAACATTTGTGTCCTACAATTGCATTCATCAATTGTTTTTATTTGCCACTTTTGCTTTATTGACAACTAGATATCTTTATTTTTCTGAATATGTGAAAATAATTTTTAGGCATTTAGTTACGTACTTTTCATGGTTGGAGATTGAAAGTCCTTCAGAATTTAAAGATTTGGCAATTTTGACACTCACTGAATATTTTCTTGATTAACAGTTTTCCAAGCAGAATCATTAAATGCAGTATAAATACACTAAGGATATTTATTTCAGATGCTGGAGAACAAATTTTGCTTTGCAACTTGTGAGGATAATGTATAAATGAGAAAAAGCAAAGGACATGCTAAAAATAAACAAGCTCATTCATTTTGTTCATCATCTTTAAAACATGAATCAAGCTTGAAATGCCATTTGCAGATAACACTACCATAGGGACAGAAGAGGAATGACACTTTTCTTTGTATCACCTCTCATTAATTAGTACAAAGATGGTTACTAACCACCAAAGGAAGGTAGTTTGGACTCCGAGAAGCAGAGGTTTTCTTCTTTTTTCTTTTTTTTAACTTTAACACTTTTCTCTTTTTTATAATACGATTAGGATAAGCACAGGCAATGCTGTTCCATCTTCCCTATGAAGGAAGCTCAGATAATACAGGTAAACTCTGCTTCCAACAAAATGTTTGCCAGGGACACTATTTTTTTTTTTCTTTCCCTAATTAGGTTTATGAGTGATGTGTATACAGTCCTTCCCTATACACGAGCCATGGAATAAATGAGAAACTACAAACCATGTCGTGGTTTAGGGGTGATGTTATATCGGAAAAGTTTGTTTTAAAGGTATTTACTTATGATCAGGCACTTTGGATATTTGTTGTGTTACACGTTCTGAACTGACCTTTTACTCTATTTTGGTCTGATAGACTTGCGTGTAATCAGTAAGCATGCCTTGTTTTAGTGTGATGTGTTATCTTAAAACCGTCATGTTAAAATGAGGAAGACTTCTGCTCTAGCAGTTAGAGATGCGATATGAGATCACTGCACAAACCTTAATAAGCACTTGGGCTATTTTCACTATAATTTAAATTACCAAATTGTATGGCAAAGCAAATAATCTTTTTCACGTGCTAATCTATATACCTCAAGCGTGAACAATATCTATAAAGTGTAAATAAATATGAAAAATTATTTTTCTTGCTAAGAATTTTCAAAAAATAACTGTTACGAACTGTATTCCCATGAGCCTACTGAGCCTGGCACTTTAACTTTTTATTCAGTTAGTGCTTTTGCAGTTGGCATCATTTTATCCACAAAACTACATAGCATTTTAAAAGAGGCAGTAATACGATGTTACCAATTCAAATGCTTGAGGTAATAAGTTAGAGGACTCCCTGGACCACATGCCAATTTACTTGATGACTTATATTTAAAATTTTTGATTTTCTTCTCATTTGTGATATTAAATGAAAATGGTTATGCAAAAGTGTAAGGTATCTTGGGACAGAAGGACATCCTATCTTACTGATAAATTTAATTTCAAATTTCCAAGTGCAGGTTTATTATTAATTTCTTCTAAATATACAGACTGCTGGACTATAACGGTATCAGTAATTTTTGGGAAAATACTTTTTCATTGTCGTGGTTTTTACTATTTATTTACAATATATATTTTATTATTATTTGTTCATTGATTTGCTTCTTCCTGTCTATCTCATTTGGAGTCCCTTTTCCTCTTGCCTCCTTGGACCTGCAGGTCCCCCCCACACTGACCCCTACGAGTGCTCTTTTATTGACCATTTGCTTCTGTCTATATATTCTCACTCCCTTGTTCAGCTCATCAACTTTCATGGGTATCACTCATGTAATTTTATGTCTCCTTGTACCTAGTTCTCTCCTTTAACCTCTGATCTTTTATATCCAGCAATGAACAGACCTTCTCCACCAGATTATCCTACTCTTTCTCTCAAACGCATTAAGTATATAACACTCTCAAATTTTTAAATGCTTTATTACTCTAAAAAGGTATTAATTTATAAACTATTTGGGGTGCCTCTTCTATGATATAAGAATTTTGAATTGTTTGTGTAAATTAAATGTAAGTAATAGGTGCTCTGCCTTCTTTTCTTTTTCTGAGACCAACAGGATGTAGTAAGAAGAGTATGAGATTTCGAATTAGTCAGAAATTGTTTTCAAGCTTGATTGCATTAATAAGTGTATCACTACAGGCACATTTTTTAATTTTCTATTTATAAAATATGCACAACACTGCGTGGATTAAAATGTCCTGTTTCCTGCGCAGAGCACAGTGTCAAGCATCGAGAAGGCGCAACGGGAAAGGTGGCGTTTTTCATTTCTAGTCCAGCAATTTAATCTTTCGATTTTTCTACATATAACATTGGTGGCATCATCATAAAGTAAGGAGTCCAAAATGATAGTTGAATATTCCTTCTCTGATCTGTTCCCGTGTTATCATTTTTGGCATTAACGTATCTTGAGATAACCAAATTTTCTGTGTTTCAATGACTATCCCTGGTCAATATCCTTAATCTCTCCTATTTGGTTTACAATAGCTTTTGTAAACATTTGTTCTCCTTTTCCTTTTATTATTATTGTTTTGTCTTACCTATTTTTTTTTTCCCTTTACAACCTAAGTGTTCTACAAACTGCCTGAGGGTAAATAGCAAACATCACATTGTTAATTTCTCTTCTATGTCCCACTGGCCTGGTCTTGAGTATATTATGTGGATGATATACATTTGTATTAATTGGTTTGGAATCAGTACAAGTAATTCCACTTTGACATTTGGATCTGATGTGTATTAATATAATACTTCTTTTGTTACCTGGGTATTTTTTATTATATTATATTTTAAAGTCAATTCTCTCAAACTATGAGAATGTTTTAAAATGACGTTAAAGTAACTTGCAAGAACTATTAATTAAATGCATTGCCTACATTTGTTTGTTGATTATTGAATATATATAAATAAATATGCATACAACTTTTAAGGATAATAACTTGCAGTTTAGCTAATGGAAAGGGAAGTTTATCCAAAAAAGTTAGCCCTTGTGCTCATGTCAATGGGTAAAATATTCAACAACTAGAGTATCTTTATTAAAAAAAATAGAATTTTCTTTATTAATAATGTAGTAATTTTGCTACATTTTAAAGATCTTGTGACTATAGATTTGCTAAATATATCATTTTCTCTTCAGGTATAGCATAGAGATAAATAATAAATCTATAATATCTGATTAGAATGTAAAATTTTGTGTATAGCTAATGTAATATTAAAATGTGATAAACGTTTCCCTTTCTCATCCAGATTTATGAGCTCTTAATCTTCCCAAGCTTCTATAGTTTTAGCGATTAAGGATTAGAAGCCCAACTAATATTCATAAAATTATGACATATGTTTTTCTCTGAGCAGGAGCATTATTGGGTATATTATTTATGTCTCATCATAAGTGAATTAAATAATCTGAGCAGAGCAGCTGCCCTGAAAAATGCACATAATATGTTTTAATAATCTGTCACCTCCTCTTACATACACAGTTTCCAAAGTGATGTTTCCATTGTCTTTCTTTTAATACGTAAATCAAATTGGAATGTATAGTAGTCAGTTCAAAGTCACAAAATAAAATCATTTTCCTTCCTGGGAATACATTGCTTTTTTATGATAGCCACGTACCATCTGTTCAGTATTTACTATAGGTTGTTGTCGTTGTACAAAAAGGAAACCAAACTCTGCCTTTCCATAGTACTGTGTGGGCAACTTTCCTATTGTGTAATCGTCGCTGAGCTGGGGTTAGCTGTTTATTGACGTGGTGGGACAATTCATTAGAAAATTCTGTGCTCTGTCTAGTAACATCCTCTTCCCTGCAACAACGTAACACCCTCCCCACTTTCTAGCCCTCTTCTCTTTTCCTTCCTCTCTCCTTAAACTTAACCACATGGGGAAATAGGGCCTACAAAACAGTGCAACTCGTGATCTCCTATGCAGGTTTTTAATACCCTTCACTAACGAGCACAGTGAAAAAAAATCTGAAAAGACAGCCCCATGATTCAAGCTCACCCATTCAACTTCAGTAGGTACTTTGCTAATATATAATGCTATTTATTTAATCTACTGATTAAAATGATTTTGATCATATTCATCTGTATTAGGACAGTTGCTGTTAGATTTTTAATATATGCTAAAATCAAACACAATTTGTTTAAATGCAACAAGCCATCTAAACAAATTGTGCATACAGCAGGATTCAAATCTCAAGATTCTCAAATGTTTGTAGAAATTAGCCAGTGAAGCTGCCTGGTCCTGGTGTTTGTTTTGTTTGTTTTGTTTGTTTTTGTTTTGTATTGGGAGGTTTTTATTGCTAATCGAATGTATTTACTGCTTGTTGGTCAGTTCAGATTTTTTTCTTTCTTCCAGATTCAGTCTTAAAAGGTTTTATGTTTCTAGGAATGTAAACATTTCTTCTACTCTATCCTGTTTGTTGGCATACGGTTGTTCACAGTAGTCTCTTATGATCCTATTTCTTTCTGTAGAATCATTTGAAATGTCTGTTGACTGATTTCTAATTTTATTTATTTGAGGCTTCTTTTTTTTTTCCCCTTAGTTTAATTAAAAGTTGTCAATATTATCTTTTTGAGAAAACAGCTTTTAGGTTTGTTGATCCTTTCTATTTCTTTCTGGTCTCAGTTTCATTTATTTTTGCTCTGATCTTAATTATTTCCTTCCTTCTGCTAACATTAGGCTTAATTTGTTCATTTTATTGTTCCTTGAGGTATAAAGTTAGGTTGTTTATTTGAGATCTTTCTAATTTCTTACTAGTTTGTCTTGCTTGTCAGGATTGTGGAGAAAATCTCTTGTGCTGGTTCACTTTATATTCCCACATATATATTGTTGTAGTTGTTCACATATATTAAAGTATTATTTCCTGTGAATTTTCAGAGGATTGAGTTTCAAATTTCACAGAATAACTTATAGCATTAAGTTATGCTTGCATTGTTCATTTTTATTTAACTCTACATAAAGTAGTATGAATTTATTGTTTTTTAAATGCAGGTGTAGAAAATCCGTAGAAAGCAAAAGATGCCCAGTAACCCCACCACTCAGAGATGATCTCTGTAAACACTGTGAATATTCTTCAAAGCATAAATAAGTAGAATCATTCTTATGTTACATATTGCACACACACGTGTTTTGAACACTTTTGCACCAAATAATACATCATTTGATGTTCCAGTAGCCTTAAATTTTTCAAAATAATGGAATTCAATGCCTTTATCTATTGAATAGATACGTCAAAAGCTATTACGTTCGGCTCTTTAGTTTTTTGCTACTGCTAACATTGCTATGGTCATTATTGTTTATTCTTTTTTTGCATTTCAAGTTATTTCCTTAGCTTTGTTTCTATAATGGAATTACCCAAAACACATGAATATTTTTGGGGGTTCTAAATGTATAGTCCTGTATTATACTTCATAAATTTATTAAGTTCATTTCAATTTGTCTACGTAACTAACCAATTCAGTGTACTATCATTAACCATTCTGCTGGCTGAACAAATTTTCTTTTTTTTTTTCTATATAAACATTTTTTACTGAGTTATAGTCATTTTACAATGTTGTATCAAATTCCAGTATAGAGCACAATTTTTCGGTTATATATGAACATACATACATTCATTGTCACTTTCTCTTTTGCTGTGAGCCACCACAAGATCCTGTATATATTTCCCTGTGCTACACAGTACAATCTTGTTTATCTATTCTACATTTTGAAATCCCAGTCCCTTCCCCCGTTATATCTGAAGTATTCTTGATATGTCCTATTTATGATATTCTATAATGTTCTAGCTTTAAAAAAATTTAGTCAAAAGATAGACTTCATAATCATTTGAAAAATCTGAGGATTACTTTCTGTCTTTATCTTTCACCCCTATTACCACTTTCCAACAGCATCATTTTCTACCTTCAAATGTAAAGTTAGCTTGGAATGAAAACCATTGAATCATTCTTATTGTGTTTTATTTTTTTTCAAAAAATACATAAAATAATATATGAAAATTATTTTAGAATCTCAAGAAACAAGCTAGTTTTTTTTAAAGACTTCATAAATGGGAATAGTGTAAACTCATGACTTTATGTGAGGAATTGTGTCATATAAGTGCATGAACAGGCATATAAAAACTGACCTGTCCATGTAAGCAGTGCTTACTAAGACTTGTTGCTGTTTGTTTGTTGTTTTTTTTTCCCTTTCATATCTCTTAAGAAAAATAACTGGGTTAATTTTAAACTTAAGATCAAAAATAAATCAAAAGTAAAAATCTAGCATCCAAGGAAATACAGTGTGTTCCTTTGTTATTACATAGCAAGTCACAAAAAAGAGAGGATAATAAAATCAGTGATATCTTTCTTGCCTTGGTAAGTGAGATGAGAAGGCATATCATTTTGAATGGATCATGTATAATGAATACTTTAAATAGAGGTCTCTGAGACCCAAACATTACATGGAATCTCCTTAATATTTGCCTGGAAAATATATGGTAACACCACCTGACATAGCATTTGATATCAGACCTAAATACGTCAAATGATCTTAAAGGAAGTTAATTTTCTGAAATTTTTCTTTTTTTGCTTTGTCTAACTTATCGATTTACCACTTTCTAGACTTACCATTTACTAATTATAGATAATTAGTTAATCCGTTAAATATGGATTTATCACTGTGTTCATATGATATTTTCAAATTAACTCACTAGTTTGTAAATAATGAATGTGACTTCAAAATGTGTTTCTATCTTTATAAACTAGAATCTGATGCTGATGTGTAAGACAAAAGAGACAAACCAAGGTAACAGAATACTCCATAAATAAATAATTTTACATATAAGCATTTATCATACAATTAAGGGGACCTCACACTCAAGGTTAAAGAGGAGATCCTATAATACATTACAACAGTATTGGAGAAATCAATTAAAAGCTTACCTCTTCGAACAAAATAATAATGCACTATGAATCATGATAAAATGATAGGTCAAGGGAAACTAGAAGGAATTATAATGGAATATTTATAATGCCTATGGGAGGGAAGGTTAAAATAAACCTGATATTTTTAGGAGAAAATATTGCAGAGGAAAAATGGTTACATTAGAAAATCTATAAACTTGAATTGCTTGAAACTCGAGGGAATTAAAAAAAAAACTAAATGAGACTAATAAAGTATTTACTGCAATCTTGATGAAGGGCCAACAATTTTACTATGCTATAATTTGAAAAATGAGAAAATCTCATGACCTGTAAGCCTTATTACAAAATAACATTATTATATAAACAGCGTGTAGAAATATTAAAAGACTTTAAAAAGACAATAGGAAACATTCAAGACAAAGAGGGTAATCACAAAGAATATAATCACTATGAATCCGAGCCCTGGATGTAATTAATGGTATTAAAATTTTGCCACAATGTGGTATCATTTCTCCAAGTTTAAATCTGAAGCAAAGTCCAGCACTAGTGACATTGTATTGAAGTGGCCGCCCTCCTGTAATGTCACTGTTTCTTGGCTTTAACCATTTAGAAGGCAATTTCACAAGTGATAATAAAAGTTTTACAGTGTATATATCCCTCTGTTCATCCTCTCCACTTCTGAAACTCCATCTCTAAGAAACAGCCCTAAATGTGAAAAATATATGTTTAAGGCACTTGTAATTATAATAACTAAATGATGACAACAATCTAAATGTTTAATGAAATTTAACACTATTTAAATAAATGTTAGATAAAATGCTATACTCACAAGTCAGAAATGAGTTTTCTTAGAGGTACAAATGGAAAGGGAAGTAGAAAAATAAATATTTCAATTTTTAAATAGAGTATAATTACAACTATATTTATAATATACGTATAAGAAAATAGCTATTTTCATATTGATATCTTTTATTAGCATTTTTAAAATTTCTTATTACTAAATATACATTAACACTTAAGAGTTTATGTTTAATACAATCTTAAGGAAAATTTTAAATAAAGAGAATATTCTTTAAATTACATATGTTGCACACACCCGTATACAATTTTATACACACACACACACACACACACACTCACACAAACTCTGGAAGAGATACGTGAATATCAGTCTCAGGAGATTTCCTCCTTTCTGGCCCCTCTCTTCCCTTCTCCATTTTTATATTTTCTTTCCTCCTTCTTTTACTCTTCTCTCCCTTCCTCCTGTTTTGCCTTCTCTTTTTCACTTCATTTCACCCATGTATTTCTCTTTATCTTCTGAATGACAACTATATTGTAGAAACAGCAATAGTACATTCAGAACAACAAAACAATAAATTAAGATATTGCTGAGTTAATCAAATAAGGGGAAACTATTTACTGGTACAGGAGAAGGTCATGGCAGAATTGTCAGCAGTATTCTTCAAGGTCACCATTGCAGATGATTCAGTAAAGTGATGCCGCATCCTACCGTTTTGGAAGTTTAAATATTCTCCGTAAAGTATAACAACAGAGTATGGTATCATAGGAAGCATCACACATGAGTTTATGTCTCATTTGTTACTGCCAAGCCTCCTCACACTGGCTCAGATAATCCCCATTTAATATCCTTTGGAGGCTAATCTCCATCCTCCAGTGAAAGAGTGATCATGTTATCCAAGCATCTCTGGTAACAGCCTCTTTGTATGTGAAGGGGACTACTGTATATGTACTTTTCTTCTTTCACAGATTGGCATCTTTAAAGTATTCCTTCAGCAAGTATTCTATGGTGACTATCAAGTTTCTGGTGTGTGCTAAGCACAAAGGGTATATGGAAAAGACTAAAGACCTCACCCCTCACCTCAGATAGCTTGCAGTCCAGCTTTGAAGATGACCAAAGGCAGGTGGGGAGTCTTAGGTACAACTACCCAGGGTCTCTGTCGAGCATGGCTCCAGGTCACTGGTGGAGGGCGTTCTAGTCTGGTCGTTTAGGGACTTAAGGGACCTGAAGCTCTGCCACAGGCAACATATGACTTCATTCACTTGGGTGTCGCTATCCAGTCACCTGAAAAGAGATATAATTAAAGATCCCAAGTGGAAAATTCAGTGGGCTGGACAATCATCATATGGCCATCGTATGGCTGGACAATCATCGAATGGCCATTCCTAAATCGTGAAGGAAGCTGACAAAAGTAGTTTAGTTGTGAGCCCAGAAAAAAGAGAACAGGACTTATTTCAAAAGGACTGATGTGTCTGCGATAGTTTGTCTTAAACATCAGTGAGGTGTTTAATTATCATAACCACTGATAAAGACTTTCCCACGTTCTGTTATCCGCAGATCACATTTTAATAGAAAACATCTCCTTAATAAAAATAAAGATATTTTCTCAAATTATTTAACTCTGAAAACAAGTAGTCCTCTATTTACATCACCTCACAATTAGATGATGGAAGAAAGGAAAAAAAATACATACAGTCTTTCTCAAATGCACAAAGAATAAGGCCAATATCACCTCTTAAATAAATTACAAACATGATATTACCTAAAAGTCAAATACTAGATTATTGGAGTTTTGTTGAGAATTTATTTTGTATGTAGCCATTCTTTAATATCCAAGTAAGAAAAGATAACTAAAACAACTCCCTATATTGAAATAGAAACACTTAACTCATAGCCACTTCAATGCACATCTTAATTTAAAACTTATAGAAGAGTGTGTAAAGATTATGTGGAAATTTATAAATAAACAGTTTTATGTACATAACACATATATAGGTAATACATATGAATAATAGATAAATTATTCCCCATATATTAAAATATTTTCAGATGTACATGTTTCACATACACATTTCATGCTTCGTATATTTCACATTTCATGTTTCGTGTGTGTGTTTCATAATATGTGTGTTTCACATATATATATTTCCAGAGGTCTGAATCACTGGAAAGCACAAAAATACTCTATGATTCTCTTGTCCACCTTCATCAAATTAAATGTAGATTTCCCACTGCTGATATCTCCTTAAAATGGTCAAGGAAAGGGGTAAGAGATACTCAATTTCTATAGCAAAAGGACTTTTCAACACTTTGGCAAACTGAGGAACAGATTTTATGTTTCACCAGAATATTCCAGATGCTTATTAGGGCAGAAGTAGAACCTGATAAAAAGGGGGCGTGTAACTGACTATAGATGTGTATATGAGGAGATACAAATGTTATTTCATAAATAGGTCAGATAGATTGATATCCACCTTTACTTCTTGAGATTTTACTAAGGTATTAGTTCACAGTTTCTTGCTCTTGAGATTCTTCCATGAATTATGTATGACAATTCAAAACAAGAAGAGTTGAAGTGTGAAAATCTCTGAGAAGGATTAACACCATGAATAGTCTTAAGGATCAAGCTGCAAATTATTCTCTACTCTACATCAATATTTATCATATTTGTTAGGATTATGGAACTCTATGATGTTTAATGACAAATGTGCTTCCCTTCAAAATACAGCATGTATATAGAAAAATGCCCTAATACCGTGTCAGTGCTGATCTCGGCTGCACTAGAAATGAAATACCAGGGCCCTACAAACTTCCATCAGGAAATTTCAGAGAGACTGTAAGCTATCTGAGGCCAGGGATTAGGATCAAGTCCTACCCTTGTGTCCTCAACGCCTAGGGCATGCCAAGAAATTGGTAGGCACCAAGCAGTTCTGGCTGAATAAATTCATAAAAGACAAAATGTAAAAGAAAAAAGATGTGTAAAATAGCCCCTGTAACACACTGAGAGCCTGTTGGGATGGCCCCAGGGAACCCCCAGGTAAAAGACATTCCTCCTCTCAACTTTAAATGGAATTTACTTGACCTGGTTGATGTAAATTTGGAGGGAACGAGGGTTGTTACTTGTTAATAAGACATGCATTCATGTATAATGTTTTGTTTTGCATTGTCCTCTGTTATATTTTATGAAGAACGTTTAAATTTCCAAACAGTATGATGTGGTATCACTTTGTCAGGTCATCTGCAATGATGCCCTTAAAGAACACTGCGAACCATTCAGCTCTGTGTCCTGACAGCCATGATCTCCTCCTGTAACAAAGTAATTTACCCCTGTTTGGTTAACTCACCAATAACTTCATCTGGTCTTTCTGCTACTCTCAAGCTACTACCATTGACAATTGTTTAATACATTGAATACAGAAGAAAAAAAGAAATCATATATATAGATATAGATTTCTTCCTTATAATCACAAATATTTCAGTATAAGGAAGTATAAGGTATACCATATGCTAAACACTAAACATTAGGCTGTAATAGTCCTTATTCTTATTACAAAAGAATTGTTAGACACATTGTTAACTATTTAATAAAGAGTTTAAAGGAAGAATAATATAATACTAAATGACTTCTTAGTATTTGTATATTGAAATCCAACCAGTACTGAATATTCACTATTGCTAAATATTACAGGACACTTTTACTAGAGATCCGTGCAGAAATTTATTGAGAAACCCACCACTGTATTAAACAACAAGTTGATGATTAAACAATTGCTGGTGATTAAAAACCATTATGTCCTGCTTTTTCAGCATAAGAAATATCATTAAAGTGTTACGTTTAGAATTTCCTTCTATAAATAGATTTCTGTTTAGAGAGTGGACAGATTAAAAAGATTAAAATTGAGCATTTGTTTATTTCATTATGTAAATATATTTTATTAATAGGAGTATGGAAGGGATTATCTAAGTTTATTTCAATGTGGTATCTAAAATTATGCAAATGATTGGCTTTCAACTGAAGGAAGAAAACCTATATTTGCAACACTATCTTTTGATTGTTTTCCCTTGATTTAAAGAAAATTTAGTTATAAAAGTTTATTTCTCCTTACAAGTATGCCACAATCATGTACATAAAGAGATTATATAACCAGTTTTCAACTATTTATGATGGAATAGCATGCTGCTTGAGGTAGGCATTTTTTTAATTATAAAAATTGCTCTTATTATGTTCAGAATTAGATCTATGATGAGGAAGAATAAAGCAGTATATCCATGCTTGGATAACTGAAATTTTTATATGTTTTTGTGATGAACTATTTCATAAAATATATATTTACAATTGGCATATTTTTTTTGTGACGGGAGAGAGGTGTCATCCTGGTCAGCAAGTTCATTTACTAGATGAATAGATCCATGAACCTGTGGGGACATTTTTATGCCACATAGCACCTCAGCAGGAACTGGTAGCCACTTGTGGCTTGTTATTTTTCTTGTTCATTCTTAAATTTTCTCTCCTTCTACTCTGATTTTTTTCCACTTTGATTCTACTATCTGTATTTGCAACTTGTGATACTCATTATAGGTGATAAAATATAAAAGTGCCGCTGCCTCTCTCCTCTTCAGTTTTGCCCAGCCACTCCGTCATATCTAAAGTTAAGAGCAAGGTATCTCTTTAACTGTCCTCTTAGGATATTTTAAAAAATAGTGTAAAATCAATACAGGCACAGGTTACAACGAATTTCAGTACAGAGGTGGATAAAATTTAAATTATCTCACCACCTTCACCAGATGATGAAATTGTTAACATTGTTAACGTATTAAGATAGGCATTCTTTCTGTGGTTTTTTTTTTTTTTATTGTTGTTGTTGTTGCTTATTTCTACAATGCTACAGTCAGTTTTGATAGCTCCATTTCTTACCATTTGGCCACTGTCAGGACATAATGAGCCCATTCGCTCACTATCCCTCTAAACTTCACTTGTCTGCATTTTACAAGAATATCTGTAATTCCCAAGAACTCTTTTTTCTGAAATTATTACTTTTCCTAAGAGACACTTCTTGTTTTGGTTGACATAGTTTTCAAACGTGTACGTATTTGAAAAAAAAAAAGAAAATTTGGAAAAAAAAAAGAATATTTGAAAAACAGGTGTTTAGGATGTCTATATTCTGTTTGCTCTCTAGAATTCTGTTCAGATTGATCATCTTGGTCTTTTCCTTCTTCTGTATGTTTTCTTTAAATGTATGGTGATTTTTATTCCAACATAGTTATGAATTAGGGACATGTTTAAGATAAATCTCTGCAGGGTTTTTTTCTACAGTTGTGCTCAGCTGTTTCCCAAATATGGAAGCTCAGTTTAGGATATTTTTTATTGTACCCAGAAAAAATTTCACCATCTTCCAAACATGGATTGATATGTCTAGATTTACTCTCAAGTTTCATATTAAGTACACATTTATAGGACTTAAATCTTAATTGTTGCTTCTCTTCACATCGTTGATGCTCATATCTATAAAAATGAACAGAAATATCAGTTTGTTTCTAGAGTTTTCACCTTTTATTTTTCTAAAATTAAATTTATTATATTGGCAAATACCAGCATGCAGTTGGAAAACAATATGTATTGTTCTTATATATTAATTCAGAATTATAGTTGATCCAAATGCCAGATTAGGTGGTATTTTTAGAGTATTTACTAAATGCAGATAATGTAATAGAGCTTGAAATGAATGCAAAGATGTGGTAGCATCAAATTCTTTGAATTAACTGATTATGTCTTCTAAAAATAGATACTTTAAAGTGATAGCTATCATTTTAATAGTTTTATTTTAAAGTCCTCTTCAACTTTTTTTGTGTAAAATATTTTCCTGAGAACAATTAGAACTCCAATAACTATATTATGTTTTGCACTCACCTCCCCACCCCACCCACCTCTCCCAAATACTCATATAAAACAGACAAAAATCATAGTGGTCATACATTCCAATATTCTGACTAGACTCTAGTGCCCCTGTTTTGGTGGCAAGACGAAAAGCTATGTCAGGATGACATAAAGCAATATACTGATTATCTGTGCTGCTCTCTAGTCTGCAAAGTAATCTACACCATTAAATCTACTTCAGGAAAGGAGCGATATCACTATGTCAAGGCTGAGGATGAACAGCAAAGTGGTTTCATTTTTCTGGCAGAGAAGAATGTGTGTGGCATTCATTAGTTAAGGTGTTGTCTGTAATTGTTTTAAAGCTCCAATCATTTGACTTCTTTTAAATGGAAATTTTCTGCCTACTGAGAAGGCCTACCAATGAACTATAATAAAAATTTACAAGCATAATTAACAAACCAGAGAAATTCCAAGCATTATTTATTGTCACTCTCTCCATTGTGTTGAGCCAGAATCATGTAAACTGATAGCAAGACTTTAAACTGCACACCGTTTAATTAATTAATGGGTCTTTCCGTACGTGGGTATTAAACTCATTTATCCTTTGATCTTATACTCAGTATTCTGTGCATAGATTTCCTGTATTTTTGTTATTTATTTAACTAAACTCTCTAAGTAAGTTATAGGACATTCATGAATGTTTTTAATCATAGATATTCCAGAAGCTTAGAATACAGCTGAGATTTTATGTTCCTTCAGTGTAATCTCTGAGTAGTGTGTCTACCCTTCTGACTTGAAATCCAACGATAGATATTTTAAGCATAGTGGCTTACGTCAAAGTCTTTCCTAGAAGACGAGTCTTTAGAAATATAACCCAAGTAATTGCTTTCCTTAGTAACGTAAGTAAGTATGTGTTCACCGATATTATTTCCCTGTCAGATAAGTGAAAATGGAAAAATAGATATTTGTGTCTCAATTCAGATGGTGAAATTTCTGTAGATTTACTTTCTGTTTGAGAGCTCCTAGTTTCAAGCAGTTGAACCACCTTATAATTAAATTTCACTGTTGTGACAGATCTTCATTTCTTTGTCAGAACATTCCCCCCACCTTCCTCTCATAGAGGTAAGTGTATTAATGGGGAGTGAATACACTATGGAATTGCTACCTTTGCTTTGCAGTGGCCAGTTCTATGTACTGCAAAAGTGCTAACAGCTTAAAACTGAAGTGCCCTACAAGCAGTAGAATGCAGCTTCACGAGTTACTTCAGTAAAATACTTCTTGTTTTGAAATATGCGTATTAACGTTTCTTCTATGAAATAAACCAAAGGGATCGCATGTGCTAGTAATGAATGAAGAGTGTTACGGAGAGAGCCATATAATGTATTGGTGTGATGTGTGTTTACGCATCTTGTATGTATTTTGTCTTCAGATCCTCAGCAGGGCAGTGGACACCCAAAAAGGGATCCGCAGACCAGGAGAAGTCTTGGGAGGCTAACCTGGGAGGCAAGATTATTAGGTTAGAGTTCAGCCTCTGCTGCGGTTCGAAATTGGAATAGAATCAAGATGATCATACAGAAGAATAACAAAATATTTTCATATATATACACACACATATAGATATTGTCTCTATGGTTCTTCATTTTTCAAATTAGTGAGTTGAGAATTAGTGAGTTGCTTTTGTGTTTAGAATGTAACAGATTTCATGACTTTGAAATGCCTCAGATTCCTAAATATTTATAACCATCTGGATAATTCTGAATGGTGAGAAGTCAAAAGCGAAGGAGAAAAATAACAAACAGCTGGAACCTTCCCTCCCACCCGCCCCACCCCCACTACATAATTGAAAAACAGTCAGGATCCTAAAGTGCAAAAGTATATTCTTCTGCAAAGTGTCAAAATTTGCTTACAGTGCAATAATTTTAGCACTGCTAGAGGAGATGTATGTATTAACTCAGAGTTCAATACTCTATAAGATATAATACCATGATACATCCAGTTTTATGATATCAGATCCCCATTTCTTTTTTTTCTTTCTTTTTTTTTTTACATTTTTTTTTATTGAGTTGTAGTCAGTTTACGATGTTGTGTCAATTTCCAGGACAGAGCACAATTTTTCAGTTATACATGAACATGCATATATTCATTGTTGCATTCTTTTTCGCTGTGAGCTACCACAAGATCTTGTATATATTTCCCTGTGCTATACAGTATAATCTTGTTTATCTATTCTACAGATCCCTATTTAAATATACAGATGAAACTTGAGCAACGTGGGTATTGGAGGTGTCCACCTCCTTGCAGTGGAAAATTCAAGTATGACTTTATAGTGAGCCCTTCATAACCACAGTTCTGCTTCCGTGGATTCAACCAACAGTGGATCATGTGGTACTATAGCATTTACTCTTGAAAAAAATGCATATAAGTGGACCTGCACAATTCAAACCTATGTTGTTCAAGGGTCAACTGTATTTGGGTACAACTGTTTCTCAGGCACAACAAAGCAATCTCCAAATGAGGCAATTTCCCGAACACTTTCCAAATTCCTGAGGATAATATTAAAAGTAAAATGCCTCACTTCAAATAAATATTGTCAATTATTAACATATTTTTAAAGAGAAAAATGAATAAATACTAAAGAACATTGAAAGACTGAAGCTTCTGGAATAATAATCTTTAAAAGATGCACTTGCTCCAGTTTTCTAATTTCTATTTTTAAGTAGAATAAAGTTTACTGTGCAACAGATATACAAGCTTTCATCCCCATTTATATTTATAGCATTTGCATGTCTCACCCAAAGAGAAAAATGCTTAACTGATGTGCCACAACACTTGGCACACGCTGGGCCTCGCGCACTTGGAAGACATGTCGAATCTTGCCCACTGAGTCTCAGATTCCCTCTCAAAGTTGTACTCAAGGATGCTACGGCCAATTGAAATCAGCAGACACTGACTTTGAAACCTTTCCACCCCAGATCTAATCAAATACGCCAGGTGCACAGGAGCATGAGTTAAACTGATTCATTCTTAAAATAGCCAACCACTGTCACTGAGCCAAAGCAATAAATAACCTACTCCAAGTGAGGGAAGTGTATCCTGCTCGTTTTATTTAGTGCATGGCGATAGGACTTTAGTAGAGAAGGGCTGGTTTGAAACTATTAGTGGGCTGGAAAACTTATGATAAATGTTTTGAGCCTTAGAGTAAAAGTAATATTTACCTTCTATTTATTAATATTTATATACACTGTAAAATAGCACATTAAGTATCAAATATTTATTATTTTCAGTAGCTATTTGTGGTCTTTTTTAATAATTAAAAGCAATGAATTGTTTCTTGATAACCTTTGTATGTTTTATCTAAAGCTTAAATTCCAGAGAGTAATTAACAGACATAATTAATAAGGAGAATTTTTTGGTCACAATTTTATTTAATATATTACATATCATGAGACAGAATTATCTCATCTTGATAGTTACTTTAAAAAAATATGAATTCCAGGCTTTTTTTCCCTTTTATAACTGGGGGCAATTTGATACCAAAATTGATTAATTTGTAACCGTATTTTGTCCATTAAGCAAAGTTGATGTTTTCTGGTTTGTATAAAAAATTGTAATAATCTTTTTTGCACTTGAAATGTGTTGTGCTGCTTTCTTCAGACCTCTGTAGTTTCAGATGAGATGTCTGTTGTCATTCAAATTAGTATTCTCTGTAGGTAAAGATTATTTTTCTCTGGTTGCTTTTAAGACTTATCTTTTTTGCTCTTACTTTTTAGTTCTTTAATTCTGATGTCTTTGTGTAGATTTCTTTGGGTTTATCCTATATGGGCTTTAATAAGGTTCTTGAATCTGTAAGTTTATATATTATTTATCTGGAGAGATTTCAGCACTATTTATTCAACTAATTTTTTTCAGTTCTACACTCTTCATCCTTTTTTTGCCACTGCAATAACATCAGTATTAGATTTTTTCATGTTGTCCCCCAGATCCCCAGACCCCTGGGGCTCTGTTAATTTTTTTTAGGCTATTGTCTCTGTGTTGATTAGAATAAATTCTTTTGACCTTTCCTGAAATGCACTGATTCTGTCTTCTGTCATTTCCACTCTACTCTCAAGGATATCCAGTGTGTTTCTGTTGTCGTTATCGTGTTTTTTAGTTCCATAAATTGACTTGGTGCTTTGTATAACTGTTCTTTATTTGCTGAGATTTTCTATCTTTTCAGTTGTTTCAAGAAAATTTATAAATGATTGTTGAAACATGTTTATGATGACTGCTTTGAAATCCTTGTCAAGTAATTTTAAGATCAGAGTCATCTCAATATTGGTATTAGTGGATTGTCTTTTCTCATCAAATCATGAATTTTCTTTTCCTTTGGGATGTCAAGAAAATTTGCATTTTGTTCTGGATATTTTGGATATGATGTTAGGAAACAGTGTATTTAAATCTACTTATTTTTTAAGCAATTGCCCTTTTAGACTTAATGTGTATATTCTGGCTTTCTTTGTGGCCAGAGGAATGGTTCCAACTTAATTGGAATAATATTCTCTTATCTGCTTTATTTATCTGGCACTGCTGGGTCTTTGGATTGACGGCTGATGGTCCTGCCTGAAGGATCACATGGTGTTTTCTTATTCCACCTGCCATTGGCTGGGGAGAGCATGTGAGAAGTCACCAGGTGTGGTTAACTCTCTTTCATTGGCAGAGGGCTGGCAGGTGCTGGGCCTGGGTCACCTCTAGGTGGAGCCCTAGAGACACTAGGCTCTGCTGCCACAAAGGATCAGCTCCACTGCCCTGGATGTGGAACTGGGGTGAGACCTCCCTACTGGACATCTGCTGGGCTTCTCCTTTCCCGGTCATTTGGCCAGAGAGGCAGGCTCCTCTTGTTTTGTTGTTGATGGTTCCGAGTTGTAGACCTCTCTGGTGCCCAAGCTTGGATAAATGGTAAATAAAAAGAAAATCCAGGCAATTCACTATGATGCCATTTCTCAAATCCTGAAGTCTCTGACCAGGCACCTTTTTCTTTCTAGCTTTCAGAGTCCTTTTGTTGTTATCTTTTGGATTATTTCCAGGGTATTTAGTTGCATTTAGAAGGGAAGACTTGGGAAAAGTGAATCTATGTCATCTCATCTGGGCATGTGTCATACATGTTGAGGAAGTGAATATACCGTGTGTGTATCCAGATTAGTAAACATACCCGCTTAATATACAGCTATTAATTAGAGTTCATTTTCAACAAATATATTTAGTGAAATGCACGGAGGACAGAAAGATGACCTATACAAACAGAAACTACCATTATAAAGTGCAATGCATTTTCCAGGTCTGCACAGTATTGAAAAGGGTTGGGATTCATGTATTTCTGCTTCTCAGTCATACTAAGCAGTCACCACTAAAAGCAGAATCTTTGTATTAGAAATGATGAATCTAGTGTCATTATTAAATTATATGCAGATTTTTAGGGACTCAGGTTCTTCTGAGTTTTATATTTTATTAAGTCTAGAGTTTTGTTATTTTTCCCCAGTTCCAAATTAAGGTTGAATAGGTAGACTTTAGTATTTTTGATTTCTAATCAAATATCATTATATTAAACAAGGTAAGTTGGTTAGACTTTTAGGTAAAAACAAAAGCTTGGTAACAAGTGTGTTGTTGAAACTCCATTACTTATTAGGTGGTTTAGTGTGAGACCAAAACAATCATCTGGCGATTTATAAGAAATACGTCAAGGTAGAAAAGGAAAAAGGGAAAGATGTGAAGAGGTGCTTTCATTTCCGCTTCTTCAACTCACTTAGACCTTTACGTTATAAAAGGATATTATTTTGTCTTACTTTACTGGTTGATTTAGGTAACCTAGTTTTTACAATAGGGATAGTTAGAATGCTTGAAGTCAGAATAAAGACATGTAACTACTCCTTCTCAGTAATACAAAATAACTAGTTAAAAACCCTGCCTATATTTCACTTCTTAAAGAATTTGTCTGTAAATTAACAAGTAATAAGATTTGTACAAAGAGCCTAGCATTGAACATTTTTTTTAAGGGAAAAGTTTAAATACTTTCTTTGCTAGTTTTTCATGTTACTATTTAATTACAAATGTAAGTTTGTAATGCTCTAAAATGTCAGGCATCAGGAAATGAAAATGTTTTTGAAAGTATTCGCTGGAAACTTTTAAGAACTGATTCTCACAGATTCATAGAACGTTACGCAATTTTTATGGACTGACATGAAAAAAAGGGTTAACTTGTTTGTTTTCATTTTCTTGAAAATTGGATCTTAAAATTTATGACAGATGATGGATCACAGGGACTGTTATTCAAATATGACATTTAAATCACATCTCAGTGTTGAGCTTGGAATAGCTTTCATATCTTGACAAGATTGGTTATTTACAATCTGAGCTCTATCTCTGTATTCATATGTTTGGATTCGTTCTGTATCTCCTTGAAATATTACGTTTGGCTTCATGTTTCCTTTCAATTCACTTTGAAAACTGAATTACTTAGATTGATACGGTATAGGGGAATGAAAATGTCATTTAGATTCAAGAGACCACATTCTGAATTTGAACTTCACCATTTAGCAACTGAATATGCACGTCAAAGCTTTTAACCTCTCTGATTCTTACATTTCTTAACTGAAAAATGAGGGCTGCCATCATTTCTGCCCTGTGTACCTCATGGACTTGTTTTGAGGATCAGGATGAGCTGAGATGATGTAAAGACACTGTGTGAATTACTGTATTATTATTATCATTTGTAAAATTATCTCCTTACAATAAACTAATCTACAAATGAGCTCACGCTGTCTTGCAGCATGTGTGTCATTGAGAAGAGATTGTCAGAAGGTGCTGTGATCATCTGTGTTATGGCTACTCAGTCCCATTTCCAAATCCTGAAATTGGTGTGTGATAGTAATTAATCCTCATCAATGGCAGAAATTTCCAGTTCAACTTCTGTCTTGATTGCTTTTGTCTGAGGGTCAGGGCATTTCTTGGTACTGAGGTTTGCCTCATACTTCTGCCTTAACCTGTTTTCTGCTCAAACTTTGCCCTGGCTTTTGATCTGATATCAAACCAAAGTCTTATTCCTTAATCTGTCTCCAGCAAGCTTCAAGGAAGGCAGGTCAACCAGAGGCAAAAAGGGTGACATCTGTCAGCCTTGTGGAATCCATTTGGAAGGACTCAGGTTGTGGGTTTGACTTATTTCAAGAAAATATTAGTCAAATAGTAGATTAAAAGCCAAAAATAATAATCAAAATTACCCTTGAGAAAGTTTTAAAATGGACATGTTTTCTGTGGGAAATTTGAATACTTTATGTAAAGATAGCTCGTAAAATAAAGATCCTTCACCCTTAAATCCAGGGCCCGAGAGTCTCTTCTCAACGGCAACGTTTTAGCATTCGACTGTCAGTGATTCAGTAGCTGAGGTAGCCTGTACTTATTTTCCGGGGTCAAGGCTTTAAGCAGTTTGAGGCTGATTTAGCTTATTTCAGATAAGGATGAGAATCTGTTGAAGGGAAATCATATCTGACTCAATTCAGAAGAAGAAGCCTCACTGAATTCTGCAAATTCTTCTTCCAAAAAGGAGTCCATTTCCTCCTGAAATTTCAGTACTGTTGGCGCACGGGACCTCTGACCTTGGCACAGATATTAACTATCTTGTTCCCTGCCTTAATATACTTCTTCATGCTGGACCATTGTTCAACCGATTTCTATGTCTGATTTCCCATTTGAAATCTACCTCCCTGTTCATGACCTCATGCCTTGGACCTAAACACAATTGCCATATCTAGGCCCACGTGGAACTCCAGGGGTTCAGTCTGAAGGGAACAGTACAGTGTTGTGAATGAGCGTGACTGTAAAGATAGGACATTCATATCAATCACAATTTCTCAATGTGCTGGAAATACATTCTTAGGTAAATATGTCAATAACTCACCCTCTTTCCTCACTTGAAAAACAAAGGAGATAGCCAGGATGGCTGAGGAAGTTCTTAACATAATTAGGGGGCAGTTCAGAGTAGATGTTCAGATCAAGAGCAGTGAAGTCAGACCATCTGTGTTCAATCCTGTCTCAACCACATGCTTATTGTATGACCTTTAACAAGTTGTTAATTCTCTTTGAATCGTTTTGATTTTTTAACCCCCTTTTATTATGGAAATAATATATTGATAATATAGTGAATCCTGCAAAAAAAATTAGAAATATAAAAGTAAACAAACAACCTAAGAATATAGACCCTGCATTCTGTGTCTTGAATTAAACTTGGGGAAAGATAAGCGAACAAACAATACAAAATAATTGCAGAGTATTATTTATTGGTAAATGCGATGAAGGAAATATACAGGTGCTTGGAGAAAAGGTACTGGAGGAGGGGCCTCATGGTAAGCAGGTGGTCGGAGAATCCCTCTGTGAGGCAGTGCTGTTGGAGGGTGCCACGAAAACTGAGAAGGAACTAGAGCCTCTCAATATGTAGGCCAGTAGGCGTACGATTCAGGAAGGGTCTTGATCAGTTGGAGGAAATGAAAAAAACTTGCATGAATGAGGTACAAATAAGAGAATTTGGAGTTGTATATAGGAATTGGCTTATATAGAGCTAGGTAAGCCAAATAATGAATTTGGATTTCTTTTTTTCTAAATGCAGGTCCCATGAAAAGGGTTGTGCCACCATCTGATACACCCTAGTATCTGGATGCATCATAGTGGTCTGGTTGATGTGCGGAGAATGGGATGGGGGACACTAGCTGAAAACTGAACATCTTTAGTTAGGAGAATAGTGTAATGACTTAAGACAGAGATGGTTCTGGTGTAGACTAGAAGATGGCAGAGGAGATGGGGACATATGGAAACTATATGTTTACAATATCTGGAACCTACATGGCTTATTGAAAAAAACATTTTTTATATATTATTACTATGAATATTTACTTCATGTTTCATTTGAATGGCTATCATGTGAATGAGAGATTTTATCTTCAGAAGTTAACTATAACAATATTCCACTTCGTTTTTAAAATTATGTTATAAAATAAAGTTAAAACAAAATTACTAGTCTATATATAAAATTTTTTAAGGTGCCAGATTGATAAAGGAAGATGCAAATGTTGAAAACTTTCAGCATTTCTTGCACAATCACTCAAAACTTGTCAAAGGTCTGGGAGCTATGCTTTTTGCCTGTACAAGAGAAGTAAATAATGAAAATAGAAGAAAGAATTACTAGACTTAAACAAATTGGTTTTTATTTAGTATTTCGCAGAAATGCAATCTTAAAAGTTCTTTATCTGGATAGGACTATTTTTCCTGGTCACAAATTACTGGAAATTTTATGATATTTTGAGCTTTTTTCCCCCCAGAATCCTAAATTTAACCATTCAAAATAACTTCTAATAATATACCGTTACATCATTTGAAATGAAAGTTTGCTTTTCAGTATAAACATTTGAATCCTGTCCCAGGGATGGAAAGAAAGTTGGGGATTAGGTCTAGTCATTCTTTAAAAGACAAAGTACTTTTTTAACATCATGCTTTAATTCATAATTAGTGCACACTGTTACAAATCTAATTAGGGCAGAAAATTACATCAAAAATTAAGTCTCCACTTTCATTATACTTACTGATAATTAAAAAAATTAGATGCTATTTCATCATTAATACCATAGTAAAGTTGGCCTTAAAACTAAGTAAATCTGGGTTATTATCTATGAAAAATAGATATATTCATCCAAATTAAACACTAAAATATAATAAAGTGTTAGACTGGCTTTGTTGATTGCTTATAATTTTAAGACAGTTAACATTTTTATTGAATTTCATAAATGATAGAGATGTTTACTTCATGAATCATATTTAAAATCACACTATCTACCAGCACTAACTAGATCTAAAGTAGGGCAGAAAAATTAACTTCTGGATTGTTCAAAAGCTTATTTCAAATAAATTTTACTGGCAATGTTTTGATTTTCATTGGAAACAAAGGATTTTCAATTATGAAAAACCAATTATTGAGCAAACTTACTTTTCTCTGAAACTATCATTAGTATTCTTTAAAAAATATTTATTTTCCTGGTGTATAACAAGAAGACATTCCACTTTAATTCTAACTTTTAAAAACTGTATAAAGAAAGCATACTCAAAATGTGTTTAAATACATTAAAAAATCAAATTCATTTTTTCTACCTACTAGTGAATTTTTTATGAGAAACTGTTCTTATATAGTGTATCTTTTTGACTTTAAAAAGCATATAATAGCCAAGGTTGTTTATTTTTTTCTAAAAAATCTGATCAATACCATCTAAAAGCACCTAGATATACACTTTTTGTCCTGAGAATTATTTTAGAAGCAAAGTATGACATGAAAAATCAGTTTTCTGAGGTATTGAATATGGTAACTAAATATACATATGCTACAAGAATAACAGAAAGACATGCTCTTAACTTTTTCTTGACCTTCACAACTTATTTTGATAATTTTTGCTCTTCTAGTTTGAAAATGGAATAATAAAATTATGTACCTTATTGCGATATGGAGTACACTGTATGATCATGCGTCTAACTACTGAAACTTGGCATCCTCTATCAAATATTGACTCTAGGATATCTGATGTAACAATAACAGTAATAATTTTCAAACTAGCCTTGGTTTCTCAGTCAGGGAAGGCTACCATCCAAATGATATAAATAAAAGTAAGCCATGATGACAGAGTAAGTTTTCTGTCACCCGGTGTCACTGGGTCCCCAATCCCTCAAACTTTTTTCTTCCTTTTGTCATGGGGTTGGGATGTTCCTCATGTTTCCTGCATTTCACTGCTTCATGGTATGAGCTCTATAAAATGAGTTGTTTTTAAACAGTGACTAACAAAATTAGGGTCTGTGCATCCACTCTTGAACTGTAAGAAACTTTTGAAACTTTCTTGTTCTTCAGGGCCGTAATATCTCAAAGACGTAGTCTCATTCCTCCCACCCTCGCCCCCTTTAAGAACAATAAAAAGGAATAGAATAAGAAATACGCACTTCCCGTAGTGAGGACAGGTTATTGTTTGCTTGTATTTTTCTTGAAGTTTTATGTGTTTTCTGAGTGTGTGTACGTCAGTCTGTATGGATGTGTGTATGGTTGTATGTTTATGCACGTTGTCTTTCTATATATAACATATTTACAACCAAAAATAAATGAAAACAATATTCTAGTGTGTATTTATATTCTGCCAGTATTATTCAGATTTTCTCTTTCTGGTATTAGCATTCATTTTAACTCTGTTCAGCCAGTGCGCCTCACGCACATCGGGCCCTTAGGTAAGTCATATTTTCACCTCTACCTTAACAACTCCATGCTAATTTCTTTTCAAGAATGTCAGTTCCTATTACTTGTCAAGGGCTCAAGATAAATTATTATACAAAATTAAAACTATTGCCTAAACCAGTGAATGTGGGATAAGTATCCAGGCCTGACCTTTTTCTGTAACTATGACTATATTGTTGCAATAGCTCCTCCCTGACTTTAATTCTTCAAATTTCTGTCCCTCACCAATCTAATCATGAACATTTAAACCCTTGATATTGAAATTTTCTAAACTTCTGTGATGTTTAAACTAATCAAGTAGTTAGTCTAAAAATTATTTTGATATTTTAAAGCAAAGAATTGTTTTAACCTTTCTAGTAATATATCCATATATTTGATTATTTGAAAATAGCACATATAGTCTTATTGATACAGCGATATTCTTACCCTATGAAAAGCAGATTGGAAGGTGAGGTCCCAATAATAATCTCTATATACAATTATTATTATGTCTGTATTCAGTGTCAACTTACATAACTGACATATTTGACAGCTTCTATATTTTACTTTGAAATCTTGTAACATAAAGGAATTTTGTATTCACATGCTAAGTAAATAAAGTGAACATATATTTGTGGAGATTTCAGCAGGGAGTTTACTAAAATAGCTTTAGTGCTATTGCATTTATGATTTTATGATTTTATTTTTCATTTATGATTTTAAGAATCCCACAATTTTACCAAAAATACAAACATTTATTTTATTCCAGAGCCTCACTGTTTTCTTTAACAAAAAATCCAATAAGCAAAATTGTGGCGTACTTGTAAGTATTGATTAACTTTATTATGTTGAAAGGTGAGAATGGCTCTTTGACCATTCTTGTTACAGAAGTGCAGATAACATTACTTTTAATCATTTTTGCATGGCTCTCAAACTTTTAGTTACAGAGTATACAGTGTTTAAAAACAAAATTCACAGAGCAGTTCAGGCTAAAGGGCTTTCTATATGAACTTTCTCAATTGTTTTCTTCAATATTCTCTACAAACTTTTAGCTAGAGAAACAAACCTCATATATAATTCATCCTTTTACAAATAAAAGATATGCCCTTTAACTTTCACTTGGAAGATGTTTCTTATCGAAAAACAAAGCTAAAACAAAAAGGATCTGTTGCTGTTTTTTAGCCTAAGGGGAGATGTTTAAAACTTGCAAAGCAACAAATGACTCAAAACACATTTAAAGCAAAATTTTAATCAATTGCCTGACACAGAGAACAAAAGCAATTTGGGGGGTTACCTAGAGTAGCAGAATTAGAACTGAAAGCAGAGGGTTGGCACATTACGTGGTATCACACTAAATGCATATTGATTGTCTAAACATGAGTTCCCATCCCTATGATTATCTAACACCTTATATGTGATCTATAGAAACTGGAAAATAATAACCACCCCAGTTATACCATTTAGAACAACAATGCTAACAGACGTGACTACACCATCAAATGAAACTGATCAGGAAGTAAAAAAGAAAGTCGTCAATAGAAACAAGCACTGAAAAAACATCCAGAGAGTTCCTGGCTGTCCTTAAAATCTAGCTCAGTGTTTACAAGTGAGAGATACAATAACGTTCTTTTCTTACCTTAGTTAAAAAAAAAAAAAAAAAGGTCTCAACTCAAATAGCCTAGCCTAATTAAGAATGTCCATAGAAAATATAGGGAAAATACTAAAAATGGGCAAGCCGCAGTATATTAATACTCATCTTTCCAGGTTAGGACCAGTAAATGTAAACTTGCTCTCCAGATGTAATAAGCTGGTCATTAACATTACCTGCCGATGAACTGTGAGAGCTCTCCAAGTTTTCTGAAGGGCTTTCCCTTTAGGAGGTACAGGATAAAGGGCAAAATAATCCCCCCTTGGAAAAACAACTTGATTTCTGTTTCTCCACTTCCAAACTAGAAGTGATGTTTAAAAATAAAGACCTAGTCAGAGGCCAAGAACACAAATTTAGCTATGTCTTCAAAAGCAACTTAGGTGTAGGAAAATATGCAAAATAAATTAATTATAAACATAAAGGGCCCATTGTTTTCTCCCCCACTTTTTATCTGGGATTATTTTAACAGAGCAACATAGGTCTAAGGATATAATATAATGGGAAAGAACTGAATTTACCCACTCTCAAGGGTCTAGAGGTTTTCAATCCTATCATTTTTCTGTGCAAGGTTAAGAATATATTAAAATGAAAACATGGTCTCTGTGGTCTAAGTATTTGCAAAAAGATGGTGCCTATGTAAAGATTCCTCTGTATCCACCCATCAAAGTCACATTTTCTCTGAACAGAATCTCTCCAGCACATTGTCTCTGTGCACACAGAACTTATTTTTTAGTTATTATGAAATGGAAGAAAAAGCAGACATTTTAAAAAATGTTTAAACATTTCCTCTGGCATGTTTCAGGCTTCACTGTTAGTAAGAATTCTTTAGAGAACCATCCATTTGCAAATGATTTGCCCATACTGCTTACAAAGGGAAGGCTAGTGCACAAATGTATCCAAACATTTAGGAAAAGTAGAACAGGGACCCACTGGGTCATCTTCAGCCCTAGGAGAGGGATGTTTAGGTCTAGGATTCTGAAGTGCAGTGAGTGTTACATATAAACTCAGACCTGTCTCATTCTACCACCATGAAGGATGCAAAAATACTCCAACACAGTAAACTCTCCCCAAATCGAATGTCCCGGAAATTATTCACTTATTCTTTGATTCATTCATTGTGTCATTCATTTGTGTTTTGTTCATCATATCTGTTTAGAACCTATTTTCACCAGTTGTTATCCTATGAATTAGGATTTAGCAATGGGAGAAATAGTTTCTGCTCTCATGGAATTCACATCTGTTGGAATTAGGTGTTGAAAACTCACCACTTACTCAGACGGAGAGCATGCCAGAGAAGGAGGCTTGGGAAGTGGGGTGAGGAATATCAAAACTGAAAATGCTATTAGAGATCCTTGTAGAAATGGCATGTTGGAAGTTGGACATCTTAGTCTAGCTTAGGGGGTAGATCCATACTAGAGATAAAAATTGCTCAGGCAATAATATGTTTGTCACTTAAAAGCAGGAGAATACATAGTCTTTTTCCCAGTTGATAAAAAATTAAAAAGGTCCAGAGAACAACCTTTGTCAAAATGTTAAGGATCAAGAGAAGTACCAGAAATGATTTTTTTTTCCCATTTAAGACCTGTAAATCTGAGAGAGGAAAAATTTAACTGTAGATGTGTTAGGTTTTTAACTAAAGTTGAAGTTATTTTGACAGCTGAAATCACAACTGAGATTAGATTGAGAAGACATAAAATTATCATTGAAGAATCCTGTATTTGAACTAACAGGAATCACTATGTGAAGGAGTATGATATTCTTAAATAATTCTTAAGTATGACAAAATTAGTAATGTAATTTACCTAAATGCTGTACCCCATGTGAGTTCATTGGCATGGTGTGTCTAACATTATTTGTCTAGCTAAATATTTCAGTATTTTAGTATGGAATATGCGTTGAAATGTAATATATGACAAAGCCTTGATCACGATTTTATTCTCAGATGATTTTTTAATTCTTAGATTTAAAAAATAAATTTTCTCAGATATATTTTTCTTTATTATGTGTTTTGATTTGTTTCTGTTATTAAAATACAGAAAACTCTTCAGGTCTGGATTGTTGATTTGTTCTATTTTGGAGTTGTTTAGCTTTTTTAAACAATGATGGCCTTGGTGCTCGTTAAATAACTGATGGGTTGTACATGATACAGGCAAAGCGTGTTTTATAAAGTGGGTGACAGAGCTGTGACTGACTTTCATGCAGCTCGTTGTCTTGGTCAACACACTGGGGCCTCTTGTCATCAAGTTGCTCTGAACTCTTTGCCCTTATTACCCTTTTACTTCTCTCCTCAAGCACGAGTGTCCCTGGGCAGCTCTGTGGAGTCTCTCAGATGGTAACCACCTGATCAATATTTCTTCCCTGACTGATGAGATGATAGCAGATGAAATGCTACTGTAGACGACAGGCCTGCCCCATCATTTTCACATTTTTATGGATTGGAAGGATTTGTTATTTTTAATATTGGCTGTTCCCTGTTCCCATTATTTTCCTTTTCTTTCCGCCGCCTCCTTTACTCCTATGTTGGAAGTCTGCTTCTTCAGTGTGTATGCATGTGTGGAGATAATATGAAAATTCAGCCTACATAAATAAGTTTGGCAGATTCCAAATTTGTAGAAAGAGTGCAAATGAGAGGAAGGGCTTAGTCTACAAAACTCAGCTCAAGGTAGTCGCAGTAGCACTCCGAGACGTAAGGCTGACACATAAGGGTCTTTATTTAAACTTATTTGTAAATCAGGTGTTAAATACCATGCAGGTGATTCCCGATTTCTGGGTTTCAGAATCTGAAGAGAACAATGCTGAGAACTAGTCAAGATGATCACTTGTTCATGAATTGTTTCATCCATTTATTCATTCAGTAAGTAACTTGTGCATGCCTACTCTGGGTGAGTTAGAAAATCAGGTTCCCTGCAACCCAGCATGTATATGTACTTACAGAGACCTAATATTACATGCAGCAAAATTAGAAAGTGATGGACAAAGCAAATTGTAAATGCCTGAAAGTGCCCCGTGTCTATAGTGCTGTCTTTCTGTTGTAGGCTGGTGCTACCTAAACATCCATCTCTACTCCCATCACTTCTCATTACAGTTGCCCTAGGATCCCTGTTATACAAATGGCTTCCTTTGTATGGCTTGCTCCCATTTCCCACAGAAAACATTTGAGCCAGTCTTGTGAGTCAGTGTCTTTCCTGATGCCTCTGTGTCTACGTGTATAGAAGCTTTCTTCTGCTCACATGCAGCGTGGAGCATTGAGGGGCCCTCACTGGCTATGTCTGAGGCCAAACTAAGCCTAAATGATTAGGTAATTTGATTCACAAGCCTATACTCTGAGTTGTCTGGTACTGATAAGGGGAAGAATTGGTGACTCATAACTATGAAAGTGTTTTTTACAAAGATGGGTAAAGGCCTCTTTTCTTTTCCATTTATAATGGGAAACATGAACAATCGTGTACTTGGCAAGCCTAGAGACTGTTGATTATAAAAATTAGGAAAACTTGTTACAGTGTTGAATGACATTCTGAGGAATGTTATGGACACTCATGTCCTCTTTAAGGATGGAAACCACTTGTATGAGAGGCTGAAATCTGAAAAAAAAGGAAAAAAGAAGAAGAAAAATGCTAAGTCTCTTTCAACTCAGTTTCTGAAATTGCCTGTGACTAAATGTACTTGGCTATGCAGTGGGATAATAGTTCCCACATACAAGGCTGTGGTGAGCTTAAACAGGGTGATGCATGGAAAGAGCTTAGCAGAACCTGACAACTCAGTAAACAGTCAATAAGTTTATTAACAGATCCTGAGTTTTCAAGGTTTGCGTTCAGCTGACGGGCGATTCATTGCAATACCAGCTTCAGACTCTTGTCTTCCCAAGCCCAGTCCTTCATCTCTTTCTAGTATTTTGCTCTCTTTTGCTATTCTTAGCCAGTGTTCATTTCTTTCTTTAAATATATTCTGCCCTTGCATGCAAGTGTCATGTATTTGGACATACATGTTCTACGGAACATTTTGGAAAATAGTTCATTTCTTTCCATGTAAAATTTATGTACTGTTTGGAAATTTGTAAATCAAATACAGAAGTAAATAGCCTTGCCAATGTCTAGGGTTCCTGTCTTTTATTTACCAAACTCATATAATTTTTACATAAAGCTTTCCATGCCTGGCCCTGTTCTCACTGCGTACAAACATCAATGCATTCGTATCAATAGTTTCTAGTACTGAGGAAAAAAAAAACACCTTAGTGAGCAGCATATTTAGTCGAACCCTCTTTCAATAATATTTGTTTTCAATATTTGGTTGCAATTTAATTTGGTGTAAGTGTCTTTGGAACGCAGCCACTGAAAGCCATGGGGGTTCTTTGCAAGTAATCTGGAGTGAAGTGAAGCTTTGTCCTTGTTACCGTGTTTGGATATTGCTTGAGCTTCTCCATGGCAATAAATCATGCAGCGTAGGGCCTGGCATGCTGTGTTTTTAGGAGCTCTGCACGATCAAAGAGCAACTTGTGTAAATAAATAGATTTATCTCAAATAAACACAATAAAATAGAATGGGTTTAATAAACATGAAATCTCTCATAGGCTCAGTAGCCAAATTCTATGTTGAAAGGCTCAGAATCAGAATAAAGCAGAATTTAGAAAAGGCATGTTATCTCTTGGGTCAGAGACAGAGTAGAGGCTTGTGACTTGTTTACGAGCTTAATAAATATATGTATCGTACACGTTGTTCAGTATTCTTAGGGATACATTGAGACTCAGTTTCTCAAGTGCTTCTTTATCCATGTCAGATATTTTTTTATATATAGTCTTGACAAAATTTCATTCCTTCATTAGAAGGCAGCTAACCTGCAGTGGCATTCACCAAAATGTGTTTTTACTAAAATAATATGTATCAATAATTTTTCTTATGTCTATGTGTTCATACTTTGTTTCAGACTCATATATCTTTAATATTAAAGACAATATTTTATGTTATTAATATTGTTAGGGTATGGGCTGCATTTATATATTTAAAGAGTCCATATAGGTTAAGAGTTTAGTATCTAGAGTCAGAGACTTCCCAAGTTGAACTCAGTACTTCACCAAGCCCTTCCCACAGATGGGCACCCAGTGTTGGGCGAGTTACTTAGTCTTTTCTATAAGGTGAGGACAAGAGTCAAAACTACCTTATAGAGTCTGCTGAGGATGAATCAAGTTATTACACGTAAACTTCTTAGCATGCTACCTGGAACATACTTGGGGAAAGAACTCTTTGAGTCGTGTATGTTTCTGCACATTTTGTGAGCAAGAAAGCACTGATATCTGTATATAAACCATAGATCAGAGACAGATAGACCATAGATCATAAAGATCGGATCTCTCTTTAAGGAAGAGAAAAGATTTATTTCCTGAGCAGTGTAATAAAGATAATGTCTCCATGCTGGGGCAAGATTGAGCATGTCTACTAAGAGCCAGCTTTAAAAGATTGGGGTTTTCTAAACTTGGGGTCCCTTAGTATGTGTATGCAGGTGCAGCATACACAGGAGCTGGTTCACTGGTCCCCGTGACACCCGTGGGGCAAGGGGAACTAATGTGAATATGAAGCTTATGTCACTTGCTGTGTTTGGAGTAATGATGCCCCTTGTCTCTGAGTTAGGGGTCCCATGTCATATGCCACCATTTATGAAAACTTGTAAGCAGGTTAACTTAACTCAGAAGCAGGGTAAAATCATAAACCCTTTGGTTATTGATTACACGATTAGCACCCAATAACCATTAGTAGCTGTTGTTATTATATACTCTAGAGAAGTCAAAACACAAGAAATACTCGATATAAAACTCCCAATAGTGTGCCAAATGACAAACCATCCTGCAGCAATCAATTTAATTTTTTCTTCCTTTTTTTAATGAATAAAACAATTTTTAGGTTAATCAGGGTATGGTCTAGCTACTTGGCCCCTTCATTTAAATATGGCCTTGCTTAGGCTTATGTTTTCTGTTTTGAAAGTAAAAGTTACTTTTATAACATTTTTTAAATAATTAACTTGATTCCTAATCATGAAAATTTGAAATCCTTGGGCATCTCTTCTCCAAAAGAAAAAGAAACAAACAAAAGTACCAAAAACAGTAAATAAAATTTGGAAATTGAATCATTGGTTTTCATTTTGGTAGCAAAAGAAAACCTCATGCTATACCAAATCTTTTGTAGACTCATTACATAGAAAATAAATTGAAGCAATAAAATCATACTTGAGAGAAAATTTTATTACCTATAATTCATAGTCATTCAATTAGAAAAATGAGTCTGTTTTGATTGACATAAAAATTGAAAACTGAGGCTTATGAGCAAAAATGTTAGTCTTGTGTTAACTTTAGTCTCCAAAGTCTCCTTTTGCTTTGTTTTGCTTTGCTTTTTAAAATTGAGAAAATTGTAATTACAAAACGGAAGTAATTACCCGTAGTCAGCGTTTTAAGAACATACTTAGCAAACTCAGGATACAATTAAAGGGGGATGGTTGAAGCAGCTCTACTCCATGGTCAGCACAAAGTAAGTTAACTGGAATTAATTCACAGTGAATCAATGTTTGCCCACGTATTAACTTAGTATAAACCATATTTGACATTTTATTTTTATTATAGCTTTAAAAATTATTTAAAATATCTTACGAATGACGTTAAAAGCAAAGATGTGAGTCCCTAAATCCCCTACAAGTCTTGGCAGGATGGTTTTACACACAGAGAGCCAGACCCAGAGAGAGCATATGGGAAGTGTTCGAGACAGAGTCCCCTTGACGAGTGCTGGATGTGCGTGCTTGTCGATTTTTAGATTCTGCTTCGGCCCCCCACTTCTCTTCAGTCACCTCCTCGGTTTTCTTCTGCTCACCCAGCTGCCTTCATCTAAGTTATTTCTTTGCTTCCTATACTTAGCTGGATTTTAACCTTAAATTATTAGATGGTTCCTAACATCCAATCAAAATGCAAGCTGCTGTAACTTGAAGAATATAAAAATAATGGGGAAATAGAAAATAATGCTAGGGGCTATTTTAAAAGTAGAGAGTAAACCTGAGTAGGGGAAGAGAGGAGAGAACAGATGCTGGATTGTTGGTTTAGGGAAAAGAATCCGGTATCAAAAGCGCATACATACGTCTGGAAGCTTACCTCTCCTATTATCGTTTCTCTTACAATGAAGGGTATTATTTTTTACTGTTTGTAAGTGTTATAAAATCATGATTGAAAAACCATTATACTTATAGCTTTATTCAGCATAAGAAAGTTATATTCCATACAATAAAATGTGAACCAACTGGATAATGCCCCCAAGAAAATCATTGTTTTATTAGTCTCACTCTGAAGCATACTCTTCTTGCCTGTTCAGCACAGAACACAAGTCTTACAATCCTGAGTCTCCCTGAGAGCTGGTGTGGCCCTTGATCTGCAGCCACTTTTGCACAGGAGGTGAACAACAGCTTCAGGCACTTGTCAGGAGTCTATGGTCTGTAGTCTACATGTGAAGCTTTCACGAGCTGTCCTTTTGAGAAGAGAACATTCTGATACAATAGAGAATCCTTTAAGCATGGCTTCAGATGGATAAAGGGTTTTGAGCATGATATTTAGGGCTTTACAAATAACTACACTGTCAGCTTATATACTATCCAGTTCAGTTCGTTGGCCTGAGTTAGAGATATGTGATGAGGATGAAAAGACTATCCAGCTTTTTCATAACTGGTCTATGAGGATGTCTTCTTATGTTTTCATTAGGCTACAGAATCTAGAATCATCAGCTCTGCATTTTTTTCTCCTGTATGTGTGAAGTTGGAATTTCAGTAACAAAGGGAAAGCGGATTCAACTCATATATAAGAAACTAAGATGTTTACGACAAAGAACGTTTTTAGATATCTATTGATGTGTAACAAAACAATCCATGCTTATTAGTGTAAGGCGACAACCACTGTTGTTATGTCCACAGTTTCTGTGGTCAGGAAATCAGAGTTGAGACAACGTGAAGGCTGGGTTCATCGGGGTCTGTTAGTTGGAATGCCGGTACATGGCCTTGTCATGTGACTTGGGCCACCTTGCATCACAGGAGTCCCAGGATTTACATCAAAGGGCTCAAAGAGCAGAGAGGAAGCTGCTTATTAGACGTCCCAGAACTAGACTTGTAAGTCACCTTCTCTGTGCACTGTGGCTCAAAGCAGCCGCAGTCTACCCAGAGCCAAGTAGAGGGTACTTTACTATTAAAGGACTGCTATAGAATTCATATTAAAACTGCCACTAAATCTATGTGTAAAAAAAAAAAAATTGCAAAGGGGTAGTTTACCAATGGCTTAAAAATATAGCAATCTGGAATTTACTTGGGGTAAATCAATTTTCTCTCCTTCCCCTAAAAATAGCTCACAATGCAGAAGCATCTTGAACATTTTTAATGATACAAAGAAAAAGACATATAATGCTTCTTTTTTTGCTTCCTTAATAATTATTCATGTATTCGTCAGGAGAATAATGGTAAAATAAATGTTTCAAAGGCTAGTAAAATTAAGCACAGAGAGTTTAAAGAGTTTAAACAAATTTCCCAAGATGAAAGGACTATTCCCAGGTAGAGAAGTAAGATTAAAAGTAAATTCACCAAAGTAGTACAGACCCTCTCAGTGATTTTACATTTTTTCGTCACAAGTCAACAAGGATCTGTTAACAACAAAGGGAGGAGGGTTTTGTTTTTTTTTTTATGTCAAAAACTTAGATCTGACAGGATCAAAGATATAATATCAAGCTACATGATAGCATCTGATGCTCATGACAGGCTTAATCTCCCATAATAGGCACAAAATTCTTTAACTGAAAAAAAGTTTGATGCTTCTGTATTTAGCATTTGTGAACATTTCGATCATTTTTAAAAGCACCATTTTGTAGTAATTTCAAGCTCATTTAACCATATCACAACTTGATGGAGAGAAGTATTAATGCTGCTCTGGTAGACCGAGCTAAAGCAAAACACATCTGAAATATGAATAGAACAAGAAATGTTTTTTGTTTATTCTCCCCTATTGAACTATTTCCTTGGCAGTTTTATATTAGACAAATGAGATTAATTACTCTGGAAGAAAAAAAAAACACTCTCTCCTTGAAGAGTGTGATTGCTTGTAACAATTCACTGAGAGAAAAATGATTCATCTACTGTGTTAATTTACCAATACTCACCATCTTCCAACCCTATTATCTTCACACGTCTAGAAGTGATCTTTATTGATATTATCTTTCTCCTTAATAACAACAAGAGATTAATATGATACAGATTTACTCTAGCCAGTGGTTTTTAAACGTTTGGGTTTCAGGACCGTTTTATATTTCTAAAAATTGTTGAAGTCTCTGAAGAGCCTTTCTTTGTATGGACTTACTCTGTTGCTATGTATTGTATTAAAAATTAAAACTGAGGATTTTTTTAATTTTAATTTTTAAGACCTTTTTTGGGGGGAGAGGAGGTAATTAGGTTTAGTTAGTTAATTAGTTAGTTAGTTTTAATGGAGGTAGTGGCGGTTGAACCCGGGACCTTGTACATGCTAAGCATGTGCTCTACCACTGAGTTTTACCCTACCTCCAAAACTGAGGAATTTTTATATGAGAATTTTTCTCTTCATGCTTTACTACCAACATAGTTTTTAAAAATTATCTTTGCCAATTTAAATAAGCGAGAAGTCTGCCATGGTTTTAATTTTGAATTTTTCTAATAATGCTTGAGGTTCCACATCTCTTCATAAGATTTTACATTTCTTTTGTGGTGAAATCTTTATATTCTTTGCACAATTTTATATCGAGTTTTGAATTTTTCCTGTTTTTTTTTTAAGGAATTTTATGTTTTAAGATAGTTAGCAATTTGTCCATGAGATGAACTGCAGATATTTCTCTAGTTTATGTTTTTACTTTGACTTTATTTTGTTATTGTTGCTTTTTATACATATTTATTTTCTATATACTTGGATTTATCCATATTTTCATTTGTGTTTTCCCATTTAAAATTATTATGTTATTTTTGACTTAAAGCCACAAGTTTCTCCTGTTGGTTTTTCAAGCACATCTTATGTGTATGTCTAAATTTCCAGTCTCTCCAGAATTTATTTTTGTATCATGTTTGAGGTAGTAACCTTATTTTTCTAGATGACTAACCAGTTGTCACAACACCATTTTGAAATGATTTATCTTTTCCCCTTTGCTTTGAAATGATATTTTTGTCTTGCATGAAATCCCCCTATGGTTGTGTATGTATATGTTTGCTTTGTTCTCTGCCCCTTAATTTCAAAGATGAGAAAGTATAGTTATATATCTTCTCTGATATGTATTATTTGATAAAGAATAACTTTTGTGAATCTTCTCTGCACAAATGGGGATTTTAGAGGAGTCAATGGTAGTGACAGCAGTGATATTAACTGTACAGCTGGGACCAAAACTGGTGCCTCTTACTATCCATCTGTAACCTGCACTTGTTTACTACATGGTGCTCAAAGAATTGTCATCTCTTTCTATTACTGGTTATTCAAAAGGACTTAAATTAAATGATTAGTTTGCTTGTAATTTCTTGGTAATATAAATTATCGAATTTGTATCAAAGGTGAAATAGGATTTTTTCTATGATATTGTGAATTATAACTTTCAAACTTAAAAATAGCAAGATACTAACCAGAGAGTTTGGGCATGGTATTGCAAACATAGTATAGAAAATATTTTCTGATGTTATGTCTGCAACTACTTTAAAATGAGCTTTGAGAGATAAACTAGAACCAAAAAGTGATCTACTAATGCAGAATTTGCCATTTCTTAGGCCTCTTATTCCCTATAATGTTGAAATGACTGTTCGCTGAATGTAATGGAAAAAGGAAGATAATTAACCTAGAGGTACTTTAATATGATTGGTCTTTTATAAGCCTTTTTCTTCTTTCACTTTTTTGTTTATCTCTTTCTATTTGTGTGTTGGAAAAGGTAACACAGAAAACTGGTTATAAGTTAGTACATTGTAATGATCCATTATTTTTATATTCAGACCACCATTTTTTTGCCCATCAGAACTTCAATCATGTATTTAAAGTAGACACAAATGTCTTACATTCCATCAAACCATTTAACATCTACAAAAATTTAAATAGGATAACTGGTCTACCACCACAGACAGAAACTTAATTTTAACTTTAAATAATGCTTTTGAGATATTTTTAAAGTTTTTCAAGGGATTCCCTGATTTTGATAAAGTAGTTATAAAAATATGAAAACTTCTGACCTCATTTACTAATCATAAAATTTGTTTGTTATCTGTATTATTTTAGTTGATTTTTGTTGGAGGACATAGTGCAGCTAGCTATTAATGCACTACTGAACAAATGTGCTTTCCATGAGTCTTGGTATATTAGGGTAAGACTTAAGCACATGTCATGATAGATTATGTTGATTAATTTACAGAGAAATTATTGTGGCATATCATATGTTCCCTGAATTCATCCCAGGGTTTTATGTAAGATAACAGGGTTTTAAAGCCTTATCTCGTATGTAGGAAATAAATAATTAACTGAGATGATAGAGTGCAATAATATATAACCAGAAAATACTTACTCATTCTTTAAGGGTAAATGTGGATTCACATTGTCTTGGAGTCTATCAACTATCAAATTGTTGTCATATTGGAAGTTATTTACTTTCTGAAGTCATCCCATTTAAAATCAGAGTCAAGCTGATACCAACATACTTTGACAGAATATCTTTACACTTTTGGACATATAAGTTTTCATCACTACACAAAATTCTCCTTATCTGAAAGATGATACTAGAACATGAAGGTGCACATCGTAGAGAACTATGATACTGCTCGCTTTCCTGTACAATTCCAAGCTTCTGAAGGAAGCTCTCACTAGTCTCCTTCTTTCACATTTTACTTCTCTTTCAACTACTCAAGGATGAATATCTATTAGTACTTGACCTTCATAGAGGCTTCACCCAAATTTGTTGAGTTGCATCAAAGAGGTAAATAATAAAAATGGAATTTTGATCACAGAATGTAATGCATTACAGTTCAGCACATATTTTTAGATTATCAACCTTCATACTCTTTCAGATAAATAGGAAATGTGACAATAAATAATGTAGGGCCCTTCCTTCCAAGAACTTATAATACTAAATTCTTGCCTTAATATGGTTTGTGCGGATGTGCATCTGTATCCATTAGCTTTTGCTGACTCATGAGAGATAAACTGAGTGAATATCACTTGCTGTCTTTTCATGAAAGAAGTTGTACCTCAAGACATTTTCCAAGTCGCAGGGCCATTAAGTGGTGACACAAAAAATGCAAAACAAAGCTTTTTCAATCTTAATCTAGTCTTTTCTCTTCTTCTAGATGAGCTCACAATTAGGAAGCTGGGTCCTCCAGTTGCTTGCCATAGTTTAAAACTTCAGGATTATAATTCTAAAAAAAAATGTGTATATGATTTTTAAATACTCACTGCAAGAAAAAAGAAATTAAAAAAAAATGAGAAGGAAAAAAAGCCCAGACTTTAACACAAGATTGCCTGTTTTTTAAAGCATAGAGAAGTGGATTCCAGTCACTGTGTATCAAAGGTTTTTTGTCTTGTTTTGTTTTTTGTTTGTTTGTTTTTTAATCCGCAGTGCATTTGTGAACTTAAAAAAAAAAAAAACGTAATGATAATTTTTAAATGTCACCATGAATCAGTTGTATCAAACTGAAAAAGAAATGTAATCACGGACCTGGTAAAATGAAGTTAAAGTGCAGACATAATATATGTTGGGTTCAGTCATGCAGCTGATAGAGTTTCTCAAAATAATTTGGGGATATTTTAAAGAAATGCGGATTGCAACTGCACTGATCATTAAATATGCTATTTTAATGAAATATCCATAAAAGATTGCTTATAGGAACAGTGCCAACTTGATTAACATGTGCATGGTGCACAGCTCTATACTTGGCCTTGGCTGTGAGAAACAGAATTCTTAAGAGCAAGTTCTGTTGAAACCATGTATATAAGATATCCAAGTTAAATAGCATTGCTAGGTTTATCTTATATATTGCATGACAAGATCAAAAAATCAAATGCCCTTCATAGACTTGAATGATTGAAAGAACTGAACAAAAGTAAAACTAGGTAAGAATAAATGAATCTGGATTAACAACAACAACAACAACAACTACCGTGTGTCTACAGAGCTTCAGAGACTATTTCCGGGACTTGGACTCCATCGGTGGCGCATAGGAACAGCTGTCTCTGCTTTTGTGAACTATGGATCTTCTCTTCTACATGGGAGACACAGAAAGTGAACAATAAGCATAGCATGCACTATCTGGGAAATGATAATAGCACATAGGGGAAATGTAGAGAAGAGTAAGTGACATGAGGGTTGGTCCAAGGGCAACTATAGAGCTGCCGGCTGTGGTGTTAAATACCAGAGTGGAGGGGTTTCTCACTGAGAAGGTAGCGACTGAGCAAGAAGTTGGGCAGGAGGAAGAACTAATCCATGTGGATACTTGAAAGAAACGTTTCCCAACAGAGAAATAGCTAGAGTGGGACTTAAGGGGAGGGACATAGATCTGGTGAGTCCCTGGGCGTGCAAGGAGGCGTGCGTGGTGGGGATGGAGTGTATGGCGGGTATTGTAGCAAGACGGGAGGTCAGAGAAGTCACTGGAGCTCAGATCCTGTAGTGGCCTGTGGGCCACCATGGAGGACTTTTGGCTTCTGATGGTTTTCAGCTAAAGAGTGATCTGGGCTGCTTTACAGGGATCCCTGTAGCTGCCATGCCAAGATGAGATAGAACCGGAGACAGTGGAAGCAGGGAAATTAGGAAGCTACTGGGTGGTGGAGAGAGAGATTAGTTAAGGCACCCTCCCTTCAATAAATTGGCCTGAGAAACTTGAAGGATTTAACACAGCCACATCCTTAAGTCATTCAGGTTTAACATGAGGGAAAGAGTAGTTTATAGAGTAAAATCAAGCCATTTTATTACTTGTAAGCTTAATGCAAGTCAACACCAAAAATTCTGTTAGTAGATGAAATAGAGAATAGGTGTTTACTTAGCCCTAACTACCATCCAGGCTTTGGACCAAGCAATCCAACAAAATCTGCTTTGATTAAAAATAGTAATGAGAAAAAAAGTCATAAAAAATTAAAAGAAAAAAATATATATACATATATATAAACATATGGATAGATACGTGTATACATATGGATGAAATGTTAATGGTGTTAAAGCAGTTGAAATGGTATCATTTGAATTTTTTTCTTGGGGGGAAGTAATATTGTTCTCTGAAAGGGTGGATGTTATGGAAGGCAGACCTAGGATACCTAAAAGTGCAGTCCGATGGAAATGGCCGAAGCTGCATGGGTAAATAATGAAAATTTGAAGTGGGCCTATCAAATATTAAGTGCCACTTTAGGGATGTAACATGGAGGATAAATCGTTTGAAAAAGAGTTTGTACTGCATTTCTAAGGTTGTTTTCATTACTGGTACTCAATGATTTGTAAATTCTTTGACTATAGGAATTTGGAAAATAATCTGAGAACTCATGGTCAATCTTTTTCAAATTAAAGTTTCACACAGATCAGCCTTGGTCCCCCTTTTGTCCTTGGCACAAATTAGCCAGCCTCTGCCTGAGGTGAGAGGCTGAGACCCTCACCCTGCCACCTCGAATCTCACTTTGCCATTGACAACCACGATCAGACCTGTGAAGCATTCTCTTTGACAGTTCTCCCAGGAAATGACCCATCACTAAGAAAGATTAAAGCTTCCAACTCCAATTCTGACAAACGGTGTCATTTTTTAAAGATGACTGCAGTGTTTACCATTTGAGAGTTCCAGAGACAAAGCTCGGGACACAAAAAGGGCAAAAAGTAAGGGCAATATCTTGGATGATTTGAGCTTCTGAAAAGGTCAAATTTAATTGCTAAAAAGGAGAGAGGGGGCAACTGAAGAAGATCTTGGGCAGAAAAATAGAAGCAGAGCAGCTTAGGGTCTCAGATTCTGCAGGAGAAAGAATTCAAAATTCTAATGAGGGAGGGATGGAGGTAGAGAAAAGAGAGACAATTGAGAAATGATGAGAACGACCAGTGGAAGACACAGTATTTTTCAAAAGAAAATAAATCAAGGAGTCTCTAAAGGGACTAGGAATTCAAAGGCAGACGTGGGCAAAAATGCCACTTTTTATTTTTTCCTTAAAAGAAAGCAGTATGTTTTAGAGTAACATCAAAGCTCTCCTGCACCACTGGTTTTCTAAAAGGATGTTTACTGTCCTTCTAATAAGCACCTCCTTTCCTTATGGGACTTTCTTATACAGATCATACAAGTGATTTTTATTACTTTTTCAGATAGGAAAAAAAAAAAGCAATTAAGAATGTAGTAGGAAAGACTAGTTTCAACAATACTACCATGAAAAAATTAAGTGACCATCTTCAACTACTATATTACTCATTTTTGGAAAATATGATTGTGTTTGCTTTTGTGAGTGTATCCTTCAAGAGGCGTTGACTCTAGTTATTACGGAATATTGCCTTGCTATTTGTTTTATTTCTTGTGGTGATTCCTGAACCCTGAAGAATCCAGTATTTCCATGTGCTCAACTAAGCATAGCATTCCAACTGCTTTTATTGTTTCCGACATTCTCCACTCTCTTAACTAGCTAGCCATTTACATTCTGTACTGCTATTAGCAACAACAATCACACAAAAAATGCCAAAAGATTGACTAGTGTGTGTGTACATATTTCGATTGACGGCTACATCTAAATATGAAAAGGAGCAAACATTTGACTACCTGACCTATAATGTCATGCTAATTACATTTTTTTTTTTTTTACAGGGAAATAGGGGCTTCACATAATTGGGCAGAGTATATAATTTTATACAAATGATTTAAGCCCAGACATTTTGTATTACTCTAAAACTGTAAAAGTATATCATAGTATTTCTTTCTTCCCCACTGACTATACAATTTCATACTATTTTGCATCTGTTTTGAACCAGTTCAGTTGTCTGTTTGGTTCCCTCATTTCTGAGTTGAGTAAATTTTGACACAAGTTAGCAATCTATTGTATGAATAGAGGTGTTCTCACTATTTTGAGAATTAGATTTTGACAGGAACAAACGGAATTAAATTGTCCAGAAATTAAATGGTCATTTCTGACCCTACTCCTTCCAGTAGTTATGCAGGTGGTTTTGTTTTTTTCCTGTCCCTTCATCATCCTTCTCATCCTCTAAATTTGCAAACTTTTAGTCTAATTCGGGAGTAAGGGAGAGCCACCAACGATGGCAAAGTTTCCTTGTATAAAGATGGGAAAAACTGAATAGGTCACGTCAGATGCTTCTGGAGCGTTTCAGATTTATGGCCTGTGCTTGTGTCCTCTGTTTTAGCTCAGCATCACTTTCATTTCTCTTTAGGATGGACCACATGTCTAATCTATTCATGTATAAATACCTCTGAAGAATTACTTTCTGATCTTACAGGCACCTACTCTTAACTTCCTCAATCTTCTTGCTCTGCTGTTGACACCATTTCTCTAATTTTAGATCCAATTTTCCAACATGTAAGAAAAAGTTGTTCTGTTTTGTTTTGTGTAATGACCACCAGTCCAGGCAAAGTCAAGGTCACTGAACATTCAAAACCCTGGGAATTCATTTACATTTTTAATAAAAATCTCTTTCTAATTCTCTTCTGTGGCAAGTTTAATCTCTTTCCCTCTTTTTCTTTCTCTTCCTTCCTCCCTGCCTCCCTCCCTCTCTCTAATTCCTTCTCAAAAACATAAGAACAACAATTATTTCAATGGATACATTTTTACTTTTTCCCTTTCTAGAATCAGAAATTTCATAAGGAGAGGAGAATGACAAGCATTACATTTCCTTTAATATTATCGTTTCACTTAAATTATTCATATTTTTACATATCCTTGTAATAGTGACTAATATAATGGGAGCCCGATTCTCTCCTACTATAAAATATGAGTATCTTGCATAAACATTCCAGACATAATTTCTGCTTTTTAAAACATTTATACCTCTTTTCTGTCATTTTTCTCAATTCCTTCTTTCTTCCTATAGTGATGGGCGAGAGGTTGATTTTTTTTTTTAACATTTTTATTGATTTATAATCATTTTACAATGTGTCAAATTCCAGTGTAGAGCACAATTTTTCAGTTATACATGAACATATATATATTCATTGTCACATTTTTTTCTCTGTGAGCTACCATAAGATCTTGTGTATATTTCCCTGTGCTATACAGTATAATCTTGTTTATCTATTCTACAATTTTGAAATCCCAGTCTGTCCCTTCCCACCCCCCGCCCCCTTGGCAACCACAAGTTTGTATTCTATGTCTATGAGTCTATATCTGTATTGTATTTATGCTTTGTTTTTTTAAAATACTCATATTCTTCCAGCCACTTGCCTGACCAAATGCTTCAGAGGCTCCTCACTATCTCTAAGAAATGTCTAGAATCCTTTGGCGAGCACTAACTTCCTCAGGCTCGGGGTTCAGTTTCCTTGTAAGGAACCCTCATGCTCAGTGTCTTCGCACTGTCAGAAACATCTGCCCTTCTCCCTTTGTGCACTGTGGCATCGAGTGCTGTTACCCACTGCATCGCCCTTGGTCCTGCCCATTCCCCAGGCTAAGCTCCAAGTCTGTCTGCCGTTTTTCATCCTCATTCCACGAACACGTTATCTTTCCCTAACATCTGCTGCCTATGAATTCATAACACTGATTGGTTATTAGCAGAATAATGCAAGGCTTCTTCCCTCACTTGTAAGTGGAATAATATTTCTGGGATGGAGGGGAACACTGACATAGAAAAACTCAAAGATGATCTTTAAATTAGTTTCAGCCAGAAATCATTTCCTCATACTCTTGTAAATTGGACACTGTCCCCTCCCCACTCCAGTCAGTTATCTGGCCTCGTTGCTGCACTACAGTGATTACTTTTAGGGTGACCACGTCCTCCAGGTGACTAAATACATGTGCGCTCTTCAGTTTTCTTCTCCCTTGATCTCTCAGAGGCTCAGACACTGATGCATTTTGTCTCTTCCTTCGAGAAAACCTCAGGTGAAGTCGACACACTGCACCTCCTGCCTCGCCCCTCGCTCTGTGGCTTCTCCTTTGAATCGCCTTTGATTTTACTAAGCTTTTAAACATCGTAGGTCATTAATGGCTAAACAGTCCTTGGTCTCTTTTTTCCTTACACGGTGCTCTCTTCCTGAATACACTCACACATGCCTTTAATTATCTAGAATCAATGACTCCCAAAGAGAATCTCTAACCATGATGCCTTCTCTGGTTCCCAGATCCGTAAATCTAGCTGCTTGGCTGACTTTGAATCTCAGAGACAGCTCGAGTACCTCCCATAGGGATGTGTGGCCACCGCCCCTTGCCCCCCAGCCTGAACGTAGGCCCTTCCTTGGCTTACCTCCTCTGTGGTATCTATTGCTCAAGCACGGTATCTGAAAATAACCTTGTCAACTCCCTGCTCCTGTATTCAGCTCACCTCTTCTGTCGCTGTTGTCTTAGCTCAGAGACCTGCAACAAAATGCTACGAACAAGGTGTTTTAAACAACAGGCATTTATTTCTCACGGTCCTGGCGACTGGGAAGTCTGCAGTGGAAGATCCGGCAGATTTAGTTCCGGGTGTCATTCTCTTCCTCCTACAGGGACGCTGATCTCTTCATGGGGGCCCCATCCTCACGACCCCATCTAAACCGAATTACCTCCCAAAGGCCCCACTTCCAAATGGGGAGTTGGGGCTTTAACAGATGAATTTTGGAAGTGTGCAAACATTTAATCTGTAACAGATATTATCGCCTAATAATCTCTGGAATCTTCCCCCTTCTCTCTTGTCTTCACCAACGACCCCCTCGTTCAAACCACCATCCTGCTTTATCTGAACTCGTAACTCCCTCTCTATCCTTTGCTACAAGAGAAGAGAGATGTTTTTCAAAAGACTGTGAATCTGATCATGACACTAAGCTCTGAAATATCATTCCATGGCTTTTCCCTCTTTGGGGATAAGAATCTGAAATGTGGCCTGGAGCTGACACCCACTAGGTCTCCAGTGTCTACTCCCAGCTGACTCACCCCTCCCCCACCACGTGCTCTCTCAAGAGGCAGCCGCGTACAGTCCTCTCTCAGGGTCTTAATGCTTGCAGGCATTTGAGGATGCTCTGTGCGCTGCCTGGAATCTCTCCCCTGCCTCCACTCTGCTTACTTAGTAGATACTTACATTTCAGTCTAGATGTCACTTCTGCTCCTGGGTGGATATCTTCCCCAGGCCAGAGTAAATCCTCCTGTATGTGGTTTCTCTATACATTTCCTTCTAGCATTTAGAATATTTGAGGATGATAATTGATTACGTGGTTATTGAATTGATATCTATCCTCACCCCACCACCCAGACTGTAAGATCCCAGAGAGTAAGATCTCTCTCTAGTCAGTGCACGTTCCACTTCCAAGTTTTAGGACACATAGTGGGCCTTCCCTTTGAATAGATGGTTAGAGTATGTATTGCCTTCAGACGTGTTTGTATTTTACTTGATTTTTGCAGTGCGATACGTTCTTAGAGGACTCATTTTGTCTCCCAGTTTCCTTCTCATCACACTTATAAAGTTTTTTAATTATTCATATAAGTAAAGGAGTATTGATTGATGGCCTAGAAACATCTCTGACCATATCCATTTGTGAATCTATAAAGTAATGTACATACAAGAATGCAAGGGTGAGAGTCAAATTCTCAAGATAGGAAAAGCGAATAAATCCCCACAATGTCCGTGTATAATACAGAGTTTAATGGAGCACAGGCTACTGCTGCTGGATCCTCAAGGAAGATGTGTTTGTGTGCACCCCGGGGCAATCTAAACCTGGGCAGACTTGCTTTTATTTAGGTAGTGCAGACACTTCAAAAGAATGATTGCGGTATTGCCGACTAATCTGGGTTCCAGTTCGCTAGGATATATTTCATAGTATGTTGTATTTCCTCAATACATGTAAATAACACCAATTTGCAAGTGGCACTTTTTCTATTTCCCCCTTATTACATCCCATTCTGGCCACAGTTATTGAGCAACATTGGGACTGATTTATTTCCTGAGAAGAAAATAAACTATTCATATTTTGAAGGTTAACTGATACATTAACAGAGGAGAAAATCTGTTTAGTGGACCCCTGAAGTGTGTTTGCCACAGCAAGAATGAACTCAGACTGAACTGAAGTCCACGTGCACGTGTGGAAGAGAAGAGGAAAATAGCACACAATTCAAACATTTTTAAATTGTAGTGATTACCCCCAAAAAGAAAACAAGGAAGGCACCAGGCCTCTGCACACTGCACTTATTTTATTTTGATTACCAAATTCTTTATATATTTACTGTCACATACTATAAAGGGTGGGAAGGGCAAATGTGTCTGCTCGGAGATGTATAGACGGATGATAGTTGGAGATGTTTTTTCCTTTCTTCTGTTAAAATAACTATTTAAGTGAAGGTAAATTCAAGACACACACCAAATAAGTTTACACCTCTACTTTACTAGAATCATTTTCTGCAGACCTGAAGTAAATAACTACTACAGACAGATATCAACATGTATATTTTATATTTTGTTTGTTTGTTTGTTTTTGCCATTTCACCTACTGGTCATCTTTGGCATCAGACTTCTAATGCAATAATAATTAAAATAAAAATAACATTCACCAAAGAGTTCCAGCATAACAGACATGGAAGAAACCTCTTTACTTCCTTGTTTCATTTATTTATGTGGGTGAGATACTCTTAGAAAGATTTCAGAGTTGCTGACCAGTGGGTTTCAGTTCACTATGATAAATGTCATTGTATGTTGTGTTTCCTCAATAAATGTAGAAAACACCAGCTTCTCTTCTCTGCACTATTATGATTCTCACTGGGTAGTAAATAAAGCTGATGCTTCTGAGGTGAGGAGATGTGCCCAAGTTAACAAGATGGAGCTAATTCACAGCTGAGCCAGACTGTGAACCCAGGTCTGACCGCCTGACACTAAAGATTGCTTTTACCCGCTGTGCTGATCTGCCTTTTAGCATAAATATTCAACCTAGTAACTAGACATCAATATTTTATTTCATTTTGGATTTAGGCAAACATGCTCTCGAGCAATCATATTTCAATATTAGATTTTGTGTTAGCATTCAGGGCTGATAAAATATAATTAAATTTTACCACTGTAAATGATGGTCCTTATAGCACTGCTTACTTGGAAGGAATGAAATCTCAGCTCAGATGAAAACAGGTCAACAGCTGACCACAGGTTGCTGGTGTCTTTGGCATGCACGAACAGCATACTCTGTCAGCAAGAGTTGTCAACAATCTGGAAGGGCATGAATAAATTCTAGAATTTTAAAAAATATTTCAGTAGCCTCCAATGGCCAGAAAGCAAAGTTCCTAAAATTATACAAATTCTTTTTAGAGGAGTAACATTTTACTGTAGAAAATATTAACATCTTTTTGAATATTTTAGATTCAAGTTTGTGTGTATTTTTCTTAGTATGTATAAAATATAACAGTTTTTTCTCTTGACTTCCCATAGTGCATATATAACTTTAGGTTAAGAGTGTGGAAGATGTTCATACCATAGAGAAATATTTTTAATTAAATGAGATTAAAGTTTTCATGCACATGTCTAGAAACGTCATTGTCAATGTTAGAATCTGTCAAAACAATCTTGCTTTGAAATATCTGAGTACTTGAATTTCATTTTCCATTGAATGTTTAGTCATATTAGTTTAGTTCTGTTGGCCTTTATGTCTCATTAAAAATATTTAAACGAGTGATTATGTATTTCTGACAACGTTTACAATGATAGTAAATAAGCCTTCTGAAACAAGATTTTTATTTCCTTACCCAGAAGAGCAGATCTCAAAGAAAAGACTAACCTTTCATTGTTGCTAGGATACATCATTGAGAAATAATAAAGGCAAATTATATATTAGTAAGCCATTTCCAATTAACTCTTAAGTCTTGCATTCAAAGACTTTAAAGCACATATCTAGCTATATATCTATATATCTATCTCTATATAGATATATATATCTGGCTACTAAGTATAAGATGTTATTCTGTTTTGAGTCAAAATTTGAATATTGCTTTTGAATATTGAGTGAGTAGTTGGTTGAAAATAGTATTTATAAAGTTCAAGACATTAATATAATCTTTGCATTTAGTAAATTCACTGAGTAAATTAACTAATGCAAAGTACAATGATATAATTGTATAGCAATTCCCTTTGTGAAAATGCTTCTCCTAACTTTTTAGATCAATTGGTTGTGGCTTAGAAACAAAATTATTAGAAATAATAGTAGAGAAAAATCCATAAAACTATTTGTCATCATGATTTCTTTATAAAGTTATTTAGATTTTTATAATGCTATGATTTCCAGCTGAAGTACAAAGTGTATTGTTTGTCGATGTACAGAAGTGGGTTTACAGACATATATAACCATGGATTTTTTTTTTTAATGAAGAGATCTTGCTGTATTGGTATTTTTGAGCACCTATTGAAGGAAAGGTGGCCACAAAGACAAAGTAAACAAGACTCTCTCTTTGTATTAGTGGATACATTTGAGCAATCAACTTGCTCTCTTTAAATTTCAGGAATGCAATGGTAGGCAAATCATCGATCATTAACCAGTAAGCACTGGGCATTCCATTCTTTTCATTGATCTTTATCTATAAAGTGATGCGTCATTATACTTTAGTTACCAACTTCTAACAGCTGGTGTATGTGATAGGTTAGAGAGACAGACAGACTGACTTGGGCAGATGACTGTTGTATTTCGGTGAGTTGTTGGTTTAATTTATTGGTCATTACCTGGGACCAATCATGGATATATTTATATTCTCAAATATTTGGTCTCTAATAATTTATCTTAGAGTGATACAGTGTTGACCATATTTTCTATTTACATAGTCCCTATGATATTTTGAGAAAATGAATGAGCTGGAATACTTTTTTGAGTATATTTCTCAGAATTCAACAAGTTTGAATAGCGCTTCAAAACTATCTTGTATAAAGTCTTAGAATTTGGATACTGTGGATGGTTCGTTTTGATGCTATTTGCAAAAAGGGATAGAGAGTTGTGGTATGTTATTAAGGTGTAGAACTTCTCACTATTATTCTGTTTATGTTAATAAGAATTATCTTTGATATGGTAAACACATATATTTTATATATGTAGATATAAGTGTAGATAAACTCAGTCTAATAATTTGCAAACTTGCGTTTTGGTATTTTACATGAAACTTTAAGATTTTAACATATATTACACATTGAAACTTTATATTAATGGGAAGGATCAAGAGGTGGAGATGGTGTTTATTTGAACCTTTTTTATTAATTATGAGACTGATATAGTTAATGCCTATGGATTAGATTTATTAGTCCTATGAAATCCCTATCATCAGAGAATCTGTACCAAATTTCATTATCTTTCCATCTCGTATTACTAGATGTGAGAACTATTGACATCTGGTTTTCATTTTTCAGATCATTAGCTGTTCATTAATTAATGAATTCTTTCTTCCACTATATCTAGGGACTATTAAATTGAAGTTTAATGTCCAAAAGCACATATTGTTGAGGAGTATATTAATGACTAGAGGAAAATACATAGTTTGCTAATTCTTATAGGTAAGTGTATTAGCTTTAGGTTATAACTGTTTAGAAAACATAAGTGGTATCACTAAGGATGACTCGTCTTAGTGCTTACATTTTGAGTTTCTTCTTATTTGGAAAAAAATGTTGAAGAGCACCAAATGCAGTGACACTACGTAAATCTAACTGATTTGTCACTTTTTTCTGGGTTCTCTGTCAGCCTTCAGTTTTGATAATTCACAAGTCCTTTAATTTTAATACAGTTAACTTTAATACAGTTTTTCATGGCCTGAGACCCAACTGGTCTGTGCTAACCAACAGTTTCCATTGTGTAACAAACTTTTTAAAAAGATTTTAAAAAAGGTATATAGAAGTAAAGAAATAAACAGATGTTTCAACTTACCTATAACTGATGTTGCAATTCTTTTGATGAAAGATGAGAAAAACTTCCAAAAAATTGATATTCTAAACTGTAAATCATAATATACATAGACATACTGTAAATTTATTATAAATATGCTATAGTTCTAATTGTTCATTCTTTGTTCCACTTCTGATATTTTTAATGAACCATTAATAAAAATAAAGAATTACAAGTCATTCCCCAATTGCAAACAGGTTGTGTTCTACAAGTTCATTTGTAAGCCACTGTTAGAATTTGGAATGTATTTCCCCATAAAACAAGCGTGATGAATGTGGTTAGGACACAAAGCCAACCTGCAAGAGTCTACCTAAATCAAAATGTAATTAAAATGTAGCCCCAGTATTATGATAGAACCCGGCCATTATTTATCCAGCTGCTTCTTTGGGAAACAGTTTCCAATTTCTCACCTGGAAATTGGAGCACTTGAACTTCATCTTTCTTCTTTGTATCTCCAATTGCTTGCACAGTTCTGCCTGCCTTTCTCCAGACTCACCTTTCAGAAGCTCCCACTTCAGTAATATAAATTGAGGCCTTTTATCAGGATGGAGAAACATCTCTCAGAGAGAAACCATTTGCAGTTACAAGATCTTCATAAATCTTACGGTTCTCTCTCAGACTTGCCTTTAATACTGTATTCTGTTTTGTGGTCATTTTTGTACATCTGCGTTCTTCAAGAAAGCAGACCCTTAACTGTCATCATGTACTCAAAGGAACGAAAGACCTCTTCCCTCCACAATACAAAAATATGTTTTTTATAAATTCAGGAAAGTAAATATCATAACTGGATAATAATCAGAGTAACTCTTGAGTATCACAATGAGAGAGCATTGGTCACAAGAAGATATTTCAAGATCATAGTTAAGTATTATTTTTCAGATGAAAAGAGCAGAAGCCAAAAGCAGTACTTATTTAGCCAGTTAACTAATGTGCACAGCTGGGTGAGACACAGAGAAGTGATGTTGGTGTCACATTATCTGAAAGCTTACTGATTTGTGGATTTTTTCCTAAGATAGATGCATATGCTTCTCTCTCATCACCTCAAGTATCTCCCAGGATTCCCAATCCTACCGAGTTTTGACTACTTGAGTGTTACACATATAAATCCTTCTATTTTCCTATAGTTTATTAGATTAGTCTTATGGGATAAAGCCTCTCATAACATTGAACCATTAAATTGTCTAGCACAAGAAACAGTTCAGATACCAGGTATTTCAATTATTTTATCCAGCAAATAACAACAACAAAAAATATTTAGGAAGCTTGTAACTTTTTCCAGACCGCAGCCCATTTTGTTCAAATGTGATTTGGAAGGAACCCACTGTGTTTTCTACAGTAATGGGAGGAATGGGGACTTTCTTTGTTTCTCTCTTAGAGACAAGCAGAATCTTCTGCAGCTGCTTGACTGAGTTCTGTCCTTGTATTGCAAAATTCTATGTGGATGATTTAAATGTACAGTCCTTCAAAACAAAGGAAAAAATCACACACACACAAAAGCAACTTTACTTGTATTACTGAAAAAACTAGTGTAAGAGTTGGAGCTCCTGGTTACATCTTTAAAAATTTCCATAATGTGTCATTGTTTTGTATGTTAACTACCAAAATAGTGTGATATGTTGCTCTGTTCATAATAAGACACGTAAACTTTTGTTTTCAACTGCATTTTCAAAACCACTTACAAGCGAGGAGGTAACAAAGCACACTCTTTTCTCAGTATATTACTTGGGAGGGAGGAGGACAGAAATGATGCTATTCCAAACGCAAGGTTAGTCACTTACAAAATACAAATTCCAACCTTCTGGTATTAGAAATTCTGAAGCTAAAAATATTATGACAGCCCTTTCCCTTTCAATTTTTAGCTTAAAAATGTCTAACGCTTTATTATGACGGGGAGATAGCTTACATTCTGTGACTGAGTTTGTAGCTCATTTTTAGCTTGTCTAATTTTTGTGTGGATTTGGAAAGTATTACAATTATCCAAGTCAAACCCTGGTTGGGTAAAGCTGTTGTGTAGAGATATCCAGAAATCATTTCAATTGAATTCTTTATTCCTTCTGTTTTGAATATTTTAATATAAAGAAACATATTTGAAATAATAATCAATAATACAGATGGTAAAATCATAATGTACACTATTTATTATTGATTATTCTCTGTATGCCCATTTTATTTGATAAATACAGGATGCTTGATAAGGGTTAAACTTTGGAACTACTCTGCAAGATACAGATAAATAAGACTTTTTGAAAATGGGAAACTAAAGTTCTGAGAGACAAAGGAACACACACCGTGGCACCTGGGCATCCAGTCTGTATTCTTCCTGCATATATGTCCTCAAACTTGGCAGCTTCAGACAGTGATCATCTCACATGATTTCTAAGGACCAGGAATCTGGGAGTGGCTCAGCTGGGTGGTTCTTGCTCAGGGTCTCTCTCAGGATGGTGGTGGGATAGGCCTGTCCTCATCTCAAGGCTTAATTGGGACTGGAGAATCCACTTCCAAGCTCCTCGTGGATTGTTGGACTGAGGTCCTCAGCACTTTGATACGTGGCTTTCTCTGAAAGGCAGCTTTGACCTGCTGCAAAAATGAGTGATCCGAGGAGGAGGGAGAAAGGAGAAAGATGCTAAATGCAGTCTTCCTGTCACAATCTCAGAAGTGGCATGCCATCCACCCCACCATATTCTATTATTAGAAATCGGCCACTGAGCCTAGCCCACACTCAGGACTGGGGAGTGAACCTCCATCATGTCAGTGGGGTAAAGTACCACATTTTTTCATAGAGGATTATGAACAAGGTAAAATTAAAGTCATTTTGCCCTAATAGTTTCACAAGAACTGGAGCTGAATTAATACTGTACTGGCTTAATGTCCATATTTTGGTTAATCAGGAAAACTAGTTGCAAGACAATGATACATGTGGTAAAAAATTAGAGTGTCATGATGTTATTCTGAGACAGACTAATTATTCCTTTAATAGTTCATATGTTATTTATTTGGCTTTTGATTGAGATACTGGGATCTATAACTCCATCATTTTATGCTTTAAACACAATATGTGAAAAAGTACCTTATTCGGTGATTGAAAGATAATGAGCAGTTACAATTTATTCTACATAATGTCATAATATTAACTATAGAAAATATCAACACTGTTTTATTTTTAGTCTAACATTTTATTTATAAATTATCTGCATCTAGTATTTCAAATTCTATCAGGAAATGTATTCTGAATTTAGGTTTCATAGATATTTTAACACTTTTTATGTGATTTCTATTCTATTGAATATATTTTAAATACATACCACTTCATACCTGAATATTTGTTCCAGATTCAGTGAGAAGTCCAGACTTTCTGAAACCACAACAGATTTAAGATTTATTCTTAAAAGCTCACTTTGCTTCTGATGCAATTAATGTAGGGGATTCAAATATAAGTAGATAAATTGAAAGATAATTAGTTTGGCTCATGTTAAGGTAAAGATTTCTTGGAATGAGTGAACAGAAAAGATAATAAACGAAAATGAAAATGTATGATTATATATTTTCTTCTGTTATAAATTTAAATTTATAAAATTATTGAAATAATTTCTTCTTTCTTAAAGGATAAACAGTTAAAAAGTAGTTGCATAAGAATGTAGTAAAATATCTACTTTTAAAGTATAATGTGTTGATTTGTAATTAGAGAAAGTTATTGTCAAATACCAAAATAAAATTTCCAAGGGTTTGTCCAGTATATTAATAAAAATGACAATAGTAATCATATAAACTATAAGTTGTTTTAAGACTAGACAATAATATACTCACAAGTCTTATGAGATTATTTTATTTTATACATTTTATAGAGGAAATTTTCTCCCAGAAGTTAAATAAATTTCCCAAAGCACAAATTTGTAAGTGCCAAGCCAGGATTTTCAACCTGCTCTGCTTGATTTCAAAGTCTGTTTTGATTCCTCCACTTACTCAGAATGATATTTTTGGACAGCTTCTCTTATACAAAGCCTTTATTGATATTTTTTAAAATACTTGTATTATTCTTTATTAAAGAGGAGGAAAATGCAGTTTTGCACTAAAAACATAACAGCTTGTAAAATCTTAGTATAGACAGCCCTCTGTGTCCACGAGTTCTGTATCATCTGATTCAACAAACCACAGCTGGGAAATATTTGGAAAAATAATTTTCCACAAGGTTCCAAAAAGCAAAACCTGAATTTTCTGTGCACTGGCAACTGTTTACATAGTGTTTGCATTGTATTACGTATTATACATAATCTAGAGATGATTTAACGTATACAGGAGGATTCACATAGGTTATATGCAAATGCTACACCATTTTATATAAGGGACTTGAGCATCTGATGATTTTACTATCCAAGGGCATCCTGGAACCAATCTTCCATGCATACAGAAGGACAACTGTATTAAAGTTTTTATTTTTAATAAAAATATGTTCAGGAGAACATTGTCAATAATTAGTGTGTATCCGTTCAGACCTTTATTAATTATATATATAGTTACGTTGATTCACCCCATACATAACATTTATAACATGCTATTTTACTTAGCAATAATTTCTTCTCATTTTCCACATAATTAAATGTTCATATACCACATCATTTTTATTGGCTCATTAATTCTTAACATCATTGTACCCATTTTATTTGAGCAACTTTTTATTGGCAGTTATTTTTCCTAAATTTTCAATGAGCAACATTGGAATGAATCTCCATAAAGCTCTGTACTTACACATTGTTTGACTGATTTTATAGAATGCATTCTGAAGTTTAGAATATATTTCCTACATATCATTAATAACTAATTAGAAATGAGATAAATTGAAAAATTTTCCTTTACAATAGTAGCTGTGATTGATATACTTGTAAAATTAAAACAATTATCTCACCAAAAATTTGCATGACTTACGTAAAAAAGAAAAGAGAGCCTGAAAAATTTATCAGAAGGGAATAAAGACGAAATAAGTGTAAAGATGCAGCATACGCTTTGATGTTGTAAAATAATAAGGTTGAAAACAATTCCCAAATCTATAAATTTAGTGCAGTTCTTTTTGCGTATTTCTGAAACTAAACTTCATCTAGAAAAGTACAGAAAAAATTACATGCTTTTTTTAAATTAAAGTGTGGTGTATATATATATATAGAAAAGGGCAAAAATCATAAGTACCTAACTCAATTAAATTTGCTGGGGCATAAATTTAACCATGTTCTCTTCATCCAGGTTAAAAAAAAAAAAAACAACAACAACAGAATTGCATCTAAATACTAAAAGAATGCTATGCCCCTACTAAGCACTGCCCTACCCCCTTCAAGGTAACTAGTTCCTAACTTCTAGTTCCATGACTTAATTTACTATAGTTTGAATTTTATATAAATAGAATTATTCATTATGTACTACATGTACTTTTTTTCCTTAAACTGTAATTTTGAGCGATTTATTCATGATAGTATTTTTAATTGTAATTATTTTGTTGTTATTGTTATATAATATTACTTTGTAGGAATATAAGAGTACTTAATCATTTAAACATAAAAGAACATTTGGATTGTTTCAGGTTTAGTATTATTCTGGTTGTTATTACCGTTATCATGTGTATATATCTTTGGGTGAATATATGTACTCATTTCTGTTGGTTATACAAATGTGAGTGGAAATACTGGATCATAGTGAGTGTAATTTAATCACTATTTTATATGTTTATTGGTCATTTAGATATGGTCTCTCATGAAAAAATTCTGTTAAATTTTTTGCCCATTTCTTTCTTCATAGTAACTTTTTAATTGTTCTTTAGGAGCTCTTTATATAGGAGTAATTAATCACATTCCTAAATGACAAATATTCCTTCACTCTGGATTGCCTTTTCATTTTCTTAATGGTGTTTTTTAAATTATGTTTTACACGTCTTAATTTTACTGTATCTAAAAATATTTTTGCATATCTTAAGGTCATAAAAATATTCTCCTAATTTTTTTTTCTAATAGTTCTTACTGAAACTACTCTACCACTTTTTAAAATTGTATTTTAAATTTTGAGATATTTGTAAATTCACATGCAAGTGTTGGATAACATAGAAAGATCCTATGCATCCTTTAATCAGTTTCCCCCAAGGATAACATCTTGTAAATATTACAGCACAATATTAAATCTAGGAAAAACTGATATTGATATTACCAGTTTTACTCAGATTTCATCAGTTTTATATATACTCATTTATGTGCATGTGTATGTGTGTTTGGTTAGTTCTATGCAACTTTATTATACATGTAGCGTGTACTTACCTATGACTGCTGAAATGAATCACCACCAGTAACTCAGTGGCTTAAAGCCACAGAAATTTATTCTCACAGGTCTGTAGACCAGAAGTTCAAAATTTGTATCATTTGGGCTAAAATCAAGCTGTCTGCAGGATTATGATCCCTGTGCATTCTTTACAAGATAATCTGTCATTGGTTTGTTCAGCTTTGGGTCGTTGGCATCTTTCTCTGACTTGTGGTTGCATTACTTCAATCTCTGCCTGCTTGTTCACATTGCCGCCTCTTCCGTGTGTGCAATCTACTTCTGCTTCTCTTTTATAAGAATGCTTGTGAAGGTATCTAGGACTTATTTGATTAATCTGGCATAATCTCTTAATTTAATGACATCGGCAAAGATCTTTTTCCAAATAAGTCAACATTTACGGGTATCAGCGATTGGATCATAGATATTTGGAGGGGGAGCGTTTTTCAGTTCACCACATGTAGGTCCGTGTATCCACCACCAAAATCAGGATACAGAACAATTCTCTTACCACCTGGGTTCCTCTTGTTACCTTTTTGTAACAACACCTGCCTCTGTCTCACCCATTTCCACCCCTCTCCCTAATCGAAGACTACTAGTCTGTTCTGAATCTCTCTATTTTTTCATTTTGATAATGGTATGTAAGTGTAACTTTGGGGGATTGGCTTTCTCCATTCAGCATATTTTCCTGGAGATTTACTTAAGTGTTGTGTTTATTCATAGACTACCCTTGTTGCCGTGCAGTTTTCCGTGATATGAATATAGCACAGTTGGTATAACTCCTTACCTCTTTGGGGACCTCTGCACTGTTCCCAGTTCTAGGCTGTAACAAACAGCTCTGCTGATAACATCTGTTTACAGGTATTTGTGTGAACATAGGTTTTCATTCCTCTGGGGTCGATGCCCAGGAATGTAACTCCTGGATCATCTGGAACTGCTGGCGGTGTAGAACTCTGTCATTTAAACATCTTGGGCTCCTTGGGACTCAGGGTTTTACAGCAGAGAGAAATTCAAGTATATCTAGTGTTTTCCTTAGATAAGCTACTCCTTTATAAAAATTATGGTCTTATTTAATAAGGTCAACTTCAGCATTTGTAGTTTCTTTTTCGAGAAGTTTCCTTAGCTCCCTGCAAGCAGACTTTTATTGGGGACCATATGAGCTTACATGAGATTCTGTGAAAAATCTGCTGATGGCCACTCAAATTCCCTCTCAAGGATAATCTTCATTCTCCTCTCTCATTGCCACTTCTGCTGTATTTTTTTCCAAAATTTCAGCCGCCGTGCCTCTACTCTGGCAGTGAACATAGTCGAGACTGAGACTGAAATATCTGCAGCCAGGTGAACACATCAACCTAAGTTTCCATTAAAGTGAGGGCAGTAAGCAGGCTACCTAAAGCCTCAGTGTTGACAATGAGAACAAAGATCCAGAAGCAAATCTTCAGCAAAGATAGAAATATCTGTGTGCATCAAAGAGAAAAATTCACCTTCAGGAGCTTTTAGGGCTTAAAGACTAACCTCATCATTCTTCTTGAGCCCCTAAGAAATTCTTCAGGCAAGTGTGGCATAGTGATAAATTACTTTTTGGTGTTGGCTGGTATTGGACAAGTCTGAGAGAAGACAGAAATATGCAGAGGTCAAATGTTACTGCCTTTCTAGCCCTCACAACTGTTTGTATGAACACTTGTGAAGATAAATGGGAATTCATTTGGAAATTGTGCAACAGCCCAAAACTATTCCAATTTTTCTACAGCTGACAATGCATATGTAGTTTCTTATTTTCTCTAATAATGGAAAAGATTTCCATAGTAAACTTAAGGAATAAGTTACCATAATAGGAATTGAAATATATGTGTTTTAATAATTAAAAAACTCAAGTTATACATTTTGAATTCCCCTTGCCTCCCATTTGTCTTGGATGTGGCCAGCCATGTACTTAATCCTAGACACCTAATATTTTGTCATTTTCTTAATGTGTCACTTATTTAATGTATTTATTTCTTATATTAAATAGATAATTAGAATACTAAGCAAAGATTAAATATGTTTTTTTAACTCATTAAAGTGCCTTGAATTTGGCAGGAAAGCCTATATTCATATAAAATATTATTTTTTAAATAATTGCATCAAGATACTAAATCATCATTGATTTATATTTTTAGGTGCATGCATTGGGATGTCACTCTTTCATTTTGAAAAAAAGAGGTTAATAAAAAAAAGATGCAGTTTGAAAATATCAGTGGATTTCCTTCTAGTGATTCCTGATTCTTATACTAATACAGTTTAAGATGATTAGAAATTAGATAATCTTTGCATCTCTCCTTTTATAAAAAAAAATATAAAATATCTTACCCCATAATCAGTACAGTCTATTTTTTAAATCTTTTTTTTAAATACAAAAGTGCAAAATGATACTCGTTATACAAAACAAAACAAAATGTTCATGATGCCAAGTTCCTGCTGTAAAGTAAGAGAGCATTTTTTTCCTACCTCTGATCGTTTTTATAGAAGTTTTCAGTATGAAATAGTGAATTGAAAATACAAAGAGGCTAAACATGTGTTTTACTAGTAAGGAGTGACTAAATTTCAACACTAACAACTCCCTAAAAGAGAATTCATCCAAATGAAAACAACAACCAACATGTGCTGAAGGGTTAAAATACCTTCAGTAAAACTTCAGTGAATAGTCTCTCTACTGTTCTCTAAATAAATAAGCAAGACTGAAGTTCCTTTGCAGTTGTCCCCTTGTTCATCTTTCCTTGAACCTGCTGTAATGTGAAATTTAAATAATTGTGTAGGGGGGCTGGGGTGGGTGTGTACCACCTCTACTTATAAAGTAGGGATATTTTTTAAATCATTATTAAATTTTGTCATTCTTTTTGGCTCTT